>NC_084483.1:199682817-200282817 GCF_030035675.1 Rhineura floridana | reverse complement strand
GCTACTCCACTTACTAGCAAGCCGCATTCTGCTCTAGCTGCAACTTCTGGACTGTCTTCAAGGGTAGCCCCACATACAGTGCACTACAGTAGTCCAGACAGGACTATTATGTGCTTAGACTTTCCATGAGCTCTGGAACCGATTGTGCATGGTTCCAGAATGTGTGGAAAACCTGTGTGCGTAGAAGTCTATGCACGTAGGATTTCCTTCACAGATGTCCATGCCTAACATGTGGACACAGGGGGAAAGCACCATGCAACTTTAACTGAAGGGCCAGCGGGGCAGTGCTGCAGCTCCAAGCTACTTCCCCTACATGTGATGCATGCATTACAGGGGCTGGAGACATTGAGAGTTGTTTTGTTCAATACATGTAAAGATTTCACAGCTCTACAGAAAGGTAAATGGGAGTCGTAAAATTTACGCATCTGCATAAAAGCTAAAAAAAAACTTTATCAATATGGAAAGGTGGAATATGCATTTTGAAAATTAAAGAACTAAAACCCTGTGATAAGACTATGATCGTACCTGCATTCATTGTTCCGTCTTCCTTCAAGGAACCTAACCTAACCTAAGTACCTAAGAAGAGTCCTGCTAGATCAGATCAAAGGCCTATCTAGTCCAGGACTCCGTTCTCACAGTGGCCAACCAGATGTCTATGGGAAGCTTGCAAGCAGGACCTGAGTGCTCTCCTCACTTGTGATTCTCAGCATATGGCTTCTGAAATCTGGGAATTTTTGTCAGGCACAGAAATCCTTCTGTGGGCTACAGTTCCTGTGGTTCTGTGTGGAGAAACCAGGAAGACTAGAATGGCTGAACTGTGCACTAGAGTGTTCATTCCATACTCGCCTCCCCTTTATCACTAGAAATCATGTTTCAGTTCAACCATGTTCTAATATTTCCCAATCTGAGAGCTTTGTTTTTTGTTACCAAAGGCAAAAATGATTTCCTGTATGTATATTTCATAACAATATTTCATTGGTTTCCAGCCCCATTCTGAAAGGAGTTTTCTTATGGCCCTGCATCAAAACTCAAAGTAGGTTTCTCATAACGATGGCCTGCGGGATACCTTCTGTAAAAATGAAAAATGGATGAATTATATTAGGTATCGATATAGCGCCAAGCATTGATCAATGCAGAAAGCAGCCATGTGATTCTTCACACTCCCAGGTGTTACGAGAGGCAGGCTGGGCAGCCTGGCCAGGCCAGCGTCCGGCTTTATTTCCCCAACATTCAGATCCCCCCCGCAATCGCTGGGCCTCTAGAATGACTCTCTGACAGCCAGCCATTAATTACTATCATCTGAGTCTAATTCATTCATCCCTTTCTCTCTCATGCAGAGGGACAGCTAGGGCTGAGGGCACTCAGGAAATGTAGGCACGATTCCATATTCTTTATGCAGAGTGCGCTGCCTGCTACTTTGTTGGGTCGCACTGGCTTTAATTGAATTGGCTTGCCAATAAAGCCGTTGTCATTCAGTAAGTGGAGTGTTGTACGACTCCCATCACAGCTGCTGCATACAAGCAAGCGCCTCCTGAAGGCGAGCCAAACGTCCACTCTCCCGAGTTGCCCATTTCCCTTCTCTCTCTCTCTCTCTCTCTCTCTCTCTCTCTCTCTCATTCAGTTGATTCATAAATCTGCTACATCATAATGTGTGGCGTTGTTATTCTTTGTTACAGGGGCTGCATCCGGGAGCAAGCCTGGTTCCTGGTTAAAGTGTGTGTGTGGGAAATGAGGTCGTTCCACATTTAAGTATTCTCCGGAGGTCTCCCATCTCCCTGAAACCCAACAAGGCAAAAAGGGGGCCTTTTTGAGAGCTGGCCCGCAGCTCTGCTTCCCAAGCCACCACGTCTGCCTTCCTGGAGAGGTGGTAGGCTGTCTCTTCCAGCAAAGGCTGGGCAGCCAACTGTTGGGGATGCTCTGCTCTCACCAGGGCTGTGGAGCCGGAGTCGTGGAGCCAGAAGCAATTTTGGGTGGAGTTGGAGTCGGTAGAAATGTACCGACTCCGACTCCAGCTTCAAAATAAAATTAATAATTTTTTTGTTTGTTTTAATGTATTTTAAGGTCTTTTTATGATGTCTAAGTGTTTTTAGCATTTCTGTTTGCCACCCTGGGCTCCTGTTGGGAGGAAGGGCAGGATATAAATCAAATAATAAATAAATAAATAATATACATTTGCCATTTATGAAGGAGTCGGAGTTGGAGTTGAAGGTTTGACGTACCGACTCCACAGCCCTGGCTCTCACTCTGCATTTCTTGCCCCCAGGAGGGAAGTTGGATGAAAGGCCAGGACTACCGTTGGGCAGAGTGAAGCAATTGCCTCAGGTGGTGGCAAGTGCTGTGGGGGAGGGTAGCAGTGGCCGGCCTCCCTCTTCAGCCATTGCTCCTGAGTCCCGTGGTCATTCCCCTCTGTGTGGGTGGCACGCATATCAGGCACCCCTTAAACTAGGCGGCTGCCCTCAGGTATACTGGAGGGTCCTCTCCTTTTGCCAGTGCTGAAGCAAGATTCAATTGCCAGCCTGGTCAGCTTCTGTACGTGGAATGGGAGAGGTGCCATCTTGTCCTTTACCTCAACGCAAAATGTCATGGGCTGACCCTGGTTGGATACAAGGCCCTCTCCAACCCTGTGAAAGTTATTTTATGCTATGATGATGATGATATACAGCATTATTATTATTATTATTAACAACAACAACAATAATAATGACAATGATGATAATAATAATAATAATAAAAGAGTCAGAAAATGGCAACCGACATGATCAAGGGAACAGAGTAACTCCCCTATGAGAAAAGGTTACAGTGTTTGGGGCTTTTTAGTTTAGACTAGAGTAAGAAGGGAAGTGAGTGTATAAAATTATGCATGACATGGAGAATGTGTCTAGAGAAGTTTTTCTCCTTCTCTCATAATATTAGAACTCACAGACATCCAATGAAGCCGAAAGTTGGAAGATTCAGGACTTCTTCTGAAGTCCTTCTTCACACAGTGCATAGTTAAACTATGGAATTTGCTCCCACAGGAGGCAGTGATGGCCACCAACCTGGATGGCTTTAAAAGAGGTTTAGACAAATTCAAGGAGGAAAAGGCTATCAATGGCTACTAGCCGTGGTGGCTACGCTCTGCCTCCACCATCAGAGGCTTCTGAATGCCAACTGCAGGAGGGGAGAATGCTCTTGCACTCAGGTCCTGCTTTTGGGCTGCCCATGGAGATATGGTTGGCCACTGAGATAACAGGATGCTGGACTAGTTGGGCTATTGGCCTGATCCAGCAGGCTGTTTTTATGTTCTTATGTCCATGCACCACTGATCTTGTATCCAGAACAATGACAGCTCCAGCAAATTACTTTTAAGAATATTTTAACAAGGCATCCTCAACAGGCCGCCCTGGGCTCCTACTGGGAGGAAGGGTGGGATATAAATCAAATAATAAAATAAATAAATAATGAATAAACAGGCAGCAACAACTGTAGAGAGGGTGGAGGTGTCAGGTGAAATATAGGGGCTGAAATTTCCTATGGACAGTTATGGAAAACAGGGGCTGTCCATGGTAAATAGGGGTTGTTAGGCAACATGAAATTGATCCCAGAAGAGAGGCACCTGGTGCCCATTGGGGCTGGTGGGGCAGAAGGCAGAGTGCCCAAGAGTAGGTGGAGCTAGAGCCAATCATGTGCAGGGCCAGAGCCAATGGGAGGCAGAGTCAACTAATGGACTTCTTCTGGGAGGAAGGGTGGGACAGAAATGTAATAAATAATAAATAAATATAGTTTTGTCCCCATCATCTTTCTTGCTGTGTTCTTCAACAGGCAACACTGAAACAGAGGAGGAAGAAACTGGCAGTCATTGGATTTGTTGCAAATAAGAAGGCAGGCAGGTGGGGCCTGGATGAAGGGGAGAGCGAAGAGGGAGACACCCCTAATGCACCACAAAGAGAGGGAAGCCTTTGAAGTGCCGAGCCAGCAACCAGCCAAATATGAAAGTGGTAATAGTTTATTGCAGCCCAAACTGCCCTCTCTTTGTCTGCAGGGCCTGGATGAGGTCAGAATGGGGTTCGTGGGGCAGGGACCCATTTTCTCTAATGGACCAGCCTTTCCTGCCCCCACCCATTCATAGATTATTAATTCGGCCTTGTAAATAAGTCCAGAAAAGTTACTAGCCTTACAGAAATCAGTAGTAGCCTGCTCTGGACTAGTAGAGGCTCAGGGAACTCCATTGTCCCTGCGTAGCCTGTTGCACTTAGGAACATTACATGAGCTGTGCTGGACCAGACCAGGGGCCTCTCTAGTCCGCCATCTTTTTTGCCCACAGTGGCCACCCAGATGCCGCATGGAAGCCCACGAGCAACAGACTTCTCCAGCAACTGGTATTCAAAGGCATACTCTCTCTGATCCTGGAGGTAGTATATGGGCTTCATAACTAGCAATTCCCAGCAACTAGTATTACTCAGAGGCATATTGCCTCCTGCAGCAGAAGTAGGACATAGCCATCATGGCTAGTAGCCTTTGACAGCCTTCCACACCTTCTGGTAGCATATTCCTTAGTTTAACTATGCATATCATTTAACTTTTTTTTAATGTTGGATGAGGCAAAGGGGTTCCTGCCCCTACCTGCTCACTAGGTTTCTAGGCTGGGGGGCTTAGTACTCCACCCCTCCTCCACCCAGCCTGCTTATTCACTCACATGCAGTTCCTTGCCACCTATGGTGACCAGGCCAGCACTATAAAATAAGGCAGTTTTAGTTGACAAGTCTGCCAATTAATCTGCCAGTTACAGGAAGCAGCTGTAGATGAGCAAGCTAAAAATCCATTTTCCAGTGATTACATTTCTCCCTACCTTTTGAGCACAAGCTCAAGCCAACAGTGGGTATTGCCCTTGTCAGTGATGCATTGAAAAGGCCCGCAATGGAATTTGTTGGAATGAAGGGATTGGATGTCCGGCCAGCCGGTGTGCTTTTTCAATTAAGAGACTGACTCTGACCCCTCCACTACTCAGTCCCCGCTCTAATAGAATATCATTGTTTCTTGTTGCAAAAATAAATACCGACGATGACAGTTAATACATTTTGTTAGCCTGGGAGCTTAAAGATCTCATTAAGAAGTCAAGCTGCGTTGACAAAACGAGGCAGTATTAGAGGCGCGCATTTGTTATCCAGCCCACAAAGCTGTTTGGACGGCAAGATCCTAACTTTCTCTCTGTGGTTTTTGTGAAAGGTTGGAGGGAAAAGCTTGCTTGATTTATGAGGGCCGTAAAGTGATAGCAAGACTGGAGCGGAAAGATCTGAAGAAGCTTTGCAGCCTTCTGCATTTTAATGCACAGTTAGGAGGAACTGGATAGGAAGTCTGGCAACCACAAAGAGGAGAATAAGCTAGAAGGCTTATTCTGTTGGGCCTGGGCCTGCTTGACTTGTGACCCACTAAAATGAGCATAACCCACAAGGCATATATTTTAGACTGCTAGGCAGTCCCCTTGTCTTTACATTCTACAGGATGTGCCCAAACTAGGACATTTATTTTGTTGTTACATGCCTTCAAGTCTGTTATGACTTATGGAGACCCTATGAATCTTTTTTTGATATATTCATAGGGGTTTCATGGTAAGAGGTATTCAGACGTGGTTTACCGTTGCCTTCCTCTAAGCCTACAGCACCCGGTATTCCCAGGCGGTCTCCCATCCAAGTACTAACCAGGCCTGACCCTGCTTAGCTTCCGAGATCAGACGAGATCGGGAGTGTTCAGGGTAGTATGGCCATAGGCAGGACATTTATTAAGCTGCTGTTAAGGATGGAAGGATCTGTCAGTTTTGGTTGTCTCACTTCCTTGTTTTTCCAATCTTAAATTTGGTTCTCTACATTTTTGCAGACATTTGTGGGTTTTTTAGAAAAAAATCCTTGTGAAAATTCTTCAGCATTTTATTGTGAATTTCTCCTAATAAACATATTTTTGTATGTAGTTTTGGCCGATGAGCACATTTTTCAAGCATTTCCCCTAAAATAAATACATTTTTGTATGCTATTTTCACCAGTATAGTTGGTGAACTACGTTGAAAAATGCAAATAAATGCAGATTTCAAAAGATGGTTGTATTCAGTTCTCATATTATTTCAGAAAGTGCGAATTTGATAGATTTGGCTTTCAATGGGAACTGAACTGAATTTGCACCCATTCCAAGCTGCTGTTGGGGCATCCACATGTGGGCAATGGGCTGCTTTTGGGTTGGTGGCTCACAAGCAGGGATGGGCAAATTTGTCAATTTCAGTTTCTAATTTTTCCAATCTGAAGTTTAGTTTTCCACATTTCCACATTAGTCCGTGTTTTTTTTTAAAGTCCTCATTAAAATCTTTTAGTTTAGAGAAAAGGCGAGTAAGAGGTGACATGACAGAAGTGTATAAAATTATGTATGGCACAGTGAAAGCAGAGTTTGGAAAAGTTACTTTTTTGAACTACAGCTCCCATCAGCCCAATCCAGTGGCCATGCTGGCTGGGGCTCATGGGAATTGTAGTTCAAAAAGTAACTTCCAAGCTCTAGGTGAAAGTGGATAGAGAGAAGTTTCTGTCCCTCTCTCATAACACTAGAACTTGTGGATATTCAATGAAGCTGAAGGTTGGAAGATTCAGGACAGACAAAAGAAAACACTTCTTCACACAGTGCATGGTTAAACTATGGAGTTCACTCCCACAGGAAGCAGTAATGAGCACCAGCTTGGATGAATTTAAAATTTATGGAGGATAAAGCTATCAATGGCTACTAGTTATGATGGCTGTGCTCTCCTTCCACGATCAGAGGCAGTATGTTTCTGAATACCAGTTTCTGGAATCTGCAGGAAGGTTGAGTGGTCTTCTGCTCAGATCCTGCTTGTGGGCTTCATATGGGCATCTGGTTGGCCACTATGAGAACAGAATACTGGACTGGATAGGACACTAACCTGATCCAGCAGGCTCTTCCTATGTTCTTATGTTCTTAACATCAGGAGGGCACCACATTGGCTACCTTCAGAAGTTTATTTTAAAACCCAAATAGCACATATTCCGGTTGAAGAGTGCCTAGCCATTATAACTACCTAAAAATGACATTAAGCAGTTTATCAATTGTTGAAATTATTGAAATGAAATGACATAAATACAAGGGAAATTGAATTTTTAAAAATGGTCAAATGCCCTTATAAAATAGTGAAACACCCAATGCTTTTTGAAGAAGTCCTTCCTTAAGGGCACAAAAACATAGTAAGGCACACAGAGAACTCAGCCTCTTCATATAAGGCCCCAACAAATGACTAAAATGTTTCTCCAAGTTTTCGAGCTCTTTGACTGAAGCAGGGTCTCTGATAAATCACATTCCTCTTCTGGATGAAATGGGCATCAAACTGCCAGAACATTCTCATAGTCGTGGCCCGTTTCAGTAAAGGTAAAGGATTTATAAACATTGCTGGCCTCTTTCTCCATACCATAAAGGAGTGAGCTTTCTTGCACCATTCCTTCCTCTCTGTGGAGCTTTGTGGCTATGTGAAATCAAGCAAATCTTTCTTCCCTGCACGCAGGAGGATTATTATTAAAGCCAGAGGATTCTAGTGGAGGAAAATACACAATTTTCATTGCCTTTATTACCAGGCTAGGTTCAAGGTGCTGGTATTGGAGTACAAAGCCCTTTACAGCTTGGGACCAGGACACCTAAAAGATCACTTCATCCTCCATGTACCCAACGTATTACCACACTCTGCAGGAGAGGGCCCCCTGCAGATACCATCCTATCAGGAGGTCTGCTCCGTCTGATGTTGAAATTGGGCTTTTAGTGTGGCAGCATCTACCCTTGGGAACTCCCTCCCATTGTATACCAGGCAGACTCCTCTATTGTCTTTTGCGTGCCTGCTAAAGATGTTCCTCATTCCACAAGCCTTCTCAAACCTTTATCTGACAACAACAACGATTCATATGAAGCGATTCAGAGGAAGCAAGTTGTGAGGAGACTCCTGTTCCCCGCACTGAGCTACAATTCCTAGAGTGATTTAACAATCAATCCCCCTTCCCAGGGAACTCTGAGAATTGCAGCTCAGTGAGGGGAACAGGGCGTCTCTTAACAACGCTCAGCACCTTTTACAAACTACAGTTCCCAGGATGCTTTGGGGAAAGCCATGACTGTTTACAGTGTTCTAATGCTGCTTTAAATGTATAGTGCAGATGGGGCCTACGTCCTGGGTTCCTAGCAGAGTTTGGAAAAGTTACTTTTTTTAAACTACAACTCCCATCAGCCCCAGCCAGCATGGCCACTGGATTGGGCTGAAGGGAGTTGTAGTTCAAAAAAGTAACTTTTCCAAGCTCTGGTTCCTAGTGAATAAAATATATAATGAACCAGCTACAGAGGAGGTATGCTAGTTCATAGAATTGGTTTGGAATCCACCTGGATAAGATGTGCTAAATGAAGATGGTTATCGCTTCTGGGGAGCCAATCCATCAAACTTAAGAACATAAGAACATAAGAAGAGCCTGCTGGATCAGGCCAGTGGCCCATCTAGTCCAGCATCCTGTTCTCACAGTGGCCAACCAGGTGCCTGGGGGAAGCCTGCAAGCAGGACCCGAGTGCAAGAACACTCTCCCCTCCTGAGGCTTCCGGCAACTGGTTTTCAGAAGCATGCTGCCTCTGACTAGGGTGGCAGAGCACAGCCATCATGGCTAGTAGCCATTGATAGCCCTGTCCTCCATGAATTTGTCTAATCTTCTTTTAAAGCCATCCAAGCTGGTGGCCATTACTGCATCTTGTGGGAGCAAATTCCATAGTTTAACTATGCGCTGAGTAAAGAAGTACTTCCTTTTGTCTGTCCTGAATCTTCCAACATTCAGCTTCTTTGAATGTCCACGAGTTCTAGTATTATGAGAGAGGGAGAAGAACTTTTCTCTATCCACTTTCTCAATGCCATGCATAATTTTATACACTTCTATCATGTCTCCTCTGACCTGCCTTTTTGAAAGTCTAAGTACACTATGTCCACTGGATCACCTCTATCTATATGCTTGTTGACACTCTCAAAGAATTCTAATAGGTTACTGAGACAGGACTTTCCCTTGCAGAAGCCATGCTGGCTCTGCTTCAGCAAGGCTTGTTCTTCTATGTGCTTAGTTAATCTAGCTTTAATAATACTTTCTACCAGTTTTCCAGGGACAGAAGTTAAGCTAACCGGCCTGTAATTTCCGGGATCCCCTCTGGATCCCTTTTTGAAGATTGGTGTTACATTTGCCACTTTCCAGTCCTCAGGCACGGAGGAGGACCCGAGGGACAAGTTACATATTTTAGTTAGCAGATCAGCAATTTCACCTTTGAGTTCTTTGAGAACTCTTGGGTGGATGCCATCCGGGCCCGGTGATTTGTCAGTTTTTATATTGTCCATTAAGCTTAGAACTTCCTCTCTCGTTACCACTATTTGTCTTAGTTCCTCAGAATCCCTTCCTGCAAATGTTAGTTCAGGTTCAGGGATCTGCCCTATATCTTCCACTGTGAAGACAGATGCAAAGAACTTCCCTTTGCTTCTCCCACAGCTCCTGATACGGAGTGTAGGCTAGTTTAGGCACACCTTGTTTGTTCTGTTTGATGTGTCAATTCATCTGCCAGTTGGTCTTCTTCAAGTCTCTGCTAGCCACCTGGAGGCTTAGATCCCAAACACCCAGTCTAGGGATAATTATCTGTGTAGGTGGTAGAAATGCCCTGAGGCTCCTGGGATACTCGGCAAGTGTGTGGGGTTTTATTTCCCCACATCCATGTTGTTATTTTAAAAAAAGAAAAGGACAACAATCCAAACCAACCCTGGAGAGCTCAAAGAGAAATGGCAGGGGAAATGCTGACGTGCAGTTTTGAAATTGCATGAGAGTGGGTTTTGTTACGCTTGCCTTTGCTGTTGTTGAATCAATGGATCCTGGTACAGCCGCCCTGTGGTAGCAGGATTAGGGCACTGTGGTGTGCTGAAGCTCCTCTTAAGAGATGACCTCCATCTCAGGAATCATAGTATCTGGACTTGGAATACCCTGAATAAAAAAATTAATTGACCAAGCAATCAATTTTTGCACCTAGGTAATCCAAAAGCTGGATCCTGCTACTCAAGAGTATCATGGAAATTTGAATTCCTTCCCTCAGTCTTGAGAAATGCCACTTAAGTTCATAATTCCTCTGACAGAGGTGAACGTGGGCCAGATATTTTTGGGAGGTGTGCACGTGGCGGGGAAGAAGCTCAATTGAATACAGCAAGAATTGGACAGTATAAGATTTTGCTGTAAAGGGCTAGATGACAGATTTTGAACCTGTCGGCCTGCAGCTGTTGTTGGACTACAGCTCCCACCAACCCTGATCATTCTCCATCCCTGCGCTAAATCTTCCTTCCTTCCTTCCTTCCTTCCTTTCAGCAGTCAGAAAATTGTGGAATACACCCTCCCATGCTATAAACTACAATTAGTAGACAAAAAGGAGACAGATATTAGGACTGGCACGGGCCCTAAGATTCATTCACTCTGTGCTCTCTCTGTGTGAATTTGTAAGTCCAGTTCTGAGCTGCTCTGTATAAAATGAAGCAGTGTTCCTCCATTCATTGTAACGAGGAATCTAAACAGAGCTATAACTTCCTCCCTTTTTTGGCCAAAGTGGATGAAATGTACAAGCACAGGATCCCGTCTAAAGTGGATTAAGCCTGCCAAATTGTAGACAAATAGATTCAGGAGCTCTTTGTAAGGGAAGTAAAATGGAATACTTTCCTCCACAATCCCTTGAGTGCGGGCAGGGTGGGGGTTGTGACTTGCTCTTTATTACCTGAAAATAATTAAGTGGTGGCTGATTGATGTGTATTCCTTCTTATCTATTTTTAAAAACATTGCCACTTCACACTAGTCGTAGTTTCTTGTGCTTGCTTGTGTCCTTGGATAGGCCTTACAACATGATGCTGTCTAGCACACTGTGTGCAGAATTCTGAAGAGGTCTTGTTTGTTTGTTAAAGTAGACAAGTTTTAAAAAACTTAAATCAAGTTTTTAACTTTTTTTAAAAAAAACCCATAGGTACATAGGAAGCTGCCTTATACTGAATCAATCCTCTGCTGCTGTGCTTTAACAATAAATAAATAAATAATAAATCCAGATCTCTTCAGTGCCGTGTAGGAAATATTTTGGAGAGCCTTATTTCTTACAAAGCTCATGGACCCAGGGAAACATGCAGATATAGGAAAACATTGAACAATAGATATAGAGAAGTACAGAAGCAACAGAGTGACACAAGGCTTTGTGAGCTCCTGATCAGCTGGGAAGTTTATTGACATCACAGTTTGACTCGGGAGGGGGGAAAGTCCCCTGAATCACTCTGATCTGCCTTGTTATTTGGCCCACTCACAGAGCAGATATGCATCCCTAACAGATATTCTTATCATGGATATGGAATCATTTTTATTCAAGAGTTTAAAGAGATTAGGGGCACAGTCCAGCACAATAGGCACATATCAGGGTCCAGTTCTTTCCTGATCACCACTGCTGTAGCTATTTATACTTGGGTTTGCCCTGATGAGTTGCACCTTGTGCATGGCTGTCTATGCCCAGAAACAGCAAGTGAGAAGCTGCTTCTTTTAACAGTTCAGTTTCTGCCTGTAATTAAGTCTCCCAGTTCTAGGCTGTGACGGAAGGCAAGGCCTTGGGAAAGGAGTGGTGTGAAAACTGCAGTAGTGCTGGAAGGCATTTTGACTCAGAGACGCCTTCTGAGTCATACAACTCCTTGCTGGAGGGGTTAGCAGAGGTATGGCTCTATTAGCAGTGGATCTAGCCAGCATGCAGGCTGCACAGAAAAGGTACTGTCCATTTTCTCTGTTCGCTTTTGGGGAAGGGCCATAGCTCAGTGGTTGAGCCTCTGCCTTGCAGGCCCCTGACATCTACAGTAGGTTTGGGAATGTCCCATTTGAAACCACAGTGAGCTGCTGCTGGTCAGTGTTGTCAATAGTGAGCTAGGTGGACCAATCTTCTGTATAAGGCAGTTTTCTGTGTTCCCAGTGAGGGAATGAATGCGCAGTAGGCACCATCACTTTGTCACTCAAGTGTTCTTTCCCAAAAGGCAAAGAACCTCCTCCTTCTGCTTAGTTCCAGACCAGCCTCTTTTGCTCTTTATGATGTTCAGCACATCAGTGGGCATTATAACATGTTGGACATACAGCCAAACAATGCCAGGACTTGGTTATGGGCAGGAGTCTGGAGTACATCAGGGGCTGGGAACCAGAACTCAGGACCAAAGAGCAATCTGGATCAGTGGGCAAGACCAGGACCACAAGATCCACCAGAGCTCAGCGAGACAATGTTGCTCACTCAAAGCTCAGCTGGGAAAAGAAGCCTTTCTGCCTAGAATGATTCATTGGTCAGCCTGAGTGGGCGGAGTCAGTCTGGGAGAGTTTTAACTGGAAGGCTTCCAGCTGCAATTTAGTGTTTCACCACACGGGGCAGCCACACACAGATTCCGGAAGCTCCTGATAGATGAGCTAGATTATGCAGCCTGTATAAATTGTGAGAATTATAACAATTCGGCAGACTATCTCAGAGGGTTGCTTCACATTTCTAAACAAATCACTATGAATCACTATTTGGCAGGATTTATCCTGACTTTGCTAAGATTGGGGAGGAGCAAAGAAGAATGCAAGGCACTAGAGCACTGCCCCAACTGCTGGAGATCTTATATAACCATTTAACCATTTCTAATGTTATCTTTGGGCACATCTTTGCAGCCACAAAGGCTTGATACTGGCTCTTAACAAGGGTTACTTTGGTGAAGGACTGGCAGATGTCAACTCATTCTGATCTGGCAACTTTCATGGTCTTAGGAATCAGGAGAATGGTTGGTTGACTCACCTCTACACACTCTTGAGTTTCCTTTTGTTCATCTCAGCTTCACACTCCCTGACAATTTCTTTGCAATCTTATTGACTAGCTTTGCAAGAACTGAGCTTGCCAGATCAAAGCAAACACTTTGCAAAGTGGCTCCTCTGTGAGCAACTCCAAGTAATCATTGCAAAATATGAGCTGCTAATTCAAAGCAGGAGTAGATAGCTGTGGTCTAAAGGTTGGCAGACAGACCTTGCAAGACATTAGCTCTCAAGTGAGATCAACCTTTTTATAAACTGGAACTGCTACATGCCTCAGATCTAGGATTTTGCAAACAGACTTTGCACAACCAGACTTCTTTGATCAATGAATTAACAGGATATGACTAGAATTTGTAAAAGAATAAAAACTTAAAATCTACTGTTCATCCTTAAACCATAGCCATATGGAGCACTGTAAAGCCTTTGCACTTAGCACACACTATTAGATTATAGTATCATATGAATGGATTAAAACAGATACTTCTGCTTGGCCTTCACGATGGGCCAAGCAGAGAGGGATGGGTGATGGCGCCATCAAGGGTAAAGAGAACCCTACATCTCTTCTGGGATTTTCTTGAAGTTGGCAGGTATTGCTGCTGACGGGCTAATTTTTACATAAGAATCAACGGATTACCCAATCAGGGAGAAACTTGATAGCCCAAGCTGCCGAAGGCAAAGAAAAGGAATGATGTAATCTTAATTTTTGCTGTCTGTCAAGCAATCTTGGTGTGAAGGGAAAATCCTCATGAATCACATTAAGAAACAAGCCAACATCTTTGAATTCAAATAGAAACAGAAGATGTCAATTAAAACAGGACTGGCTAACCTAGGGGCCTGTTTTGAGGATTAAACCATCCTCAGAGCTGAGCAATTCAGCAGTGACCACACGTTCAAACCTGACTCAAGTGCCGCGAGGCTGGCTAAGAAAAGGAGTTCCCACACCTCTTATGCAATAGCATTATATATCAAGAAACTTTGTACAGTGAGGAGACTAGCTAACAAGCAGGTGGGAAATGGTAGGACCATGCATCTAGTTTTGGACACCTGGATCACCGTAGGCCTCTAATTTGGCCTCTAAAGACCTTACAGAGCAGTTTTTGCCAACCTAGAGCGCTTTAGAGTTTGTTGGACTACAACTCCCACCAGCCGGCTTCATACAGTACATGAACTATGGGATTCGATTGCACAAGATGTAGTGATGGCCACCAACTCCAATGGTTTTGCAAGATTAGACAAATTCATGGAGGAGGATAAGGCTATCAATGGCTGCTAGCCACGATGGCTATGCTCCACCTCCATTGTTGGAGGCAGTATGCCTCTGAATGCCAGTTGCTGGGGATCGGTGTGTTTGTGATCAGCTCCTGCTCTTGGGCTTCCCATGGGCATCTGGTGGGTCACTGAGAGACCAGAATCCTGGTCTAGATGAGCCTTTGCCTGATCCAGAAGAGCTCTTCTTATGTTCTTATTAGGGATGTAAAGATCTGTCAATTTCAGTTCTCTCATTTTTCCAATCTTGAATTCAGTTCTCCACTTTTCTGCACCAATTAGCGAACTATTTTTTAAACCTCATGAAAATTCTCCACTATTTTAGTGCGATTTTCTCCTAATAAAAATGCCTTTGTAGAGAGTTTTGACACATTTTTGCAAGCCGTTTCCCATCATATAATGCATTTTTGCCTGTTATTTTCCACACACATATTCATTTTTATGCACACTTTTACCTAACACATGCATTTTTGTAAATATTGTTTGGCTGGCAAAACGCATTGCAAAATTCAAATAAGTGCACATTTCAAAGGATGGTTGTGTTTTGGTTCTCATATTATTTTGGAAAGTGCGAATTTGGTAAATTCAGCTTGAAATTCGAACTGAATCAAAGTTCTTGCCCATACATAGTTCTGTGGTAGCTGTTCCACTCTGCCAAATGGTTAGGCTGGCCCTGATGAAGGGATGGGTAGTGCCCTAAAATTCTATGTCAAGGTACTGTAAGGCAATCATCTGAAGATTTTGTATGCGAAAATTTCCCCCTTCATTCATTTCAGTTCTAATCCCTCCTTCCCTATCATTATATTGTTTGATTAATGGTACCTTTTTATTCTACTTAGCCAATGGGACAGGATGAATTCTTCTGGGTGGGTTGCTGGATGGTGCACAGATTTTTATTTTAAAATAGCCACTGTGAATCACCTGTCATCCTGGAGAGCTGGGGCAAAAGGGGAAGTTATTTACATAAATTATTGGAGAGCTGTAAATATTATTTCATGATATCACATCATGATTAAGTTAATGAAACTTGATATTAAGAGGCAGGAAGATTTGCTCTTACTCAAAGACAATTAAAGAAGGTGCTTGAGGGTAAAGCAGAGAGCCTACTTAGCAATGTTCTTTCTTTGTAACACTGAGGGCTGGCGGACCTCTAGCAAAGGTCATTGCGATTTTACAATTTATACAGAAGATGATAATTTAACCATGTTCAGTGCTTGCTCATGTTCCCAACCACTCTCCTCCCTACCCCCCTCAGTTCTTTCCCTGGTTTCGTATTTCAACTATACTAACGAAGGACATGCCATTTTAAGGAAGAAGCCATTAGGACAGGGGTGTGGGTCCTCAGGCCTGGAGGCCAAATTCCAGGCCTGGCTTTCTCGACTGCCCTCCAGGCCAGTTCTGTTCCATGCTCTCCTTGAGTGCTTTTGCCTGGAATGTGTTTTAAAAATATTCTATCTTACTTGCTTGGATAGAAGGAGGTGTGTGCAGGCCCCCCCTTTTTTTGTAAAAAATGAGGGACCATTATCATAGAATCATAGCATTGTTGAGTTGAAAGGGGCCTGTAAGACCATTGAGTCCAACCCCCTGCTCAATGCAGGAATCCAACTCAAAGCATACCTGACAGGTAGGCTGGTAGCCGGGGAGGGGGGGAAAGGGGCGCCACCCACCAGAGCTGTGCTTCACTCCCCCTAGGATTTTTTGGGGAAATTGTCTTCTTTTTAATTTGTGACGTGACAGACAATGACAACCTCCATTTAAAGAATGACAGCTTGTTTTAAAAACAAGCAATTTAACAGTAGGACCCCTCTGAAAAATTCAGTGAATAAGGCAGGGTGAGTGTACAACAAAAGTCTCATCTGGAACAGCCTCCAAAGTCTGTTTACTCAAGATTTTCCCTAATGGAGGGTGGATTTTTCATGATAACAATAAACCTATAATTACTTAAGTCATCTTGAAGAAAACAGCCTGTATAGTAACATGACCCATGAAAAGTTAAATATTAGAACTTTGTATTATAGGCTACAGTTAGACTCCACCCCTTTGACTTTCTTTTGCTCTGCTTTTCATTTTCATTGGTGTTCTCTACCCAGCCAGCAATAAAGAAGCATGTTTGCCTGCAGTAAGACGTAAGAGTGTGTTTATTCTGCAGTTATTATAATAAGTAGAGAAGGATTAGGTGCTTATTCCTAAAGGGTGAAATACAGAGATAACTTAAAGTGATCTGAAAAAATAGCTAGCTTTTACTCTTAGAAAGCACTCACTATACTCACAGTTATAATGGCTATTCTTTCTTCTTTTTCTTGAGTATTTGATGGCAAAGATGAAAAAGCCCTAGATTTTATTCATTTATTAGATTTATATCCCACCTTTTCTCCCAGTAGGAGTCCAGGGTGGCAATAGTTGAATAGAAAAATTGCTACAGTTCCCAGGATTCTTTGGGGGAAGCCGTGACTATTCAAAGTGGTATGATACTAAGGGACCTTAGTCGAATGCAATCCATTATATTGAAGCAAGGAGTGCTCATGCTCACTATTCCAGTCATTCATGCCCTCCTTCAGGATACTCTATTCCATTCCCCCACCCACCTAGTTTGTCATTCCTCCCTTCCCCCTATAGCAGTCAGCCTTCTGTGGGCATTGAGTCTTCAGTACTTCCCTCTTGTTCATAGGCAATGCTGTTTCGCTGCGTACAGACTGGCACTTACACCTGAGCATCGGACATGGAAGGAGCAAGCCATGTTGCAGAGTGGAGTGCTCCTGGTCAATGTTCAGCCAGTTAGCGATGCCCTGTTTGGGGATACTCAAGCTAGGGCTGTAGCTCAATGGCAGAGCATTTGCCTTGCATGCTGAAGGTTCCAGGTTCAATCCCCGGCATCTCCAGTAGGGCTGGAGGGGATTCCTGTCTGAAAACCTGGAGAGCTGCTGCCAGTCAGTGCAGACAATATTGAGCTAGATAGACCAGATGGTTTGACACAGGATAAAGCAGCTTCCTGTGTTCCATCCCATTCCCTCTCAAACTCAGTTTCCAGCTCCCCCGAGAGGCATTCTGTGACCATTGAACATGCTCAGTTTTCATTGTTTTTTTGGGGGGGTTCACCCCTTAAACAATTATTGAGTTTTAAAATGTTATTACTGCAAACCTTGTGATCTTCTAAGCCTGCAGATACTGCTCACTTGTGCATCCACAGTGCCATTTTGGATATGTAAGGACTGGCACTCACCTCCTTCCGAACTTTGGAACAGAGAGAAGTGAGGCCCTGCAACAAAATGTTGCAGTCTGGAGTGCTTCTCTTCAGGACTCCAGCTGATCTATTCCTCCTGGTTGTCCTTCCCTCCACCACAGTCAATCAGCATTTCATCCCCATTGAAACATGCTTAGTCCTCATTGAGCTGTTTTCCGTTTCACTCTATCAGGGATTTTTTAGAAGGGTGTGTGGACATGATTATGCCCCTGTCCCACCTATTTTCAATTCATTAATTTCTCCATTGATGTCTATGGACAGTTCTGTGGCCACACCATACATTTAAAGCACATGCCTTCTCCCAAAGAATCCTGGGAACTGTGGTTCACCCCTCACAGAGCTATAGTTACCAGCATCCTTAACAAACTGCAGTTCCCAGGATTATTTGGGGGAATCCATGTGCTTAAATATATAGTGTGGTCCATGTAACCCCTCTTCCATCTCTGGATACTTTTTTTAAAAAGTGCTTCTCAGTACGAACTAGGGTTGCCAGGTCCATGGCCTGAGACTGATCCTGTATCTTTAGGAGAAGAGAAGGTCAGCCAAGTGCAGGTGTTCTTGCAACTCTATAATGGGAAAAACCATGAGGTGGAATTCTCCTTCCCCCCTGCACAACTTTTAAAGATACAGAAGACCTCTTGGAGGCCGGGGCTGGAAACCAAGAGGTCTTCTGTATCTTTAAAAGTTGTGCAGGGGGAAGAGAGAATTCCACCTTGTGGTTTTTCCCCTTACAGAGTTGCAAGAACACCTGCACTTGGCTGACTTTCTCTTCTCCTAAAGATACAGGATCAGTTTCAGGCCAAGAACCTGGCGACCCTATGAACCAGGAAGTGACCTATCCAGAAAACTTTTTCATTCCATTTATGAATTGCTTCTCAGAAATATCTTCATGTTATTTCACAGTAAAACGTCAACAATATGATGTTGTTTGGAGGGAAGGAAAACCAGAGGGAGGATAAATGATATGCAGTGGCATGGAGTGGAATGGAGTGTCTGGAACCCTGAATAGCACTCCACGCTTCAATATTATGTTGCAGGTCCCAGTGTGCTCTTGCTGTTCTGGTTGCCCTTCACAAGTTGGGAGGTGCACTTCTGAAGCAGGAAGCTTCCTGTGCTCACAGAGGTTCTGCAAATGTTTTGGAACCCTGGAAAAATCAGGGTTCTAGATCATGTGTGTGTGTGGTGCATCCATGAGTCCAAGAGGACCCCCATTTTAGAGGTTTGCCCTCAAACCCATGGAGGACAGCAGTGAAGGTGATGGGGAGCCCTTTTTTCTGGGGGGTCTCTTTCCCCTGTTTGTTTGGATTTCTTTCCATTTTTTTGTAGATGTGCATGCCTCGGAGTGCATACCTGCTGGTTCTTCTCTCTTATTCACAGAAGGTGAGGTTTTGGCTACATAACCACAAGCACGGGAAGAGTCGAATCGGTATCGGTATATGATTCACTAGAAAAGACAATAATGCTGGGAAAAACAGAAGGGAGTAGAAACAGAGGAAGGCCAAACAAGAGATGGATTGATTCCATAAAGGAAGCCACAGAACTGAACTTACAAGATCTGGACAGGGTGGTTCATGACAGATGCTCCTGGAGGTCGCTGATTCATAGGGTCGCCATAAGTCGTAGTCGACTTGAAGGCACATAACAACAATAACAACTATCAGTGCTCATCTAAATAGTCTGAGAGTTATCAAAAAGGGCAGTCTTATCAAACGTTTTGAATAAAATGTGGCCCACACATACAGCAGCAGAAGAGGGTATGACGTATATGTGGGGCTGGTATGTGTGTGTTAGTGAAAGGAGGTTCAGCCGGGACCCTGACTGAGGGCTGTGGGTTTTTTCCTGTCTCTCCAGGTACCTATTTAAACTTGTGCCTGGCCTGGGCGTGAGCTCTTGGCGAGAGCAAAATAGCTCTCATCCTGCAGCTCTCAGCCAGGGGCTAGCAGTCTGAGCAGAAGATTCTGGCCTATAAGGCGTTAATGGAGTGTGCCAGCTTCCTGGCGGGGAAAAGAAGTATAGTCGCTGGATGGCTTCAAGACAATGCATCTTCAAATCCCCATCCATGGACATACAACTTGTGCTACTGCAGATCCCTTTGTGCATTATCCCCAGGAGTAATCGACTTGAAGGCACATAACAACAACAATATGGATGATTGCTACCTGCTGAATTTCCTTCTGAACCACTGCGCAGACCATATCCTCCTACCCTCCTCGCTCTCTACCCATGTTAAACAAACAACTGACTGAGGAAAGTGGGGGAGAATACGCAAGTCAATTGTTTCTTTTAAATCTTAATGTTTTAGGCCTCAGGAACTTCTGAGTAACTGTTTAATGAGAAGGAGTCTAGTGGAAAGTAGGTAAGATCTTTAGGAGTTTAATTGCTCCCAGGGGGCGGCTGCCAGGGTGAAATAACAGTGCTGAACTTGTATACTGAAGCGCAGAGTTGCCAAAAGAAGAGTTCCAGATGAGAGACCAAAGGCAGGAGCTGAAATGTCGAAGAATGCGTTCCCTCTGTTTTTTCCCCCAGAGCTCTTTGGTGCAGAGAGCCCTGATGGAGGTGGCATGTTGTCGCCTATGGTGCCTCTGTCGGCAAGATGCCTGCACTTTCCTTTGGGCCCCGGAGCAATGATGACCGAGAGGCCTTGTCAGTAAACTCTGACTTGAGGGCCCGGCTGTGGGTAAGCTGACAGCATGGCTGTCATTCCCTCCAACAATGGCGAAGTGGGCCTCTTTCCCCCGTGGTGATCCAGACACCAGAAACGGAAGGCAGGACAGCTGGGAGATCTTAAATTTCAAAGGCTTTGAGCCTTGTGGTTGTGGGGTGGGGTGGGGGGCTGGGTGAGAAGGGAAAGCAGCGAAAGCACAAATGCCGAAATTCAAAGCAAATGGCTCTCAGAAATGAGGTAAATCTTCAGTCACACAAAGGCATAATGTTGTCTCCCCGTCCTGAGGAGAATCGCTCTGCATCTCCTCAGGCCTACGGCCTGGTCAGCACATTTAGCAGAATGAGGTGGCAAAATGGACTCTCCCACTCAAAGCTGAACTGTGTGTGTGTGCGTCATAATTTTGATGCACCCCTTTGTGAGGCCCTCCCTGCCAATAAAATCATAAGAATACTAAAAATATATTTTTGCTATGTTAGTTTTAAATTTTTTTATTTGTAGAGAGTTTATTTCTGGGGCAAGTGGTGGCAGGGGGAATTAAAAATTGCTATTGCCCCATCTAGTAATGTGAATTGGTACAATCCGTTCAATGATTAACTGATTGATTTAAGAGAGGGATGGGGAACCTCTGGCCCTCCAGAAGCTGTTACAACTCCCACCGTTCCTGGCTGTTGATCCTGGTGGCTGGGGCTGATGGGAGCTGGAGTCTGCCACCACTGGAAAGCCACAAGTTGCCCATCCCTGATAGAGGGCTTATCCACATGGGAGCATAACTTCATGCTAAACACTGTTTTTACCTCTGTTTTCTGTTTGCACAGTCTACAGTAAGCAGGGCCGGTGCCAAAGGACAGCCAGGTCGGGCCCTGGCCAAGGGCCCCATGGCCCACAGGGGCCCCTGAAGGGCCCCTTGTTAGGGTGGGGGAGTAGCACTCTCCTTCTGCGATCGGACTGCAGGGAGGGAGCTGCCCGCTCACCTGCCCCTGCCTCTGACCCCGGCCCGCCTGCTTGCTCACCCACCCCCGGCTGCCCACTCGCTCGCCCCCCTGCCCACTCACCCGCTGCTCCCTCTCACCTGCTGGCCCCCCCCACCCGCTTTCCCCCTCGCCCCCTTGCTCACCTGCTCGCACTCGCTGGCTTGCCCGCTCAGTCAGTCGGTAGGTGGGGCATGCATGCATGCAAGTGCCAGGGCCCAGGGCAGGCTGGTGCCCAAGGGCCCAGCCTGCCTGGCGCCAGCCTAGACAGTAAGGGAGCAATGCCAGCTGCAAACACAGTTTTCTAGTTACACTTGAGGGGAAGCATCAATCATGCAGTTTCCTAAATACCACTCCCTCTAATTTAACATTTCCACTCCCTCTGTTTACCTGGCAACTGAGCATGCTCAGTTTGTTCTATTTAAAAGTTTCATTAAAAAAAACACAACCCGGAAGTGTGATTATTTATATTTTGACTGATACAATGCAGATGGAATACAAATCTTTCTTTGAGCAATTTTACGCTTTTGTGCACAAGTTAGGGGGGAAAGAAAAGAAAGGCACTGTTTGCAGCAACATGAAAAAAGCTTGCAGAGTGGGAGAGAGAAGCGGAAGTTTCTTTTCAGTCCACAGGAAATGAAATGAAAGGGAGGAGGAGGGTGTGGGCGTGGAGAGGGGAATGATTGACACGCCTACCTAAAAGCTTTGGAGCAAAGCATCTGCAAGCCCTAGAGATACAGAGTGAAGATGCTGTTTCCTTCTCTTTTTGGATTATCAAAGGATTGGGTTAGGCGGATTTACAGGGAAACTGTGTGACAGCTTCTGTTTGCCAGTAACGTCATGTGAACCATGTGAACTAAAAGGGGACAAAACTAGCACCAGACACACCGTAAAACCCTGTGTAGATGAGCCCTTAAGATATGTTTTATAGACTGCCTTTCATCCTCACAGAAACCGGGGCAGTATACAACCTACATATTTAAAATGAATCTCATGAAAACACAAATGAAACTGCAGTACCAAACTTTCATTCTGCCCCCTTGGGGCTCGCCACATTTTGTGGACGCTGTAAATTGGGCCTATCAGCATGCGCTTGACCCATTTGATGTCTGCATCTCCCCTCCCAGTATAGGAATGATATAATTTGTGACCAGCCAGTAATTATGGCCTACCCGGATCGTTCAGAAGCCCCATGTTTACAGGCCCAGACGGGCAGCAAAACCACGTTTCTCCACCCCTGGTGGGCACCATGGGCGTCCATAGGGGAAGGGGAGGAGTCAGACATTGAATGGTGGGAAAGCAGGCTAGTGTCGCACAAAAAAATGAGAAGACCAGTTTACCTCAACTTACTGTTTTTAAGATGAAAACTGGGAAGCTGGAGATTCTGGTTCATCTGGGTGAGGAAGAGGAACTGTACTGTCCTCCCCCGCATGGTGGACATTATCCTGCTTCCTTCCTCTCTCTCTTTACCTCAGTCTGATAGAATAGCCACTGTCAGGTGACAGTTGTGGGAAGCAGGAGAGTTTTGAGGCTGGCTTCTCAGCAGAGTGAGGTGATGAATATTAACTGCTTTGAACACCTGAAAGCGCTATACAAATGTTGTTCATCATCATCATTACCACTACCACCCTCTGGACAACACATTAAGGCTGCTGTAAACCATCTCAGAGCAGGGCTACACTGCAGGGCTGTCATAAGTAATTCTCTTCTAACTACATCCCTTCCAGCCTGCGGTTTGGGGGCAATGAAGTATATTTGTTTTGGATTCTGCATCAGCAGGGTTATTTCCCACCCCCCAGTGTTTCATACTTAATAAGAAGTGAGTTAAATGAGGCACTGCTGCTATTTTGAGGGGGTAGTTGGGGTGGTTGTGGACACACTTGTTCCCAATCCCAGCTGACAGGCCTCTCTGGATAAGGAATCCCCCCCTCCAGTAATGGAGTGGCAAATTCGGAAGTACAGGGTTTTTCATGATAGTTACAGCCACGCCCCTCCCATCTTTTTTTTTCTGCTGGATTGAGAATTGTTGTTGTTGTTATTATGTGCCTTCAAGTCGATTACGACTTATGGTGACCCTATGAATCAGTGACCTCCAAGAGCATCTGTCCTGAACCACCCTGTTCAGATCTTGTAAGTTCAGGTCTGTGGCTTTCTTTATGGAATCAACCCATCTCTTGTTTGGCCTTCCTCTTTTTCGACTCCCTTCTGTTTTCCCCAGCATCATTGTCTTTTCTAGTGAATCATGTCTTCTCATTATGTGTCCAAAGTATGATAACCTCAGTTTCATCATTTTAGCTTCTAGTGACAGTTCTGGTTTAATTTGTTCTAACACCCAATTATTTGTCTTTTTTGCAGTCCATGGTAAGCGCAAAGCTCTCATCCAACACCACATTTTGAAATGAGTTGATTTTTCTCTTATTTGCTTTTTTCACTGTCCAACTTTCACATCCATACATAGAGATCAGGAATACCATGGTCTGAATGATCCTGAGTTTGGTGTTTAGTGATACATCTTTGCATTTGAGGACCTTTTCTAGTTCTGTCATAGCTGCCCTCCCCAGTCCTAACCTTCTGATTTCTTGACTATTGTCTCCAGTTTGGTTAATGACTGTGCCGAGGTATTGATAATCCTTGACAAATTCAATGTCCGCATTGTCAACTTTAAAGATTATATCCTTGTTAATTCTTTCCCCACAACAACAGATGTCCCTAGGAGCCAATTATAATGAAAGGCAAGAGTGTTAGCTACTGAGAAGAGTCTTTTCAGTGGCTGACTCACTTCCTTTCACTCCGATTGGCTCCAGTCAGCAGGAAAGGACAAGGCAGCATATTAGAAGACACTTTGAATGGCTAACACACTCCCCTTTCATGATGCTGATGGATGCTGGAGACATAGGGAACCTGCTTCAAAAAACGTAAGAGGTCTAAGACCCCCCTCCGAGTCCCTGGATGACTACACCCCTGCCCCCCTTCCACATACACAAATGCAATCCAGGTATGTACTGCTGCAAATTAGGGCAATTAATGCAAGCGTGCAAAATTAATTCCAGTGGCAAATTTAGGTTTCCCAGTTATGACATTCCAGAGCTCCTGAAATGAATGACGTTTCTTTCAAGCAAGAGCTGTCTTTTGGAAATAAGGGATCTCTGGAAGACTTTATTCCCCAGTCATAAACTCTGTGGTCAGCGATACTTTCTTTTATTTGGGGGGGGAGAGAGAGAGAGGTTCCTTGGGCTGCTGCAAATTAGTTTATGAGTCTCAGATTTAACAAGAATCTGAATACTCCAGATGCGGACTAAGCACCGTCATGGGCGTGTGAGCAGGGGAAGATAAGATGAGAAAGTGGAGGTTGAAAACTCAAGGTAAGCATACAGAGCAGAGATAACTAACAGTTACTCTTTGAGTGAGGCTTTAGCCAGGAAGCATTGGGTTGATGTTATGGACAGATGAACGTTGAAGACTTTGATGTAATCCTAGACCTCAGGCACGATACTCGGGTTGACCTTTTCTGTTGGGTGCTTTTTATGCAATGCTACTGGACATTTATTCACAAGAAAGGAAATGGGGAAAGGATATCAGTTCAACCACATGTCAGCTCTGAGATGTAAAACGACAGGGAAAGGGAAGCCTTAGAAGTGCAACGAGGAACTGGCAAAAACACAAAAGCTGATGTCAAAGGTCTCAGAGGGAATCTAACCTTCACTATTGGAGGCCACTGGTTCAAACCTAACTCAGGGCAATGGGAACGGAAAACTGGACAGTTGCTCCACAGAAGTTGAAACATTGGACGGTGTATATTTGTGACAATGCTGTCATTTAATAAGCATTTATTAAAATACTGATTTTTTTTAAAAAATTGTTCGGTCTTGAGGAAATTCCTGGGAGACTTGGACCATGCTCACGAAGCCAGTCAGTTTGCCCACAGAAACCATTTGGAGTTAATGATGCATGTTGTGGTAATGTATCAGCCCTGCGTTGGCACGAGGAACAGTTATTGCTGTTAATCTTGCTGTGTATTCATGCTAATATATTTCTTTTTGTTTTTATTTCAACAATTTATATACTGCTGAATTACAGTCATCTCTAACTGGTGTATACAAGCGTCAATACAATGACCAAACATGAGGTAAAACTGTAAAATCAGAATTCAATTAAAAATCCTGCTGCAATAAAAAAGTCATCAGCAGGCACTGGAAGTTCAACAAGGAGGGGGGCCTGGTTGACTTCAGCTGCAAGGGAGTTCCATAAAACTGGGCCCACGATACTGAGTGCACAGTTCCTGGTGGGTACAAGCTGTGATCTGTCATGGGGGGGGGCACTAACAGTGACTTCCCCAGTGATGATTGGGCAGAGATAAAAGGGATCAGGTGGTCTTTGAGGGATCAGGCCCTACCTCAAGGTTTCAGGTAGGGAAGGGAGAGAAATACAGCTTTCCTTTGATATTCAAATATACTAGTGAAATAACATACAAAAATGCATCATATATTATTTGCTTGCACAAATGGGTACATTAGTCAAAGCTCTATACAAAATGTGTTTATTAGGAGAAATTAGCCCTAAAATGCTGAAGAATTTTCATTACTATTTTTTTAAAGAAAAGAGTTGGCAGATTTCTGCAGAAATGTGGAGAACTGAATTTCAGATTGGAAGGGAACCAAAATTGACAGATCCTTCCATCCCTACTCTGAACATATCCTGAGTTTATGGACTGAGCTCACAGTCGTTCCACACAATTTCTTTCTTAACTCCATTTCATCATCCCAATTTAAGTGGGAGAAGCTGTGGAGTGAGAGGAACCCTTGTTGATCCACTCCAAATCACCCCGAGATCTACCAGTAGATTGCAGTCTACCTTCTGGCCACCCTTGTACTTCAGCCTCAGGTTGTCTAGGGTTTAGATTAGCTCTTTATAATGGTGTATGCTGTTCCCTATTCTGGGATTTCATGGAGGATAAGATTATCAATGGCTCTTAGCCACAGTGCCTATGTTCTACCTCTACTGTTGGGCGCAGTATGCCTCTGAATACCAGTTGCTTTGGAAACAGGTGGGGAGAGTGATGTCTTGCCGGGTCTGGCAACCAAGAGGTCTTCTGTATCTTTAAAAGTTGTGCAGGGGGAAGGGAGAATGCCACCTTGTGGTTTTTCCCATTACCGTGTTGCAAGAACACCTGCACTTGGCTGACTTTCTCTTCTCCTAAAGATACAGGATCAGTCTCAGGCCAGGAACCTGGCAACCCTACCCTGACCTGATCCAGCGGCAAGGCCCTTTTTACGTTGCTTGCTTGTGAATTGGATGCGGAGAGGGCCCGAGCGACAGCTGTGTTGGGCTGCCTTGAAAATAAGTAAGTCAATGAATAAAATTCAAAGTCAAATCACAACAAAAGTAATGATTAGTTCAGTTTGTTGTCATTTCAGAGTATTTATTTTTTAAAAAATCCTTGGGCTCATTTTGTTTTCGGCCAGAGTTTGAGAACAAACAAACAAACAAGAAACGCCCTCACAACACACTTTCTTCTCTTGCCCTCTGGTCACTGCATGAACAAAGAGCACCCAGTATATTTCAAGTCTGTTGCTGTTGTAGGTTTTTGTTCATCCTTCCTTTTTCTGTTCCCCCCACCATCGCTGCCCGGGCACCCTGGGCAAGGCAGACATTACAGAGAGAAGTCACGCACCAGATTGTTTTCTGAACATTGGTTTATCCCCCTTGGGCACTGGAAACAAAGAACGGCGGCTGCTCCTGTTCTTTTGGCTTTCTGGATGATCTTTTATATTTTACTGACCCCGGGCAAGACCACAAACAGAGCCTGGGTTTCAGACATAGAGGTGGCCTCTTTATTTCCTTATTGGGTGGAAATTAACAGGCCTCACCAAAACCTTTTTCTAAGAAGCAGCCTGATGCTTTGGAACAGCATAGTGCCCCTTTCCCTTCATAGGTAGATTGCCAGTGGGAGAAAAGAGATGATGACTGAATTCAGAATCCCTGTTGAGTTTATTCTTATTTATTCCAATTTTATTTCATTGGGGGGAGCCCATCCCATCCCAAAGTCTCAGGTCAGGGAACAACTTGTGAAGGACACCGATGGAGATGACCATAGTTGATGTTTCTAGGGAAATGAAGTCCCAAGGGAGAGGATGGTGGTCAGCTGGCCATATTGGCTTATTGTAGGGGGTGCTCGTGATTCAATTTGGCCTGTTTTCCCAATAGACTTGTAAAGGGGCGGGTTATGAGGTGTCATCAGACTGCATGAGGATTGGCTGAAGTGTAGACTGCCAGGGAATGAAGCCCATGGAGACCAAGGCCTCCTTTATTAGAGATGGCTGAACCAGTCAATTTTGGTTTCTCTTATGTTCTCATTTTTGCCAGTCTAAATAAAATTTATTCTTCACATTTCTGAATCAGTTTGCATGAAAAAGACTTAACAAAAATTGGTCAGCATTTTAGTGCAAATTTCTCCTGGTATACATATTTTTGTATGCAATTTTCACATTTTTTGCAGGCAATTTTTCCTAATGTTATGCATTTTTGAACGTCATTTTCAAGAATCGGTGCACTTTTATGCACACGTTCCCCTAATACATGTGAAAGAACTGAATCGCAACATTTGGAGAAATGTACATTTCAAATGATAGGTGTGTGTCAATTGCAGTATTGTTTCGGGAAGCACAAATTTCTCCCACACCCCATCTTTTCCTCATTAAAAAAAGGTGATACATAGTTTTATAATGTATGGTGTCAAGAAAGTGATTAGAGACACATTTTCCCTCTCTTCTCACAATATTCAAACCCAGTGAAATGGAAGGGAGGGATGGGATATTCAGGACAGACAAAAGCAATTTTACACAACACATAATTAAATTATGGAACAGATGGCTTTCAAAGCAGATTGAGCAAATTAATGGAGGGCAGCTTTATCAATGGGTATTAGTTATTCTGGCTAAGAGGAAACTCCATGTTCAGTGGCAGTCTACCGCTGTGTACTGGTTGCTAGGTGGAGTGGGGGGATGGGACCCAGGAGGTCTATTGTCTTCAGGCTTTCCTTCTGGGATTTCTGAAGGCATCTGGGAGGCATTGTGGAACTTGGTCTGATACAGTGGGGTTCTTCTTATTTTCCTTTATCATTAATGATTGTTTAAAAGGGGAGATTTCAGCAAGTGCAGATTTGGTCACACACCCCCCCCTTTTCCCCAGGGCTGAATCAGGCCAACTAGTCCCTATCAGAGCTTTCCAGGCCCTAGTACCAGCAAGAACCTCTTAGTTGCCTTTTTTGAAGATCTCTTCTATCTGATCTTCTATAATCCATACCCAAACAGAGTGCTAGTCGCTTCCTGTAAACTGCCCTAAGGAGTTTAAATGGATACTTTAAACATCATAAGCAGGGATGAGCAACCAAATGGAAACATTTCAACCCCAGAAGAGAATGAGCTCAAGTAAGCATAGAGACACAGGTTGTGAACACTCTAGTCACCTACGGCAAAACGTTTTATTGGTCACACCTGGAGAAGGAACGGGTTGAACTGCTGATCAGTTGCGAAATCTCTTTGAAGATGAACTTAAAAAAATGCACTCAAGCTGATCCCACCAGGTTTTATGGTAAAAAGGGGTGGGGTCTGACTAACGTCATGTGCCAGTTTTCAGGAAATATGGTGTTTGCTGCCTAGTTCCGATCTGCTTGTATTCCGATAGTCCATTGTTTGAGCCCAATCCACCCTTCTTTTGTTCCCGCGTGCTTTGGCTCTTGCCGATTCGATCTGCTGGTTTTTTATTTTTTGGTTGCGAATAAAATTGCATAATTTTTAATGCAAACGTCTATGAAAAGATCATAGTGTTCCATGTGGTTAATTTTTTTCCTATTTATCACACCTACACACTGTTACAAATGCATCAACTTAGATGAAATTACGAAGATAATTATATAAAATTGGGGGATCGGTTTTTGTTTGTTGTTGTTATGTGCCTTCAAGTCGATTACGACTTATAGCGACCCTGTGAATCAGGGACCTCCAATAGCATCAAATGATAGCAGGCTGTTGAATTCAGTTGGATGATGGATAGTCTGCCTTCAAGTTGATTCCAACTTATGGCGACCCTGTGAATAGGGTTTTCATGGTAAGCAGTATTCAGAAGGGGTTTACCATTGCCTTCCTCTGAAGCCGAGAGGCAGTGACTGGCCCAAGGTCACCCAGGGAGCTTCATGGCTGTGTGGGGATTCGAACGCTGGTCTCCCAGGTCCTAGTCCAACACTTTAACCACTACACCACACTGGCTCTCGAATTCAGTCGGAATCTGGTACCAAGTCCTATTTAGTGGATATTCTCCCTTATCCTTAGTGGAGACGCCCTGGAACTGGCAGAACAGTGAGCGTGTTTCTACCCACATGTACTGTTCTGCCAGTTCTAATGCATCTCTATCTCCCTTTTCTGAAAACAGGGACACACTTTTTACTGTAAAACCTGGTGGGATCAGCTTGATTTCACAACTAATCAGCAGATCAACCCGGTCCCTCCCCAGGTGTGGGCAATGGAAGCTCTTTGCTGTAGGCGACTAGTGTGCTCGTAGCCTAATTCTTCCCGCCCTATTTCCCTTTCAGTTTTGATGATGGTATATCAAGATTTATTAAATAAATCCTTCATATCCTTAAAAAAACTAAAAATCCTTAAAACCAAAGAAAACAGTGATGAGCAGTGAAGTTGACCACTCTGGTTTGCTCATGTGCATGGTCTGTGTGACGCAGTCCAAGATGGTACCCAAGTGCTTTGGGTGGTTTCCAACAGATTTTTCCCCTCTTCACCCCCCATACACACCCTGCACCATCCCCAAATCTTCTCCAAAGGATTGGGGGAAAACCCTGAACAGATTTAGGGGGTACATGGGGTAGGGGAAGAGAGGGGTAGAAAGTTCTGTTGCTCAGTGAGAAATCCTTGCACTAATGGAAGGTTCACCTTAGCGCTATGTTTAATACAACCCTTTGACCACATTCATACCACACATTTCTTCCACTATTATACCATTTTAAACAATCATGGTTTTCCCCAAAGAATCCTGGGAAGTGTAGTTTGTGAAGGGTGCAGATAGCTGTTAGGAGACTGTCTATTCCTCTCATAGAGGTACAATCCCCAGAGTTCTCTGGGAAGAGGGACTGACTGTTAAACCACTCTGAGAATTGTAGCTCTGTGAGGGGAATAGGGGTCTCCTCTCAGCAAACTTCACAGACTATGCTTCCCAGGATTCTTTGGGGGAAACCATGACTGTTTAAAGTGGAATAACTGTGGAAGAAATATTTGGTATGAATGTGGCCTTTGTCTCCTTGGGTATCAATGTACCTCACATAACTACCCTCTTTGTGGACACGGTAGGGTTGCCAGGTTCAGGGCCTGAGACTGATCCTGTATCTTTAGGAGAAGAGAAAGTCAGCCAAGTGCAGATGTTCTTGCAACACTGTAATGAGAAAAACCACAAGGTGGCATTCTTCCTTCCCCCTGCACAACTTTTAAAGATACAGAAGACCTCTTGGAGGCTGGGCCTGGCAACCAAGAGATCTTCTGTATCTTTAAAAGTTGTGCAGGTAGAAGGGAGAATGCCACCTTGTGGTTTTTCCCATTACAGTGTTGTAAGAACACCTGCACTTGGCTGACTTTCTCTTCTCCTAAAGATACAGGATCAGCCTCAGGCCATGGACCTGACAACCCTAGCACATGGAATGGTTGATGATTTCCTGTACTGGGTCTGAAAGATGCTCCGTCAATGCTGGAAAGAACAACTGAGATATTTCATTTGAGGTATTTTAAAACCAATGTAAGGACAAATAATTGTTAGTAGTCATTTTGCTTTGTTGGAAGGAGGTCTGTATGTGGTAAGGATTGTGCTGTTGGTAAGGCTTGGCTAGGGATCCTCTGCAAAGATATCCATGTCAAAGCAGGGTTAGCAACCGCCTGCCTGGAATGGAAGGCCTGCTTTTTAACATGGCTGCTCCAGACTTCCTTACAGACCTGACCCTTCACTGCAGAGAGATCTGAGAAATGAGTAAGAGTTAAGAAGATTCTCTACCTTTTTCTGCCTACTCTGTGGGCTGCTATAAACTCACTTTGACAGACAACCCAATTCCAGTCATTAATAATTGACAGAGAGAAAAGACACATGGTTTGGACTACCTAACTTAATAGGCAGTAGCTTGGGAATAACAGCGATTGAAGCTACACTTCCCAGTATGTGAATTCTCTTTTACCACTATTGGGCAAGAAACAAACTATCATGCAAATAACAAGTTGCATCATTAGTGGGTTTAAGGGGGTTGAGCTGACTGCATGGAACCAGTGTTGTTGCTTCTATGGGTGTAAGGGAGCAATGTCAGAGGTAAATGAAATGCAAATAGAAAAAGAAAAGACAGTGATAAATGCAATACCATACCAACCACAAAATGCAATACCATGCCAACCACAACAAGATTCCTATGAGTAAGGCAGAAAAGTCAGTATCCTACAACCAGTCATGTTTCCTAACCGAAACTAAAAAAATCCTGGCCGCCAGTCAGCTAAGATCACAGAAATCCCCATGTAGCACAACCTGACCTGGGGGCTGCAGTTAGTGCAGAATGTTGTGGCATGATTGCTGACATGAGTGAGACTATCAGCACATAATACCTCTCCACTGAAATCTGCACTGGTTGCTGATTTACTACCAGGCCAAATTCAAGGAGTGTAATTCATGTTATGGGTTCCACATAGTACTTGTTCTGCTCTTGTAAGAAATCGATCCTTTAGTGTGGCAGCACCTATGCTTTGGAACTCTCTGCCTATTGACATTAGGCAGATGCCTTCATTGTACTCTTTTTGGCACCTGCTAAAACAGTTTTGTTCAGGCAAGCCTATGCAGGCATGTAGTAGCTATTATCTTTTTTATCTGTTTTAACTCATTGTTGGTTTTATTATTTTGAATGTTTTCAACTGTTTTTGCCAACAATTTCATTGTTTTAATTCCTTCTGTAAACCGCTTTGAGGTCTTTTACAATAAAGCAGTATATAAATGTTGTAAATAAAATACATAAATACATTTTGGAGTCACTGTGACCCTTGGGTCTCTTTCTTCTCTTAGGAACAAAGGAATCCATCTAGTTCGGTACTGGTGACATGGATTAGCATTGACTCTCCAGGATTCCAGGCAATAGGCTTTTCCAAGATTGGATTTTGGAACTTTGCATGCAAAGCATATGCCCTACCACTGAGCTATAGCTTCCCCTGTTTAAAAAAAGCATCGTTTAAAATTGTTCTTTTCAATTCACTAATTAATGTACAGCACACCTAGGGCAGTTCCACTCCATTTATTTAAAGCACATTCAACACACATTTGAAGCGCATGAATCCCACCACAGAATCATGGGAACTGTAGTTTGTTAAGGGTGGTGGAAACTATAACTGTGAGGGGGAAACTACACTTCCCAGGAATCTTTGGGGTAAGTCATGCACTTTAAATGACAGTTGGGTGTTCTTTAAATGTATTGTGTGTATCTACTTAATAAAACTTTGCCTGCATGTAAATAGTTTTAATTATTTTTTTTTAATGGAAAACAGCTACAAAGATTACTGGGTGACCATGCACTACTCACAATCTCTCAGCCTAATTTGCACCTCAGAGTGAAAACAACAGAGGGGGACCATGACTGTCCCGAGGAAGGAGGGCACACTTAAAATATAGAGGAAATAATAATGTACAACCATAGTGTAAAATCAGATTCTTATCAGGACATAGTATGAAGAAATATTTATGTAAGCATGCTTGTCAAAGATGTTTATTATTTACATAACGTGTAAATATATTTATAGTGCAGTCCTATGCATGTTTACTCAGAAGCAAGTCCCAATGTATTCAATGCAGCTTACTCAAACAGGGAAGCATGCACAGGACTGCAACCTCAAGTGATAAGGAACTTCACTCACCCAGTCCAAAATTCAGAACCATGCCACTTTAAGCTGTTTTGCAACTTTCATAGTTGTTTTATGGTTATTGGATTTTAAATAGATTTAGTTCTTGTGAGCTGCCTTGGTTTCCAACCCTACCTCACTGGGTTGTTGGAAAGATTCCATACACACAAACACACACACACACACGAGCTGTAAAAATACATACACCCCATATAGTAGTTTGTCAAAACCTGTTGGTCATTGCAGAACTTTAAAAATAAAATAAAATCAGTATTAGTTTCCTACAATATGAAAGCAGTGGTACCTAAGTAAGCCGTGCCTAATTGCTTTAAAAATGTTTACTCAAAAGTTCCATTGATTTACAGCACAAACCTAACCATGTCTACTCAAATGTAAGTCCTATTGAATTCAGTGGGGTTTATTCCCAGATATGTGGGATTAGTATTGCAACATTACTCCCAGAACATGAATATAGGATTAAAGCTTCATATTGGGAAGGTTTTCAAGACAGGCTATGAATTAGACAAACTGCCCTCTTCAACAGCCCAGGAAAATTTAGACAAGTTGCATGTACATTTCTTTTAAATTTCTGTTCAAAAGTTATTTGAAAGATTAAATTTAGAATATGCTATTTTTGCAAGTAATTTGAAAAAACTGTATGTACACTTTTATTATAACTGAAATTATTTACAGTAAACAGTTGTCTACCATGATCTTCCTGTGATTTTTTTGTGCTACATCTCCTGACCTGGACACAGAGAGAAAGCTATAAACCAGGAAAAGACAGCAGTTTTCTGATCTTGCAGTGGGTTTTAGCTGTTGCCTGGAGGTCAACAAATCCCTTGTCAGTCACAACCCAGACTTCACTTATTTGCTAAAAACCTGAAAGGACGGGGTTAAGCAGCCAGCTACGAGCTGATTTAAAAGAAGTTGGGGGGGAGCTGATGTTTTGGTGTGTATCTCTTGAACCAGACTACATAGAAACTTAATTTTTCTGTAATGAAAGCTGGAGTCTGGAGACTGGGGTGACTCACGCAGAGAGGACTCCAAAAATCCAGAGTCTCTGGGCAAAAACAGGAGACCGGGCAACCCTAGTTAAGACAGACTTTAAAAACAGTAGTCATAGTAAAATTATCAACATTTAGATAAAGTCAACAGTTTTAAAACGAATTGTACATAATAAAATTTCATGTCTGGGTAGGCTTGCCTAAAAAACCCCTCACACCTTTTTTTTTAAGCAGGCCTCAAAAGTAGGACAACGAAGGCGTCAGCCTGATATCAAATGACAGGGAGTACCACAGAAGAGGTGGTGCTATACTAAAAGATTGATTAATCACAAGTGCAGAACGAAATTACTCTCCCAAATTTTGGTTCTCACCACTCTCCTCTCTCCTTCTTGATGCCTTTTTAGCAGGGCTTCTTGAGACATAACAAAATTATGTCACTGCAGCCTAAGGATCTATTGATTGCTGCCATGAGACATTTGCACAGGAGGTTAGAGATCTGGCACTTTGCATAATGCCCTGCTCATCTCCTTTGTTGACTTCCCCCACTGCATTCCTCCAGTCCATATCAACAATCTTGCTTCCCTTGCTGGAATCAATCATGGATCTCTCAGTGTGCAAAACTGGACCATGTTGATGGGCAGCTGCACAACCAAGGCTGGTAAGGCTGTCAGAAAGAATTGTAATTACTGTTGAGGCAAAGGCCAGGTGCATGACCCAGCGGCACTGCAATGGTGTGGGGGAAATGAGGAGTGCGCAGGCATCCAGCTTGGCCACAGCAAAAGGACCCTGTGCAAAGAAGTGGAAGGATTTCCTAGTGGTGCTTCTCAAGGTTCTTTCACCTGGAGGCGATGATGATGATTTATATTTATCAGCCACTTTTCACACCAAAGTGTCTCCAAGCGACTAACAAAATAAGGAATAGAAATAACAAGAAGCATTAAAACCAAATATGAAAACAGCAATACAGGAATACCCTGCTATATGGACCTTCACTTTACGGACACTCGCGAGTACGGACATATTTACAGTAGCGCCATTCCCGTTTACGTACGCTCGCTTCGCAAGAACGGACACTTAATGGCATGACGCCACCGCCCAATCAGTTTCCAACTACAAACTTGCGTACAGTATGTACTGTTAAAATAAGGCCTACTGTGTTTATTTTAGTTATAAATGCGCTATTTACATCAGTTATGCCTGTATATGACGATTGCAGTGCAGTACATGCATCGATAAGTGAAAAAAGGTAGTGCTTCACTTTAAGTACATTTTCGGTTTACGTACTCGCTCTGGACCCACTCCTGTATAACAAAAAGCTAAAATTGCTCACCCGTAATTATATATAAAAAGGATGACTCCTACCCAGCCTACTGAATGGATGAGCACAGAAAGAGGCCACAGACATAACTAATTACCCTCCAAATAAGTGAAGGGCCAAAAGCCTGGGTAATTTTTAAATTTTTATTTATTTAACGAAAAGTCTATACTGCTTAACTATAAATACATTTACAAAGGATATAAAATATACATTAAAAAGTCAGTAAAAATAAGGTTAAAACACGTTTTTTAAAAAAAGAAGGAATAAAACCAATAGTATACATTATAAGCCAAAATTACAAATTAAAATACATGTCAGCTGCATACGTCTGGACAGGCTTTCCTACACAGATTTTTTTTTACCAAGCACGGAAAAGAATGTCAATGGGCAGAGAGTTCCAGAGTGTAGGAGCAGCCTCATTAAAATATCGATTCCTTAAAAGTATGGAATGAATATAGAAAGAAACTATTTTGTCTGGCACCTAAAGACAAAGGGTTGTATCTAATTTAAGTTCGATTCAAAGTAGACCTGTTGAAATTAATGGACTTAAGTCAGCCATGTCCATTAATTTCAGTAGGGTTAATCTGAGGAGATCTAACCCTGGACTCAGCCCAGACAATGGTGGCACTAGGCATCATTCCCTGGGGAAAGCATTCTGTAAGTGGGGTGCAACCACCGAAATGGCCCATTCTCGTGTTGCCACAATTTGCACCGCTCTTGGAGGGACCATACAGAGAAGGGTGAATGTGGTGTCTGGGTTGGTTCATGTGGGGAGAGGCACTCCTTGAAATAGTGGGGGTTCCTGAGCCACATAAGGTGTTATAGGTCAAAACCAGCATTTTGAGTTGAGCCCAGAAACTAATTGGAAGCCAATCTAGTCATGCCTGAATTGGTGTTATATGCACAGAACATCATGCCCCAATCAGGCCTGGCCTCCAAGAAGTCTTCTGTATCTTTAAAAGTTGTGCAGGGGGAAGGGAGAATTCCACCTTGTGGTTTTTCTCATTACAGTGTTGCAAGAACATCTGCACTTGGCTGACTTTCTCTTCTCCTAAAGATACAGGATCAGTCTCAGGCCCTGAACCTGGCAATCCTACCGTGAGCACAAAGAGGGTAGTTATGTGAGGTACATTAATACCCAAGGAGACAAAGGCCACATTCATACCAAACATTTCTTCCACAATTATTCCACTTCAAACAGTCATGGTTTCCCCCAAAGAATCCTGGGAAGCGTAGTCTGTGAAGTTTGCTGAGAGGAGACCCCTATTCCCCTCACAGAACTGCAATTCCCAGAGTGGTTTAACAGTCAGTCCCTCTTCCCAGAGAATTCTGGGGATTGTACCTCTATGGGAGGCTGACAGGCAGTGACTGGCCCAAGGTAACCTAGTGAGCTTCATGGCTGTGTGGGGATTCGAACCCTGGTCTCCCAGGTCGTAGTCCAACACCTTAACCGCTACACCACACTGGCCTCTCATTGAGCTTACCTAATAACTTACCCACTACATCAAATGCCACCTTGGTACACAGCTTATATTTTTATATGAAGCGGTGTGGTTTTGTGGAAGATTAATAACAGTGCAGAAGTTGATGTGCTGATTTGCCCATTGAGGAACTGTACTCCAGAATTCTGAGAGGTGTGAATTTTAAAGGCTATGTTTCGGTTGGCATGTTGTTTCAGAAACATGTAGATTGGATAGGTTCGCCATTAAGCGCACACTGAATCAGATTTCTCCTCCTTCCCTAGCGATGGAGCAGTGTTTTCCCCCACACCCCCAACTTAGGGGGATTATTTATTTATTTCTAAGACTTCTTACCTGGCCTTTCCCACAAGGTCCCAACATGGGTTACAACAACAGAACATACAATTATATTAAAAAAAAAAATTACAATGCTAAAACACACAAAGGTGTTCCAAAATGGAATGGAATAGTATAAATTCAGCAAAAGAGGGGGCTCCCACAAAACCAACTTAACACCAGAGCTATACAGTGAAAATGTTTGGTATGCTTCTGTGGGGAAGGAGGTCCACAATTTAGGGGCTGCCACAGAGGAAGTGCTGTCTGGGGCTGCTATTCCTTGTGCTTCTGAGGGTGTAAGAACTACTCAGAGAGCCCCCTCCCTCCTGCAGATCGTAATACTAGAGAAGGCTGGTAGGGATGGAAAGGGTCTTTCAGATATTTGCGGCATGTCACATGGGGCATCCAATTCTGTACTTCAATACCTTGCAGGTGCTCCTGGCATCTGCAGTCTAAAGCACCTGCCGCAATCTACCTAATAGTGGGGCCACCCTGTGTCAAACCCAAGTTTGCTTCTGCAGCCTGGTCTACTCATAGGGCAAAATGAATCTTGCAGTGGTAAAGTGGACTATACAGATGAAAAGATCTGTCAATTTCGGTTCTCTCAGTTTCTCAGTTTTCTAACCTTAAATTCAGTTCTCCACATTTCTGCAGCAATTTGCAATTTTATTTTTAAAATTCCTCATGAAAATTCTCCAGCATTTTAGTGCAAATTTCTCCTGATAAACACATTTTTGTAGGCAGTTTTGACTAATGAACACATTTTGGCAAGCAATTTCTCATCATGCAATGCATTTGCGTATGTTATTTTCACCCATATATTTATTTTTATGCACATGTATTTTTAAAAACATTGGTTGGTGCACTGCATTGCAAAATTCAGTTAAGTGTGAATTTCAAAGGATGGCTGTGTTTCAGTTCTCATGTTGTTTCAGAAAGTACAAATTGGATGTTAGAACAAATTAAACCAGAACTGTTACTATTTATTTATTATTTGATTTATATCCTGCCCTTTCTCCCAGCAGGAGCCCAGGGTGGCAAACAGAAACTCTAAAAACACTTTAAAACATCACAAAAAGACCTTAAAATACATTAAAACAAAATAATGTTAAAAACATTTTAAAAAAAGTTTAAAAACATCTTTAAAAAAAAGGTTAAAAACATATTATTAAAGAAAACATATTAAAAGCAATTCTAATACATATGCAGACTGGGATAGGTCTCAACTTAAAAGGCTTGTTGAAAGAGGAAAGTCTTCAAAAGGCGCCGAAAAGATAGCAGAGATGGCGCCTGCCTAATATTCAAGGGGAGGGAATTCCACAGGGTAGGTGCCTCCACACTAAAGGTCCATTTCCTATATTGTGCAGAACAAACCTCCTGATAAGATGGTATCTGCAGGAGGCCCTCACCTGCAGAGCGCAGTGATCGACTGGGTATATAAGGGGCAAGATGGTCTTTCAGGTATCCTGGTCACTAGAAGCTAAAATGATGAAACTGAGGTTATCATACTTTGGACACATCATGAGAAGACATGATTCACTAGAAAAGACAATAATGCTTGGAAAACAGCAGGGAGTAGAAAAAGAGGAAGACCAAACAAGAGATGGGTTGATTCCATAAAGGAAGCCACAGACCTGAACTTACAAGATCTGAACAGGGTGGTTCAGGACAGATGCTCTTGGAAGTCACTGATTCATAGGGTCGCCATAAGTCGTAAGCGACTTGAAGGCACATAACAACCACCACCCTAGTAGACTGTACCACTTCTTACTGCAGGTGAGGGATGCCATTATTTTGCACTTCTCTCCCATGTCCCAAAGCTAGTAAACAAGTTAAACAAAGCGATCATATCAAGGAGAATGGCTTTAATCTAGCCCATTCCCTGCTGCGACTTTTTAACACAGGGGAACTTTTGGCAATGGTATCGCCCACCTGTAGTCTGAAGTGGTACAGTCCATTCGAACCCCTCAGGACTCTTCCACCTCACTGGCTACCTCATTCTGCTGCACCTATAGACCAGGCCTCAGCCATGCGCAGTTTGTAGAAGGGATGTGACCAAAACAGAACAACAACAGCAGCAACAAAAGACATATGAGAGGGGGAAACGAGCCCTTTTCCCAGTCACACAAATTCCCAAACCTCTTTCTCAACCTTGGCTCTTCATTCTCAGCTGTCCTAAAAGCTTCATTTGTTGAGACAGATGAGCCTTCTCCGTTCCATTTGCAAGCGTCTCCCCTGCCTGTGCTCTGACTTTGAACGTGCGTTTGGGGGCTGTAAGTCTCAGTTCCGACAGGCATTTATGTTTACAGCTCAGTTCCAGCCTCTCTTTCTTGTAATGGCTTTGAGGGACAGTTGCGCCGGGTGTTAAGGCGGACAGTCGCCTCAGGAGAGAGGAGAGCCTGGACGCGGGTGGTATGTGCCGTAATGGAGAGCAGATGGCTCTTTTACAGTCTGACCTACGGCCTCCAAATTCCCCGGCCTCCTATTTGAGACAAAAGCTGACTGAGGGTCACGGCAAGCTGAGCTCCCAATCCTAACTGTGTTTACTGCTTGGCTTGTAACGGCATCAGAGGATTCCTGGAGGAAACAAATTGTGTCTGGTGGTGTCCTTGTTTTCAGGTTGCTCCTGCCGAAATGCTCACGGGAGCTTCTGAAGAGGCAAAAGGAGAGATGATACACATGCCATCTTTTTATTGGCTCGCCTTTGGCTATCGTGGAAATGGGCAGGACTCTGAGTTTCATGGAGCGCTTCATCAGACAGCAGCCAGAATTCTGGGTCACGACGGCAAAAGTGGAATGTTCCATCTCTGTTATCTTTTCGGCGCCTATTGAAGACTTTCCTCTTTCAGCAAGCCTTTTAAGTTGAGACCTTATCCCAGTCTGCGTCTGTGTTGGAATTGCTTTTTAATATGTTTTTAAAAAACAATATGTTTTTTAACCCTTTTAAAAAAGATGTCTTTAAAGCTTTTTAAAAGAAATGTTTTTAAAGTTGTTTTGTTTTAATGTATTTTAAGGGCTGTTTTTATGATATTTTAAAGTGTTTTAGTGCTTTTGTTTGCTGCCCTGGGCTCCTGCTGGGAGAAGGGCGGGATATAAATCAAATAATAAATGAATGAATGAATGTTGGGTGAAATGTGAATGTTTTCAGCGGCTGGAAACCTTCCTCTGCAAGGAAGCCAAGAGTGCCTTTCTCAGTCTCCCATCTTGATCTCCAACAAAGTCTACGCATGCGTGAAATGTAGACATGTGGGGAGCTCACGTACAGGAGCCATTCTGATCTCTAGAAGCCATCTGATCTCCAGGAGCCTGACACGACCCAACCATCATGTCACCTGACCCAGAGTAGCACCATGTGGGTAGGCTTGGGGTATGAACAGAGGGAAGGGGCTGGAAGGCCATCTATGGAGGAAGAGGGAGGGTTATGGAAAAAGCTTTCTCTTTTATATATGTAAATTTAAAATTCAATAAACATTATTTAAGGGGGGAAAACAGGGAAGGGGCTGGATAAGGGTATTAGGAAGGGGAGATGCTTGCTTTGGTAATTGTCTTGGGAAAGACCATAGAAGAATTCCAGGTTTCAGTGCTGGGCTCAAGCCAGGGTAAGATGGAGATGTTATGGAAGTAACTGGGCCAGGATTTTTTTTCTGGGAGATGGGTAAAGTAAAACACTGAAATGAGGGCAGTAGGCAAGTTTCTCACAAAACTCCCCTGAGAAGAATAGTGTGTGCACATTTTGCCTCATATCTTAGGTTCTACAAATGCCAGAAACTTACTCTTTTCATCTTTAAAAAAAATGGAATCTGAGGATTATGGTTGGGGGGGGGAACTGTCCCCTTGGTGCCCTGCTATGGACACCCATGAACTAGTCTTATGTTCAGAGGTGTTTTGCTGTACAGATACAGCTGCCTTATCTGACAAAGAGATTTCCCGGGCAAGTATCGCAGCTTACAAATTGTAGTTGCTTATTCCCATCCCTTCAAGCTCCTGTCGGTCTACTCCCTCTCCCTATTCCAGACTTTCAACTGTGCACTCCTTGGGGCAGAGGCTTGTCTTTTCTTTGCTTCTTTCATAAAGTTCCATGGTGGTCCTCCGGTTACTATAAATAAATAGCAGCTAAATACCACTCCCAACTTTATGCAGCTTGGAGGTTCCATGGAGCAGACGAGAGAGCACCAGATGGCCAACCTTAAATCTGTGGCCATCAGAGGAGAATGCCCACCCTCTATAATTTTCATCAGATGGCAGATTTTCCTAGCAATCATTTCCAGTGGTGGGTTTTTGGAGGTGAAAGGAAAAGGAAATCAGATGGCAGCTTGTAGTCATATTCCCCCCTTATTTTATTTTTATTTTGACAATTTATATACCGCTTAATTACAACCATCTCTAAGCGGTGCTCAAGCAAATCAATACTCCAAAAATAAAAATCAATTAAAACTGTAAGATCAGAATTCAGTTAAAATGCCTGCTGGAATAAAATAAAGTCTTCAGTAGGTGCCGGAAGTTCAACAGGAAAGGGGCCTGCCTGACCTCATCTGGAAGGGAGTTCCATAAAATGTGAACCATCAGTAAGGCAGAGGACTAATGCACCTTACTCATTTAATTAAACATTAATTATGAGCCAGCTAGGGATGGGGAAGAAGTTTGATAGATTTGCATTTTAATGAAGAAACTACCTAATTCACATTTCTTGAACCAATACATGAACCGAAACTCAGCTGTCCTTCTGGAGTTCTCCGAATTTCATAATGTAGTTCTCCAGCCAAAAAAATGTGTGCAAAAACACACATATTAGGGGCAAGGGTATGGAAGCATCGTGAAAATAACATACAAAAATGCATTACTTTAGGGAAAATTGCTTGCAAAAATGTGTCTATTAGGATAAATTTCCACTAAAATGCTGATGGTTTTCCATGAAGTTTTGTTCCCCCCCCCCAAAAAAAAATAATTTTATATATATATATCACAAGCTGCTGGAGAATGTAAGATTGGAAAAATGAAAAACAGAGCAAAACTGAAAGTGACAGATTTGTCCATCCCCATGAATGACTTCAGGGGCTCCCATGAGTGGAAGGGGGAGGGGAGAGACAAAGGTTTCAAATAAAGAAATAAAAACATAAATGCATCTCACAGATTACTGAATGTCCCCATTTGATGAAACTGAAAAGGCCGGCATATTCCAGCACCTGCCTGGGTTGTCCTAATACAAGCTACCTTTTCCCTACGTTTATGATCTCCTCTTCTTCGAAACTAACACAGCAAATCAGCGTCCTAAGTTCTGGGCATTTCTGAACTGGTTCTGCAGAAATCCGTTCCTACCAAGTCATAGAGATCTTCATTCTCACAAGGCTAGGAGGGAGAGATGATGTCACTGGCCAGCCCTGCTATAACTCACTTGAAATTGGCATGTTTACCCAAGGAGGCCCAGAACTGGGTTCCCAACCCTGTCCACTTTAGCAGGTTTTGTAAATGCTGCCAGCCAGAAAAGGGAAGCTGTCTTATCCCCTGGTAAAAAGTCATCTCTATAAAAATGGGACTTCTTCTTGGGTTCGTTTATTTATGAACACATTTAGAGCCCACCCTTCTGCTGCAAAAGCACCACTCCAGGCAGCTTACAGCATTTTAACATGGCAAGGTTACAAAATCCAACAATATTCTTATTCTTATTAACTGAATTTATATCCCGCTCTTCCTTCCAAAGGAGCCCAGGGCGGCAAGCCCCTCAACAAAACATTTTACCATAACCAACAGCATTCTAAAACCAGTTAGAGCATTCTAAAACAGTTAGAATTAAAACATTCTAAAAGCAGTTACAGTTGAAAACATTCTCTCATCCAGTGACCTCTGGGTTATAAAGCAATCAACCAAACGACAGAGTCAGCAATTAAAATCCAAGCGTACAAAAATATACATGATCTGCTATTTTGCAGCAATGCCTGCTGGAGCGGTCTTCAACAGCCAGCAAAATACAGCAAGGGGAGGAGCCAATTGCATTGCATGGGGCAAGGTGTTCCATAGTCTGTGGGCAGTCAGTGAAAAGGTGGTCTCTTTCATTTCATTCAAATGTGCTTGCACCCTGCGACTGCACTCAGAGAAGGGACACATTCCCTTCACACCACAGGGAATGGGCCTGGTCATATGTGGTCCCTAAAATATCCTGGGCCTAAGCCATTTAAGGGCTTTTGAAAAGTAATCACCAACACTTTGAATTGTGTCCAGAAGGAAATTGGTAACCAGTTGGGCCCATTTGGCAAACAGTCCTGTGAGGAATGGTTGAAAAAGGTGGGAATGTTTAACCTGGAGAAGAGAAGATTAAGTGGTTATTATGACAGAGATCTTTAAATATCTGAGAAAATGGAGGAATTTGTGCTCTGTTCCTCCACAAGACAGGGCTAGAGGAAATTGCAGGGAAGCAGATTTCAGCTACATGTCAGAAAAACGTGCTTACATTAAGAGCTGTTTGGCAGTGGTAAGGATTATCTCAGGTGGTGAGGGGCATTTAAGGGATCAAGCATTTAAGCAAGGCCTGGAGGGTGATCTGTCACTCATGCTGTAGTTTCAGATCCTGCGTTGAGCATGGGGTCAAACTAGATGGCCTGCAAGGTCACTTCCATCTCTATTTCTATGATTCTGCAGAGCTTGGAAAAGTTACTTTTTTGAACTACAACTACCATCAGCCCCAGCCAGCATGGCCACTGGATTGGGCTTATGGGAGTTGTAGTTCAAAAAAAGGAACTTTTCCAAGCTCTGATTCTGCCTTATGCTGAATCATACCATTGCCTTATGTGCCTGTCTAGTGCTATCTACTCTGATTGGCTGTGGCCCTCTGAAGTCTCAAGCAAAGAGAGTCCCCCCATTCCTGCTACTTGAGACCATTTTTAAGGCTGCATCCACACTAGGAATGGAAAGATCCATCAGTTTTGGTTCTCTCCGTTTCTCATTTTCCCAGTCTTAAATTCAGTTCATTTCTGTAGCAATTTGCGATTAAAAAAAAAAATCATGAAAATTCTGTAGCATTTTAGTGTGAATTTTCCCCAATAAACACATTTTTGTTGGAAGTTTTAATGTACACATTTTTGCAAGCAATTTCTCATCATATAATGCATTTTTGTATGTTAGATATCCCTTTTCAAGCACACATTCCCCTTGCTGTGTTCATTGCTTGGTTGGCAAACTGCATTGCAAAATTCGAATAAGTGCGAATTTTGAAGGATGGCTGTGTTTTGCCTCCCTCATTGTTTTGGAAAGTGCGAATTTGATAGATTCAATGTGCTCTCAAATTTCTTTCCCATCCCTAGTCCATACTATACATTTAAAACATATTTAAAGCCCATGACTTCTCCCCAAAAATCCTGGGAATTGTAGTCTGTTAAGTGTTCTGAGAATTATAGCTCTGTGTAGGATAGACTACAGTTCCCAAGACTCTTTGGGTGGAAGCCATGTGCATTAAATATATGATGTGGATGCAGCTGCAGTGTGAATATGGGAAACAGGATGCGGGTGGAGCTACTATATACGAAACATGCTACTGAGTGAATAAACAACTGTACCAAATTTGTGAGGCAGGCTCATTGACGCATTCTGGGGGCAGAGGAATGACTCAGACAAGGTCAGTTTAATAATAATAATAATAATAATAATAATAATAATATCCCACCTTGCACAAACATGGTTTTCTCCCTCCCAATTTTATCCTCACAACAGCCTTGTGAGGTAGGTTAGGCTGAGAGATAGTGACTGGCCCAAGGTCACCCAGTGAGCTTCATGGCCAAGTGGAAATGTGAACCCTGGCTTTCCAGGTCTGAGTCCGACACTCTAACCACCATACCACACTGGCTTTCAGTTTAGGCCACAGCTTTACTGATTACAACAACTTAGTGGGGTTGGCCTGGCATAGGGATCCTCATTAAAACAATTCCCCCTGCTGAGAACACCCATGGGAGTTGTTGGCCTAACATAGACCATGCATCTGGGATCCCACCGGCAACCTGAAGTGAGTGACATCAGGCCTGGCCCCCTGAGCTAGGATTGGGACCTGAGACACCACCCCACAGGGGTGCAGGGGTGAGACTGTGGTGGGACCACCAAGAGGCAACCTTTCCAACCTGCTTTGCTCCCATCACCCCTGCTCTTTCTGACACCTTTCTGGGGACTACCCTTTACCAGGAAGACAAATGTCTTTGGTTTTTAGTTGTGGTTGCTTTTCAAAATGTTAAGATTTTGTTATCTTAATTTTCTGCAAATTGTATTGTTTCTTTTTTCTTGCTTAGATTTTGTGTCTATGTGTATTCTTTGTAAGCCGCCTTGGGGGCCTTTCTGGCCAAAAGGCAGGCTAGAAATAAATCATAACATAACATAACCATGTGGCAAAGAAAATCCAGTAAACAATCACTCTTACAAAGGGAAAGGCAAAAGCCTTGGTGCCAGTTGGGACTTGGAGTAAAATATCTTTCCATCCCTGTCAACCAATGAATGACAAAGGCCTCTGTAGGAGAACCTTACATCGAGGGAGCATGGGTAGTGAAGAAGACCTGGCCTTGCAGTTGGTCTGATGCCGGAGAGCTAAGGTTCCTCACCCCTGGTCTACAGATAAACCATTGATTTGACTCTGTTTAAGGGAAATTCCTTATGCTTTGTCTGCAGAACTTGTGGCTTAGTAAGGTGAATGCAGCTAACCAGCCATAAACTGCAGGTGCTTGATGCCTGACCCCACCTCCCAAACCAGTTCTGCAGTCCCAGACAGAAAACAAGACAGGAGGTTTATCTAGCCCCTGGTGGGATACCGTCATGCACGGTTGGTGGGCTGTCTTGTTCTCCTTCCTCTGTTGCAAGTTGTGCAGAGATCCTTTGAAACAGCAATCCTATGCATACTTACTTAGGAGTAAGCCCCACTAGCTTAATGGGATTTACAACTGAGTAAATTGTTGCCTGTGTTTTACAGAAAACTCATGAACAAAAGCCTTGTTAAAAAAACAAAAAAGGAGTTTCACTTCTGCCTTAGTATTTTCATTTCCCTCTTACCTCATCTTTTTTCTTTTTCAGATTGTCTTTCTTGGTATACGAAGAAGAGCTATGCTTCTTGACTGGCCTCTTTCTCTCATTGTTCCTTTTTTATTTATGGTCTCACAGTTTTAATGAGAGCACAATCAATATATGTTGAGAGGTGCTGGAGACATTGTAAAGGAACAAACCCTTTGGTTAGATCCAGATGAGCCAAAAGCTGAACCAACAAAGGTGGCATTCAAAAGATTTGCAAGCGAATATTTTCAAGGCAATCTCCACAAATTCTTACAATGTGGAAATACATTCATTTATACAAATATATTTTTAAACAATTTTTCCTTTTTTTATTTGGCTGAGTGCATGTATTACAATCTGATGGCCTTTATTCATGTATTACAATCTGATGGTCTTTGTTTCATAAATAAATAAATGTTCACGATATACTGCAGATTTCAAATGAGTTCTTCAGTATGTCGTGAGCATTGATTTTATTTATATTATAGAATGTGTGTGTACATATATACATACATATAAGTATGCATGGATGTATGTATATAACCATCAAAACCTCTAAGCAGTTCACACAGAATATAAAATCAACATGAAAATTACCGACGAAATCAGTGTTAACAATTATTTTCAAAATAAAAATAGCATTATAAAATAAAATTGTACTGTACATGTCTGGGTAGGCATGCTTAAAAAATCTTTTACCAGACGCCAAAAACAGTACAATGTACAGTGCCTGCCTAATGTCAAGGGGCAGGGAGTGGCAGGGTGTGGGTACTGCCATAGTGAAGGATTGATCCATTGACAGTTCAACAGATTCTTACAGTGTCAAAATATCTTTATATCATACAAATATATTTTTTAAAGTATTTCTGTTTTTCATGCAGCCCCAGAAAGCAACATTCTTTTGTTTTATGGAGAAATTGACCAGAATGGAATTGTGGCCTAGATCTCTAAGCCTAGAACTCTTCTCCCTGCTGTGCTAGTTTACAATGTGCAGGGAAATGCTCCAGTTATGAGGAGCAAAGTATATGTGTGTTTGTGGGATCCACAGACCCCAGCCTTGACATCTCCCAATTTTGCCCAATCATGGCTTTCTGTAGGTGTCAAAAACAGCAGCTAAGGGGGCAGTGACAGGAAAGGTTCCGTCTTCCTTCTGGGTATTCTCAGGAAATCTGCCCACCGACCTAAATGATCTTAATTGATCCTTGATAACATGTAGCAAAACAAACCACAGGCAGGGAAGGCTCCCTCAACAAAGTGCCCTCTATTCCTTTGTCGGTGGGCTCTGGCAGTCAGCTCACCTGAAGGCAGCAGCTATGAGCCACCATTTTAAATTCCTCTTGAGCAATGTGATGCCAGAAGCATTTTGGGAAATGTAAGATGGCGCCTTGCAAACCCAATCACAAGGCAGTAGCTTCCACTTCAGTGTGGTGGAGTGCTGAAGCCAGGCTTGACAATGTGCTCTGATTTCAGAATGCCCCAAATCTGCCTCTCCAACGTCTGTGGCTGCAACTAACTAGGGTGCAAAGACACAGAGTGCTATGAAGTTATACCCCATGCTTTATTCCACCAGACCAGGGGGAGTGGACCCTTTTCAGGGACTCATTCCTTCATGGGCAGCCTTCTGGGGGCCTGGCAAAAGTGGGCAGAGCCCCAAAAGCAATTCTTGTCTTTGAGCCACTCAAAAAACAGAGGTTTCTACATGCCCCTCCCCCCAAATACTAGTGTAGTCCTCAGTGAGGTGTCCAGTGCAACGTCTGCTGCAACTTCTTGGGATGGGTCTCAGTTGACGTGGCCTGATGATGTGAACAAGGTGCTTGTGACAATGTGGCCAGCAACGTGTCCTCTTGACCCTTGCCCTTCTTAGCTTATTAAAGCTTGCCGAGGGGGTTTGACCGAGTGGATCCAGGGTGTGGTCAATGTGTCATTGAGGGAGGGAGTGGTCCCAGTCACCCTGAAAGAGGCAGTGATCCAACCTCTCCTGAAAAAGCTCACCCTGGACTCATAGATTTGTGACAACTACCGCCTGGTTGCAAATACCCCCTTTTTAGGGAAGGTGATTAAGAGGGTTGTGGCGCAGCAATTGCAAGTACTCTTGGATGAAACAGATTATCTTGACCTATTCCAATCTGGGTTCAGGCCTGGTTATGGTTGCCCTGATGGATGATCTTTATGGGGAGGACAGGGAGTGCGACCCTGTCATTCTTGATCTCTCAGCGGCTTTTGATACTGTTGGCCATGGTATCCTTCTGAGCCGACTTGGTGAGATGGATATTGTAGGCACCATTTCACAGTGGTTCTGATCCTATCTCCAGGGTCGTTTTCAGAGAATAGCATTGGGTAATTATCTTTCGAGCCCCTGGCAGTTGTGCTGTGTGGTGCCGCAGGGTACCATCTTGTCCCCCATGCTGTTTAACATCTATGTGAAGCTGATGATACCCAGCTCTATTTCTCTGTAACATCTGAATCAGGAGAGGCCATGCAAGCCCTGGACCACTGCCTGCCCTTGGTGGTGAGCTGAATGAAGGCCAATAAACTGAGTATGAATCCTAGCAAGACGGTGGCAATGTGGGTTGGTGGTTCCCAAGTTCGGATAATTGGTCAGTTGCCTGCTTTGGATAGGGTCATACTACCTCTGAAAGAGCAGGCTTGTAGCCTGGGGGTGATCCTGGATCCATCTTTGTCGCTAGAGGCCCAGGTGACCTCAGTGGCTAGGAGTGCCTTTTACCAACTTTGGCTGGTAAGACAGCTGCGACCATTTCTGGACTGGGATAGCCTGACCACTGTTGTCCGTGCACTGGTAACCTCCAGGCTGGATTACTGTAATGCACTCTATGTGGGGCAGCCCTTGAGGTTGGTCCGGGAGCCGCTGCTGATGCAAAATCCACTGGTGCAACTGCCCACTGGGGCAGCCCTACGCAGCTCAGGACCAGGATACCTAAAAGATCATCTTAGCTCTTGAATACCCAGTCAAAAACTGTGCTCTGCAGGTGAGGGCCTCCTGCAGATACCATCTTATCAGGAGGTCCATTCTGCACAACATAGGAAATGGACCTTTAGTGTGGCAGCACCTACCCTGTGGAATTCCCTCCCCTTAAATATTAGACAGGCGCCATCTCTGTTATCTTTGCGGTGCCTACTGAAGACCTTCCTCTTTTAAGTATCCCAGTCTGTGTCTGTGTTGGACTTGCTTTTTAAGATGTTTTTAAAGCTTTTAAAAAATGTTTTTAAAGACGTTTTGTTTTAAAATATTTTAATGTCTGTTTTTATGATGTTTTAGAGTGTTTTGGTTTGCAGCTCTGGGCTCCTACTGGGAGGAAGGATGGGATATAAATTTAATTAATAATAAAATAATAATAATAATAAACACCTTTCCATCCTCCAGTCAGGCAAGAAAAGGTTTTATCACCAGAGTTCAAGACCGCATTCCAGCCTGGCAAAAGCACTTGAGGAAGACCCAGAGCAATGCCAATGAGAGGTGTGGCCTAGGGAGAGTGGGTGTGGCCTGAACAGACTCCTGAGGGCCAGAAAGAGAGGACTGGAGGGCCATCTTTGGTCCCAGCATCTGCTTTGTCTGCAGAAGGTCCCAAGTTCAACCCCCAATGAACAGCATCTCCAGGTAGGACTGGGAAAAGCTCCCTGTCTGAAACCCTGGACAGCTGATGTCAGTCAGTGTAGACAATACTGACCTAGATGGACCAATGGTAGGGTTGCCAGGTCAGAATCATCCCAAAACCTGAGATTTGAGGGGCGGGCCTGAGTGATGTAATGGAGGGCGGGCCTGAGTGATGTCACGGGGCGGGCCTGAGTGATGTCATGGGGCGGGCCCGAGTGATGTCATTAAGCATGATACATTAAGCATCAATCACAGTTGCTTGGAGTATACAATTAAAAAAAATCTGATTGGAAATTAAAATAGAAATCTTAGCTAAAAGATGGAGCCTGGGTAGAGAACATTTAATCTAGCCTACTTGCTTTCAGCAAGAAGGGTTAAGTGCCTTCAGGCCAGGGCAGTCACCAGAAGGCCACTGCAGGGACATAGGAACCTAGTGTTGTGGAGATGTTAGATGGGAGCTTTGGGGAGTAAAGATGGATGCTCCTGAAGGCTACAATTCTAAACACACTTACTAAGGGATTAAGCCCCATAGAACTCAACAGGACTGACTTCTAATGGTCTGACTTGGTTTGAGGCACTTTTATAGGTGAAATACAGAAATAATATATAGAAAAGAACAGATCCAGATGTTAGATGTTACTGGGGGCAGGGGGAAGGCAAAACCCCTCCCCAATAGGAATGCAGGAAAACCATAGGAAGTGACTCAGTGCAGTCCTTTTGTTCCTGTTTGCAATGAAAGAGGCCTGCAGATTAGGGGGAACTTGGCTACCGAAGCAGTGGATCATGGGAGAGAAGTCTTGTCCACCCAGAGTACAATGACTGGCACGTCCCCATGCTCTAGGGGCCTCCGTTTGTGTGCAAATGTATGTTAAATGCTGTTTTTTGGGGGGAGGAGGAATAGTGACCTTTAATAAAGGACTGTATCGTGAGGCCATTTTCCCAGACACCGAGTGACCTTTCCAATCAGACTGGGGCGAGGTTTGTCTGCGCAGAGTTTGGACTTTCAGCCGGCCAGTTCCTGCTGGGCTGCTCTGTTTGCCAGGCCAGGTTCTCTCCCTCCCCTCCCGGCCAGCACTCCTTTCCCTCCTTTTTAGATGATTATTGTGTCATGAGGGAGCGTTCTGTATGCAAAGCAGGCCTGGCTGCCAGTCCTGAACCTTTGCAAATCAATTTGTCTGTGAAGAAGAAAGCAAGCGACTTTCCCTGGCGTGAGAGATGGCCGGGGAGCAGGGGCAAAACGATGCCTTGCTTTGTGACGTCACTGAGTGGGACGCTCCTGTAGCTCAAGCAAAAGGGGCCATTTGCAGATATTGTTATCTATATACCTATTTGCAGACCCAAAGCCAGCTATTTTTTTTGGGGGGCGGGGAAGGGAAATACCTGAGGGCATTGAATAGGGTGGTAGAACAAGAAATGAGCATAAAAGAGGAGCAAGTCACCGGATTTCTGACCAGGGCAAGACAGTATGTGCATATAGCAATAATCCCAGAGCTTGAAAGATTACGTTTAAAAGGAATAAATAACAACTACTGATACATGACCCACAAAAGGAATAAATTACCATTACAATTGTTTTGAAAGGAATTGAATACTTTACCATTACTCAAAAGTAATAACTACAACTATACTTAAGTTGCTTTTAAAAAAAAGCTAGCGTGCCTACAAGGTGCTGGCCTTGGCTACTGCACACCTAAGTAGCCTAAAACAACATTAAAAATAAGCACACACATACAGAGGCAGTAGAATAATTCTTTTTATCCATAAGATAGCTGTGGTGGTGTCTCCTCTAAGGGAGGTGGGGAGGGAGGCAGAAGCCACAGCACAGAGCTTCATGCATCAAACCAAGTGCTACCCACCCCCTCAGCCAGCAAGCATCATCACTCAACCACCTTCCGGACCCTGCTTTGCAAATCTGCCCAAGCAAACATTTCTCCCTGGGGTGCAAAAAAGTTAAAACACTGTAAATTCAGCAAAGTAGCCAAGGAGGGTGGCAGAGGTCGCTTAGCGTGTCTTGTGTACGTGCGCGCGCGCGCGCGCACACACACACACACACACACACACGTTGTCATCTCTTGCCTCCACAGTTCTTCATCTCCATTCTGCTGCTGCCTCAGTCTCCTGCTTCATTCACATCCTTGCCCCCCAGCTTCTTTCTCCCTCCACTCTATTCTTCTCCACCACCATCCATTTTTTAAACATTTTTTTCTCCACCCTGTCTCGCTCTCCACCTCCTCCCTCATCCCCTCCTAAACACCCACAGAGGGAGGAGCGAAGCTGCGCAGAATCCCGGTTTGAGGCGCAGGGTTTTCATCCACAAATCAAAGGAGCAGAAGACTTCTCCTGCTCCCCACCCAAGTCGGGCCCCAATGTAATTCTGGAAACATTACAATTACATCTCAAAAGTAAGAAAATTACTCCTTGTTTTATTACATCAAAATGTAAAGAAATTACTCACTCATTCCTCAGAAAACTGAAAGTTGGAAAGTGAAAAAAGCGGATAAGAAAAATCAACTCATTCAAAATGTGGTGTTGGAGGAGAGCTTTGTACATACCATGGACTGCAAAAAAGACAAGTAACTGGGTGTTAGAACAAATTAAACCAGAATTGTAACTAGAAGCTAAAATGATGAAACTGAGATGATAATTATGAGAAGACCTGTTTCACTAGAAAAGACAATAATCCTGGGAAAAACAGAAGGGAGTAGAAAAAGAGGAAGGCCAAACAAGAGATGGATTGATTACATAAAGGAAGCCCCAGACCTGAACTTACAAGATCTGAGCAGGGTGGTTCATGACAGATGCTCTTGGAAGTCACTGATTCATAGGGTCGCCATAAGTTATGATCGACTTGAAGGCACATAACAACAACAAAATTCTTTTTCTTAACTACTTCCAAGCTCTGAATAACCCAAGCCTTTGGACCTTAATTTTCTGCCTATTGCTTAATAGGGTGGTGTTGAGGTAGTGGTGCTCTTTTGTACATAATGTCAGTGAGCACTTTAACTCCCATTAAAGTTAACTCTTAAAAATAAGTAGAAAAACAAGGGTAACTTGTTTTTATATTTATTTTTAATGTTTAATCTGTAAGGGGCTTTGAGTTCAACTTTCTGAAAAGAGGTGACAAATAAATAAATAAATAATCAAATTAAAGCACAGTATTTATTTGTTTTTAATGACATTTCTCTCCCACCTTCTCCTCCAAGGAGCTCAAGGTTGCATATGGGGTTCTCCTTCCATCCCATTTTATTTTCACAACAACCCTGTGAGGTAGGATAGGCTGAGAGGCAGTGACTGGCTCAGGGTGACCCAGTGGGCTTCATGGCTGAGTTGGGATTTGAACCCTGGTCTCCCAGGTCCTAGTCCAACACACTAACCCCTGCACCACGGTGGCTCTTTCAGTATGCAGAAAAATGGTGGCTTTGGCACAGTTACCTCCCCCTCATCAGATAAATGTGACATCAACAACGGAAGCATCAGTATGTGAACTAAACACAGGCTGCAGGCTTTGAAATAATCCTTAGAGTTTATGCAATGATTTCAAGTGTTCCCATGCATTAACTGAGTGACCCATACAACAAACCTGTAAGGTAGTTCACTATTGTTTTCTCCATATTGTGCGTATAAGAAAGAGTAGCTATGTGGATGAGCTCTGGTGGATGCCTGTGGAAGTGCTGCCAGCAGTGCTCTTATCAGCATTGGGAGGCTGGCAGCTGCTGTTTACATTTCCCATAATGCCTTGGTTTAACACTATGTCAGGACACTATGGGAAATTTAACGGCTGCTGCTAGACCCAGCCCTTTGCTGACCCTAGAACCCCATCCACACCATACATTTAAAGCAGTATGATACCACTCTAAACAGGCGTGGCTCCCCCCAATGAATCCCAGGAACTGTAGTTTGTGAAGGGTGCTGAGAGTTGTTGGGAGACCTCTGTTCCCCTCACAGAGCTACAGTTGATAGAGTTCCCAGGAAAGAGGGACTGATTGTTACGCCACTCTGAGACCTGTAGCTCTGTGAAGTGACATACAAGGAAAAAGGTTAGAGAGGGAGGAGGGAATATGTTTAGGGTGGAGTGAGAATCCCAAAACAGCACAACGATAACTGAGTATCCTCTGTGGTCAGAGAATGCCGACTGACTGGGTGAGTGGGGGGAATGGCATATCCACACTGCAACATTTTGTTGCAGGTCCACAAGTTGTTTATTAAAGTCTTTTTTTAAAAAACTGTAGAAAAAATCAATTAACTTTTATTTCCATCTGGTGTATACTTTATTTGTTTTGAAATTAACGCCAGTGGATGCCTTGGCAAGCGCTACATAGCTGGCTTTGTGCAAGCTCCACTGTAATGCCTAACACATCCTAATATTTATATTTTACCCATTATAATGCATTTTGTATGTTACATTTACTAATATGTGCATTTTTGCACACTTTATATGCGTTTTTGTGCACCTTACTTGTCTGGAGAACTGTATTACAAAATTCCCAAAAGTGCAAATTTCAAACACTGGCTGTGTTTTGGTTTGTGTATTGTCTGGGAAAGTGCAAATTAGGTAAGATTACCTTTAAATGTGAACCGAATCTAATTTGTCTCACATTTCCAGTCCAGATGATATTTCCAACTGTCCCATCAAGTTTAGTCCTCTCAATATGGAACATGGGATTCTCAATATGCGATAAACTCAGACCATGCACCAGCAACAACACTAGAAAATTTTTTTGGGGGGGGGGAGGCACAGACACCAGAAAAAAATCAGGGGAGGCACAGAAGGGGATGAGCTCCTTGTTCAGGAGGGGTGCTTGCTTCCCTTACCCCCCCTTCAGTGCCGCCTCTGCCATGCACATTTCAACGTTGTGTCTTTTGGAGGAGATGGGAGATTTTGATGCCATCATTCCCAAACTCTCACGCTATTTTACTGAAATATATTTTGCTTCAAAGTTGCTAGGATCCTTTGTGAAAGGAAGGACAGGGGTTAAAAAAAAGCAAATCCAAATCCAAGAGAAATAAAATGGGGAGAAGATGAGAGAAGGTATAAGCATGATTTTCAGTGGATTTGCTTTTGTGTTTGAGACCCCTTACTAGCACTGAACCACCTCATTTACATGAGCAAAATAGTGCCTTCACATCGCTACAGTAGCCAAACCTTGAATTACAGCATCGGGGGTCATTCTAAACCAGCACAGTAGGGGGTCTTCCAGCGCCTGTGTATTTACGACCAGCAAGAAGGGGAGTAGGGGGTGGTGGGTGGGAGGGAATAAAAGAGCCCAGCTTTTCTCTGTGGAGTAAAGAAATGTATAATCATGGTGCAAAAACGTTGCCGTACATAAATATCAGCCTTTCCTAAGGGTTAATGGTATTGATTTCTGACAGGCTGGGCCCAGCATTAACCAGTATCCCCCACCAACAAAAAACAACCACCACACCAGCCAAAAGCAGAGAAGTGCCATTATTTTGCTTCCCTATGTTTTCTCGCAAGGAAGCCTTCCAAAAGATATAGATATATCTTGTGTTTTTCGTAGAACAGTGAAGTAGATTAACTCTGATGTAAGCAATTAATCTTGTTAAATAAATAACAGAGAGCAGAGTTCGACCTCATGGAGCAGGGCTGGCTGACTGATGCTACTCTAAATGTGAGCCAGCATGTGAAGCCCCTGAGCCTCTCTAAGTGTCATATGTAGTATTTATATACCCCTTTACATCTCTTATCTGAGGCCTAATTTCAACATGGCATCATGCAAGCTAAAGAGCAAGAGAATTACATGTACATCTTGGGTTTAAAGTGGCTCACTTTACCCTTATAATATCAGCCTGTGAGAGTCGTAAGGGGCTTAGTAGGATATAATGTACAAATTTGGAGTGGGTTCTTAGAAACTCTGGGTGCCTGCAGACTAGGGATGGGGGAGAAAGATTCAGTCTGCATTTAAAGCTGAATTTACCAAATCTGCACTTTCCAAAAGAGTATGAGTAGCAATATACAGCCGTCCTTTGAAATTTGCACTTACCTGAATTTTGTGATTAAGTTCTCCAACCAAGCAATGTTTGCAAAAATGCATTATATTAGGATAAATTGCTTGTAAAATGCTGATAAATTTTCATGAGATTTTGTTTTAAAAAATTGCATATTGTTGCAGAAATGTGGAGAACCGAATATAAGATTAGAAATGAGAAACTGAGAGAACCAGAATGGACAGATCATTCCATCCCTGCTGCAGAATGTCACTATTTTTGCAGGGAATTTGCCAGAAAGTTAGGTTTGCGCAATCAAACTAGATTAAAGCACTATGTTGCCCTAGCACAACAAATCCACTTAAAAAAAAAAATAAGTGAATTTTTTGCAGTTAGGAAAGTGACAGGGAAATGCCCTGAAGAGTGTGGGATGCACAAATGACTAATAGGAAGATGTTCTAAACAGCCCGCAAGGCAAATCAGAACAAATGCTCAATAAAGACTGGTCAGTCTAATCTCAGCATAAGCTTTCTGCAAGTAAATCAGAACGATTGCTCAATAAACAGGTGGTCTGGAGGAGCCCTCTCTGCTGAGTGATTGCTGAGTGATGTCTAGTGCTAAAGGGTTTGGAGGTAGAGCCCATAGAATGGAACGTTTAAAATCGGCCAGCTTGGCATACTTTGCACTTTGACTTGATTGAGGGGTGTGTGGAGAGAGACACAGATTTCTTTGGGGGAAGCCATGCATTTTAAATGCATGCTGTGTATGCAGCCATAGATGGAAAATGGACAGATTTATGAAGGATTGGTCTGTTAACTAGTGCTGTGCTGAAATCAGTTCTCCAACTTTCTCATAAGCTTTCTTATTTATTTATTCATAAAAATATTTGCATACTGCTATTCCGTTAAAAACATCAAAGCAGCACATATACAACACGTTGAAAACAACCACATCCACCATAGAATAAAAAACATTAAAAATACAATAAAAACAAAGGTCAACTGTTGTGGGGGAAAAAAGGACCTTCTTAATTGCCTTGCATAAGCCTGGTGGAACAGAAAGGTTTTGCAGCAGGCGCTTAAAAGATAAAACAGAAGGCGCCTGCTGAATCTCTGTTGGCAGAGCATTCCAGAGAAATAGGCTGACGACACTGAAGGCTTGATTTTGTGTCGATGTTAAATGAGCCTTGCCAACTCAGGGGACAATCAAAGCCACTCCTGCAGATGATCTCAGTGATCGAGCTGGGATATAAAGGTTCAAGCGACCTGGACCTAAGGTGTTCAGGGCTTTGTAAATTAATACAAGGACCTTGAATCTGGCTCGGTATCAGATGGGCAGCCAGTGTAGATGTTCTAAAAGTGGTGTCACATGTTGTCTTCCATGTGCTTCCATCAGCATTCTGGCCACATTTTGCACCAGCTGGGGCTTCTGAACCAGGGTCAAGGGCAGCCCCACATGAAGCTCTTTGCAGTAATCCAGTATGGACTACAGAGGTCAGGCTGTCCCTGTCCAGGAACGACTGTAGCTGACAAACCAGACAAAGCTGGCAAAAGACACACCTTGCCTCACAGGATACTTGGGCCTCTAGTGACAAAGATGAATCTAGGAGTATCCCTAGGCTATGGACCTGGTCCTTCACCGGGAGCATGACCCATCCAGAACAGGTAACCTGTCTATCTACCAGACATGTGAACTACTTACCAAAAGAACCTCCATATTCTCAGGATAGAAGCATAGTTTATTGGCCCTCATCTAATCCACTACAGCATTCAGACACCAATCCAGAGTGTTCACAGCCTCTCCTGATTCAGATGTTATGGAGAAATAGAGCTGTGTCATCAGCGTATTGCTGACACCTTGCTCTAAAACTCCTAATGACCACTCCCAACGGCTTCATATAGATGTTGAATAGCACTGGGGAGATAATGGTACCCTGTGGAACCCCATAGCACAAGTGCCAGGGGGCCAAGGAACACTCACTCAGTGTTGCACTCTGGACGTGACCCTGAAGGCAAGAGTAGAACCACTTTCAAAAAGCGTTTGACAAGGTACCTCACCAAAGACTTCTGAGGAAGCTTAGCAGTCATGGAATAAGAGGAGAGGTCCTCTTGTGGTTAAGGAATTGGTTAAGAAGCAGAAAGCAGAGAGTAGGAATCAACGGACAGTTCTCCCAATGGAGGGCTGTAGAAAGTGGAGTCCCTCAAGGATCGGTATTGGGACCTGTACTTTTCAACTTGTTCATTAATGACCTAGAATTAGGAGTGAGCAGTAAAGTGGCCAAGTTTGCTGACAACACTAAATTGTTCAGGGTTGTTAAAACAAAAAGGGATTGCGAAGATCTCCAAAAAGACCTCTCCAAACTGAGTGAATGGGCGGAAAAATGGCAAATGCAATTCAATATAAACAAGTGTAAAATTATGCATATTGGAGCAAAACATCTTAATTTCACATATACGCTCATGGGGTCTGAACTGGCGGTGACCGACCAGGAGAGAGACCTCGGGGTTGTAGTGGACAGCACGATGAAAATGTCGACCCAGTGTGTGGCAGCTGTGAAAAAGACAAATGCCATGCTAGGGATAATTAGGAAAGGTATTGAAAATAAAACAGCCGATATCATAATGCCGTTGTATAAATCTATGGTGCGGCCGCATTTGGAATACTGTGTACAGTTCTGGTCGCTTCATCTCAAAAAGGATATTATAGAGTTGGAAAAGGTTCAGAAGAGGGCAACCAGAATGATCAAGGGGATGGAGTGACTCCCTTACAAGGAAAGGTTGCAGCATTTGGGGCTTTTTAGTTTAGAGAAAAGGCAGGTCAGAGGAGACATGATAGAAGTGTATAAAATTATGCATGGCACTGAGAAAGTGGATAGAGAAAAGTTCTTCTCCCTCTCTCATAATACTAGAACTCGTGGACATTCAAAGAAGCTGAATGTTGGAAGATTCAGGACAGACAAAAGGAAGTACTTCTTTACTCAGCGCATAGTTAAACTATGGAATTTGCTCCCACAAGATGAAGTAATGGCCACCAGCTTGGACGGCTTTAAAATAAGATTGGACAAATTCATGGAGGACAGGGCTATCAATGGCTACTAGCCGTGATGGCTGTGCTCTGCCACCCTAGTCAGAGGCAGCATGCTTCTGAAAACCAGTTGCCGGAAGCCTCGGGAGGGGAGAGTGTTCTTGCACTCGGGTCCTGCTTGCGGGCTTCCCTCAGGCACCTGGTTGGCCACTGTGAGAACAGGATGCTGGACTAGATGGGCCACTGGCCTGATCCAGCAGGCTCTTCTTATGTTCTTATGTTCTTACAGTGCCTCCAAAACCAATCCCACTGTCTGTCCAGGAGGATATCATGGTCAATGGTATCAAATGCTGCTGAGAGATCAAGCAGAACAGAAGGTCATCCATTAGGGTGACCAAAGCTGATTCTGTTCCGAAACCAGGTCTGAATCCAGATTGTAATGGATCTACATAAACATTCTCATCCAGGAATACCTGCAATTGCTCTACAACCACCTTCTCCACCACCTTTGCTAAGAACAGGATGCTGATGACTGGTCGACAGTTGTTCTTCCTCTGTGAAAGAGGCTTCCATTTTCCTGTGTCATTATCAGTACACTTCTGGATCCAGAAAAGCCCCAGGGGAGGAGGAATCACCTCATGATATCTTCCCCTGGATTTTAATTGAAGTGTGACAAGCTGAAGAGGCTGCAGAATGCAGACCAGCGTGGAGATGATTTGCAGAATGAAATACAAAAGACACTCACAAACAGCACCAATCTGACCTCAGAATTAAAGTATTATGCAGATGGCAACTGACTCTTCACACCCTTAGTAGAATCTTGAGTAATAATAGTCCATAAAGCTAGAAGGGGTCTTGGTGGTGGTGGGGGGGTGAGGAACCTTTTTTCATATGTGGTGTTCCTGTACCAAAATACAAGAATTCTAGGGGTTTATTTCCTAATGAAATGGGACTTATCATGGGAGAGCCATTGAACCTGGACCCAAAGATGGCATTTTTCTCTATATTTATATTAAATGTAGGACTTGATGAAACTTTTGTTGACAGAAGCACGTTTGACAATAGCTAGAAGACGGAAAGTCTTGGGGGACAATATGACATCTGAATGGTACCAGGAAATATGGCCCATTGTACTTATGGAGAAATTAACACAAAAAGAATAGGACAGGAACAATTTAAAAAAGGCAAAAGAGGAACGTTGGGCAACGTGGTTTGATTTTGTTGTAGCAAAAATGCTACAAGTTCTCCTAGGTGGAGAATAATAACACACACGCGGGTAAAATTGAGTTCAAGGGTCCTTATTTATTTACTGCAGTAAAGGCAAACCATACACTTCACACAAGGGGTGAGGCATGAGAGAGCCCCGAGCCCCCCAAAACAGGGATTTTTATACCCTTTACAAAACAAGCTGGTTAATTTTACACCCATCGTTTATTATGCTCTGCTTAATCAATAGTATAGTTACTCTTTCCTAAGGTCAAACGGTTAATCCTTACTTTTGCAAGCGTATGTTAAACAGTGGGTCACAGTCCACTGACCATGCTCATTTCAAAATGTGAGCCTTAAGCTTTTAAGCAAACAGACAGATACAAGCAGTATTTAGGCAAATAGGCAATACTGTGACCTTTAGATTTTTCAAACTTCACAATTTTATTAAGTATGTCGCACAAAAAACACAACTGGCAACCACCATCAATGTGTGGACTCCTTTGGAAGGATTGTGTAAAATGACACTGTAAAGATACAGAAAATAAGACTTAAATTATAGTAAGCACACTGATATTATGTAATACAATTCATTTGTTAATATGTGCTATGTATTGCATTGTTCTGTTTTTTGTTTGCATGTTTTATAAAGGCAAATAACAATAACAATACAAGGTCACTGCAACAGAAACACTGCATCCCATACATGAGAATCTCTCCCAAAGCTGCCATTTGCATCATTCAGAAAAATGTATGTGCATTGCAGGGTTGGGGATCTCCTGATCCCCAAGATATCCCTGGACACCAGCTCCCATCAGCCCCAGTCAGCAAGGCCAATGGCAGGGATGATGGGAGTTGTAGCTAGGGATGGGGAAGAAATTCTATTCAGTGCACCTTTAAATGCAAACCTACCTGACACTTTCCAAAAAAATGCATGAACTGAAACAGGCGTCTTTCGAAAAGCACCCTTCTCTGAATTTTGCAATGCAATTCTGCAGCCAAACAACGTGTATAACAATGCATAGACTAGGGTGAAGTGTGCATCTAATAGTGACAATAACATTAAAATGCATTTTATTGGGGGAAATGATTTGCAAAAATATTAGAAGAAACGTGCACTCAAATGCTGAGGAATTTTCATGAGGACTTTTTAAAAAACTGCAGACTGATGTGGAAATGTGTAGAACTGAACATAAGACCGGAGAAATGAGACACTGAGAGAAACCAAAACAGAGATTTCAGTGGTCCCTAGTTGTAGCTCAGTATCTGGAGGCAGTAGTGTAGATGCAAATTCAGAAGTGCAAGGTCCCTTCATGATAGTCACGCTACTGCCTCTTGCATTTCCCCTCATCTCCCTTGCTCTGCGTGTCAACTCCGAGTCCGCGTAAGAGACGTCCCTAGGAACCAATCAGCATGCAAGGGGAGGCCTGTGTTAGCTACTGACAAGAGTCTTCTCAGTGGCTTACTCACCTCCTTTAACTCTGATTGGCTGCAGTCAGCACAAAAGAACAAGGACTCTTAGTGGCTCACACGCTCCCCTTTCATGATGATTAGCTTGTATATAGGGACCTGGCTGGGACCCTGCTCCCCCAAAAGTAAGGGGTCTATGACCCTCTGTGATCTTGGAGAACTACACCCCTGTCTGGAGGGCAATAGGTTTCCTATTGCTGCCTGAACAAGTTGTGTATATATTCCCCCATGGGGCTAACAGCAGCTAGGGAGGATGGTTTTAATTGAAAAGAGAACAGGGAACAAAGGTGAGTCCCCTTTCTTCTTTAGTGTTGCAGCTATGATCTGACTTGGGGAGGGCGTGTGGTTACTATTTGCCAATATGAAAAGAGACATTAGCTTCGATAATGGCTCCCTGTCCTCTCATCCAGCTTGGCCCTTGGCCGATTCATACAACCTTCCACCAAAGGCAGAATTGGTATGCATTGCGATGGCAGTTTTCATTTATAGAAACTTAGATCTTCCAGCTATGTTTCTGTCCTGATAGTTCAATCTGTTTACTTAGAGTGACCTAGGTTCCCCGGAGCCTGGGCCCTTTGTGAATATAGGCCAACTGGGTAGTCTGTTCCGGGTCTCCTTCCTTCCCTGAATAATTCATCTTGGTTGAAGCCTGAACAAAGAGATGGTGAGTAGAAGCTGACTAACACTAACGTCAGGATCATACAGACCATGGTATTTCCAATCTCTATGTATGGATGTGAAAGTTGGACAGTGAAAAAAGTGGATAAGAAAAAAATCAACTCATTTGAAATGTGGTGTTGGAGAAGAGCTTTGCGGATACCATGGACTGCGAAAAAGAGAAATAATTGGGTGTTAGAACAAATTAAATCAGAACTGTCACTAGAAGCTAAAATGATGAAACTAAGGTTATCATACTTTGGACACATAATGAGAAGACACGATTCATTATAAAAAAGATGATAATGCTGGGAAAAACAGAAGGGAGTAGAAAAAGAGGAAGGCCAAACAAGAGATGGATTGATTCCATAAAGGAAGCCCCAGACCTGAACTTACAAGATCTGAACAGGGTGGTTCATGACAGATGCTCTTGGAGGTCGCTGATTCATAGGGTTGCCATAAGTCGTAGTTGACTTGAAGGCACATAACAACAATAACAACTATCAGTGCTCATCTAAATAGTCTGAGAGTTATCAAAAAGGGCAGTCTTATCAAACGTTTTGAATAAAATGTGGCCCACACATACAGCAGCAGAAGAGGTATATGTGGGGCTGGTATGTGTGTGTTAGTGAAAGGAGGTTCAGCCGGGACCCTGACTGAGGGCTGTGGGTTTTTTCCTGTCTCTCCAGGTACCTATTTAAACTTGTGCCTGGCCTGGGCGTGAGCTCTTGGCGAGAGCAAAATAGCTCTCATCCTGCAGCTCTCAGCCAGGGGCTAGCAGTCTGAGCAGAAGATTCTGGCCTATAAGGCGTTAATGGAGTGTGCCAGCTTCCTGGCGGGGAAAAGAAGTATAGTCGCTGGATGGCTTCAAGACAATGCATCTTCAAATCCCCATCTATGGACATACAACTTGTGCTACTGCAGATCCCTTTGTGCATTATCCCCAGGAGGAGGATGTTATCCTCTGTTGTTATGAGTGTTGTGTAGGGGTGGAATGATTGTGTGTGCTCCCAGGCGAGAGGAGGGAGCTCCAGGGGTGGGGAGTGTGTAGTGTGTTGCCTCACCTTTTGGTGAGAGCGGACGTTGGGGTGGTAGCAGCAGAAGTGGGAGTGACCCTGCTACCTGTACACACACGTGTGTTTGGTGGATGGGGTTGTTTTTGTCTTCCTGGTATATTTGTGTTTTAAAGTGTTAGTAGCAATTATGGTTTATTATGTTAGTTATTTTAGGTTATATTAATGTTTAAGGTTTTTTTAAAAAAATTGTTTTGTATTGTCTTAAATGTGTAATTTGGTTTTTATGACGTTTATTGTTAATGTTAAGATGTTAATGTTTAAGGTGGTTTCTTTTAAATGTTTTGTATTGTTTTAAATATGTAATTTGGCTTGATTTTTTCCCCAACACCGTAAACTGCATAGAGGCTTGTTTTCAAGTATGAAGCAGTACACAAATAAAATAAATAAATAAATTTATGTGTTACTTGTTGGAATGCTTCCTTAACTTAAAAAATAAAAAATAAACTCCATGCAAGAAGATATCTAGGATAAATCTTTCTTTTTCATGCCAGTTTTTACTTACAGGGTTTTTGTTTGTTTGCTTGCTTTACACAGGAAAATGGCATACACTCATGTGTAGTCTGAAGTGGTACAGTCCTGCTCAGGATGCCGCAAGTGCCCTTTGCAGATGTTCCACTGTTGGACCTCCATATATTCAACAAATATGCAGGATCCTCTCTCTCTCTCCCCCCTCTTTTATGTGCATTCGTTGAATCACTGAATAGGTGTGGGAGTGGCATTAAGGCCATTTGAGGAATGTGAATAGGCTGGAGGTGTGACACCTACTTGGATGGCTTTAAAAGAGGATTAGGCAAATTGTGAAGGATCAGGCTGTCCATGGCTACTAGGCACAATGGCTATGCTTGTCACTACTGTCCCTCTCATTGTGTGAGGGGCACAATGCCTGAAATCCTATATGAACTTGCCCAAGCATTTAGATTAGCATCAGCGGCCCTTGTCTCTCGCCTGACTTCATTTTTCTTATGCACACCCCAGTCTCTGAGTTGTGAGAGATTTCAGGGGTGCCACACATACCTTCACTGAATGCCACAAGTGGGGAGAGTGATGTTGCACTCAGGTCCAGCTTATGGGCTGTTTGGCCACTGTGAGAACCAGATGCTGGACTAGATAGCCCTTTGGCTCGATCCAACAGGGTTTTTCTTACGTACTCATGGGCTTCTAGTTTTAATTCAAAGGGAGGAGGGGAACTGCTTCCGCTGTCAGATGTTCGGGAAACAGTGATCTCCAAAGTGTGCTTAGCCTGTTGGTTAATCCCGCCCCTTTGTGTGAGCCAAGCTGGCCTCCATGATAACGTCTGTGTAGTATTAACAGGATCTCTTTTTGTCAGTCTTGGAAGAAGAGTTGCCAGGTTCAGGGCCTGGGACTGATCCTGTATCTTTAGGAGAAGAGAAAGTCAGCCAAGTGCAGGTGTTCTTGCAACACTGTAATGGGAAAAACCACAAGGTGGAATTCTCCCTTCCCCCTGCACAACTTGTAAAGATACAGAAGACCTTTTAGAGGCCGGGGCTGGAAACCAAGAGGTCTGTATCTTTAAAAGTTGTGCAGGGGGAAGAGAAGATTCCACCTTATGTTTTTTCCCATTACAGTGTTGCAAGAACACCTCCACTTGGCTGACTTTCTCTTCTCCTAAAGATACAGGATCAGTCTCAGGCCCCGAGCCTGGCAACCCTACTTGGAAGGGATGCACTGAGACAGCAAGAGCATGATGTTTTATGGGGATTGTGGTTGTCCCATCCATGCAAGCGCCTAATTAGATCTGATACTGTGGAAGAATTTCCTTGACATTTATGCCACTGTCTTTCAATCTTTGGGAGTGTTTAAAGTCTTGTGGAATGCATAACAGACAATGTCAGACATAACATAAAAACCCTCCAGTGGTTGTGTGACCCACAGAGAGGAAAGATGGGAGGGAGAAAAAGAAAAGAGAGGACCACACACCCATTCACACACACCCTATCACTTGAACAAATGAATCTCATGGTAATCAAAAGGGAGTTAGGAGATTGCCTGCTGAGAGGTCCTTCAGAAGAAGTTCCAGCCAAGCAGGGTGAAAAAAGCCCTACCAAGTGACATCTTTACTATATTACAGATTTAAAAAGTAAGACACAGAAGGAGGATGTCATTTTTAAACATGAGAGAGAGAGAGAGAGAGAAAGAGAGGGAGGGAGGGAGGGAGACGAAGGGGAAAATGTGAGTTCTAAGTGATCCCAAACTCTGCATGCTTCCAAAAGGATGCCGCCATATGCTTGCTTTTGATTTTGTGTTAGTTTAAAATAAAATAAAATTAAAGGGCGATATCTAGTGTAGACCTCTTTATGTCAACAGGCCAAAGTTATTTATTAATTAAATTTGCTTCCCACCCTTTCTCCCAAAGAAGCCCAGGCCGGCACACACACAAGTGATAAAACCATTAAAATTCCTAGAAACAATTCCAGTACAGATGTAGGGCTCATCCAGACGACTGCAAAATGTGTGGCACACCCACTATGTGTGTTCATTATTTTTCGGTCGTCCAAACGACATCTTGCACTGTTACGCATTTTCACAGGTTAAATCTGCTCCTTGCAATACCGGCAAAAATGCGATTTGCTGTTTAAAATCGGGAATCATCCGCTGTGCCTTCAGGAGATAGGATGCAATACCGTGGACTTTACAGCTGATGGGCGGTTCTTGGGCATTTCCCCTTGCCCCTTCTCCTAATTCCAGCCAATCACGTATCTGCACTTTTGTGCATGTGTGAGAATAAGCCCGGGAAAATTGAACCAATCATCGCAATGGTGGGGTGTTGAGGGGGTGTCTGCAACTACTGCGCAGATGCATTTTATTTTTGCCAGCCTGCAAACTGGGCAGCCACTCTGGGTGAGATCTGCAATGCACAGCAAATGAGAAAAGGGCTGCTGGTCGGTTTCATGCCTGCCTCCTGAAATCTTTGTCAATTTCATTCTACTAGCTGGGGTTTTTGTTTCAAATCTTTTTGTCAGGGGAAGGAAAGGGAGAAGGAGGAGGGGTGACGCGTTTCTTGCTTTTTTGGAGAAATAATGGGCATTTCCTGCCCTGCATATGAGTGGTTTGCTACAGTGTCCCCTCTGCCCGGAACCATAGAGACTGGAGAACCATAGAGCAAGAAACGTGTCACCCCCCCTTTTCCCTTTCTTTCCCTCCGGGAAATGATCTGAAAAAAAACCCCCAGCAAGTAGGATGAAATTGACAAAGCTTTCCAGAGGCAGGCCTGAAACCGACCAGCAGCCCCTTTCTTGTTTGTATTTGCGATATTACGCTTATACGAATGTATGCTTTTCTGCCTATATGGATATTTAAGGAGATACACACACTGGCAATTGCACTTATTTCTCCAAAAAATTGGATATACTGCACAGATGGGGAAATATGCTTTTGCGCAGAAGCAGATAGCGCAGTTAAAGTTGGTTGGTAGTGGAGAAAGAAGTGATTGCCCGCCACTGCATCTTTCCATTCCCCCCCCGGCTGGGGGTTCCTTCGGGAGGCAGAGTGGGGATGGAGGAGTCCCCATGAGGGCTGCGGAGCTGGCTCCCCCCTTTTCTTGGGGAGCAGAGGGGTCGTGGTGACAATGGAGGGGGGAGAGGAGGGATTGTGGCAGCTTGCAGCCGAGGCTGACTCGCTACAGCTGAGTTGCTCTTGCGCCTCTCCAGCTGCGTGCAATGATAACAAAAGTTCCGGGTGAGCCCCGGCTCTGAGCCGGCGGCTGCTTGCAAGTCCTGGCATGGATCAGGCAGGAGGAAGGGTGGATGACGGAGCAGCAGCAGCTGGGGCGGAAGCTGTCTTTGCAAGCTCTTTGCAGGAGCAGCATCCCGGGATGGGAAGCAAGCTGGGACCTGCGGGGGTGGCGGTGAGGGGACTGGCCGTGGAGGGAGGGGGTGCTGAGCAGGTGGTAATGGCGACGTTTGCGGATACCGCAGTTAACGTTGCTGAATCAAATATACACAAAAAGGCAGAGGCTGGTAGAGTGGAGGTGGGGTGGCAGTAGTGCTGAGGATGAGGGTGACAGCAAAGGAACATGCTCTTGCCATCCGATCATACTGTGTGTATATCAAAAGCAGTTTAACCAGGCAGAAGAATAGTTCCGTTTTGCATAATAGTGCAAATAAATGCAAGCACATTTGTGGAAGCAGCAGCAAGATGGGTAAACTTGAACGGGAAACACATATCACGTTAAAGCGCATGCGCGTAACTGATCGAGGTGGAAGGGGAGAGAGGAGCACACGTCATATTTTCCCCACCAATTGGATGATAGTGGGTTGTGTCAGGGGTGGAGCTTGGAAAAAAGTGAGAAGAATGCCGCATCTTCTGGCTGTGTGTGCAGCCGGAAAAAAGCATGTTTTTAATATCGGGAAAGAGCGGGAAAAGAGCAGGAAAAGGGGCAAGTGAGGACTCTTGGATGACACAGTGGATATGGAAAACCTGGATTATCCTGCTCCGTTTGGATGATCCCGTAGACTGGGATAAAGGTCTTTAAAGAGTTGTTGGAAGAGGAAGGTCCTCAGCAGGTGCCAACAAACCAACAGAGGCTGTGCATGAGAGCATGTGTAGAAACTAACCTACTGTACAAAAGAGCATGTGTAGAAACTAACCTACTGCATGAATTGCTCTGCCCGCTTTTGCCTTAGCCCTGCCCATCACTGGCAGGTGGTCCTTAGAAAATTGTGAAGATGGGAATGTGGCCCTTGAGCCACCCCTGCAACAGTGAATCAAGCCTAAAACATTCTTTCAGTAGCGCTGCAATAGCGAATGTGAAAGCTCATGGATATTCACGCCTGCCATCCCTTACGTAACCTCAGTGGTATTGCACTAATGGGGCCCCCATCACTTACACTAGTGCAGCAGTTTTCACATTTTTTTGTGGGGCAATTTAAAATTGCAGGGTGTCTCAGCAGGTCAAAGAATTTAAAAATTCAGCACTAGCATCATCTACTAGAAGCTAAAATGATGAAACTGAGATTATCATATTTTGGACACACAATGGGAAGACCTGATTCACTAGAAAAGACCATAATGCTGGGAAAAACAGAAGGGAGTAGAAAAAGAGGAAGGCCAAACAAGAGATGGATTGATTCCATAAAGGAAGCCACAGACCTGAACTTACAAGATTTGAACAGGGCGGTTCACGACAGATGCTCTTGGAGGTCACTGATTCATAGGGTTGCCATAAGTCTTAATTGACTTGAAGGCACTTGACAACAACAAAAGCATCATAATCAAAACCAGCTCTGTATGATAAAAATCACAGGCCTTAGGTGAGGCTGCTGGGAAGGGCCCATCTAACTGACAAACGTCTAGGAAAAATAAGTAGACTGCACAGCACAGTACTGTGAAAATCAGGGACCGTAAGCTAGAGCTATTTTAGGAGGTTTGATAAAACCAATTCTTGTTAAAATGATCTCGATCTTGGTCATCAGAAAAAAAATAATTCAGCTGCAAGTACAGATATTTACGATTGCTCCGCATCCTTTTTTGCAGATAATCTGAAAGGTACTTGTGGATCACCAGTGGTCAAGAGACCACAGTTTGAAACCCTCTGCACTACTGTAAAGAAAGCTGTGGATCTCACCATTTGCTTCTTTATGTAAGGGGAGTACAGAAGGACACAAGCTCTTGAGTTATACGAGTCACTTACCCTGTCAGTCATAAAGATTTAATTATGATCCTATCTTTGACTGGAGATTGTAAAAAAAGAAAGGAGCCTTGGCGGTTGTATTAATTGTATTCCCTCTCTACCTTGCTGTTCCCTCCCCCTTTATTAAAAGGATGACCGGCTTTGAATGATGAAGGTAGTGTGGGTTGGGGGACCACCCTGCAGGAAATTTCTGGAGCCCTGTTGGCTTGGTTGGTGGTTACTCCAGCGGCAACACAGACCCGATGGCATTGGCCTTTCGGGCTGACAATGCTGTGAAAAGTTTCAAGCTGCAGCTGCTTTGAGAAGCCAGAGAGAAGGGAGGAGATGGGAAACCTAAAAAGGTTAGCTTGAAATGCACTTCACTGTTATTTAGGAGAACAAATGAGTTAGGGAAAAAATTTCAAATACCAGAATACCCTACAGGGAGGAGATATAACTATTAAAGGGCGGTTACAGCAGCAATAAATGGTGGAACAATAAGAATAAATTGATGAAGTAAATGTCAGCTCCGGTCCCCTGAGCAGCCCTCCCCACACCTTTGTCCAAAAGTAGAACATCTCCAATTACAGGAGGTTGGGATCAGCCTTCAATGACAACATGACAAGGACAGCACACAGAACACTGGCAGATGCAATACAATTATGTGTAGCCTTGAAAAATTGTATCATGGTAGAATGCATGGGAGGAATCAATTAATGGCATTCGGCTTCCACTTCTGTCTAATAATTCTGTGAAAGAGGATCAAGAATGGAAAAGCAACAACAACAACATGTGTGCAATCTTTCCTTTGCCCCCCGTCTCCCAGAAAGGCAAATGGGGAGAAGGGAACATAAAAGAGATGACCCATAAGTGAAAGTCAGCATTATGCTGTGGGTCAACACCGGCATGGTTTTAGAGCATATGCAATTTTCCTCATTATTTTTATTATTTTAAAGAAACCTTGCTGTTTTTTTTTTTTTTAAAAGGTATTTAAATGAAAACCATCTTTTTTTGGCTGAGATTCACGGTGAAGGAGAGATTTCTTTGTTGAACGGGCAGTGAGGAGAACAGAGGATGCCTCTCTGTGATATGAAAGGAAGAAGGTAGAAGTTGGTGGTAAACAGGGTAGAAGGTGGAAGACGATTTATCTTCTGCAATTTACAACAGGTGCTAAACATTACGGAAAGCAGAGCTATTAAGCAATCAAATTAGGCTATAATTAACAGAAGAAAACCATACAAGAATTCTAATTAACTCATATCGAAACATGTCCATGGTCGCCTCCAATAGCCCCACTTAAAGCTAAAATTGGGGAAAAAACACAAATGGGGAAAAAATATAACCCTGGCATAATGCTTTTTAAGTGGGTAAGAAATTGCAGCTATTGATGGTTTGGTTTCATTTCTGATGTTGATTAAACTTTGTATTCTGCAGGATAGAATCTTTTATTTGCCGAGGCACTGGCTTGTATGGGTTGTTGATTGCACCTGTGAGGCTGAGATCCACAAACCACTTAAGCAGGCTTAATAATTTCAACATATAACCTCATAGTATTTGATAAACTCAGGATGGCTTAGAATTTTGAAAGAGGACTTTCCCTGCAACTGTAATCCAGAGGTCTGTGGTCTGGGTCAGAGAGTGTCCTTCTGTGCTGGAGAGATTGGTTGCATTCCACTATGCAGATGAACCCATCCATGATGCAGGCACTCCAAGCAGAGTCCTGTTTAAAATGACTGATTTCATGTGATCTTTCCTCCATGAGAGACCCAGTGTCCCATTCTTCCTGAGGGCCCTGATCTACAGGCTGCTTGCGCTTCTACACCAAGCTTCATCAACCTGTGGCCCTCCAGATATGTTGGACTTCAAACCACCTGGAGAGCAAGAGGTTGCCATAGACTGCCCTAGAGCCTGTGTACCAATCTGAGGAGGAGCAAGGACACTGAATCCTTTTGTGGAACTCTCCTTCAAGGTAATGGCCAGGCAGATATGAGTATAATCCATGCTTGGCCAAAGGTCAGTAGGGCAAGGGGGCAGGGGAGAAAGAGCTCCATAATGGCCTATGGGCGGGGCTGGCATCAGTGGGCAGCACCCCTGGGTAGCAGTTGGGGCCCCAGCACTCCAGCAGGGCCTGCACTGACATCTAGCCAGGACTCTTTCCTAAAAAACAAAACAAAAAAACAAAACTCCTAACAGTGGCAGACAGCTTGCATTCACTGTATTAGTTTCTGGCAATGCTCTGGAAGGTGAATTATTCTGGTGCAGTGTGTGTGTGTGTGTGTGTGTGTGTGAGAGAGAGAAATAGCCACTGTTTTGGTAGTGGAGGCCATTTTTTTCTCCACTATGCCCCAGAAGGACTCAACTGCCAGGACATCTTTAGAAACTAATATGGTGGCCACAAGCTCCCTGTCACTGATAGCAATTTTTGTTTTTTTTTTTAAGGAAAGGGCCCACGGTACTTCTTCTTCATCATCATCATCATCATCATTATTATTAGTATTGCGGGCCTTCACCAAAAGATCCCAGTAGTGCATCTTACAAGGGTGCTCCAGCTCCAGTAGATGCCTGATAATGCAGGAGGATAAGCTCTCTCCTTGGGGGGTGGGTAAGGCTGTCATAGTAGGAGGGGGGCCACAGGACATCATTTTGCTGAGGTTATCCTCAGCCCTAGAGACAGCTCTGCCTATGGAGCTCACCAACCCTGCATGAAAAAAAAAATCTGCCATATCTCACCAATATTCAGTTGATGCAAAAAAGACAAAAGACATTAACATCAATATCTATCACTTAAATGAGCTCTGCATTGTGTAACAAAATGAAAGCATAATATGGTATTTTATGCTAGTCTTACTCAGAGTAGACCCACTGAAGCTAACAGATGTGACGGACTTAGGTTCTTGAAATGTGCAGTAAAGAAGAATTTGGGTCAAATATTGTGGCACTCTTATGTCTGAATCATGATCCAAACGTGCTGAAGTCTGCCTTGCTTTCATTGAATTGCCTTATTTGCCCCACTTACATGAAGAGGCATTATGTATTCTCCCAGGGTGAAGTCTAATATAATGTCAATAGGGATGGGGCAGAATTTCATTCAGTTTGCATTTAAAGATGAATCTTGCAAATTTGCACTTGCCTAAACAATATGAGAACAGAAACACAGCCATCCTTCAAAATTCATGCTTATCTAAATTTTGTGATGCAGTTCTTCAACCATGTGATGTTTAAAAAAATGCATAGATTAGGCGAAAGTGTGCATAAAAATGAATGGTAGTGAAAATTGTTATGTGCCTTCATGTCGATCATGACTTATGGCAACCCTATGAATCAGTGACCTCCAAGAGCATCTGTCACAAACCACCCCATTCAAATCTTGTAAGTTCAGGTCTGGGGCTTCCTTTATGGAATCAATCCATCTCTTGTTTGGCCTTCCTCTTTTTCTACTCCCTTCTGTTTTTCCCAGCATTATGGTCTTTTCTAGTGAATCATGTCTTCTCATGCTGTGTCCAAAGTATGATTTATTTATTTATTTATTTTATTAAATTTCTATACCGCCCCAAAGCCGAAGCTCTCTGGGCGGTGTACAAACTAAAACTTCCATCTACAATTAAAACACATATTTAAACAATTTTAAAACTACATCCAAATATCAAAATTGTAAACATTTTAAGACAGACAAAAACACATATTAAAATACTAAATACTAAAATACTAAAATGCTAAAATGCCTGGGAGAAGAGGAAAGTTTTAACCTGGCGCCGAAAGGATAGTAATGTTGGCGCCAGGCATGCCTCGTCAGGAAGATCATTCCACAATTCGGGGGCCACCACTGAGAAGGCCCTCTTTCTTGTTGTCATCCTCCGAGCCTCCCTCTGAGGAGGCACCCGGAGGAGGGCCTTCGATGTTGAGCGCAGTGTACGGGTAGGTTCATATCGGGAGAGGCGTTCCATCAGGTAGTGTGGTCCCAAGCCGTGTAAGGCTTTATAGGTTAAAACCAGCACTTTGAATCGAGCCCAGAAACATATAGGCAGCCAATGCAAGCAGGCCAGAATCGGTGTTATATGTTCGGACTGCCTTGTCCGTGTCAATAGTCTGGCTGCTGCATTTTGCATGAGCTGCAATTTCCGAACCGTCTTCAAAGGCAGCCCCACATAGAGCGCATTGCAGTAATCTAAATTGGAGGTTACCAGAGCATGGACAACTGCAGCAAGATTTTCCCTGTCCAGATAGGGGCGCAGCTGGGCCACCAACCGAAGTTGGTAGAAAGCATTCCGGGCCACCGAGGCTACCTGAGCCTCAAGTGACAGGGATGAATCAAGAACAACTCCCAGGCTGCGAACCTGCTCCTTCAGGGAGAGTGCGACCCCATCCAGAACAGGTTGAACATCCACCATCCGGTCAGAAGAACCTCCTACTAGCAGCATCTCAGTCTTGTCTGGATTAAGCCTCAGTTTATTAGCTCTCATCCAGTCCATTGTCGCAGCCAGGCAATGGTTCAGCACATTGACAGCCTCACCTGAAGAAGATGAAAAGGAGAAATAGAGCTGCGTGTCATCAGCATACTGATGGCAACGCACTCCAAAGCTCCTGATGACCGTACCCAACGGCTTCATGTAGATGTTAAAAAGCATGGGGGACAGAACTGACCCCTGCGGCACTCCATACTGGAGAACCAGGGTGCCGAACAATGTTCCCCAGCACTACCTTCTGGAGGCGACCCACCAAGTAAGAGCAGAACCACCGCCAAGCAGTGCCTCCTACTCCCAGATCAGCGAGTCTCCCCAGAAGGATACCATGGTCGATGGTATCAAAAGCCGCTGAGAGATCAAGGAGAATCAGCAGAGTCACACTCCCCCTGTCTTTCTCCCGACAAAGGTCATCATACAGGGCGACCAAGGCTGTCTCCGTGCCAAAGCCAGGCCTGAAACCCGACTGAAATGGATCCAGATAATCGGTCTCATCATTTTAGCTTCTAAGGATAGTTGCAGCTGAGGGGTGAAATAAGACACAGACACATCAGCTTGGGTTGAACAAGGGCCACTTTATTAAATTATAACAAAACCAATTTTAAAGTGAGATGCAGAGGGGAAATCTAAGTGCGGGAACTGTCTATAAGCAAGCATCTTGCCATACAGCTCTCGGGTGACCAGCCCCTACTGGGACAAGGGCAAGCCCATCTACTTACCCCTTACCCCGGCCACACCCAGTAGGTGAGTAGGGGGGCCTTCTCACGTCACCACTAGCTCCGCCCCTCCACACTGTACAACATACGTGCATAACTGCTGCGACGCATGATGTTGCCCTCCTCCAAGATGGCGGCGGCAGCATCGCCCCCATCAGCAACTATGCCCCACTCGCCAGCTGCACGGAGAGCGGGGCAGTATTTCTGGTTTAATTTGTTCTAACACCAAATGATTTGTCTTCTTCGCAGTCCATGGTATCCACAAAGCTCTTCTCCAACACCACATTTCAAATGAGTTGATTTTTCGCTTATCTGCTTTTTTCACTGTCCAACTTTCACATCCATACATAGAGATCGGGAATACCATGGTTTGAATAATCCTGACTTTAGTGTTCAGTGATACATCTTTGCATTTGTGGACCTTTTCTAGTTCTCTCATAGCGGCCCTCCCCAGTCCTAGCCTTCTTCTGATTCTTATTGTCTCCATTTTGGTTAGGCAGTGAAAATAACATACAAAAATGAATTATATTAGGAGGAAATTGCTTGCAAAAAATGTGTACATTCATCAAAACAGCATACAGAAATGTGTTTGTTAGGAGAAATTCACCTGAAAATGCTGAAGAATTTTCATGAGGATTTAAAAAAAACAAAATGTGCAAATTGCTGCAGAAATGTGGAGAACGGAATTTAAGACTGGAAAAATGAGGAAGTGACAGAATTGAAAGAAAAAGATTCTTCCATCCCTGAATGTTAGCACAGGGAGTAAGAATGTTGGTGGCGTTACGCAAGCTATTTTCATTGTACAAGCATTAGTGCACGCAGAAGTAGCATAACAGTCTACAGTAGGTGAACGCTGCACAACACTTTGGCCAGCCCAAGGCTCCCACTGGACTTAGTTGTTGTGCTATATCAAAAATGGGAGAAGGGGTCTCACTAGTGGAATGGTTGTTGGGCTAGCAGGCTGCCACGACTGGATCTTGCCCAGTGTATCTGTGTTATTTCATTTAATCCAACCTGCTTCACAGAAAACCAGAATATCTGAAGTGGGGTGGCTAATAGTTTCAATCTCGACGGCGCATGCCAGAAGTGGGCATGGCCAAAAGCAGGTGTGCTCAAGTCACAGCTAGCATCTGCCATCATAAAGAAACACACATGCTGAGAGGCAGACAGACAAACACAGATTGAGAGCAGGTATGGTGCAGTGGTTAGAGTGTTGGACCGTGACCTGGGAGACCAGGGTTCAAATCTCCACCCTGCCATGAAGCTCACTGCATGACCCTGTCTCTGCTTAACCTACCTCACAGGGATGTTGTGAGGATAACATTGGGAGAGGGAGAACCGTGTTTGCACTCCACCTGGAGCTCCTTGGAGGAAAGGTGGGATAATAATAATAATTAATAATTGTGTTGTTGTTATGTGCCTCCAAGTCGACTACGACCCTATGAATCAGTGACCTCCAAGAGCATCTGTCATGAACCACCCTGTTCAGATCTTGTAAGTTCAGGTCTGTGGCTTCCTTTATGGAATCAATCCATCTCTTGTTTGGCCTTCCTGTTTTTCTATTTCCTTCTGTTTTTCCCAGCAGTATTGTCTTTTCTAGAGAATCATGTCTTCTCACGATGTGTCCAAAGTATAATAACCTCAGTTTCATCATTTTAGCTTCTAGAGATAGTTCTGGTTTGATTTGTTCTAACACCCAATTATTGGTCTTTTTTGCAGTCCATGGTATACGCAAAGCTCTCCTCCAACACCACATTTCAAATGCGTTGATTTTTCTCTTATCAGCTTTTTTCACTGTCCAACTTTCAGATCCATACATAGAGATCGGAAATACCATAGTCTGAATGATCCTGACTTTAGTGTTCAGTGACACATCTTTACATTTGAGGACCTTTTCTAGTTCTCTCACAGCTGCCCTCCCCAGTCCTAGCCTTCTTCTGATTTCTTGACTATTGTCTCCATTTTGGTTAATGATTGTGCCAAGATATTGATAATCCTTGACAAGTTCAATGTCCTCATTGTCAACTCTAAAGTTGCATAAATCTTCTGTTGTCATTATTTTAGTCTTTTTGACGTTCAGCTGTAGTCCTGCTTTTGTGCTTTCCTCTTTAACTTTCATCAGCATTCGTTTCAAATCATTACTGGTTTCTGCTAGTAGTATGGTATCGTCTGCATATCTTAAATTACTGATATTTCTCCCTCCAGTTTTCACACCTCCTTCATCTTGGTCCAATCCTGCTTTCCGTATGATATGTTCTGCGTATAGATTAAATAAATAGGGTGATAAAATACACCCCTGTCTTATACCCTTTCCGATGGGGAACCAATCGGTTTCTCCATATTCTGTCCTTACAGTAGCCTCTTCTGCAGAGTATAGGTTGCGCATCAGGACAATCAGATGCTGTGGCACCCCCATTTCTTTTAAAGCATTCCATCGTTTTTCATTATCTACACAGTCAAAGACTTTGCTGTAATCTATAAAGCACAAGGTGATTTTCATCTGAAATTCCTTGGTCCGTTCCATTATCCAACGTATGTTTGCGATATGATCTCTGGTACCTCTTCCCTTTCTAAATCCAGCTTGGACGTCTGGCATTTCTCGCTCCATATATGGCAAGAGCCTTTGCTGTAGAATCTTGAGCATTACTTTACTTGCATGGGATATTAAGGCAATAGTTTGATAATTACTGCATTCCCTGGGATCCCCTTTCTTTGGAATTGGGATGTATATGGAACGCTTCCAGTCTGTGGGCCATTGTTTAGTTTTCCATATTTCTTGACAGATTTTAGTCAAAATTTGGACTGATTCAATCTCAGTAGCTTGTAGCAACTCTATTATTATTATTATTATTAATAATAATAATAATAATAATAATGAGCTGGGCTGGGCAGAGAAATGGAAATACCTTCCACGAGCCTTCATCACCAACCAGTATCTTTAAAAACATAGTAATCTAATGTTTATTGTTTGTTGACCTCTCTTCATACCATCAGTGATTTTGTCAAGTAGAAAATTGGGCTATATTATAAGAATTTTAAGTCAACCCTAACATTCATAAAATGAAACAGTGGGAGCGGCTGTTTTGTACTGCTTTAGACGCCTGATATGGTGTGACGACTGGTCAAACACAAACAGACAAAAACATCTGGCAGCTTTTTTTTAAAGGGAGGAACTGAGTATAAATCAAATAACATCCAGCTGGAGTGCTCCACAATTTGAAACGGTTGTTGGATAATCCACGAAAAAACAGCACCCAAGACTGGGAAGAAACATGTAGCTAATTGGCTTTGTAAAAAATAAATAAATTCCGTTCTCTAGAGTTTTGGGGTAACTTAGTAGAGACAATATCACTGATTTTCCCCACAAGTGGTGACAGCAGCAGAGGTCCCTTCTCAATTTCTCTCCCCAAGAACACCCCAGATGCAGGATGTTCAACCTCCACTGTCAGAGGAAGTAAGCCTCTGAATACCAGTTGCTGGGAATCACAAGAGAAGATTGTGCTTAGATCCTGCTTGCGGGTTTCCCATGGGAAACCCATGGGTTGGCCACTGTGAGAACAGGGTGCTAGACTAGATGGGCCGCTGGCCTGACCCAGCAACCAGGCTCTTCTTTATAACAGACAAGGGGCCTATACACACACGCACACGCACACACACACACACACACACACAGACTGCTTTTCAGTTTTTCTTCCTCTCTCATAATACCTAGAATTCAGGAACAGCTAATGAAGTTGAAGGTTGGAACATTCAGGCCAAACAAACGAAAGTACTTCTTCACACAGTGCCTAGGTAAACTATGGAATCTGTTCACACAAGATGTAGTGATGGCCACCAACCTGGATGGCTTTAAAAGATTATTTGACAAATTCATGGCGGACAAGGCTATCAGTGGCTGCTAGATATGATGGTTAGGTCTCACCTCCACTGGCAGAAGCAGTATGCCTCTGAATAACAGTTGCTGGGCGTCACAAGTCAGAAGAGTGCTGTTGCACTTAGGTCCTGTCTGCGAGCTTCCCATAATGGGCATCTGATTGGCCACGTGAGAACAGGATGCTAGGCTAGATGGACCATTGACCTAATCCATCAAGGGTCTTCTTACGTTCATCCTAGGCTTTGTGTGTGTATGTGTGTGTGAATGCAAGACACTACAAAATAGCCTTTCCAAACATTGGAAGCCCCACCAGTGGCTCTGTTTTGTTTGTAATGGACACCATTTTTCTCTCATGATGCTCTGAGAAGCTGTGCTTCTTGGGCATTCTTGAGGAAAGAAAATAGTGGCTGGGCCACCAAGAGGTGAGCCTTGCTGCTCTGCTTCCAGCAAAACCAAATGGTAGCAATTCAAAAGCAAGTGGTAGCAAAGGCAAGTAAGAGAAAGATCCAAGAAACAGTGGCTGCTTTCGCACGTGGGGCTGATTGTGTTAGTTTAACAGATTAAAAAGGTCATGGTTCTGTCCCGATTTCTAAAATCCCTTTCACCCTGCAGTACAGTTGCGTTAAGGAGCAGCTGGTTTTTCATCCGATATACCGGCATTTCGGGCAACTGTCTTTCACCGGGCTTGTTTTCGTCCCTCACCCGTTACACACATGTGCACTGTTCCCCACTGGGTAGGAGGTCTAAGTTCTCATCCTGTCACCATCCAAACCCTCTCCTTTTAGGATCTGACTTTTAAAATGATTTTAGTTGTATCGACACAGGGGTGTGTGTGGGAAATGCTGCTGTTATCTGCGCCGATGCCAGAATACTGGTATAATTTTCATCAGGCAAAAAAAGCCTCGTGCAACTAAAGGGCAGGGACACAGAGCGCGGGGAAAAACTCCCATGATTTTCCGGGGTCCCAGCCTTGCTAACGGATTATTTCTGGTATCATTTATCATGGAAATTTGTGCTAAACCTGCATGACATTCCACTAGAATTCTGGAGCTAGCTTGTACGTTGTGTGAAAGATCAAATATAATGCAAGCACAGATTACCTGGTAAGAAAATTTCAGAATAACGGAATAAAGTGCAGTGTGAAAGCAGCCCCAGTCTCCCACCACTTCTAGAGATAAGTTGCCCTAGACCTTAAGGAAAGGCTGTCGCTCAGTGACAGAGCATTTCCTTTGCATGTTGAAGGACCCAGGTTCAACCCCCAACATCTCTAGGAAGGGCTGGGAGAAAGTCCTTGCTTGAAAGTCCTGGAGAGCTGCTGGCAGTAGACAATCCTGAGCTGCATGGACATAAGATCTGACTCGGTAGAAGGCCATTTCTTCCATCTCCCATTTTACCACTCTTGGAAGAAAAACAGTGAACTGGACCCCACTTTCATTGTTCGAATGGGACCTTTTTTTTTGAGGGGGTGTCATTTGGACTACGACCCGGGAGACCAGGGTTCAAATCCCCACACAGCCATGAAGCTCACTGGGTGACCTTGGGCCAGTCACTGCCTCTCAGCCTCAGAGGGAGGCAATGGTAAACCTTCTCTGAATACCGCTTACCATGAAACCCCCATTAATAGGGTCGCCATAAGTCGGAATCGACTTGAAGGCAGTCCATTTCCATTTTTGCATTTGGGTCCACCCACACGAAAACAGAATTTGCAATCGAAATAAGGGCTGCTTGGATAAATGCTTTGATTCTATACCTGGCCAACGATAGGACCCCTTTGTGGAAAGGTTGTGGACTGGTGATCCAGAGCCCTTTCGTTCTCCCAGAGTAGAGTACCAGTAAATCCTAGCACCACACTTCTTTCCTTCTTGCCCCTGAAACTGGCGATTAGGGACTGGATGGGCCCTGGGGCTTCACGCAATTGTGTATCCTCCTTCCATACCCAGAAACAGCTTCTGCACTTTCATAGTGTGCGTGTGCGCGCGCGTGTGTGTTTACAAGAAGGCCATGCAAGCTAATTAGTTAACAATTGTACCGAACTTTCAAGAGCTGAGCATTTAATAATCCTACCATACCCTCACTCTGAGAGGATTTATTGTTTCTACAAGATTAATTGTAAATCCAATGGAAAATAATACAACATCTGAGGTTCTGGAGAGATAATTATTGCAAAGAAGGTATTAGCGGAGGGCTATTCTGACAATTCACCATTTTAATTGGTGGTTTCTAATTCTTTATAAATATCCCTTTTCAAAAAAAAAGAAAAAAGAAAAGAAAAAGAAAAAATACCCTTCATTTCATTGCCCTGTTAAACACTTCCAGACAAATCTGCAAATCTTTAGAGCTGAATGCATTACTGCCACCACCTTACTTTGGATCTTGCCATCTTTAATGCCTGTGGCTGCAAACTGCTGGGTTAAAACAAAACCCATAAACCCAATTTTCTCTGCCATAGGAGCCCAAAGTTTGCATGATTTTTTACTATGATATATTGTATTTTATCTTGTTTGTTCACCACCCTGAGAGCTATCCTGCTAAGGGCGGTATATAAATTGAAATAATAATAATAATAATAAAATAATAAAAATGATAGTAAATCCGTTTCTGCAACCTGAATGAAGTATGCTCTCCATGTGCATATGGTTGCCTACTTTCTTCTCATAGCATTACATAAACAGCAAGCATTGCTATGATTGCAAAAACCTCCGACTCTTGCTCAGCCATCCCCTGGTTTCAGAAATTTTTTCAGGCAAAGTCATGAGGACTAGAAGCTTCATTTTCAGGCTTACATGCTCTGAATTCTAAATGCTGCATCAGGCACCACACCCCATACTTATGTGATTCGCTTGTCAATCTGGGAATATACGCAACCCTGCATGATTAACTGTACTATTTCTGGTGTAAATTTGATACTTTTTGGTTTTATGTATATTTTCCTGCTTTTTTGAAATTGAGTAATTTATTATTTAGCTGATCTGTTGATTAAATGTGCATATTATTATTCAGTATGGATAAAACAGTATTCCCAAAGAAGCATATTTTCTTTGTTTTTAAACAAAACAGGTACATGTATCATAAGAGGCATCATCTTACGAGAGGCAATATATGATGCACGAGGAAAAAAAGCAGAATGGGTCTTTTAAGATGCTAAACTTCAGCTTTTAGAAGCAGATTTTAGAAATCTGTTGCCCGATGAACTGACAATACCTTTTTTCAATTAATGTGTATGGGTTATACGTTTGTTTGAAAAAAAATTAAATAAATCGTGCAAATGTCCTGTGTTCTGACCCCAAAATGATGCTACGATTAGGATCCCAAGCTTGAGAACTGAACTACACATCATACTTTTCTTCCATAATGAGGTTCTCAGGTCTTCTTATTCATTTTTATATGCAGCCTTTCCATAGTAAACCATGCTTAAGGCAGCTTACAAAATGAAAACAATACATAATTCACTGTTACAAAATGTAACAAAATTTAAACAGATATGTTAATTAAAACATCTCATTAAGAAATATATCACAAAATCACACAACCCCCTTATAATTCATAATAGGCTATATCAATGAAATACACAAAACCTATCCCAATAACAGCAAAAATAACACACCTTCAAAATTTAAATCTTGACACCAACAAAAGCCCCTTAAAAACACCTCCATTAAGCAGTACAGGCTGGTGGGGTGTAAGACAGGAGGCCAACAGTAGGTGGCGCCAGAGCCAATGGCAGGCAGAGCCAACTAATTTTGATTTTATTTATTTCTTTATTGCATTTGTATACCACCCCATAGCCAAAGCTCTCTGGGCAGTTTACAACAATTAAAAACATTAAAAACAAATATACAAACTTTGCCTCTATCGTCCTCCCTGCTGAGTTCTACAAGTGCACTACTGACACTAAAGAGTAGGAAGATGACAGCCAGTATCACAATATGGACTGGTTGCAAGGGAGAAGGCAGGCAGGTGGGGACCAGCTGAGGGCAGACTGAGGTCATTTGCCCTAATGAATCATCCTGCACTGCAGCTAAGTGATACTCAGAGTGAATCCATTGAAATCAATGAACTTGTTAGTCATGCCCATTAGTTCAGTGGGTCTATTCTGATTCAACCCAACTAAGGGCTTTTCCCACACCATCCCCCAGTACCTGGAAAAATATAGTTGGAGGGTATGATTTTGTATTTAGGTGCCATGATCTTGGACACAATATATCTCACTGTCTAATCGCAAATATGAAAGCACTGTTTGGCAGACCAGCTGGTATAGAAAAGGTTCCCTGAAGAAAGTTTGAAAACCTCTGCAGATATGGAACATGTCTGGAGGGACAGGTCCACAGCACATATAGGGTTATCTAACTCCACCTGAGTACACACCACACCTTTAAAATGTATTTAAAGCACATCCCCCCGAAGAATCCTGGGAACTGTAGTTTACCCCTCACAGAGCTATGATTCCCACTGTCCTTAACAAACTACAGTTCCCAGGATTCTTGATTGGGGGAGGAGTGATTTACATATATGGTATGTGCACAGCTTCCTACTGGGCCACTGTTTGTAGGTAGTGGATTGCATTCAGCTTGGTTCTGGACACAAAGATAACATGGAGAACGTTTGATGAAATCTCAAAAATTGGGAGAACTGAGAAAGAATTGGGTCTTCTGCATTGGAAGCCTACACAAATCTGCACCATTTACTGTACTCCCACACTGTCCGAGGCTAAGAATATGGCAATCCCCTGCTACCATCCCCACCTGGTAGGCCCTTGCCTTGGCCCAGTGTGATATGTCCATGCAGGTAAAAAGAAAGAAAGTGGAAAGACTTCTTTATTACCCAACAGAGATGCAGCCATTCAGAAGGATGAGTTTTAATTGCATTCTGAATCATTTTTCAAGGCTGCCCTCCTTCTGCTGTTGGCCGGATGCCAGGTTCCTGCACAAGCAGCCTTCAACACACGAGCTCTCAAGGTTTGGGGGTGGTTTTTTTTTTTTTTGCCATTCACCTGGCAGACCTGCCCTTTCCTCTGAACATACCCACAACTCCCCCTAATGGTTCTCTCAAGGGGGAGGAGAGCTGGAAGAACATTCAAAGCAGTCCAACCATACATTCTTTCATGGGCAGCGTTGCACTGTAGCGAAGGGAGGCAAACTGGATCCTGGCGTGAGTCTCCCAGCTGGAGAAACAGCATCCAGATTCATTAGGCCAGGGGTGGGGAACCTTTTTTAGCCTGAGGGCCGTATTTCTTTCTGGACAACATTCTGAGGGCCACATGCCAGCATTGGGCAGGGCCAGAGGCAAAAGTAGGTGGAGCGATGAATGTAAACGTTGCCTTTGTAGAGTAGGCTAGTTTCTACCCACACTCACACACCTCTCTCAGTCAGAGCTTGGAAAAGTTACTTTTTTGAACTACAACTCCCATCAGCCCAATCCAGTGGCCATGCTGGCTGGGGCTGATGGGAGTTGTAGTTTTAAAAAAGTAACTTTTCCAAGCTCTGCCCTCCATATAATGAAGCAAGAGGCATGGGCCGCATTCCAGCCAGATAGAAACACTTTGGTTTTGAAGCAGGACCAGTGAGAGGTAAGGTTGGGTGAGAAATTTGATTCAGTGCATACTGAAAGCCAAATGTATCAAATCCGCATGTTCTGAAACAATATGAGAAGTGAAACACAGCTGTCCTTCGAGATTCGCGCTTATCTGAATTTTGCGATGCAGCTCTCTAACCGGCCAAAGTCCCCCAAAATGCATATGTAAGGGGAAAGTGTGCATAAAATGAACATATCACGGAAAATGACATACAAAATGCATTGTATCAGGAGAAACCGCTTGCACAAATGGGTACTTTAGACAAAACGTCATGCAAAACGTATTTATTAGGAGAAATTCACACTAAAATGCTGAATAATTTTCATGAGGACATTTTTTTTAAAAGATTGCAAATTGCTGCAGAAATGTGGAGACCTGAAGTTAAGATTGGAAAAATGAGAAACTGAGAGAACCGAAACAGACAGGTCCTACCATCCCTAGTTGTATGCAGCTGAGCAGTGGTGTCTGGTGCCCATTGGGACTGGTTGGATGTAAGACATGTTGGAAACGGGACAAGAGCAACTCCTGTTTAGATTTCTTTTTGCGTTCCAGAAGAAAGATAGAGTTAGGGTCCTCTGGCTGGCTAGGCGTGCCTCCCTTTACCTGTGCTCTTCTCTACCTAACTTCCTTCTGTTGTAAACTGATATGCTCAGGGAAGCTGATCTGCCCCTCCTTCCTTTGTCTTCTTCTTCCACTGTCCAAGGAGAGAGGAGGCAATACCCAAGTCTGGGCATTGTGCTTCCAACTTAGTTAGTTATTTAGAACGAGGTATGCCTTTCCTATCTACTATGTATTTCTATAAATAAAGTAGCTTTTTAGTTATTTTACTAAGTCTTCAGTTATATAAATGCAAGGTAAAAGCCTGCTTCTTAGGTAAATACACACACTGGCACACTTCAAGCTCAGACCGCTGAGTTACTCGGCAAATTTCCATAACAAGGCAGGAGGCCAACTGTAGGTGGCGCCAGAGCCAATGGCAGGCAGAACCAACTCATTCTAATTTTGACCCCATCTTCCTCCCTGCTGAGTTCTACAACTGCAATGCTGAGATTAAGGAGGAGGGAGATGCAGAGCTTGGAAAAGTTACTTTTTTAAACTACAGCTCCCATCAGCCCCAGCCAGCATGGCCGCTGGAGTGGGCTGATGGGATTTGTAGTCCAAAAAAGTAACTTTTCCAAGCTCTGGAGATGATACAAAAATGCATTATATTAGGAGAAATTGCCTGTAAAAATGTGTACATCCATAAAAACTACATAAAAATGTGCTTTTTAGGAAAAACTTGCACTAAAATGCTGGAGAATTTTTATGAGGTTAAAAAAACTATTGTAAATTGCTGCAGAAATGTGGAAAACTGAATTTAAGATTAGAAAAATGAGACACTGTGAGAACGGAAATGGACAGATCCTTCTATCCCGCTGAGAGGTATAGCCTGTGGGCCGGATAGAGAGGCCTCGTGGGTGGGGGTGCACCCCTATGAGACAAACATGAGGATATGAACATAAGGAAGCCCTTGCATTTTCTTCTCACAGTGGCCAACCAGATAGATGCCTGTGGTTAGCCCATAAGCAGGACATGAACGCAATAGCCCTCTCCTTCCCATAAAATGGTCAGTGGTATGGAATCCAAATCGGAACATTTGAAGGAACTCACCAGACTGATGGAGGAGGTAATGGTGTAGCGGAGCAAGAGGGGGGCAGGGATGAAGCACTATCATTTCACAGTGGGGATGATGGTGTCACCTCCCGGGGCACTATTTGCCAGTCCTCTGCATGCCAATTAAATATTCTTTTCACAGAAAGAAACCCACCTATCAGCTAGGAAGAGCAAGATTACATTCACATGCATGGTGAAGGGCTAAACTCCGTTGCTTTTCTTTTGAAGAATCTCCCCCCCAAGTCCTTTTATTATGATCCACCAGAATGGCCAAAAACAGTGAGCAAGCTTTTGGGTCCAAAAGAGCTCCTCATTAGACTGGCTGTCAAGCAAAGTGGTGGAGCAGGGGGTGCGCTTGAAAAAATGCTGGCTTGGCACTGAGGCCATAACATCTGCACTGGCCAAAGGTTCATTGGTATGATATAGTCTGAGAAGAGGCCTGAGCATGAAGCGTGTCACAACGTGTGCCTCCCCTTCAGAATTGCCTGCTACATAAGAACTTAAGAAAAGCCTTGCTGTTGGATCAGGCCAATGGCCTATCTATGTTCTCATAGTGGCTAGCCAGTTGCCCATGGGAAGCCTGCAAGCAGGACCTGAGTGCAAGAGCACTCTCCCCTCCTGCAGTTTCCAGCAAGTGGTATTTGGAAGCATCAGCAGGAGACAGTGTTTTGGGGGCTGCATCACTCATCTGACTTTCGTCCAGCCGGATCCCTGCAGCATACCGGGAGAGAAAGTGGGAGGGGCATGGTGGCGGCAAGGCTGACTCTCTGCACAGGTGGCGGCAGCAGAGCCAAGCTGGCCCTCCAGTTGCCAGGTTTACACAGTGCCAACCTCAGCCCCACTTCCACACCCCCTCTCCGGCCCGGTGCACCGCAGCGAGAAGCAGGTCAAGTGAGCAGCTGAGCCCTACCATGTCGTCCGCTGCGTAGTAGAGGGGGAACATGATAGACGTCTTCAAATGCCCTGTGGACTGTCACGCAAAAGAAGGAAAGGACTTGCTGTCTGCTGCCCCAGAAGGCAGAGCTGGGGCTTAAGTTGCAGGATGGTAGAATTTGGCTGAGCATTAAGGGAAACACCATGATGGTAGATGCAGAGCTTGGAAAAGTTGCTTTTTTGAACTACAACTCCCATCAGCCCCAGCCAGCATGGCCACTGGATTGGACTGATGGGAGTTGTAGTTCAAAAAAGGAACTTTTCCAAGCTCTGGGTAGGTGTAGTTTGACAGTGAAACCAATTACCTGGAGGGATTGTGGGCAGTGGCAGCTAATGGCTCCATTTCAGCGGGGCAGTGGAATCCACTCCAGGTTTTAGTCTGAGCTTTCAAGGAGCTGTCCAAGGTGCGGATGGGCTGGTGGGAGGTCTTCAAGTGGAGGCTTGGACAGCCATCTGTTGGCGAAGTTCTAGTCCTGGATTTCCTGCACTGAGTTGGGGTGTATGTGCCCTGGATAGCCTCTCAGTCCCTTCCAACTCAGTGATTCTATGACTGATTCACATATGGATGTCACATATGGATGGCATATGGATACTCACATTGGTGTTTAAAGCCCTTTAACCTTTTGCCCTCTGGACATCACTGAACTACAACTTCCACCAGCTCTAGCCAGCTGGCCAATGACCAATGGCCAGGAAGGATGGGAGCTTTAGTTCAGCAACATCTGGAGCCCAAATGTCTTGGGCTGTAAATATCTGAAAGACCACCACCTTCTTTACAGACCCTCTTGGGTGTTTAGATTGGCAAAGGGTGTCCCTCTTGGTAGGGTGTGCCAGCTGTAAAAGTTGAGGGGTAGTGGCCCAGGAGAGAGTTTTCCCTGTGGCAGCCCCTAACCTGTGGAACTCCATCCCCGCAGAGAAACATCTAACATCTTCTTTATACTGTTTTCATCATATGCTGAAAGTGTTCCTCTTTACTCTGGCCTTTGGTGGTCAAGATATTTTTGTGCGACCCACCTCTTTGGTTTGAAACTGTGCTGCTTTTGCTTGGGATTGATTTGCTTGTTGTTGTTGTTTTTAAATGTAATTGTGTATAAACTGTTTACCTTCCTTTGTCTGTTTTTAATTGTACGATTATATTGGTTGCCCTGGGATCTTACTGTGAAGGGCAGGTTAGAAATCCAGTTCATAGACTGATAGACAAGGAAGACTCCAACAACAGGTACTGGCTGGCATGTGCGAATGGCCATGGCAGGTAGAGCTTTCCATCATTTTGCATCACCTCCAGTGATGCAAATCCTTTTTGATGGGATTGGTTCACACATTCAGCTGCCCAGTCACCATATGAGTGATGCGCCCACATGTGTGAACTGGCCTTGTGCCTTGTTTGAACGGGAGGATAAAGTGAATCATGCTGCTCAGAGCAAGCAACAGTGTAGGATCAGAACATCACAGCAAAAATAATAAGAGATGTGAGGGATGTCAAGTGTCCTTGGAGAGCAATGTTTGGTGGCCACTTCACAGTTACACTTTGAATGTTGTTTCCTTGGATACTCATGACAGCTTAAGCCACTTTGGGAGGTGGGGAAGGCAATGCATCAGAGATCCCTCCCTCTCTGGACCTAGCGTGGGACAAGGGGAGGAACAGAGTAATATCCATATCTGTTTTCTCCAATCTGTTGCCCTCCAGGCAGTTGGGATGGCAACTCCCATTAGTTCGAGCCAGCATGGTCAATGACCAGGAATGACAGGTGCTATGGTGGGGGCACCGGGTTGGTGAAGGCTGGTCTATACCGATTACGGCTTCAGTCTAAGGGTGTGCAAGAATTTTGATTCAGTTCTCATTTCAAGCCGAATCAATCAAATTCACAAATTTCTGAAACAGTATGCACTTACTTGAATTTTGCAATGCAGTTTGCCAACCAACCAGAAATGTGGTTTGCAGAAATGTGCACATTAGTCAAAACTGCCTGCAAAAATGTGTTAATTAAGAGAAATTCAAAGAAAAATGCTGGAGAATTTTGTTAAGTTTTTTTTTTTTAAAGCAAATTGCTGCAAAAATGTGGAGAACGGAATTTAAGATTGGAAAAATAAGAAACTCTGAGACCCAAAATTGACAGATTTTTCCATCCCTACTTCAGAGAGAGGGAGTTTCCGAGCCCTCCCTCAAGATGCCTGGGATTGTAAAGATGTGCTCAACCACTGAGCGATGCCTCTTTCACCTGTTTGTCTCACTTTGATGCACTTTCCAAAACTAACTGTGGACCAATTCACATCACTATATCATGTGAGGGTCCCATGGCAAATGTCCGGAGGTTCCTGGATGGGCAAATGGATATAGAAAGGTTTCACTGAAGAGATCTGGCAAACCATTGCTTTGGGGCAGAAAAGCTTTGGCCCTCTAGATGCTGCTGAAACACAACTCCCATCAGCCCCAGCTGGCTCAAGGTGAAAGGCAAGATCATCATAGCCATCATTCTGAATGTGGCTTTTAATACCAGCTGCTGGGCATCACACTCAGGTCCCGCTTGTGAGTTCCTGCAAAAGGCATCTGCTTGGCCACTGTGAGAATAGGATGCTGGATTAGATGGGTCTTTGGCCTGATCTGGAAGGTCTCTTATGTGCCTCAAAGCTGTGCAAAATAATTAACACTGTCCAAAACTGCTGGCCCGCAACAACACATTCACTCACACTTATATTGCTCCTCGTAAAAAATGTTCTGTTGACTCTGACAAGGCTATTTACATGCAATGCACTAATCCCAATCAGACGCTTTGCAGGCTCTGGCTCTAAATTAATAATAATTAACAAGTAATTAATATTCCCTTCCTGCACTAATGAATTCTAACCCTCTCTTTCATAGCCGGACACAACAGCATAAATGATGGAGGAAATGCCTGCTTTGAACAGAAAGATGTTGTCACTGTTTTCCTTGGTTAGCATGCAAAGTCCATATTAGGCTCCCTCTCTTCTCTTCCCCTTTAATATTCCTTTTCAAGCGTTGGCTTGCAAAAATCACACTCCATTTTGGTGCTCATCAGAAGAGAAAGGTTAATAGCACTGGTAAGGATAGGGCCTTTGGGGAACAGCTGGCTTTCCCCCATCCTGTGCCTTGACAATCCCTATCAGGGTTGACCCACAGGCTTTGGGATTCCCAGCCCAAAGCCCCTCTCGAGCCAAAGCAGCTAATTGTGTTGAAGAGCATGGTGGGTTTTGCGATCTGGGCAAACATCCATTGGGGCCGAGAAAGAGATAATTTTGCTGCTATTTTGAGTCCCTGTTAATTTGTTACAGACAAAATGGAGGTGGCAATGATTAAAAGAGAAACAGGAGGCATTCTCAGGACGCAGATTTTCTATACCAATCAGTCAGCTGGAATGTTCAGCACTGAGATCCCTTTGAAGGCATACGTGTCAAAAACGGCACAGCTACAGAGAAAGGTCTTGTTATAACCATCGCACTAGACACATGGCAAGATAGGAGAGAGAGCAGCAGGGACATTTGACATTTTGGGGGAATATTTGCTTATTTACAAATATGCAACTGGAGTTTGGGAGAATCAGGTAAACATCTAAGATGGGGATGGGGAAGCTCTGGCCTTCCAGATGTTGCTGGACTCCAACTCTCATCAGCCCACCCAGCGTGGTCAATGGTGATGGATGATGGGAGTTGGAGTCCAAAGCTGCATCAGTCCCACTCCCTCAAAGCAAACAGGATCCACTTGGAACCCCTAAAGGTGCTTTCCTCAATCAGCTACAAAACTCCTATCTCAGTTCTTTTTGCATCCAGAACTGCAACTCCCAATGGCTTCTTCAGCATACCCAAAGCCACAAGTTATCAGTGCTCATTGCAGGAACATCTTGTTGGTGTTCAAAAGCCATGGAGCAAGCATTCTCCGCCAGCTCTAGTAAAACAACTGACCGTCAGTGCTCATTAGCAAACAAACAATCAAAATGTTGAGCTTTGCTTTATCTTCACTTGAAGCGCTGAGATAGTATATCAGCGACAGTATAGGAAACAGATTACCACAGCGGCATCTTCTGTAATTCACATGGAGTGCGCTGGGTGGGCTGATAGGAGGCCCTTCTAGACAACCTGTTTATTGAGCATTCATTCTGATATGCTCGCAGGGGGTTAGATGACCTTGTGTCAAAGCAAGTGTTATCCCACACTTTCCAGCACATTTTCCTGTCACTTTCCTTATCACAAAAAGTCAGATCTTTTGGGGAAATGAGTTTGTTGTACAAGACCACCAAATCAACTTTAACTGCACAACCTGAATTTGCTGGTATCATCTCTCCAGGGTTCCAGATGAGGTTCTCTCCCAGCCCTACCTGGACATGCTGGGGATTTCATCTGGGATCTTCAGCATGTAAAGCAGATGCTCTACCACTAAGCTACTGCCAATCTGCTCTGTGGCCTCCATGTCTTTCACCTGATGTTCACTACGTCCCTGCTTAGTGCAGGAATCCAAGTTAAAGCACACCCGGCATGCAGCTATCCAGCTGCCTCTTGAATGCCTCCAGTATTGGAGAGCCCACCACCTCCCTAGGTCACTTTCCTAGGTTCCATTGCCATGCCGCTCTAATGGTTAGAAAGTTTTTCCTGATGCTTAGCCGAAATCTGGTTTCCTGCAACTTGAGCCTATTATCCTGTGTCCTGCACTCTCGGATGATCGAGAGAGATCTTGTGCCTCACTTCATTCATTCATTCATTCACCATGCAGCTAATCCCGGTTAGAGATGGAGGAGGTGCACATTTTAAATGGATTTATACCCAGAATTTGACCTGATTGAGCTTTGCTCACATTAGACTGCCTCTTGCACTGAGTGCCTGCTTATGTCTGAGTCACTTGTGTATTGTCTCTTTTTTTAAAAAAAAACCACAACCCAACTAATTATATAACGAATTATACACACACACAAAAGACATGCATTATATCTACATTATGTATAAAGCTCTATGTAGTAATACATTTCTGCTTTTTGTAGAGTTATATGCATTGTTTTATATATCTGTTTATGTGCTGGTTACTTTAACCTGGAGTATATATGCATATAATATGTGTGTAATATTATACCTATAATAATGATAGTGAAAATCCATATAATATGCATGACTTTTTCATATTTTTAGTGGAACCAGTAACAAAAAAACTTGCTTTTGTCGAGATCAAAGACTGAGATGGGAATAAGAAAAAATCTATGCAGATGAGCTTGACATTGGAAATCCCATCCCTAACCCCAGTAAGAACTGGATCCTTCCTGTTCTCCTGATCAAATGGAGAACCAGTTCATAGGATCTCCCCCTCTTTTGAGGCTGAGAAATCATGTAAGCTAGGCATCCACAAAATTAGGAGATCACAAAATTAGGAGGAAATCTAATGAAGGCTCTCTGTGCGGTGTTGTGGAGAGGCTTGTTCCCCAACTTTGTCACCATGCTGTTTTGGTACCACACCTGGCTGAATGTACAAACATCTTTGGCTGGTTGAACTGAGTCTTTCAGATCCAATCTCAACAACTATACCCCACTTAGAAATGCCATCGAATGTTAAAATTTAGAATTTTAGAATGCCCAAAATTCCTTTAGTAAAATTCTCTCTGAAGCAGAATTCAGCATGATTGGCAGGGTGGGGAGTGGAGCTTTTCAGGAGAAACATCTAAATCATTTTGTTGGGGTGAGGGAGCCCTAAGAACTCTGCTAAGATAGACAGAGAAATTTCCCCAGAAAGTTCTGCAGATGCCTTTGTCATCATTGGATTTCACCTAACAGAACATTTGGCATGAAGTTGAGGGTGGTTCCACTTCAGGATTTTCATAAGACCAGTGAGATTTCTCCAGAGAGATTTGCACATCCCTATCTATAGCTGACAAATCAACAAAACAAAAATATTTCTGATGAGGTTGCCACCCTCCCCCTCCCAACAACAAAACCCCGTTATTGAAAGTTCTCTGAGAGTACTTAAAAGTCGAAGAAGACAAAACCCCAATGAATGTGCCTTAAAGCAGAGGTCATTGTGAGCTCAATAGAGGAACTCTCCTGACACATCTCAAATAAATGGCAGGAGGCTTGCTCTTGAAAGAAATGAGTGTCTGCTCTACTGACGGTTGCAAATCTCACCATGCTGGGAGAGGGAAAAAGGGACATTATACTCAGGCAGGAGTTGAAGCAATTAATCCTTTACTTAAAGAATAATAAGCAGCCAGATTTTTTTTTCCACTCTGGAAGTGGGAACAAGGTAAAAGGGGTTAAAAACTAAAAGCAAGGACAGCAGACACCAATTAACAGAATGCTAATTGACAATTTCCCCAAGACTCCCTGAAACATGCCAGACCTATTTCCCCAATTGCTAATTAAATCAAACTGCACACACAATACTAATTTCCCGAACTTTGGGAAGCTCAGGCGACAAATCAGATGTGAAACTAACTTAAGCATGTTGTCAAAGTCCAGCGAGAAGGAGGGGGTGGTGGGGGAAATAGAAGTGTGTGTGTAATAAAATGGAGAAGCTGCATTCTGATTAGGAGGGGCCTGGTTCTTGCTTGTTCCTAGATGTCGCGGGTGGGGGAAGAGAAATGAGCAGGCCATTGTTCCGGTATTTAGGATGATTCATTAAATTGCTCTCCTCCTCTGTGCTATATGGAATCCTTACTGCGCCCTGCCCTGCCCTCCCTATTTTATCTCCCGCATTGGTAGTACGTAGATCAGGTGTGGGGAGCTTTTGGCCCACTTGATGTTTGCTGAACTTCATCTCCCATCATCCCTTGCCATTGGCCATGCATGCCAGGGCTGATGGGAGGTGTAGTTCAGCAACATCCAGAAGGCCAAAGGTTCCCCGTGCCTGATCTAGGCTGTAAGTTCCTGGGAGCATCAGACACATCACTTTAAAGTTCCTTGTGCATTAATGCTGCTTCCTTGTGCTGCTCTTAGTACTAGTACTACTGTTACTACAAGTGCTAATATAGTATATTAAAACTACACTTGTAATATATACGTATATCAGAGCAGAGCTTGGAAGATTACTTTTAAAAAGTAATAAATTACAGTTACAATTACTTGGCCCAAAAAGTAGTAATTACCGTTACAATTACAATAGCTCTGAAAGTAACTGATTACTTTACTTTTTCTCAAAAGTAATCACTACAATTACATTTCAGTTACTTTTTAAAAAAAACTCCTACAAGGTGCTGGCCTTGGCTGCTGCACATCTAAGAAGCCTAAAACAATATTAAAAATAAACACACACACACAGGGGGTAGTAGAATAAAAAAAATTATCCTTAAGATTAACATAATGGCATAACAGAATCTCACATCCCCCCAAGCAATGAAGATACCCCAACTCTTGAAATCAAATTTTACACTTGAAATGCTTTTATAATATGTTTCTGTTATGTCTCAAAAGAACAAGATGCTCAAAGAGCATGTCAGACAAGGAATGTCTTTTTACAGTCATTACGTTGCCACCAGTACTGAACAGGCGTTCTACTGCGGCGCTTGAAGGCATGCCTGTGTTGTGCTGCAAAAAACACCGCAGCACACGTGGAAAGCCATGGAGTGATGACACTTCCCTGCTGGGAGACCTCAGGTACCTCACCAGTTCCTCCCCAGCAGTGTCCACTGCTGACTTCTTGCCCTGGGGCAGAAAGTTAAAGAAGTCATCTTCTAAGTCATCTCCTTCCTGGTCTTTATCTGAAGACTGATCGCTGTCCTCATTAAGTACACCCATCTTTATTTCAGCTTTCAACAAGGCTTCCATTGTGTATCTAAGAAAGAGAGAGGATATGTTAACACATATATGTTAGGAAACCACCATCTGCTCTTCATTTCCTGATGCTTGTCATGTCCCCTGGTTCAGGGTCCAGCCTGAGCCTGTGGATGATGACATGGAAGGTAGGAAGGTGACCAAGTCACCACACTCATGGGGCAGCACAGCAGACCCTTAAGGATTACCTGCAGCAACCCAAGGTTGTGATGAGGAGCCCCAGGAAGAAAAGGCCCAGCCCCTGCCTACCACCTTAAGCCCTCTGATGCCTCCCTTGAGACAACATTTCCCTTGGAGTAATCCACCCAAAGGGCTTCCCTAATGTTCTTACTTGTTGGTATGGGTGGTGGCCTGACACGATTCCAGCCAATCTAGTTTGAAGCGAGGGTGTAGGCAGGCTGCCAGAAGAAGTCTCTTGTCCTCCCAGATAGCTGCAAACCGCTTTCTTAGGGTTTCGCGCACACCTCACAGCAGCTGAAAACAGTATGTGTACCTCTCAGGTTTGTTTTCCAGTCCTTCTAACTTGCGGTCCAGATTGCAGAGCATTGGTAGCAAATACCCCATGAACATGGCGTTCTCCCGTTGCAGGATATCTAGGGACTGGGCTAGTGGCTCCATAATCTCTGTGTATTCCTGTACCACTTCAATCTCAGCAGCTGTGATCCTGGACAAGGAGCAGCGGTCCATTATGGCATGCATTTTTAGTGGCACAGTTGACAGGAGCTCATGTAGTTGCTTCAACGCATCAAAGGTGGAATTCCACCTGGTCTTATTCGGTACCTTCAGATACACACCACATTGCGCATGGATATACTCAGCAATCTGGGCTGACTGGTTCTGCTTGGACCACAACTTGCTGCACTTTCCCATCAAGGAACGAAACTGTTTCTTGAAAGGACCAAGAAGACTACTTTTGGAGGAGTCAGAAAGCATGGCCTCTATGTCTTGTGTTGCCACAAGGTTGAGGGTGTGGCTAGCACATCTCTGGTGTGGTGGTAAAACAAAATCCTCTCCTGAGTCTGCAGCTTCTTCCTCTGCCTCAGGTCCTGTGTCCAGGACCTCACAGATAGGCACAAACTCCACCTCAGCCTCCTCCTCCTCCTGGTTATCACCATCATCGTCACTGGTGCCTGCAGCTTCCACTGGTTCTTTGGCCATGAAAACTCTGAACGCTTTCACAAAGTTGGAGCCATTGTCTGTAGTAGTGCACATAACTTTGTTGTGGATCCTGTACTGCACATGTACATCATGCAGTGCTTTTGAAAGGACATCGTATGTATGGCGCCCCTTCAGATGCTCACAAGCCAAGGCCCCGACCTCACGTTTCACGGTAGTTGGGTTGATCCAGTGGGCTGTTACCCCAAAGTAACTCTCCTTGCCATTGGTCCAACAATCTGCAGTGGTTGCTATATATGCCACAGCACCCATTCGGTTTGCAAGAGTTTCTCTCATGTGGCATGCTCTCTTCTCAATTCTGTCTCTCAGAGTCTTGGCACATATGATGGTGAGATCTTTGGGGAGTCCAATGCGAACCAGATTAATGAATGATGGTTTGTCCACAATCTGAAGTGGTAATGTCTCCTCTACAATGAAATCAATGATTCTCCTGTCGAGATTGCTCTGGGTGACAGGCTCCCTGCCAGATCCCCACCTCTCAAGGGTTGTCTGCTGCTGCTTCAGCATTTTGGGAGGAGGGGTGTCATGCATTGGTTCAGGAAGGCCACGTCTCCTTGCCTTTATTGCTTCTTCAATTGCTCTCAGCTTCTCAGGGTGTGCCCTCTGAGGAAGAAGAACAAAGCATGAATCCAAGAAAAAATGGAAGAGGAACTTCACAATTTAAACATAGACAATGGACACTCTTTGAGGACCAGCATGACAAAGGCTTACCTCAAAATGTTTCTTCACATTGGATGAGGAGGAAACAGCTGATCTCAGATTTTTGATCCTTGGAAGGCAGTAATTGCATCGTACAACAACATTTTTCCCACTCTGGCTCACAAATGTACAAGCTTTCTCAAAGCCAAACCATGGTACTTGCTGTTCTGCAGATGTGGCTGTGGGCAACTGGCACTGCTTCATGCCCTCCTCCTCCTCATGCACAGGGCCTCCTTTCTGAACCTCACTTTCTAGTTTTGCCTCCTCAGGATCAACAAGCTGTGACTCAAGGGGCTGCACTAACTGACTGCTGCTCTCAGCAGCAAAACCTGCAACAGGCGTCTCTGTAATAAACAAGAGATAATGCTCCTATATGGGTGAACTTCAGCTGTGATGTGCCCCCATCTCTTCCCCATGCTGCAAGATGCCCCAGTCAGAGTGGAAGTAAGCAGGTCGATAAGACAATTAAAAGAGACCCTATTTGCATCATTTTTGCTCACTGAATAACCCTGCCTGGGCCAGTCTAACCTACTATCTCACAGGGTTGTTGTGAGAACAAAATGAGACTAGGGTTCAAATCCCCACATAGCCATGAAGCTCACTGGGTGACCTTGGGCCAGTCACTGCCTCTCAGCCTCATGAAAACCCTATTCATAGGGTCACCATAAGTTGGAATCAACTTGAAGGCGGTACATATATTTTTTATTTTGAATATGATGATTATGATAATAAATATGCAGCATTTCAAATTAATTCTGTATGAGAAGCATTCCATGCCAAGCTTGGAAAACCAAGGATGAGGTATAAAATGTAGACAAAAATACTTTTGACAAAATGCCGTTTATCTTTTATATCTATATCTATAATTAGCAATACAGCTGAATGATGTATGTAAAGTATTTTTTCTTTCCCTTTTCTTTTTTATTAATATTTTAGTACTACTGCTAAAGTTCTGATGAAAGAATAAAGCATTCATTAGCCAAATTCAAATGATTAGAACACATCACATAAATTCCACTGAAGTTGGAGTTTTTGCCATAGAAAATGAAAAAACATATAACCTATGATAGCCCAATAGACAATCAGAACTAATATAAAACCCTATTGCTTCTCATTTGCAAATCTTGCAAGATCTAAGGTAACTCTAGATCATGTGAGTTCAGGTGATGCATGTTATGCACATTTGTATAGATATTAGCAGAGATTGTCAACAGTCTATCTCTCTCTGGGACTGGGAATCTCTCTCTTTCTCACAGAACATGAGTTTGAGAGCTGGGGGACTGAGAGGAGGAGCTGCAAGGACCCTACTTCTCACCTCATCTCTGCCAAGAACAAAAAAATCAGCCTTAAGCCATTTATTATACGCCTAATGATTTATTATTATTATTATTACTGAGACAGTTTTTGTCCCACATACAATTCAGTCTTGTGATTAAACAGGACAAAAATACAAATAAAAAGAAAGATGGAGTTCAAATAAATATACAATAAAAAGCTAGCTGGCATTTTAAAAGGCAGGAGTGCTCTGTCTGGATAAATACAGCACACAGGTATGCATAGGAACAAGGGGGAGAGTTCAAAAAGGGGGGGAAGGAAGAGAAGTAGGGGCCGAAGTTTCAGAAGTGCCTTGTGATTGATGGGGGGGCGGCAGCAAGGCAAGGAGAGGCAGTGGGAGGGTCAGAAGGGGCTGCAGGGGGGCAGGGGGGCAAAAATGCCACGGGGGCGGAAGGGGCCATGGGGGGCGCACGCACACACACACACACACACGCACACAAATCATCATCACTCACCTCCACAGCTCTTCGCCATTCTGCTGCTGCCTTCTCCTCCATTGTCCTTGCCCTGGCTTTTTCCTCCGGCGTCCATTTTGTCCTTTCAGACGCTAGCAGGCCCTGCCTATTCACCTCTTCCCTTGTGCCTCCTAACACAGATCACGAGGGAAGAGACAGTCTGCGCAGAGGTCCAATCAGTGTGAGGCACATGTCTTGTGTTAACCAATCACAGCCAGGAGCTGACTTCCCCTTGTTCCCGCCCCCAAGTAACGTCCAACCTAACATGGAAACGTTAAAGTTGAAGCTGAAAAGTAGGGAAATTACTAGTCATTCCATTACTTGCCAAATGTAATGTAATTACCCACTCGTTATTTAAAATTGTAACTAATTACAAGTAACTCGTTAAAAATAACGAGTTACTTCCAAGTTCTGTATCAGAGAGGGAGTGGGAGAAACTAATGTCCCCACCATTCACTGCCACATTGATAAGAAGAAAAAAGGGGGGTTTCAGTTTTTTCGGGGAGCCCCGAAAGCTGTCTGAATTTACTGGTGGCAGATATGGGATTCTCCTCACCATCGTCAGTCTTCTTTTCCCACAGTTTCCCCACTCAGCAATACTTGGGGTGGCCAGGTGTCCTACTTTACAGAGGATGGTCTTCTATTTCAGGGGCTATCAAGAGGAAAAGGTGTCCTTTATTTGAAGGGATGTCCCAGTCCAAGGTAAAGAAACATAATAAGAGCCTGGCTGTTGGATAAGGCCAATGGCCCAGCTAGTCCAACATCCTGTTCTCACGGTTGGCTGTCCAGATGCCCATGATGGGAGGCCTGCAAGCAGAACCTGAGTGCAACAGAGCTCTCCCTACCTGCAGTTCCCAGCAACTGGTGTTCAGAGTAGAACTGGGCAAGCTCATTTTAAAAAGAAACTAGTTCAAGTTCAATATATCCAAAAAGGAACTCATTGCACTTCATAGCTTTTCAAAATGAAATAGTTCGCGGTCAGTTTGCAGTTCAATTCAAGTTCATCCAAATGACTCATGGGAATTTTTTCAGCATTCAGTATGTTATAAGCTGCTGTGCTAAAGAATAAAATATAGGGCTGTGCATAGCACCCCCCAACTTAACTAAGGTTGCCCTGCCCCCCCCGAATTGGGCCAACCTGACCCAGCTGAACCAGGGATCACTTGCTCCGGATCTGGCCCCAGATGAATTGAGGGAGAAGGCTAAAGTTTAAGTAGTGTTCTTTGCACAGGTAATGTGTACAAAAATAAATATATTAGTGAAAATAGCATACAAAAATGCATTACTTTTACTGTTTTGTTTTTATAGTATGATACATTTGTTTTGTTTTTAATATTGTTGTAAGGTGCTTGGAGATCTTTGGGTATCAAGCGACTAATAAATCTTATAAATTTATTGTTTTCATTTTAGGAAAAATTGTTTTGCAAAAATGTGTATATTAGGAGAAATTCATACTAAAATGCTGATAAATTTTCATGAGGACGAACTGAAAAAAATCACAAACTGATGTGGAAATTTGGTGAATAATCAATGAATAAACAAATGAATAAATAAATAAATATGAGAAATGGAGAGAAACTGAAACTTACAGATTTATCCTTCCCTCCCTTCCTGCTCCCTAATCCTTTTAGTTGCTGGTGGGTTGCCAGGTCAGAAGCATCCTAAAGCCTGAGATTTGGGCTCTAGTGATGTCATGGGGGCAGGCCATAGTGATGTCACAGGGGTGGGCCTTAGTGATGTCATTAAGCATGATATATTAAGCTTCAACCACAGTTGCTTGGAGCATATAATTCAAACAAAAACATTTCTCTGACTGGAAATTAAGATAGAAATCTTAGCTAAAAGATGGAACCTGGGTAGGGAACATTTAATCTAGCCTACTTGTTTCTGGCAAGAAGAGTTCGTGCCCTCAGGCCAGGCCAGTCAGCAGAAGGCCATTGCAGAAAGAAAGGGGCTTAGTAGTGTGGAGATGTTAGATGGGAGCACTCAGGAGTAAAGATGGATGCCCCTGAAGGCTGCAATTCTAAACACACTCACTAAGGGACTAAGCCCCATAGAACTCTATAGGACTTCTGAGTAGATATAGTTTGGATTGTGGTGTTGGTAAAGCTTGACTAGGGATCCTCTGCAAAGATATCTATATCCAAGCAGGGTTGGCAACCCCCGGCCTGGAATGCCCTGCCCCTACCTTTTAACATGGCTGCTCCAAACTTCTTTACAGATCTGACTGTTCACTTCAGAAAGAAGTCTAAGGAATGAGTAAGAGAAAGAAGATTCTCTACCCTTTTCTGTCTATCCTGTGGGCTGCTATAAACTTACTTTGACAGCCAATTCCAGTGAATAATAACTGACAGAAGAAAACACACATGGTTTGGTCTACCTTCACAGGTGGCAGCTTGGGAACAACAATGGCAGCCACACTTTCCAGTATATGAATTCTCTTTTACCACTATTGGGCAAGAAAGAAACCATCATGCAACCAACAAGGTGCATCATCAGTGGGTTTAATGGGGTTGAGCTGAGTGCATGGAACCACTGTTGTTGCTTCTATGGATGTAAGGGAGTGAGGTTAAAGGCAAATGAAATGCAAACAGAGAAAGAAAAACAAAAGACAGTGATGATTTCCTAAGCATACCAACCACACCAAGATCCTTATGAGTAAGGCAAAAAACTCAGCATACCACAACTAGTCACGATTCCTAACCAAAAACCAAAACTAAAAAAATCCTGGTAGTCAGTCAGCCGAGGTCACAGAAATCCCCATGCAGCACAAACTGACGCAGGGGCTGCAGTTAGTGCAGAATGTTGTGGCATGATTGCTGACATGAGTGAGACCGCCATCAGCACATAATAACTCCACTCTGAAATCTGCACTGGTTGCTGATTTGCTACCAGACTAAGTTCAAGGTGTGCTTTCCATGTTACAGATGCCACATAGTACTTGTTCTGCTCTTGTAAGAAATCAGTTCTTCAGTGTGGCAGCATTTATGCTTTGGAACTCCTTGCCTATTGACATTAAGCAAACACCTTCATTGTACACTTTTTGGCACCTGCTAAAAACAGTTTTGTTTAGGCAAGCCTACCCAGGCATGTAGAAGCTATTGTGTGTTTTATCTGTTTTTAACTCATTGTTGGTCCTATTATTTTGAATGTCTTTACACACCTGTCTTTTACTGTGTTTGCCAATAATTTCATTGTTTTAATTTCTTGATTGATTGATTGGGTTTATTTATATGCCACCTTTCCACAGTGACCTGTGTCCAAAGTGGTTTAGAACAAACACTCAAAATAAAAGCACTGGGGTAGGGGAAAGAAGTCAGTTTACAAAACATAGTAATACATTCAAATAAGACAAAAATAAACAATTTAGCAAACATAAAATACATTCAGTATTACAAAAGAAATAATCTAAACTTAAATACATAAGTACAATTCCTTCTGTAAACTGCTTTGAGATTTTTTACAATAAAGTGGTATATAAATGTTGTAAATAAAATATATAAATAAATGTTAGAGTCACTGTGGCTGTTGGGTCTCTTTCCATTTTTAGGAACAAAGGAATCTGCCTTATATCGACTCAGGCCATTTGGTACCATCTAGCTCAGTGCTGATGGCATGGACTAGCATTGGCTCTCCAGGATTCCAGGCAATAGTCTTTTCCAGAAATTGAATGTTGGACCTTTGCATGCAAAGCATATGCCCTGCCCCTGAGCTAAAGCCCTTCCCCTGTTTAAAAAAAGTATATTTTAAAATTGTTCTTTTCAATTCACTAATGAATGCACATCATACCTAGGGCAGATCTACACAATTCATTTAAAGCACATTCAACACACATTTGAAGCACATGAATCCCACCACAGAATCATGGGAACTGTAGTTTGTTAAGGGTGGTGAGAGCTATAACTGTGAGGGGGAAACTACACTTCCTAGGATTCTTTAGGGGAAGGTATGAACTTTAAATATGAGTTGGATATGCTTTAAATGTATTGTGTGGATATACTTAATAACCCTTGCCTGCATGTAAATAGTTTTAATTAATTTTTAAAATGGAAATGAGCTATAAAGTTTACTGGGTGACCATGGGATACTCACCATCTCTCAGCGTAATCTGCCCCTCAGGATGAAAACAACAGAGGAAAACCATGAACACTCCAAGGAAGAAGGGCACACTTAAAAAGTAGGGGAAGTAATCATGTACAACCATAGTGTGAAATTAGATACTTATTGGGACATAGTATGAAGAAATATTTATAGAAGTATGACTGTCAAATATGTTTATTATTTACACAACCTGTAATGATATTTATAGTGCAATCTAAGTCCCAATGTATTCAGTGGGGCTTACCCAAACAGGGAAATGTGCACAGAACTGCAATCTCAAGTTATAAGGAACTTCACTCACCAAACCCAAAATTCAGAATCATGCCAGTTCAAGCTGTTTTGTGATGGCTTATACTTGTTTTTATGGTTATTGGATTTTAAAGGGATTTATTTCTTATTGTGAGCTGCCTCAGTTTCCAGTCGGCAACCCTACTTCACAGACTCCATACACACACACACTAAAGATGTAAAAATACATACAGCCCATATAATAGTTTATTGCAGAACTTTTTAAAAAATAAAATAAAATCAGTATTAGTTTCCTATGTAATAAGAGCAGTGATACCTAAGTAAGCCCTGCCTAACTGCTTTAAAAATAGGATTGGAGGGAGAGAGAAAGATTTACAACACAAACACAATTCTTTGCTATGTGCACTCAAAAGTCCTATTATTTTACAGCACAATCCTAACCATGTCTACTCAAAAGTAAATCTTATTGAATTCAATAGATTTGCTCTAGGTATGTGGGATTAGCACTGCAGCTTTACTCCCAGAAAAGCAAGTCTAGGATTAAAGCTTCATATTGGGAAGATTTTCAAAACAGCTTCCTCTTCAACAGCCCAGGAAAGTTTAAACTTGTTTGACTCCTGCACACAAGAGAGAAAAAGACTGAAAGCTATATACTTACTCAATGTATGAGATTTTCAGATAAGCAGGAAAAAACAACAGTTTTCTGGCCTTGCAATGGAGTGTAGCTGCTGCCTTGTCAACCGCAACCCTGATCTCACTTATTGGCTACAAACATGAAGGGGTGGGGTTAGAGCAGCCAGCTACCAGCTCACTTAACAGAAGTTGTGGGGGGACGGCGGCTGATGTTTTGGTGTATATCTCTTGAGCCAGACCACCTAGAAACTTAATTTCTTAAAATCTGGAGTCTCCGGTCCAAACCCAGAGCCTTGGCAATCCTAGCTGGTGCCAGGGATTAAATTTGGGACCTTCGGCATGCAAAGCAGAGGCTCTACCATTGAGCCATATGAACTCTCCCTCCTCTGGAACTGGAAAAATGTATGTATGTGTGGGAAGGCACAATATATGTGCGGGGCAAATGGGTGGTCGGCTGCATACAGGTCAGAAGTTTCTTAATTTCCTCCCCCCCAGCCTTATTGTAGTGGATGAGGGGATGCTGTGGGCTGAACGGGGAGGCTCCAGGGATTGCATCCAGCCTACAGACTGGCAGTTCCTCCACCCCTGTTCTAAAGCCTATTACTTACTAACCAAGCTGTCAATAAGGCAGGCCCGTCGTAGCTGGAAATGGTGCAGTCTCGCCTGAGCTTGAGCAGATCATTTAGGACTGTTAGGCAAAGAAAGAAAGGAAGACAAATCTAGATCTAAAGAGATAATAAAGGTATGTTTTCACATATTACAAGAACCAAACAGCGAAGGGTATATCCCTCTGATACTTGTGAGGTATAAAGTGCCCGTCTAACCAAGTAATAACCTCCAGAGGGATGGCAGATAGATAGAGAGAAAACCTTCTGGGTTAAGCAAGTTCATTTTAACTTCCAACAGTAATAGAGATATTAATGTCCAAATCAAAAAGCTGTGTGGAAGAGAGGAAGCAGAGACCAGCAAAGTGCTGACGGGGCTCTGGTATAATAAATCACAATCTGTTAGGCAAAATATGAAATTATCATTTTGAGAATTGCTCTCTTTGAATAATTCAGTCATTGACTTTCACATCAAACAACCATTCCAGGCCCACCCCCACAACAGTTCAGTCTCCCACACTGGCTTAAGCTCTCTTTAATTATCAGAATTAACCTTTCCAATTATGGTTTCGTCCTTATGGAATCATGGGGGTGGGTCAGTGATGATAAATCACAAGGGCCAGGAAGACTTTCAGGTGCCCTTTGGGGGTTTGTTTCCTGCCAGGGGCTCTGTGATGGGTTTGCAGCTGGGAAACTGCCTTTGTCCTGGACAAGAGCAAGGGCAGATAAGGAGATGATGGTGATGTATTTATTTATTTATATATTTATTTATTAAATTTATATACCGCCCCATAGCCGAAGCTCTCTGGGCGGTTTACAACAAACAAACAGTAACATACAATTAAAAACCACATATCATCAATTAAAATAAGTTAATTATACAAAAGTTAAGACATAATTAAACACATATTGAATGCATATTAAATACTAAAATGCAGGAATGTTAGAATGCTAAAATGCTAAAAATGCTAAAAACTAAAATGCTAAAATGCCTGGGAGAAGAGGAAGGTTTTTACCTGACGCCGGAAAGATAGTAATGTTGGCGCCAGGCGTATCTCATCAGGAAGAGTATTCCATAATTCAGGGGCCACCACTGAGAAGGCCCTTTTTCTTGCCGTCATCTTCCGGGCTTCTCTCTGAGTAGGCACCCGGAGGAGGGCCTTCGATGTTGAGCGTAGTGTACGGGTAGGTTCATATCGGGAGAGGCGTTGCATCAGGTAATGTGGTCCCATGCCGTACAAGGCTTTATAGGTTAAAATCAGCACCTTGAATCGAGCCCGGAAACATATAGGCAACCAGTGCAAGCGGGCCAGAATCGGTGTTATATGTTCGGACCATTTGGTCCCAGTAATCAGTCTGGCCGCCGCATTTTGCATGAGCTGCAGTTTCCGAGCCGTTTTCAAGGGCAGCCCCACGTAGAGTGCATTGCAGTAATCTAATGATGATGATGATGATTTATGAATCACTTTTTATGAAGCATTTCAAGCAATTTCACAATACAGTAAAAACATACATAAAACAACTGCATACACAAAAACAATCAAAAACAGTCACAATTGTATATACCCAAAAACAATTTCAGGTGTAATACAGATACCAGCTGGAAAGTCTCCACTGAGAAGGGTTGTTGAAAGAGAAAAGTCTTCAACAGATGCCAAAAAGACAATGGAGATGGCACCTGTCTGATGCGTAATGGGAGGGAGTTTTCCTAAGATGCCACCTGACTCCTACATCATGTAAACGAACCTCCTGATAAGATGGCATCTGCAGGAGGCTGACTCCTGCAGAATGCAGTGACTGGATGAGTATATATAAGGGGTGAGGTGCTGTGTAGGTTCATGTGATAAAGTGTAGCTCCAATGTCCAAACATGAAAAAAAAAGTTTTCAGTCCAAACATGAAAAATAAAATTCAGTCTCCAAACGTTTGAATACAAAGTGATCGCTTGCCTCTGTGTCCCAAAGCAGCAACATGGAGGATGAAAAGTCAGTGTGAAGATATTGCGCCATGTTCTCAGGTGTTCAATGATGTCTTGCACGATTCACATGGTGTGTTGTGTGATCCACATGGCTCCGCATCAGGTGTGGTTGGTTTTCATTTATTGCCATCATCATCACTGTGTTTCCTCTGCATATACTGGGGACTGATAGGATACGGTGGAGGGAAGTTTCTCAAGGTATACTGACACTTCCTCCAAAACTTTTTTGTTTGTTATTTCTTCCAATATATATATATATTTGTAAATATCATGTTCACTTGTGAATGCCTCAGTGCAGGAAAGCTTTGTTTCATTTGGAACTCTTCCTGGGGTTCTCTGAATCCAATGACAGGGCTGGCGTCAAAGGTTGACTTGATCGGTCTCTGCCAAGGGCCCATATCCCAGCAAGGGTCCCACTGACAAAATCCCCTTGGTTATGCTATTCATCTTCTCTGTTGCAAGCTGCTTGCTTGTTCATGGTTCTCTGGCCTGGACAACAGTGGTGGTAATGAAGAGAAGTAATAGATGCCACTGCTAGCTTGCTCATTGGTACGCCCTGGTAGGTGGTAGCAATGTTGAGGAAGTGGAGCAGCAAGACCTTGTGGTAATGACAGGGAGAAGGCAGACTCAGTGAGGGAGGAGGGCCCATGAAGGGTGCTTTGCCCAAGGGCCCTCCAAAACCTGGAGCTGCCATTATCCAATTAAATCCAGACCGGAACTATCACTCTGTCAAACATAAAAAGAAACCAACCCACCATCATGTTAAAGTTGTTTATCTTTTATATTTATCGTTTCAGTTCTTTTATTCTCACTCTCTTATATGTGTATGCACATAAATACATGTATGTATCTTTGTATGTGTATGCATAATGCATTTTAATTGTATTTTATGCATTTTAATTTACTGTAATGTTTGTGTTTTTATTGTGCATTTTATTATATATGTGTGCTATTTTATTGTAGCTGCCCTGAGTGCCCTATTGTAGGGTAGAAGGGCGGGATACGGGATAGACATATTTTATATAAATAAATAAATAAATAATCATTTAAATGTGAAGGTCACATCTGGTGCTTGACGTCTACCTCTGGTTCCACCAAACACTGCCATGTGCCCCCTAGAAGGTTGCTGAAATGGGAATGTGGCCCTCATCCCCTCCCCTACTGAATTAAATCAACTGTTCTTTGTTGGAGATTGTTGGAATCCACCAGAGTTAGTACAGAGTTTGCTAACATGGAAGTACCTTCTACTGACTTGTAAGTTCATTACACTCTGGCCCTTGTTATATACACAGATCAGCCAGCCACATCCCTCCCTATTTTTTTTTTATCAAAGGAATATCTGCCTTTGGACCGCTTGTTCTTCAACTGCAGCTGGTGCAAAATGCGGCGGCGAGACTGCTCACTGGAGCAGGGTATCGCCAACATGTCACCCCGCTACTGAAAGAATTGCACTGGCTGCCCATTTGCTACCGGGCCATGTTCAAGGTTCTAGTTTTGGTGTACAAAGCCCTATACAACTCAGGACCAGGATACCTGAAAGACCATCTTACCCCTTATATACCCAGTCGATCACTGCGCTCTGCAGGTGAGGGCCTCCTGCAGATACCATCTTATCAGGAGGTTTGTTCTGCACAACATAGGAAATGGACCTTTAGTGTGGCAGCACCTACCCAGTGGAATTCCCTCCCTTAAAAATTAGACAGGTGCCATCTCTGTTATCTTTTCAGTGCCTACTGAAGACCTTTCTCTTTCAACAAGCCTTTTAAGTAGAGACCTTATCCCAGTCTGTGTTAGAATTGCTTTTAATATGTTTTCTTTAATAATGTTTTTAACCCTTTTAAAAAGTTTTAAAAATGTTTTTAACACTGTTTTGTCTTAGTGTATTTTGGGATTTGTTTTTGTGATGTTTTAAAGTGTTTTTGGTGCCTTGTTTGTCGCCCTGGGCTTCTGCTGGGAGGAAGGGTGGGATACAAAATTAATAAATAAATAAATAAACATCAGGGCCTTTTCAGTGGTGGCTCCCTGTTTGTGGAATGCCCTCCTCATGAGGTGCAACTGTCTATATCATTATTGACTTTTAGGAGGAATTTGAAAACTTTCCCGTTTAGCCAAGCATTTGGTGACTGACGGAGACTATTCCTGGCAACCCAGAGATCATTGAATGGAAGAATGTTTTTCTGCTGAAAATTGTTCTTAGAAACACATGTAACTAAAATACACAGTAAAACATTTATTTATTTATTCATGAAATTTTATTTTATATGTAAAAATATTTATATACCACAATTCATAAAAAACATCAGAGAGGTTTTTAACGTATATAAATACAAGATAAAACTATATACAAATTTAAAATCAGAAATCATTAACTAATTACTGCAGAAATACTTGTTAGTCACTTGTTTATTAGACTTGTTAGTCACTTTTTACTGAAAGATCTCCAGGAGACTTGTAACACATTACAAACCTTGAACATAAATACATTAGACCATTAAAAGAATTAATACAGAACACCTATGATTAATACATGTACACACATACAGGTACGTACACAGAGTTCTTTTTATGTGATGGTACTCACCAATAAGGAGTACCATCACCTCCTTTTTTGCTGCCTGTGGCACCCCCCCCCCCAAGTCACGGTCTCAACAGTACATGGAATTCTGTTTATGCAATGGGACTTCCCCCTTCTCCTTGTCCCCATGCACCCCCTAAATCAGTTCTAGGGGTTCCTCTAACCCTCCAGAGTGGATCTAAGAAGGGTGTGTGGGGTGCATGGGGGAAGGAGAGGGAGAAAGTCCTGATGTGCAAGTTGAAATCCTTGTGCTGATGGGACATGTGCATTGTGTACCACCAATTCACTCACTCACTCACCCACTCACAACCCTCCCCCCGACAGCCACAGGAAGCCATGGCAGCATGCTAATAGTATCAAACTGCACACAATTTCCACAAAAACATTAAAATAGGCACAATAGCACACAGACCCATTGAATTCTTTGTGACAAAAAACACCCACCATGTGGAAGCAATGAGGAAGCCAAATTATATGTGCTCCTGAGGCATTATGTGGAGAGCTGGGCCTTGTTGTGAGGCGGCAGCCTAAGCAGCACATGCTGGGATGTTGGGGCAGCAGCGATAGCCTCTCAGCTGTTCCCTTCTGTTGGGTGTCACATGGCTTTCATGTCATGCTTTCAGGCTTCCTGTAGGCATCTGGTTGGCCATTCTGGGATGCTAGATGTGGGAGCAGAAAGGCCTTTGGCCTGATACAGCAGTCAGGCTCTTCTTTTGCTCTTAGGAATAGCAAGCCTAACAAAGAAAATAAGGAGGAACTGGAGAGAAAGTGAACGTGGAACATAAATGTGTTAATTGATTTGCAGATTATTAACGGGTGACAGCACATGCAAACTGCTTTATATATAAAAAAACAAATAAAGAGAGGTATCTCCTCTGGCACGTCTGTTTGGAGCCCAGTCAAAAGAGGATGGTGCTGGCAAGTAGAGATGGGGGAGGAATTCAGTTCAGTTGCCATTTAAAGCTGAATCGATGAGATCCACACTTTCTGAAACCGTAAGAAGGTGGAAACACAGCCATACTTCAACGTTTGCTCTTATCCGAACGTTGCTATTCAGTTCTCAGCCAAACAGTGTTTACAAAAATGCATGTATTCAAGGAAAGTGTCCATAGAAATGAATATATTAGTGAAAACAACATACAGGAATGCATTATATTAGGGGAAATTGCTTTTGTATGTCAAAATGGCGTACAAAAATGTGTCGATTAGGAGATATTCACACTAAAATGCTGAAGAATTATCATGATGATTTTTTTTTAAAAAAAACCACCTCAAATGGATGCAGAAATGAGGAGAACGGAATTTAAGATGGGAAAGATGAGAAAACGAGAGAACTAAAATTGACAGATCTTCCTATCTCTAGTAGCAAGGGATGGAAGCCACCCAATTCAGATCCCATTCCTCTGGATTTAAAGAAGAAAACAGACTGGTTAATTAAAAAACAGCAAATACCTCCAGCACAAAGTTGCCAAAGGGAAGCCCTTTTGCATTCCATTAATTTCGATGGCAGTGTTGAGCTTATACTCAAAACTTTGTGGTTGAATTCTAGAGAATGACAAGAAGCCTAAATCTGGCTGGACTCAGCGTCTAGTATTCCTCTCCCCAACCTACCCACCCACCTACATATCATCATTTAAATAGCTTCAGTGTTCATTGAGGCTTCTAGGTAACTGCTGAACTTCAGGAACATAGGAAGCTGCCTTATACTGTGTCAGACCTTCGGTCCACGCAGTTTGGTATTTTCTACACTGACTGGCAGAAGTTCTCTAGGATTTCTCCCAGCCCTACTCATCCCTAGCAGGGGATGCCAGGAATTGAACATGCAAATGGATACTCTACCACCTAGTTATGATTCTTCCCCAAACTTTTGCTCTAAAGGACCTTGAGGAAAGGGCATAGCTTAGTGGTGGAGCATCTGTCTTGCATGTAGAAGGCCCCAGGCTGAACCCCCACCATTTCCAGGTGGGATTAGGACAAGAACAGTTTCGGTCCTGGAGGTTCAATCCCCAATAGCATCTTCAGGTAGGACTGGGAATGTCCCCTGCCTGAGTCTCTCGAGAGCCGCTGTCAGACAGTGTAGACAGGACTGCGCTAGATAAACCACTGGTCTGACTCAGTATGGCAACTTGCAATGGGTCCACTTTGTCACTGGACATGCTGCCCTTCAGGAAATGGAGCCAATGCTTTCTGCCTGAAAAAGGCTCCATAGCTTGATTTGAAGGCATTATAGCAACTGTCAATAAGTTTCATTTGGATAGATGTCGTGATTTTTTTTTAAAAAAAGTTTAACATTGTCTCAGGGGTCACTAACACAGGGCCTGTGGGCACAAGTGTGCCTGGCTGCACCTCCCACGGTGCCCTTGAAAGGTCTCTGTGAATAACCCCTCAAAAATAAAAAATGCATGAAGCAGTGCTCTTCCTGCTCGGTTCCTCTTTGCATTGTCCTGTCCTCTCCTACATGACTCCACGGCAGCCATTTTGTGATATGTTACTCCCCCCCCCAGAGCAGCCATTTTTTGGCTGGCACCCAATGGCATTTTCTCAAAACTCCACATGAGCCTACTGCCTGAAATGGCTGGCAACCTCTGCATGTATGTTGTCATATTTTTATATGTACCTAAAGGGAATCTTCTATGAACAACAAGCCTTTTAAGTTGAGACCTATCCCAGTCTGCATCTGTGTTAGAATTGCTTGTTAATATGTTTTTTTTAATAATATGTTTTTAACTCTTTTTAAAAGATGTTTTTAAAGCTTTTTTTAAAAAAATGTTTTTAACGTTTTGTTTTAATGTATTTTAAGGATTGTTTTGATGATGTTTTAAAGTGCTTTTAGTGTTTCTGTTTGTAGCCCTGGGCTCCTGCTGGGAGGAAGGGCAGGATATAAATCAAATAATAAACAAACAAGCAAACAACACTTGGAGCAGTGGCTTCTAACCATGGGGCCAACTACACCAAATGCCCAACAGCCATCTCACATTTCCCGACAAGGCAGCAAAACCAGTTGTGTTCTGTTGTTGAGGCCTGACTGAGACCATTAAATCAATACAATGAATGTGTTGTGTCCCAACCGCTGAAACTAAATAAACTGCACACCCTAAACAGGGACACACCTTTTCACCATAATCATAAAGCAAAGTAATCACATTACTGCCTTTCATGTCGCATTAGAGCAAATAGATACGAGCATGATGCATATTAATATAATTGGAAGGGAAATTGCTAATACAATCAGACTTTCACATTTTATTAGACCAGAGTGACAACATACATGAGAGAATGGCTCACTTTGGCAGTGCCTAGAGCTAGCATATATTTCTATGTTAATGAAATGGAAGTTCAGCCACTGTGCTTCTCAGGGACAACTCAGGGCGAAGTCTACGAGGCTGGTTACACATAAAGCCAGCCAGGCCTGCATGACTAGACTGCCTTCCATGGACACTGATAAAAGAGAGGAAATGCATCACACACACACACGGACATAAATTTGTATACACTGATTTTATGCAGATAAAAGAAAAGTTGGAAATAATTGGTCTAATTTGAACAGAAACACAATACTCCCCACCAGTGGTGGCCAGTGCCCATCGAGACTAGCGGGGTGGAATGCATGATTGGCTGAGCCAACTAATTCTAGCTCTGTCATCCTTCTTCCTGCCGAGTTCTACAAGAGCAACACTGAGATTAAGGAAGAAGACGCTGACGGGTAGAGCTGTCCTCCCCTGGACTGGGTGTAAGTAAGAAAGCAGGCAGGTGGGGGCTGCCTGAGGGCAGACTGAGGGTGCTGGCACAGTACCCCACTTGCCCTAATGGACCAATCTCCCCTGCATCCCACAGCGGTGGCTGGTGGCTCCATGTCAGTGGGGCCATGAATCCACTCCAGGTTTTTGTTTGAATGTTCGAGGCGACCTGTGTGCCTGCTTGGTCTGCAGTCCAGGTGCTGACTGTTGGTGGGCAACTTCAAGACCCCTGATACCCTCCGTTCTTAGGGTTCTTTATCTTTGTACTAGGCTTTGAACAGACACAACCTTCAAATAGTGGCCATCTTCCAACAGAGGACTGTCCTCAGGCAGGCTTTCAGACAGAGGATTGTCATCTGTAAAGCAGGACATGTGGCTGTCAAGAGGACAGTCTTCTATTTGCAGGAGTCCTCGATTGGAACGGATGTCCCAGTCCAGGATAAAGATCCTCAAGGGCAGAGAGCAGGAGCCTTGATGTTGTTGCCCATCAATAGTCAGCAGATGGACAGCAAATGGAGCAGGCACACAGGTGACCTGGTCACAGTCTTCTCCACTCTGGCGAGATGTATTGTGTTTTGCATTAATAACAATTATTTCTCCATTTTCGTTGAAACATATAAATCAGCCCATGCCATTGTTATGCAAAGCGATGTCCTTGACTGTTCTCTTTTGGGGGGGAATGCAAAAGGGGCTGCTTTAACGTCTATGAAGGTTGGATGGCCTACTAAGCTTAATGCAGCCTATATTAAGGCCACATCTGCACCATACATTTAAAGCACTATGATCTTACTTTAAACAGTCATGGCTTCCCTCCCCAATCCTGGGAACTGTAGTTTGTTACAGGTGCTGAGAGACCTATTCCCCTCAGAGAGCTACAGTTCCCAGAGTTCCCTGGGATTGATTGTTAAACTACTCTTGAGAACTGAAGCTCTGTGAGGGGAATAGGGGTCCCTGAAAAACTCTCAGCACTCATAACAAACTATAGCCATGACTCTATAAAGTGATATGATGCTGCTTTAAATATATAATGCAGAGGAGGGTGGAGATGATCGCTTACCAGGGGTTCAGTAAACCTGTGACTGCACGATGAGAGGCAGGTTTTGCAACAAATTAAGGATGAAAACACAGAATTCTTGTGCACCTCTGGTGTCTCTATATTCACATCTAAAAAGATTGCTTACATACCTCATAGCCACACTGCTGAAGGCCTGTCTTTCCCTAGAATAGGCTGAATTCATTTACTCTGCAAAAGCCTGTCCAAACATATATATTAGGGCCAAACTAGGTCTGACATTCGTCATATAGCTTGCTTTTGCATCTCTTTGCTCATGGCTAATGGACAAATAATGAACTTGAATCAATCCTGACCTGTTAGGTTAATGGAATGCTTTTGAAGAGGCACTGGCCAATGGATCCCATCCTGACTTCCCCCTCGTTGTGAACAGCGAGTGTGCCCCCTCCCAATTCTGACTGGGACTGTAGTGGAGGTAATCAGGGCCGGCACCAGAAGGCGGCCAGGTCAGGCTCTGGCCGAGGGCGCCTGGAACCCAAGGGACCCTTCTTAGGTGGGTGGATAGCACTCCCTTCCGTGATCCACAGCAGTGTCAGCTCCTGACCCTGCCATGGATCGCAAGAGAGAGCTTCCAGGCACCCCCTACTGCCACGCAGGCCCATGACGCCTGCCTGCATGCCCCACCTACTTCTCTCTTGACGTAAATGCTGGTTGCGCTGTGGGTGCAAGCCTGCCATCAACCAAGATGGTGGCTGAGGTTTTCCTAAGGGGCTGCTGCTGCTGCTGCCATCTTGGTTGATGATAGGGATGTGTGCGCATAGCATGCATGCATACCATCAACCAAGATGGTAGTGGAGGCATCAGCCCCTTAGGTAAACCTTGGTCGCCATCTTGGTTGATGGCAGGCATGTGCGCACAGCATGGGCAGCATTCACTAAGGGAAAGGTAGGTAGGTAGGTGGGGCATGCATGCGTGTGTAAGTGTGGATGCTGGGGCATGGGGCAGTCTGGTGCCCAAGGGCCCCGGCATGCCTAGCACCAGCCCTGGAGGTAAATGTCACCTTCCCCCATTCCATGGCCCCAATCTGTATTCCACCCCACCCCCAGCTATTTTTTTTTTTAAAAATCAGCTACAAAAAAGCAAAATATGTTACAAATGTTATACCCCTTGGAATGCGACAAGGTAGTTTACTGTAGCAACTGCACCTCTAATAACATTTGGTAAAAGGCAGCCCCTTCCCAATAGGGGCATTTACTAGAGAAATTGGGTCTCTTTTTGGCAACTAAGGATGGCTGAAGCTTATGTAGGGAGTTCTGCAAACTTCACAAATGCAATGGCCTGAAAGATTTAAATGTGCATCAGAAGGAACTGCATGAGCGCAGCACAACTAGTTCTCTCCCAGTTGAAGACTGGAGAAGGCTGGTCAGTGACAGGGTACGATGGGACCTAATGGGAAACTAGGGTGCCCTTTGTCTAAAGCCAAGCTGGAATGTGCTCAGAGTCAGTGGAGCCTGATGGCTTTGATGTCAGTGGGGCAGTGAATCTGCTCCAGTTTTTAGTCCAAGCTTTCAAGGAACTGTCCAAGGTGCTGAAACCTAATCCCAAAATAGGTTCAGCACCTTGGACACCTTCTTGAAAGCTTGGACTAAAACCCGGAGCGGATTTATTGCCCCACTGACATTGGAGCCACCAGTGTCCACTGCTCAGAGTGGGAGAATGCTGGGAAGGAGATTTGGATGTTGGAGTACTGGGCCAATGTTGCTGTGGAGCTGACTGTGCTTCTTCTGTACCCCATTAAAAATATATTTTTTAGAGGCTGTCTGTATGAGTAAAGCTCATGCAAGGTGGCTTACACAATAGCAAGGAATAACACCCCCACAATACCCGCTCAGCAACCTGTAAAGTTTTAAATGATCAGATTATTGCAAAGATGCCATAAAGTCTCCCATATTGTTCCTTCCAAGGAAATATCATATTACAAAGCAGTGGAGGGGGAACTTTTTTGGCCCTGAGGGCCAGATCATTCACCTTCCCCCAACCCTGCGGGCCAACTTTGACAGGTGGGTGGGACAATTCAACTGCCCCTCACCTGTCAGATGGTTGATGGGTGGGCTTTCCCACCCACCTGTCAAAGTCCCTTGCACAGAGCTTCCTAAGTGCCCAACAGCAAGCTGGTCATCCGGTGTGTGGGAAGAGTAGCACAAGAGGCATGGGAGGTACTGAACAAAGGGCTGGCAAAGCAGCTTTCTGAACCAATCAGCTGTGCAATCAAGTTATACATGGGGAACTTGGTTGCACAGCCAATTCAGCAGGTGACTTCAACCCAATTGGGGGACTCAGTCGTGCAGCTGATACAGCTGCATCTCTGCCTGCCCCACCACTGATGTCACAAATGAGGGTCTATGGTTTGGAGAAAATGGCCTCATGGGTCAAACTGGTACTTGTGCCAGGACAGATTTGGTCTGCGGGCTGGGTGCTTCTCACCCCTGTTACAAAGGATACCCTGAACTTTTTACAGTTCAAAGAAGGGGCGTTGCAAAACAATATCCAGTCTCTTTATGTAGCTAACGGTGCCCCTGGTACGTGGACTACATTTAACAGAAATCTCTTGGCAGTGCATTTTTCCATCTGGACCCAACTGTATTTTCCTCAATAGAAATCACATTGCCCTTTAGCTGAATGTCTGTGTATCCTAATGCCCAGGATGCCCCCCTCCACACACTCTTCCAGTAGTCTTGTCCTCTCTTATTTACCCTTTTCAAAATCTACAGTGTATTTTCTTAGCACACATATTAAAAACCCAGCCAGCCAGGACTGATTCTTACCACCTGTCCCTCTTTGGAGGGATACATAAGCCGGCTGGCTGAGGTGGCCTGGGAGACCCAGGCCCTGCAGGAGAAAGAAAGCATCGCCCCAAGGGAAGGAGAGGCTGCTGCTGCTGTGCTGCTGCTGCTGCGGGACCACCACCTCCACCACCCTTCCCAGAGGGACTTCTGCCTGGCAGGACCAGGCCCCAGGTACCCAGCCAGCCAGGACTGATTCTTACCACCTGTCCCTCTTTGGAGGGATACATAAGCCGGCTGGCTGAGGTGGCCTGGGAGACCCAGGCCCTGCAGGAGAAAGAAAGCATTGCCCCAAGGGAAGGAGAGGCTGCTGCTGCTGCTGCTGCTGCTGCTGCTGCTGCTGCTGCTGCTGCTGCTGCTGCTGCTGCTGCTGCTGCTGCTGCTGCTGCTGCTGCTGCTGCTGCTGCTGCTGCTGCTGCTGCTGCTGCTGCTGCTGCTGCTGCTGCTGCTGCTGCTGCTGCTGCTGCGGGACCACCACCTCCACCACCCTTCCCAGAGGGACTTCTGCCTGGCAGGACCAGGCCCCAGGTACCCAGCCAGCCAGGACTGATTCTTACCACCTGTCCCTCTTTGGAGGGATACATAAGCCGGCTGGCTGCGGTGGCCTGGGAGACCCAGGCCCTGCAGGAGAAAGAAAGCATCGCCCCAAGGGAAGGAGAGGCTGCTGCTGCTGTGCTGCTGCTGCGGGACCACCACCTCCACCACCCTTCCCAGAGGGACTTCTGCCTGGCAGGACCAGGCCCCAGGTACCCAGCCAGCCAGGACTGATTCTTACCACCTGTCCCTCTTTGGAGGGATACATAAGCCGGCTGGCTGAGGTGGCCTGGGAGACCCAGGCCCTGCAGGAGAAAGAAAGCATTGCCCCAAGGGAAGGAGAGGCTGCTGCTGCTGTGCTGCTGCTGCTGCGGGACCACCACCTCCACCACCCTTCCCAGAGGGACTTCTGCCTGGCAGGACCAGGCCCCAGGTACCCAGCCAGCCAGGACTGATTCTTACCACCTGTCCCTCTTTGGAGGGATACATAAGCCGGCTGGCTGAGGTGGCCTGGGAGACCCAGGCCCTGCAGGAGAAAGAAAGCATTGCCTCAAGGGAAGGAGAGGCTGCTGCTGCTGTGCTGCTGCTGCTGCGGGACCACCACCTCCACCACCCTTCCCAGAGGGACTTCTGCCTGGCAGGACCAGGCCCCAGGTACCCAGCCAGCCAGGACTGATTCTTACCACCTGTCCCTCTTTGGAGGGATACATAAGCCGGCTGGCTGAGGTGGCCTGGGAGACCCAGGCCCTGCAGGAGAAAGAAAGCATCGCCCCAAGGGAAGGAGAGGCTGCTGCTCTTGCTGCTGTGCTGCTCCTTTCTTTTTCTTTTTCTTTACTTTTTGTTGGTGTGTTGATGCAATTTGAGATGAATGGGTGCCTGATTATATGAATGTATGTTTGTTTATATGCTGTATATATGGCTGTATATATAGCTGTTTTTATACGTTTAATTGTTGTATATTTTAGTTGTATTCTGTGCTTCAGAGAGAGTTTTATCCATCAGGCGGGGAGACTTGAGGGGGCCCCAATTGCCGTAGTGATGGGCAAAGGAAGGTATGGCGCTGTGAGAAGGACGTGCCAGGTAAGGGGAACGCGGTCCAGACATGTTGTGGCTGTGCCTTGTTCCGGTCCTTCCCACACCCGCAAGGTCGTTGGTAGTCCTATCAGCCAACTCTCAGATCTCCAGTTGCTGTTATTAAATGCCAGATCGGTATATAATAAAACCTCCCTCGTCCACGATTTGATTGTGGATGAGGCAGCCGATCTGGCATGTATAACCGAGACCTGGGTGGGTGAGCAGGGAGGAGTTGGTCTCTCTCAGCTCTGCCCACCGGGGTACCTGGTCCAGCATCATGGTAGATCTGAGGGTCGGGGAGGTGGGGTTGCTGTCGTCTATAAGAGTTCCATCTCACTCACCAAGCACCATGTTCATTCAGTTACTGGCCTGGAGTGTTTGCACCTTGTGTTGGGCCAGAGGGACAGGCTGGGAATCCTTTTGGTGTACCGCCCACCTTGCTGCCCAATGGCTTCCCTAACTGAGCTGGCGGAAGTGGTCTCGGATATATTGTTGAGGTCCCCCAGACTAATAGTACTGGGGGATTTCAACATTCATGCCGAGACCACTTTGTCTGGCGCGGCTCAGGACTTCATGGCTTCCATGACAGCCATGGGGCTGTCTCAATATGTTAGTGGTCCAACACATGTATCGGGGCACACTCTAGACCTTGTTTTTGCTACTGAGCATGGGGAAAGTGATCTGGATGTGGGGAGTTTTACAACACTCCCTTTGTCATGGACAGACCACTGCTTGCTGAAGTTTAGACTTTCAGTAACCTCTTCCCTCTGCAAGGGTGGGGGACTTATTAAAATGGTCCGCCCCCGGAGACTAATGGATCCTGAAGGTTTTCAAAGGGCTCTGGGGGATTTTCCGGCTGATAGGACTGGCGCTCCTGCTGAAGCCCTGGTCGCTCTGTGGAATACGGAGATGACCCGGGCTGTAAACACGATCGCTCCTGCACGCCCTCTCCTGTGTAGAGCTCATACAGCTCCATGGTATACTCCGGAGCTGAGAGCGATGAAGCAAGATAGGAGGAGGCTTGAGCGGAAATGGAGACGAACTCCCGACGGATACAATTATGCGCTGGTTAGTGCTTCGACTAAGCTCTATGTAGGAGCAGTGAAGGCAGCTAAAAAACATCATTTTGCTGCCACTATTAAATCATCTCTTTGCCGCCCAGCGGAGCTCTTTCGAGTTGTCCGGGGGCTTCTCCATTCAAACCCTCCGGACACGGTGGAATCATCGGAGGCCCGCTGTAATCAGTTTGCCGATCACTTCCAGAATAAGATCTCATGTATCCGCCGGGACCTAGACTCTCAAGTTATAGCAGTAGATCCTAGTGAGGTGTCCGGAGCACAGTCTTGTCCTGTTTTGTTGGATGAGCTTCAGTTGGTTCAACTCGAGGACGTGGACAAGGTGCTTGGACAGGTACGTGCAACCACTTCGGTACTGGATCCTTGCCCCTCCTGGCTGATAAAAACTAGCAGGAATGGAACAGGTAGCTGGGCCAAGGAAGTGATAAATGCCTCTTTACGAGAGGGAGTGGTCCCGGGCTGTCTGAAAGAGGCAGTGGTGAGACCACTCCTGAAAAAGCCTTCCTTGGACCCAGACAATTTTAACAGCTACAGGCCAGTGGCGAATGTTCCATTCCTGGGCAAGGTCTTGGAACGGGTGGTTGCTGGCCAGCTCCAGGCGCTATTGGATGAAACTGATTATCTAGATCCATTTCAATCGGGTTTTAGGCCCGGTTTTGGCACTGAGACAGCCTTGGTCGCCCTGTACGATGACCTATGTCGGGAAAGAGACAGAGGGAGTGTAACTCTGTTGATTCTCCTTGATCTCTCAGCGGCTTTTGATACCATCGACCATGGTATCCTTCTGGAGAGGCTCGCGGAGTTGGGAGTTGGAGGTACTGCTTGGCAGTGGTTCCGCTCCTACTTGGCGGGTCGTCTCCAGAAGGTAGTGCTTGGGGAACATTGCTCGACACCGCGGGCTCTCCAATATGGGGTCCCGCAGGGGTCAGTTTTGTCCCCCCTGCTTTTTAATATCTACATGAAGCCGTTGGGAGAGGTCATCAGGAGTTTTGGAGTGCGTTGTCATCAGTATGCTGATGACACGCAGCTCTACTTCTCCTTTTCATCTTCTTCAGGTGAGGCTGTCGATTTGCTGAACCGTTGCCTGGCCTCGACAATGGACTGGATGAGAGTTAACAAACTGAAGCTCAATCCAGACAAGACTGAGATGCTGTTGGTGGACGGGTTCTCTGATCGGATGGTGGATATATACCCTGTCCTGGACGGGGTTACACTCCCCCTAAAGGACCGGGTTCGTAGTCTGGGAGTCTTTTTAGACTCTTCCCTCTCACTTGAGGCTCAAGTAGCCTCGGTGGTTAGGAATGCGTTTTACCAACTTCGGTTGGTAGCCCAGCTACGTCCCTATTTGAGTAAAGAGGACCTTACATCAGTGGTACATGCTCTGGTAACCTCACGTTTGGATTACTGTAATGCGCTTTACGTAGGGCTACCTTTGAAGACAGTTCGGAAGCTACAACTAGTGCAAAATGCGGCGGCCAGATTGCTGACAAGGACCAAGCGGTCCGAGCATATAACACCTGTTCTGGCCAGCTTGCACTGGTTGCCAATATGTTTCCGGGCTAGATTCAAAGTGTTGGTATTAACCTATAAAGCCTTATACGGTGCGGGACCACGATACCTTGCGGAACGCCTCTTCCGATATGAACCGGCCCGTGCACTACATTCTGCTACGAAGGCCCTCCTCCGGGTTCCAACTCACAGGGAGGCCCGGAGGGTGATGACAAGATCTAGGGCCTTCTCAGTGGTGGCCCCTGAATTATGGAACAGTCTCCCCGAGGAAGTACGCCTGGCGCCGACTCTGCTCTCTTTTCGGTGCCAGGTCAAAACCTTCCTATTCTCTGAAGCATTTTAAGTTACATTGATCTAATTTTAAAAATGTTTATTGTATTGTTGATTGTATTTTAATATTATTTTGTTATTCATTGTATTTTTATACTATTTTATGTTCACCGCCCAGAGAGCTATCGCTAGTCGGGCGGTATATAAATTTAATAAATAAATAAATAAATAAATGTGGCTAGTTCTCAGGATTACATCTTGAGCCGGTTCTCACCATTTCAAATCTCCTATAACAAACAATACTGATTATATACCAGGGATATATTTTGTAATTATAATGTGCTTCAAACTTCGCTCTGATTGATGGGTGGTGTATTTAAACAGGGATGATAAAAAAATGCGTTCACAGCACCATCCTTGTTTTGGGTTTGACTGCACAAAAGCTCCCCTCTGTAGGTAACAAGGGCTAGACAGCCTGACAGCTGGACAGAGATGCGATTCAGTTTCATCTAAAAATCCTGCTTTCTTTCCCCCACCCCTCTTTTTCTCTTTCTTTTTTTTCTTTTTGTCAAAATCAAAGATGATTCAGTTTGGAGAAAGATGTACCTTGTGGAAATAAATAAAAGAGGGCACACGGCTCTCTGTCAGCTGGCCGTGCTAAATCAATAACACAAGCAGTCCATCTTGTACGGCCATTCAACTCCTTATTTATTCTCTTGTAAGATGTAAGAACACCTGCCTAGCAGCCCAGTCCCGTAATAAGAGCTCTTGTTGTGAGGTGTCTCGGATAGAGAATAATCCGGTGCAGATCTGCCCACTCTCTTCTGCTGCTTCTCTGGCGGTGTGCCTGCAGAGGGTCTGAGGATGTTAATATCCTTTACCTTCAGATCATATCAATTTGCATCCATTATAGTGCCGAGCAGGAACACCTGGGCTGAATCTTCTGTTGTCTTTCAATGGCCCAAGCTTATAGAACAAAACTGGCAATGAGCACGGACGGGCGTTTTAGTATCCTTGCAGAGCTCCTAATGGTGGTGGGAGGGGGTGGGGCACGCAGCGGCCACCTAAGTGTACCAAAGCACTGTAAGAACACTCTAGGAAAAAAAGAGAGAGGCCTTTACAGAAATCATCTTCTTTGTTTACAAAGTAGGCACCATTCATTCCGGCATCAGAAATCACCGTCACTTTGCTTTTCGCCTTGACTATCGTTGACTTTCTTGAGTCATTCAACGGCGACAACAAAAAGCTTTGCACAGAAAAAAAAAAACTGGTCTTTGCCAAAATGTAGGAAAAGATTTAGCACTCGTGGGCTTTGTTACAGATTGCAATATTCTTCTCTTGTTGTCATTGTGGCCTGTTGTTATTTAAGCCATCGGTCCTTTCAGGGAATAGATGCAACTGCACTCTGGCAACCAAGACCCGAGAGTCTCCCATCAGATCAAGCAGCCATGGGCTCTCTTGAATTTTACATCCCAGCCACAAGATGGAATGATAGAGCCCTGCGGGGTAGGGTCTGCGTTTTCTGGTCCCATGCTGCCATCAGGGGCTGGAGAGGTGGTTCAACACCAGCAGCTGCCCTTGCCTTTATGAAAGCTGCTGCCAGTCAGCCTTGACAGTACTGGGCGTGGTATGGACCAATGGTCTGGCTCAGTATAAGGCAGCCTTTCCCAGCTAGTGGGCCACCAGATGTTGTTGGACCACAACTCCCATCAGCCTCAGCCAGCATTGCCAATGGTCAGGAAGGATGGGAATTGTGGTCCAACACCCACTAGTTGGGAAAGGCTGGTATAAGGCAACAGTGCAGCTACCCATGTGCTTCCAGTCAGCAGTTTCCATCTCCACCACTGCCGCCTGGTACTTGCAGGTAAGAGTGGGGATTCTCCTCCAATTTCCATTGATATGGAGTGGCCTCTGGAGGTTTCACCTAGTGAACCATCTCACTGGCCATTGCCTGGTAATGAGGGTCACCAAGGCTGAGCTTCTAACCAGAGATGGCAAGGCTTAAGGTACTCTCAGATGGGTGTTTATTGTGGGAGGGATGCTCTTCATGCATGCAAACAATAATGGCAGTATTTTTTTTATTTTTTTGCAGTGCCCTTATGATCAGAAGTGGGTGGCCGGGTAAGGCAGAGCTGCTAGGCTAGCTTTCTGCCAGGTTTGCCGCTGTTGCACACCAGGAGGGAGGTGCAAGGTGGCAGGGTGGTTAACATGGTGCAAATGCACCACCACCTTTTCACCGCATGGACCTCTCCGCTGCCTTGCCCCTCTGCCTGTTACAGCAGCAACCCACCCGCTGGGAAGCTGTCGCACCAGCTCCGCCCCACCCAGCAAGCTGCTTCTGCTGTTGACATCAAAAGGGCAGCCCACATTCCCCCCACCCCAACTAAACTGCATTCACCCTTTCCCGGGACACCCCCCCCCACCAAACCAACTTGTTGCTAGTGACCCATCGGTGATAACAGTATGAAGCTGCCCCCTGGAAGCACTCACTGTCTTTTCCTCTTGATTTCCAGGGGGGTGGGATAAAACCTCAGGGTGTGGGGGTCAGGAGCAGGCTGATTGACTTGAAAGCATTCGCTCTTTGCTGCATCTCCATAAAAATCAGGCTCTGGCTCTGAAACTCCAAAATAGATCATGGATGTACTCTGCCCATCTCGATGGGGAAGTCTCATTTCTTGGATATCCCCCTTTGAATCCTTGCCAGGTTCAATGCAGTTCTGTCCATGCTTACTCAGAAGCAGGCCCCAGTATGTTCAATGGGACTTTCTCCCTAATGAGTGTGCATAGGACATCAGCCTTAGCTCCATTAACTGCGTAATTTTTCAAGACTTTATTGACCAGGCTTCAGATTGGTATGTGAATTTTGCAATGAAGTTCTCCAACCAAAGAGTTTTTACAAAAATGCATATGCTAGGAGACAGTGTGATATAAATATATATATTTATATACATATAATATTTTTATAAAATACTGGCTGCCCATTTGCTGCTGGGCCAAGTTCAAGTTCAAGGTTCTAGTTTTGGTGTACAAAGCCCTGTACAGCTCAGGACCAGGATACCTGAAAGACCGTCTTACCCCTTATATACCCAGCCAATCACTGCATGCTGCCCATGAGGGCCTCCTGCAGATACCATCTTATCAGGAGGTTTGTTCTGCACAAAATAGGAAATGGACCTTTAGCGTGGCAGCACCTACCCAGTGGAATTCCCTCCCTTAAAAAGTAGACAGGCGCCATCTCTGTTATCTTTTCAGTGCTTACTGAAGACCTTTCTCTTTCAACAAGCCTTTTAAGTAGAGACCTTATTCCAGTCTGTGTTAGAATTGCTTTTAATATATTTTCTTTAATATTGTTTTTAACCCTTTTTAAAAGATGATTTTAAAGCTTATTAAAAAAATGTTTTTAACATTTATTTATTTATTTATTGCACTTGTATACCGCCCCATAGCCGAAGCTCTCTGGGTGGTTTACAGCAATCAAAACATTAAAACAAATATACAATTTAAAACACATATTTAAAAAGCAATTTAAAACACAATTTAAAAATGTTGTTTTGTTTTAATGTAGTTTAAGGTCTTTTTATGATGTTTTAAAGTGTTTTTAGCGTTTCAGTTTTCCGCCCTGGGGTCCTGCTGGGAGGAAGGGCGGGATATAAATCAAATAATCAAATATAAAAATATAAAAATATATTAGTGAAAAGAACATATAAAATGCATTCTATTAGTAGAAACTACTTGCAGAAATTTGTAATCGGTCAAAACTGCAAACAAAATGTATTTATTAGGAGAAATTAGCTCTAACATGCTGAAGAATTTTCATGAGGATTTTTTTAAAAAAATGCAAATTGTTGCAGAAATATGGAGAACTGAATTTAAGACTGGAAAAATGAGAAACTTAGAGAACTGAAATTGACAAATCCTTCCATCCCTGTTTCCAACATAAGCCAGAGCTAGTTGCCTGCTTTTTCAGCACCATCCTGGTAATGATAATTCTAGTCCTTTGAACAATTCAGCAGAAAAGGTTCTTTTATTACCTTCATCTGATTCCATAAAGGAAGCCACAGACCTGAACTTGGTAATAGGGACCAGATGGTCCGAACATATAAAACTGATTCTGGCCCGCTTGCATGGGTATGTTTCCGAACTTGATTCAAGGTGCTGGTTTTAACCTATAAAGCCTTACATGACTTGGGACCACAATACCTGATGGAACGCCTCTCCTGATACGGACCCACCTGCACACTACGCTCCCTCCTCCATGTGCCTACTTGGAGGGAAGCTGAGAGTCTGGCAACAAGGGAGAGGGCCTTCTCAGTGGTGGCCCCCAAATTATGGAATGATTTACCTGATGAGGTGCGCCTGGTGCCAACACTGTTATCTTTCCAGCACCAGGTCAAGACTTTCCTCATCTCCCAGGCATTTTAGCATGCCTTTTTAAATTCTTTTAAATTTTTAAGTTGTGTTTTAAATTGTTTCTAAAAGATGTATTTTAAATTTGTATATTTGTTTTTAAGGTTTTTAGTTACTGTAAACTGCCCAGAGAGCTTTGGCTATGGGGCGGTATATAAATACAATAAATAAATAAATAAATAAACTTACACGTTCTGAACAGGGTGGTTCACGACAGATGCTCTTGGAGGCCGCTGATTCATAGGGTCGCCATAAGTCGTAGTCGACCTGAAGGCACATAACAACAACATTACCTTCATCAGTAACTTGAAGTCTGTGTGAAGCAGTTCTACATGACTTCTGGGAAGTGGAGGGCGTGCTATTGGCTCAGCCCCTGGCAGTCTGCACATGGGCGTGAAAGTCTGCACCAAGGAAATCTATACGCATGCACTTCTGTGTGACAGGAACACCTGAGTGATTCAAGATCCTGATAGTGTGGAAGCCTACCTATGACTCTGCCCAGGTGTAGGCTTCCACAGTGTGGATATCTAGAGGGTGGGACCAGTGATGTGCCTAATACTGGAGGCAGGGTGAGCATGTATGTCTCTACTATCTGCTGTTCATGTGGATTGACATATGAAAGGGGCTTTACACTGCTGAAATTCTCTGATGTTTCCTGGCGTGGTCTGCCGCACGCTCCGTGCCAGCATCTGCCAGGATGTAGCTAAGTTAGATTTATCTGGGCCAATATGGGGAGAGACTGAATCCATCCAAAACCTGCCATATTCAATTGTTGTTCAGCATTCAAAGTCATTCCCAAAGAATTCTGTTTTGGAAAGAGAAGGAAAGTTGTAGACAGGTCATTTTACAAATGAGGCTTCCGGTGGCATTTGCTTAATTTGGTTTATACTGTACTGCAAATGTCAAAAGCACCTGGGCCAACACACTCATCTCTTTTACTAATGCTGCTCTTGCAAACCTCTGCTTCGCATTAGCAATGATCACACATCCATGTAAACAGCACAAGAGTCTCCAAGGCAGTTCAAGCTTCCTTGGACCCCAGCCTCCGTCCATGTCTAATACATGCTGCCCATTAGCTGCCGGACCAAGTTCAGGGTGCTGGTTTTGGTGTATAAAGCCCTATGCAGCGTGGAACCAGTATATCTGAAAAATCATCTTATCCCTTATATAACCCAGTTGATCACTGCGCTCTCCAGGTGAGGGCCTCCTGCTGGTAACATCTTATCAGGAGGTCCATTCTGCACAACATAGGAAGTGGACCTTTACTGTAGTGGCACCTATCCTGTGGAATTCCCTCCACTTAAATATTAAAAAGGAGCCATCTCCGTTATCTTTTCAGCTCCTACTGAAAACCTTCCTCTTTCAACAAGCCTTTTGAGCAGAGACCTCACCCCAGCCTGCGTCTGTGCTGGAATTGCTTTTGAAGATGCTTTTAAACATTTTTTTTTAAAAAAAGATGTTTTAAAGATGTTTTATTTTTAAGATGTTTGCTTTTAAAATGCTTTAAGATGTTTTTGAAATGTGGTGTTGGAGGAGAGCTTTGCGGATACCATGGACTGCAAAAAAGACAAATAATTGGGTGTTAGAACAAATTAAACCAGAACTATCACTAGAAGCTAAAATGATGAAACTGAGGTTATACTTTGGACACATCATGAGAAGACATGATTCATTAGAAAAGATAATAATGCTGAGAAAAACAGAAGGGAGTAGAAAAAGAGGAAGGCCAAACAAGAGATGGATTGATTCCACAAAGTTACCACAGACCTGAAGTTACAAGATCTGAGCAGGGTGGTTCATGACAGATGCTCTTGGAAGTCACTGATTCATAGGGTCGCCATAAGTCGTGGTCGACTCGGAGGCACATAACAACAATAAGATGTTTTTAGTGTTTTGTCCTTTGTTTGCTGCCCTGGGCTCCTTTTGGAGGAGAAATTTAAATAAATAAATAAATAAATAAATAAATGATGATGATGATGTTGCTCATGGGAATGGGTTACTCCTGTGGGTGAAGAAAGTGACCTGGGGTAGTAACAACCTACATCCTTGCCTCACATTCCAAAAATCTGTTCTGGTTTTTCCCCAACCCTCTGGCACAGAAGGGGAGGGAGGAGTCAGGAGAACACAAGTAGAAGAGAAGGAGAAGTGGAAATCCTTCCACTAATGGAATGACTTCACTGGATAACCTCACTTTGCCCAGACTGGAAAAACCCTCAGGGGTGAAATGGTCTGTATATTCGTCCCCACTTGGCTTGAAACCGGGGGTGGGAAAGGACAGCTGACCCAGAGTTCCTTGGGAGTCATCTCTGATATTTCTGTCTGCTTTTCCTCACCCCACCTCTAGAAAAAAGGACACTTTGCAGAATTTTCTCAGAATATTCTCCACCATTTTTTTAGGCATCTCCCAGTTTCTGCCCCACAGTTCTAAGCAACAAGGATGCAAAATGGCTTCCAGGCTGTCAACACAGTTGCTGCCGCTGCTGCTGCCTTCGCCACCACCACATATCGTGGTAGCAAAACAAACAAACAACCCCTCCCCCCCTCCAAAAAAAATCAATTGGGAAAAAGAAATATGCTGTACTAGTGAGCTCCACGCCTGAGAAACGACTGGGGATTTTTCCTCCCCGGAGCTCAGCTTGTTCTCCGTTTGCTGGCTGATGAAGCTGATCTCATAATCTTTGGATAGCACATATTTTGCAGCCCCTGCTGGTCTCTGTCCATCTCAACCACCAGAGCTCTCTATTGTTGCCAGAACCTGGGCTTCTCACAGCCCAGGAAGGGATTGCTGGGCAATGATGGGATTCAAATGGAGAAACTTGGGGGACTGCAGAACATTGCCCCATGTGGTGAGCCACTGAACTGCATGTTGCAGCGTCTGCCTAAGCCAGTGGTCACCAGAGTGGCACCCCTGTGAGCCAATGTGCCTGCCAGTGCACATCTGGTCCCTACAACAGGTCTCAATAAAATCCACAATGCCTGAGAGACTGTTTGCTCTTCCTGTTCAGTTGCTGTTTGCACTGGCTTGGTCTCTCCTACTTTGAACACGCCCATTAAACATGCCTACATTTCATTCGATGCCAGGATTGGACACTCACCCTCCTTTCCACTCTGAAAGAGAAAAGGTGCAAAGAGCTTCTCTCTATGAGCGAGTGGCTGATGGAGTTGCCCTTCACCTCCCTAGATTGGGGGGTGGGAGGGATATGGGGAACATTCCATACTGTTTTGTGGTCCTCTCTTTTTTTATCTTTTAGATGAGGCAAGCCATTTTTTTTGCCACACCCACACGGTAGCCATATTGTGACCTGCACTAAAGATTCCACATGTGCCCACTGGCCCAAAAAGATTGGTGACCCATGGCTAGGCCCTGGACTGACACCGCCTACCCAGGCTTGCTCTTCCTGACTCCTGGATTCATCCTATATCTCCTGGCTTACTCCAGACTGCTGCCCACAGCCCTGTCTAGGCAGACACAGAGCCCCTGGTAATCTCATGTTTCCTAACTTACAAGTGCCGAAACATTTGGGTCCTGGGGATCTATTGCCTTTGGGCCCTCCCTCCTCCTTCCACTGTCCCCCTTTGTAGTCCTTTCACATTCTGTTTGCTAAACAGTAATTGCACCCCCCCTTCCTGCCACTTTAATACTCCTGGCTAATTATCCTGAAATAAATCTCTTTCAAGTCTGCGTGCCAGCAGTTGTGGGATATGAGCTGCTCTTTCAGCTCCTGGCTGCCTGTCAGTCAAATGGGTCTCAGCTGCAGTTCCAAATGATGAGTATTAGCCCTCCCGCTGGGATGACTTTCCCAATCTTCCCACTTCCAACAGCATCTCCCAAGGCTTCACCACTCTTCTACCTGTTAGCCTAATCTGGGATTTTCTTTTGCTAACACCATTATTTTGAAAAGAGGAAAAGGATTCCTAGGAGAAAGACACTCTGTTAACCTTTTCCTAATTGCCATTCAAGTCTGTGAGAAGGGCAAAGAAAAAACATGGCGGTCGGATGTCACCAGAAAGAAGACCCGGGCCTTGAATTCAATCTCAGGCCTATTCTGAAGTTAGACAAAGCAAACATGACCTATCTTCCCATCTTTCTGCTGTTTCTGGTCCCTCTTCCAATATCTAGGAGTGTGAAGAGAAAATTGGTGGTTTCTAACATATTATCAGTCTACTTTGCCCTTGACGCCCCCACCCACTCAAAAAAGAACCAATAAGATTTATTGTCTAGGTTTGGACACCCAGAGGCGGAAAATATAAATTCTCTCTCCTGATCTTGAAGTTCTCACTCCATCCCCACTACCACGAAAACTAGGATGTACATGTCAGTATTCCTACCTTTTCTCAGTTGAGGATTCTTAATGTACCGTCTCAACCTGAGTAACAACACCAAGTAAATTTGGAATGTTAAAATCTAAGGAGAAATCCCTACAATAAGAATTTGGGAATCATTCTTAGTGCTATTTACCAAAATGTTGCCAATTTATTTGATGTGGAGTGATACACAGTGGGAGAAATGTTAATTGAGGTCTGTCGAGTGTTAGAGATGGGAGGTGTGGATACTGTAAGTGGCCAAATATTTTCATCCCAATATAGTTTTTCCTTGTGTGGTGCTGATGGATGGTGTGTGACAACCCATGTTCATGCACCCCAGCATGTAGAAATATGCACAAGAAATATGAGAGCTTGCATAATGATATGTATGTTTGAGCTGATGAATGCCCATTGTGCTATGAAATGGGTACACATGTTTTGCTTGCATTAATAGCCATGTATAATGTTCCCTCTTTCTTTCTCTCTCTTTTCCCTCTGCAGATAATCAGCAGATTTGCTCACGTGGGGTTTCTACAAAGCATTGTGATGGGTGGGGAGGCCCTGCACCCTGATTATAAGGCCTGTTAAGAAAACAACAATATACCCCAACAGAAGGGGTTGTTCTGGTTTGAATCACAGGTATTTACACTGGTAGTTTCATGGTCACAGTACTTGGATGGATTGGTGGATCACCTCAAAATGGATACTGTAGAGCTGGAACAGGTGCAGAAAAAGACAGCCAAAGAGATCAGGGGGCTAGAGCAACTCCCCAGAAAGGAAAAGTTACAGTGGTTAGGGCTAGTTATTTAGTTTAGGGGGGAAAACCAGTGCCTGACTGTGACAATGGACTGGATGAGGGCTAATAAACAGCCTCAATCCAGAAAGACTGAGATGCTACTAGTGGGTGGTTCTTCTGACCGGATGGTGGATGTCCAACCTGTCCTGGATGGGGTTGCACTCCCCCTGAAGGAGCAGGTTCGTAGCTTGGGGGTTCTCTTAGAATCATCTCTGTCACTCGAGGCTCAGGTAGCCTCGGTGGCACGAAGTGCCTTCTACCAGCTTCGGTTGGTGGCCCAGCTACGCCCCTATCTGGATAGGGATAACCTGGCTTCAGTTATCCATGCTCTGGTAACCTCCAAGTTAGATTGCTACAATGCACTCTACATGGGGCTGCCTTTGAAGATGGTTCGGAAACTGCAGCTTGTACAAAATGCAGTGGCCAGATTGGTAACAGGGACCAGATAGTTCGAACATATAAAACCAATTCTGGCCCACTTGCATTGGCTGCCTGTATGTTTCTGAGCTCGATTCAAGGTGCTGGTTTTAACCTATAAAGCCTTACACAGCTTAGGACCACAATACCTGATGGAACGCCTCTCCTGACACGAACCCACCCATACACTATGCTTAACGTCCAAAGCCCTCCTCCGGGTGCCTACTCGGAGGGAGGCTGGGAGGCTGGCAACAAGGAAGAGGGTCTTCTCAGTGGTGGCCCCAAAATTATGGAATGATCTCCCTGACGAGGTGTGCCTGGCGCCAACACTGTTACCTTTCTGGCGCCAGGTCAAGACTTTCCTTTTCTCCCAGCCATTTTAGCATGTGTTTTTAAATTGCTTTTTAAAAGAAATGTGTTTTTAAATTTGTATATTTGTTTTTAATGTTTTTAATTGTTGTAAACCACCCAGAGAGCTTTGGCTATGGGGTGGTATACAAATGCAATAAATAAATAAATACAAATATGAGAAAGACGGGACATGATAGAGATGTACTGTATAAAATGATGCATGGTGCGGAAAAAGTGGACCAGAAGATGTAAGGATGGGGGAGAAATTAAATTCAGTTCCAGTCTGCCTACCTAATTCACACTTTCTGAAACAATCTGCAAACTGAAACAAAGCCATCCATTGAAATTTGCAGTTCTCTGAATTTTGCAATGCAGGTCTCTAAGTGATGTGTCAAAAATGCATATATTAGTGAAAATGAAATTAGTCCAGGAGCATATGTAGAAAAATCATGCCTCGTGGCAGAATTAGTAATAAGAATGTGCAGTTGGTTTTATTTGATCAGAAACTACCTGTAGGTACATAATTTCCATGGTGTAACTCTATGGTGTGTGGCATATAGTTTTGATGACATCATCAAGAAGTATAAAGTTCACAAAATCATGAATATCTCTGTAAATAGCGGGCAGATTTTAAAAGGTCTTAATTTAAGGATAAATTAGAGAGCTACAGAATAACAATAATTTCCATGGTGTAACTGATGTATGACACATAATATTGACAATATTATCAAGATGGCCACCATCTAAGTTCACAAAACCATCAATATCCCCATAACTAGTGGATGGATTTGAATTTTTAAGGTCTGTAATTTTTTAACAGCACCAGTACTTGATCAAGTACCTTGAAGAGATGTCAGTCCTGGCAGGCAGAGCTTGGAAGATTACTTAAAAAAAGTAATAAATTACAGTTACAGTTACACGGCCCCCCAAAAGTAGTAATTACCGCTACAATTACAATTGCTCTGAAAGTAACTGATTACTTTACTTTTACTCAAATGTAATTGCTACAATTACATTTTAGTTACTTTAAAAAAAAATGCCTACAAGGTGCTGGCCTTGGCTGCTGCACATCTAAGTAGCCTAAAACAACATTAAAAATAAGCACACACACACAGATGGTAGCATCTATAAGATTAACAGAATGGCATAACAGAATCTCACATCCTGTCACCCCACCCCCAGCAATGATGATACCCCAACACACATATTTTTGTATATATATTGCCTCCACCTCTTTTCTCCTTCCACTCCTGTCATTTTTTAAACAGTTTTCTCCACCCCGTCTTGCTCTCCACCTCCTCCCTCATCACCTCCTAAGCACCCATAGAGCATGAAGAACAACGCTGCACAGAAGCCCAATTTGAAGCACATGATTTTTAGTCACAAATCAGAGGAGCAGAAGGCTTCCCCTGCTCTCCCCCAAGTAATGCACAAAAGTAATGCTGGAAACATTACAATTACTCCTCAAAAGTAATGAAGTTACTACTCGTTCTATTACCAGCAAAATGTAATGAAGTTACCCACTCGTTACTCAAAAAAGTAATAAATTACAAGTAATTCATTACATGTAACTAGTTACTTCCAAGCTCTGCTGGCAGGGATACTATTAGGGCCATCAACATTGCACAAGCATCATCAGAATTCAAAAGAAGCAGTTACTAAACAAGATAATGGCAATAAATAAACTGTGTATCAAACTGAAATGGATTGGAAATCCATTTTCATATGAACTCATTAACATTGCAACCAAGGCAGTTTTCAGTGAAAAAAATTGCTGAGGGTGTTAGGCGATTGCGTGCACTCGGTATCAGATTGTATGAAGATTTCAAAACACAGATACTCATCTCAGAAACTAGTACCATGAATCTATGGGATCTGATCAAGAAGAACAAACTACATTTGATGTTCAAGTGCCAAGAAGATAAAAATTAATGTGGCCAGTGTTGTTAAAGAGTTAAGTGCAGAGACATCACTATTTGCCCTACTACTGATTGTAGCTAGATCATAGCACCAAGCTGATTTATGTGAGACATTGAGACACTACGGATTTTCTGCTGTACCATGATCACTGTTTAATACCGATGGGACTATGCATCTATGTCAGGAAAAAAGCAAATTAATTGAAATTTTGAAGTTACTTCTACCACCAACAAAAAATACTAGGACAACCAGCAAAGCACCTAAAACAGCATCACATCTGAAAGCATCTTTTCTGTTGCAATTATGTTATGTTATGGTTTATTTCTATGCCAGCCTTTGGCCAAAAAGGCCCTCAAGGTGGCTCACAAAAAATAAGCACAAATACAAAATTAGCATCAGAAAAGCACAATACAGTGTACAAAAATTTAAATAACAATATATTAACATTGTTAAAAAGCAACAGCAACATCTTTCAATAACAATACAATAACAGTCAGCACTTTCCTAATGTTTTGATGATGTCTACGATGTTCTGTCATCATATCTGAATTATTGATGGTATTATTATATTATAATTATTGATGGTATGGCAGAGCTACAAGCTACGGAGATATCAAAATCTATTCAAACATATAAAGATCCGGCTGATGCATTCATAACAAAAATTCAGAGCAAGTTTGGGATGATGAAATAACCTGGTGTTTGACACATGTAAAGACAATTCTATTAAGAGCATGACATGACAAAAGAGACTCAAGGGGATATCACCCACAAGTACAAAATCATGGACGGCACAAACATAGCATATGTTGCTATGAAGAAGCTACTTTTGCACATCAGCACCAAAGATGAGTTAACTGCGTACCTGCTCATGAGATGCATGCAAAAGTGACTAGCTGCATGGCGTACAGACGTGGGGCTGCCTGACATTGTTCTTTGGAGTTTCTTAGTAGTACCCGGGAAGAAGCAGTTACCAAGATAATTCTACATGCCGTCAATTGCACAGAAAAAGGAGTTTAAAAACGTCATCTGTTTGCACAGGACATTGATATTTTGTTCTTGCTATGAGAAGATACCCAAGACTTTCTTCTGAGTCTTACTTTGTTCCTTCTTCCAAAAAATGTTATATCGCATGAGAATATGTTTCAGTCACTAGGCCCTTTGAAGGCTTCTGTATTGCCTGCATTTCACACCTTGGGTGGATCTGATAGCACAGGTACTTTGTCAGGGAAAGGTGAAATTTCATACTGGAAATCATTCACTACAGCGACCAAAGCAGGGCTGTGGAGTCGGTATGCCAAACCTTCGACTCCGACTCTATTTTTCTACTGTCCGACTCCGACTCTGACTCCTTCATAAATGGCAAATGTATATTGACTAGTAATAACAAATTTACTGTAGTAAAATGGTAGCACAAGGCATTTCATCACCAACACCTGATCATCAGGCTAGATTGATAGAACATAAGATATATTTTTTGATTAAAATTTCTGAAGAAGAAAACTTTCCTAAATTCCTATGAAAGTTTTTATTTTGAAGTCAGAGTTGGTACATTTCTACCGACTCCGACTCCACCCAAAATTGCTTCTGACTCTGACTCCACGACTCTGACTCCACAGCCCTGGACCGAAGACACCCTTCCTGCTTTAAACTCACTAGGAGCAGAAGACACAACCCCAGACATAGTATTTGATAAAATGGAAGCATTCATTTGCCAGGTCTATCAGCCAAGAACCAGGATAACCATTCTTGCAGAGTTTGTCAGTCCATATTTTCTAGGAATCAGACAAAATGGGAAAAATTACTACCTGCACGAGGTGTTTTTATATCTGCAATGAAGAGGGTTAACTACCAAGCTGTATTTGGAACCAAGATGACCAAGCACATCCAACAATTCCATCTCCTGTTGAACATTGATGGCGCATGGAGCATGGACAGATATCTCCCATTCTCTGTGACATGCCGTGTGCACCAGATTCAATTCTGCAGTTGATCAGATGCTCATATTTATTTACTTATTGCGTTTGTATACTGCCCCATAGCCGAAGCTCTTTGGGCGGTTTACAACAATTAAAAACATTAAAAACTTGTGTAAAGAACAGATGCAGTCCACCCTGCAAGTGCTTAGCCAACAACCTACTGTGTACAGACGTGTGAGTGTGGACGAAATGACGACCTGTGTGATAATGATTCTCACATTTGACTGGCTCTCTCAGACCCTGATAATGAAGATGATGATGGTGATGATGGTGACAATGTTGACTAAAGCCTATTAGAATATGCAGTGTGTGAACATTTATGTTATGTTATAGCAACAACTAACAGTTCCAATAAACAATAGTGAATGACTTTATATAGCTGATAACTCTGCAATCATATTACATATTACTATCAACATAAAATTGTCACCTATTAAACATTATCTATTAAAATACTTACCTGTTAGGTATTAAATAATAGGGTCGCCATAAGTCGTAATCGACTTGAAGGCACATAACAACAGCAACAACAAGGTATTAAATATGCAATTGAATCACACACAAAAAATAAATTCCAGTAGGAATTTTTTTGTTCTGTCTTTGGTACCTGTGTAACACCCAAAACTAGTATATAGGGTTGATATTATAAACACACAAATATCTATAAAAATTATTGACTTTCAAGTTAAAGTTGTAAGGATCACATTTATAGTTCTTTGCAGTGCTTACAAAACGAGACCTTATACATTAAAACCCATCTACTATTTACAGATATATTCGTGATTTTGTGAATTTTGATGGTGGCCATCTTAATGACATCACCAAAACTATACGCCACACACCATAGAGGTACACCATGGAAATTATGTATCTAAAGGTAGTTTCTGATCAAATAAAACCAACTGCACATTCTTTTCACTAATTCTGCCATGAAATTACAATTGCTCTCCTGCTAATAGAAGAATGCCTTATATTATATTATATATTTATTTATTTATTAAATGTACTTCCTCCCAGTAGGAGCCCAGGACAGCAATTATATCAGGGGGAATTGCTTGGCAAAAACGTGTATATTAGGAGAAATTTGCACTAAAATGCTGATATATGTCCATGAAGACTTTTTTTTAAAAAAAATGCAAACTCGTGGAGAACTGAACTTCAGACTGGAAAAATGAGAAACCGAGAGAAACCAGAATGGATAGATTTGCCCATCCCATTTGTGACTTGGCTAAACATGTCTTGGTGATCTATCTATTTAAGTGGGCTTTCCCTGGCTCATAAGATTCATTACACTGCTCTGTTTTATCATTGCTTGATAGTGCTGCCCATTAACTACCGGACCAAGTTCAAGGTTCTGGTTTTGGTGTAGAAAGCCCGATACAGCTTGGGACCAGGATACCTGAAAGACCTTCTTATCCCTTTTATACCAGTTGATCATTATGCTCTGCAGGTAAGGGCCTCCTGCAGATACCATTTTATCAGGAAGTCCATTCTACACAACATAAGAAGAGGACCTTTGGTGAAGTGGCACCTACCCTGTGGAATTCCCTCCCCTTAAATATTAGACAGGCGCTATCTCTGTTATATTTTAGGGGCTACTGAATACCTTCCTCTTTCAACAAGCCTTTTAAGTAGAGACCTTATCCCAGTCTGTGTCTTTTAAAATTGCTTTTTAATATGTTTTTAAAGCTTTTCTTAAAAATATGTTTTTAAAGATGTTTTGTTTTAATATGTTTTTAAAGATGTTTTGTTTTAATAAGTTTTTAAAGATGTTTTAATATGTTTTAAAGTCTGTTTTTATGATGTTATAGAGTGTTTTTAGTGTTTTTGTTTGCCACCCTGGGCTACTTGGAGGAAGGATGGGGTATAATTTTAACAAACAAACAAACAAACAAACAAACAAACAAACAAACAAACAAACAAACAAACAAACAAACAAACAAACAAACAAACAAACAAACAAATAGATGTGGTCTCTGTTTTTATTATGTATTTCATTGTATTTTTGCTTATAATGTTGTATATAGATCCCCACCCAAATCCCATCCTTCCGTGTTTTATGCAAACCGCTTAGGGATTTCAAACGCTAAGCAGTAGATAAATATTGCTTAACAGCATCACTGCCATTAGGATGTGTCCAAGTAAGTTTTACTCAGAGCAGACCTATTAAAATTAATGGAGTTACCTATGTTAATTATTTTCAATGAGTCTACTCTGAGTAGGACTAACACTGGATACAAAGCAATGGTCCCCAGCATTACATTAAGGAAAACTGCTTGTATGTATGTGTATATGAGGCAATATTGTGTATAAAACACATATATGATGAGAAATGTGCATGACAATGTGTATGACATTTTGGGCAGACTTTTTTCTTTTAAAAAAGTTGCAAAATGGTGCAGAAATAGGGCAAACCAGCGGAGACTGATGGCTCTGATGTCAATGGGGCAATGGAATCCACTCTGGGTTTTAGTCTGAACTTGGTGTCCATGATGCTTTTTAACAATGAGAGGAAGGGAAAAAAACAAAGAAAAATACTGAAATGAAATAAAATAAATAAAAATATTAAAGGCACAAACATTAAAAACAAAGAAATAAAATATATGAATACTTATAATAACAACAATAAATCACTATCACTTTACATTATGGATACAATAACCATCAGTACATGCATCTTGAGTTAAAGCACCTTGGACAGCTCCTTGAAGGTTTGGACTAAAACCCAGAGTGGCTTCCACTGCCCCACTGGCATGGAGTCACTGGCCACCACTGTCTGGAGGGCACCAGGCTGGGAGAAGATTGCCCTAGCCAATTGTTAGAATTATTTGATCCTTTGAGACTTTTTAAAAATAATAATGATGCACTCATCAAAAGGGACAAGGGGAATAACTCTAATTCAGTAAAAAGTAACCTAAGACGTAGACCTTTCAGGACAAGCCAGCAAGAAAATGAAACTACATTCCTTTCTGATTAGCACTATTTGGACCGGGAAAAGTACTTTGCAACCTTAGAACGCGGAAAGGTATGTCTGTGTTGCTTGTATCTTTCAAAGTCAGGAAAAAGCTCAAAAGACAGCAGTTCCATAATGCATCACTGGCAGAGTCTGCATTTCTGGCTGAAAAGGGATTTGAAAACAGGGCTTTGCAGTCATAGGATGGCAAACAATAGAGCTGTTGAAGCTCTGTAATGGAAAAGGGAAGGGCCATAGCTCAGTGGTAGAACATCTGTTTTTACATGCAGAAAGTCCCACATTTAATCCCCCCAGCATCTCCAGGTAGGGCTGAGAGTTCCCAGTTTGAAATTATGGAGAGCTGCTGCCAGTCAGTGTAGACAACACTGAACTAGATCTGGACCAATTCTCAGTATAAGGCATCTTCTGATGTTCAACACCCTAGATGTTTTCTGTGCTCTCTAAAGCTGTGTTTATAAGATCTAGAGTGTACAGCTGGATTTTGTAAGGGAAAGGGCTCTGGGTCAGTGTTAGAACATTTCCTTTGCAGGCAGAAAGCCCAAAGTTCAATCAAGGTATCTCCAGGTAGGACCGAGAAAGAGCCTGGTTTGAAACCCTAGGGACCTGCTGCCAGTCAGTGTAGACAGTAGTGACCTAGATGGACTGAGGTCATATAAGGCGACTTCCTCTGTTCCATATGTTCCCAGGTGGGCAAAGCCAGGCTGATCTCTGTTCCTCCAGACATAGGACTCTGGAAGTTAAGGAAGTTCTGATAGGTGTCCGGGCAGCTGGGCAGGGTAGCTGTTGATGTTCTGGCTAATGGGGGAGAGAAACCAGATCTCCTCCCTTCAGAGTGGGCCGCAGGTTTAAGGGAGCTCTGGGTGAAGCTCCTTCTGGTGGGCTCCCTCTTACATTGATGCCCTTCCTCAGGCTGACTTGGAGCTGGCGACTGGGAGCTGCCATTTTAATTTCCCACAGTGCCCCAGAATGCCTGACAGAGTGTCACTCCAGGACACCGAGGAAATTAAAATGTGGCTCTCTGAGCTCTCTGCTTGATGCGGAGGGCCCAGGACAGGTGTCAGCACTGGGTGGGCCCTGCTGGGATATTATGGACTAGGCAGCTGTCCTAGGATGTCGGGTGCTGATGCCAGGCCGGTTGCCATTCTTCCAGCAACTTGGCCACAACGGATTACATTTCTGCAGGTTGGAAAGAGAGTTGAGTAGTCTCTGCCTTACATGCAGAAGGTTCCAGGTTCAGTTCGTGACTTCTCCAGGTAGGACTGGGAGAGATTCCTGTCTGAAATATGGCAAAGAGCCATAGCACTGTGGTAGAGCATTTGCTTTGCATGCAGAGGGCTTGAAGTTCAACCCCTGGTAGCTCCTGGTAGCTTTGGGAGAGACCAGAACTTGGAAGTAATTAGTTACAAGCAACGAATTACTCGTAATGCGTTACTTTTTTGAGGAATGAGTGGGCAATTCCTTTCCATTTTGATTGTAATAGAACTAGGAGTAATTTTATTACTTTTGTGGAGTAATTGTAATCTTTCCAGAATTACTTTTGGGCATTACTTGGGGGGGCAGGGGAAGTCTTCTGCTCCTCTGATTTGTGGATGAAAATCATGTGCCTCAAACTGGGCTTCTGTGCAGCGTCGCTCTTCCCTCATGCTCTGTGGGTGGGTAGGAGGCGACAAAGGAGGAGGTGCAGAACGAGACAGGGGTGGAGTGGAGAAAACAATGGATAGTGGTGGAGAAGAATGGAGTGGAGGGAGAAAGGAGCCGGAGGGCAAGAACATGGATAAAGGAAGAGGAGGAGGCAGCAGCAGCAGAATGGAGACAAAGAACTGTGGAGGTGAAAGATGACAATGTGTGTGTGTGTGTGTGTGTGTGTGTGTGAATACTGTGTTTGCACTTGGCACCCAAAGTGGCCTCCACCACCCTCTCTGGCTACTGTGCTGCATTTGCAGTATTTTAATGTTTTTGCATCTGAGGGGAAAATGTTTGCTTGGGTGAGTGTCCCTTAGTTGGCGGCAGGGCAGGGTTCTGGAGGTGGTTAAGAGAGAGAGATTATGCTTGCTGGCCGAGAGAGTGTGTGTGGGAGGGGACTTGCACTTGGTTTGACATGCAAAGATCTGAGTAGTGGCCTCTGCCTTCCTCCCCACCTTCCTTACCAGTGGAGAGACCACCGTTGCTATCTTATGGTTAAAAAGAATTATTCTACTACCTCTGTATGCGTGTTTATTTTTAATGTTGTTTTAGGCTACTTAGATGTGCAGCAGCCAAGGCCAGCACCTTGTAGGGATTTTTAAAAAAAAGTAACTGAAATGTAATTGTAGTGATTACTTTTGAGAAAAAACAATCAGTTACTTTCAGAGCAATTGTGATTGTAACAGTAATTACTACTTTTTTGGGCCATGTAACTGTAACTGTAATTTATTACTTTTTAAAAGTAATCTGCCAAGCGCTGTTAGAGACAACCCTGTCAGTTGTTTTGGAGTGATCTAGATAGACCAATGGCGTGACTCAGTATAAGGCACCTTTCTGTGTTCCTAGAAGGCCCCAGGTTCGACCCCCAACCTTCTCCAGGTAGGGCTGGGAGGCACCCCTTAGTCTGAAACCCTGGAGAGCTGCTACCAGTCAGGGTAGAGACTAATGAGCTAGATAGACTCATGCTACGACTTAATGTAAGGAAGCCTCTTATGTGCCCATGTTCATAGAGAGGCTCAGCATTCCTCCGCGCTTGCTAAAGCTAGTAACAATAATGTTGTTATTAGTACAGTTTCAACACTCAGGCAGCAATGTTTACTCTATGGACAGTGTGTGTATCCTGTCTAATTCCAAAATAAATTTCTCAGGTTGCGTAATAGGTTTGGCGGCTGCTGTGAGGTTTTGGATTAAGATTCCATCCCTCAAGCAAAGCATTTTTGGTTAGCCGTTAAATGTTCACTCATGAAGCGGCCCTGAGCTGCCTTGGTTCTTTTCTTTATTTCCTTAAGAGTTGAGAGTCCCCTCCCCCCAGTTATTGTTCCTTTCTTGCTGAGAATTTAAAAAAACAACAACCTGGGATGTGATGTGCTGAATTAATTCCATGAACTGTCCAAGGAATTTTCCTCCCTGCAAAATAACATTTCCTGCATCTGTAAATCATTTCACTGCCTCTGTCCACAACAGTTTGGCAAATGACCTTTTGGAGTTTCCAATGGCTGTTTGTTTGTTTGTTTGTTTGTTTGTCTGTTTATGACACCCCCACTTAACCCTTTCAGGGCAAAGGCACCATAGGAATTCTGTGAAATCACTGCGGTGGGAGATGCAGGGGCATAAAATAGGTAAGCATCAAGAAAAACAGCACACACACACAGACAAGATTTCTCAGGTTTGCATACCTATTTCTTGGAAGGTTTAATATAGCTGAGTGGAAAGGTCTAAAAGTGCAGGGGGGACTGTAGCTGTTTATTTATTTATTTGTTTATTATTTGATTTATATCCCACCCTTCCTCCCAGCAGGAGCTCAGGGCGGCAAACAAAAGCACTAAAAATACTTTAAAACATCATGTAAACAGACTCTAAAATACATTAAAACAAAACATCTTTAAAAACATTTTTAAAAAGCTTTCAAGACATCTTTTTTTAAAAAAGGTTAAAAACATTGTGTGTGTTTTTTAAAAAAAGGTTGAAAACATATTAAAAAGCAATTCCAGCACAGGGGCAGACTGAGACAAGATCTCAACGTAAAAGGCTTGTTGAAAGAGGAAAATCTTCAATAGGCGCCAAAAATATAACAGAGATGGCGCCTGCCTAATATTTAAGGGTAGGGAGTTCCACAGGGCAGGTGCCGCCACACTAAAGGTCTGTTTCCTATGTTGTGCAGAATGGACCTCCTGATAAGATGGCATCTGAAAGAGGCCCTCACCTGCAGAGCACAGTGATCGACTGGGTATATAAGGGGTAAGACGGTCTTTCAGGTATCCTGGTCCCAAGCTGTATAGGGCTTTGTACACCAAGACTAGAACCTTGAACTTGGCCTGGTAGCAAATGAACAGCCAGTTTTGCATGCTGAAGGCCACAAGTTCAATCCCCGGCATCTCCAGGTAGGGCTGGGAATTTTTTCCTGCCTGAAACCCTGTTAGCAGTCAATACTGAGCTAGATGGACCAATGGTCTGACTTAGGATGAGGCAGCTTCCTCTCTGTGGTGACTGTGGCTCCATGTCACTGGGGCAATGGTTTTAGTGCAAATGCTTAGTACCTTGGAGAGCTCCTTGAGTGTTTGGACTAGAACGCAGAGAGGATTCCACAGCCTCGCTGACATGGAGCCACCGAGTGCCATTGTTTCCTATGTTCTTAAAATAACCATTCTCGGCTTAACTTTGAGGGCGGAGTGATGTAAAAGTTTCTGGACCAGGTGCTGAATGGGAATTTCTGATTCTTCTTATTTTAATGATATCTGGTTTTATATCGTTGCTTTATGGTCTTTGCAGTCATTTAGCTATTTTATAGTTTGTCATGAAGCGCCTTCGGGAAAATTTCAGTTTGAAGGAAGGATCATCATCAACAAAAAGAACAACATAATGATGATGATGATCATGATGCCCTTTTGAGCCTCATCAAGGAGCATCTGTTGATCCAGGTCCTGTCTTGGACTCTAGCATGATGAAGAAGGGTGGAGCAAAGTTTTAATGTACTCAATATAACAGGGAAGAGGGATATGTTGCCCTCCAGATGCTGTTGGATTTCAACTTCCATCAGCTCTGGCCAGAGCGACTATCGGTCAAGGATGATGAGAGCTGTAGCCTAGCATTATCTGGAAGGCCAACGGTTTCCCATCCCGCCCTTTGGGGATAACCTTCTGCACCCACAGGAAGGAGATGTGCCCCAAATCAACAAGGTACTCGCAAATCTTAGCTAGCTTGTCAAAAAACCTGGACACAGCAAATGATGGACAGCTTTGCTCTGTACCCTTTTGTTGGAAGCAATCCAGCATAGACCGGGCTCTTGCCTCGAGAGAGCTGTGGCACGTTGGTTAACCAGAGAAAGCCATAAATTGAGGGGTGTCTTTGTGAGTGCATGCAAAACATCTGTTGGGTGAAGAGCTTATCTTCCTCCACAAGACAGCGTGTGAGGTGGGATAGGAATGTGGGGAGAAAGTGAGAGGGTAAGAAGGGAAGGAAATAGCACATTAGCTGCTCCCCCTGAGCCATATTTATAAATATAGGAATCTATTTATATGGATGTGAGTTCTCAGTAGGAGAGGTTCCAAGGCCATTTCATACACAGTCAAGACAGGTAGGTTATGTGTGTGACTGGGTGCAAGAGAGTATTAGGTTAATGCAACTTTACTCAACATGCATGTAAAATGGTGATGCATGTATACATTATGTGTTTATAAGGAACCTTTTCCATGTCTACCAAATTGAGAACAGCTGTTATAGCACAGTGGGGAGGAGAGCCTGGCTGGGAGTCCAGAGTCTGTGAGTTCAAATCCCCGCTCATGTCTCCTGGGTGTCAAGGGCCAGCTAAAGATCACCCCCACAGTGAGTAGTTCAGGGGTTACGTGCCCTGCCACCTGTGCAGCCATGGGCAAGCTGCATAGTCCCAAGGAGCCCAGTTGCCCCCCCCAGCTGGCAGTTGCAGACAAGGAAGGGGCTGGCTTGTGCAGCTGTGGCAAGCTGAGCAGGCCCTAGCCAGCTGGGGAGGACTAGCCTCAGAGGGAGGCGATGGTAAACCCCCTCTGAATACCGCTTACCCTGAAAACCCTATTCGTAGGGTAGCCATATGTCAGGATAGACTTGAAGGCAGTCCATTTCCATTTCACCAAATTGAGGCCTTTCTCGTGGTCCTGCCAATGAACTTTGCCTAGGAATGGGAGAGAAATTCACTTTGATTCTTATTTTAACATGCACGTCCCTAAATTGCACTTCCTGAAACTGAAATACAGTTCTCTTTCAAATCCACACTTGTCTGAATGTTATGATGCAGTTCTCTAACCAAATAATGTGAATATTAGGGGAATGTGTGTATAAAAATGCTTCTGTTAATGAAAGCAATGAGAGCCAGTGTGGTGTAGTGGTTAAGGTGTTGGACTGCAACCTGGGAGACCAGGATTCGAATCCCCACACAGCCATGAAGCTCACTGGGTGACCAGTCACTGCCTCTCAGCCTCAGAGGGAGACAATGGTAAACCCCCTCTGAATACCGCTTACCATGAAAACCCTATTCGTAGGGTTGCCATAAGTCAGAATCGACTTGAAGGCAGTCCATTTCCATTTTCAATGAAAGCAATATACAGAAATGCATTATGTTAGGGAAATTTGTTTGCAAAAATGTGTATATCTGTAGAAATTCATACTAAAATGCTGATGAATTATCAAGAGGCCTTTAAAAATTTGCATACTGATGCAACATTGTGCAGAATGGAGCTTCTGGTTGAAAAATGAGAAATGGAAAGAAATCGAAATTGACCAGCTCATCCATCCCTAGCTTTGCCTGAGTTGTGGTGATGTGGGACAGGGCCTCCTTGGTGGTGGTGGTGCCCCAGTTGTGGAATTCCCCCCCTCTTGAGAATATGGCAGTCTTCCTCACTGATGAATTTTAGGAAGCAACTTAAAACACATCTCTTCACGTTGGCACTTAGAGGGATGACTGCGGGCTGGCAATGCTTGCTTTAAATCATAGCTGAGTTGTTATAGATGACTTATTTCCATGGGGTGTTTATGTCCTGTGTTGTTCTTATGGCATTTTGTTCACCACCCTGAGATCCCTTGGGATGAAAGGCAGTCTGAAACAATGAAAAACAAATAAACTAAGGCCACATCCACACCAGACATTTATACACTGTAAACAGTTGTGGCTTTCCTTAAGAATCCTCGGAAGTTTAGTTTGTGAAGGGTGCTGAACTTTATTGGGAGACTCCTGTTCTCCTGACAGAGCTCCAATGGCCACAGTGGTTTAACAGTCAGTGCCTCTTCCCAGAAAATGTTGGGAATTGTAGCTCTGTGAGGGAATAACAGTCTCCTAACAACTCTGAGCACCCTTCACAAACTATACTTCTCAGGATTCTTTGGGGGAAGCCATGACTGTTTAAAGTGGAATAAATGTCTGGTGTTGATGTGGCCAAGGAACCAGGATGATATGCAAGAGCAATTGCCCTTTCACTTGGGTTGCAAACCCATTTATTTATTTATCAGTCAAATTTATATCCCACCCTACTTTCCTGAAGGGTGCCCAGGACTGCTAACAACATAAATTCCAATATACAGAACTATAGCCATCATACAATAATTAAAATAACAGCTCCTCCTCCTCTTCCTGCTCCTCCTCTTCTTCTTCTTTGCAAAATTCAATCTTATTTATACAACAGAATACAATAATCTCCCTTAACTTTCAGAACATTGTGAATCCATAACTTTCACAAGCAAATAACCCATGTGTCCTACAATGATCAACACACAAGAAAATATCCGATAATTTTGCTCCCTAAATCTAATGTAATAAGTTACTTTGCTGTTAATGCAGAACCCATAATTTTATTGTGTCATTTTTAAACAGATGAAGGTTATGAAATCTACAGTGCTTCAATGCCCCTATCCCCTGGACAAATGAAAATGTCTTCTAATTCTGCCAGGATGTGGCCAGTAAGGGGATTGCTTGATCTCTCACGGAAGGGAGGTCCAGAAATACCTCCCCCTTATTCATAACAGATGATATGCATGGTGGTAGAGATTGTGTGAGTCAGTGGGGGGAAGCCTATGGCTGTCCAGATGTTGGTGGACTATGACTCCCATCCTCCCCCTGACCACTGGCCATACTGGCTGGGTCTGATAGGAGTTGAAGTCCACCAACATCTACCACAGATTCTCTGCCCCTCGTCTGAGGCTTACTCCATGCTCCAGTGTGAAGGTAACATGGCTGCTAGTTGTGACAGCTATATGCTACATCCAGGATAAGAGGCAACAGGCCTTAAATGCCAGTTGTCAGGGTACGAGAGTGGGAGAGGATTTTTGCCCCCATGGATCATTCAGATCATGGTATTCCCGATCTCTACGTATGGATGTGAAAGTTGGACAGTGAAAACAGCCGGTAAGAGAAAAAAATCAACTCATTTGAAATGTGGTGTTGGAGGAGAGCTTTGCACATGCCATAGAATGTGAAAAAGAGAAATAATTGGGTATTAGAACAAATTAAACCAGAACTATCACTAGAAGCTAAAATGATGACACTGAGGTTATCATACTTTGGACACATAATGAGAAGACATGATTCACTAGAAAAGACAATGATGCTGGGGAAATCAGAAGGGAGTAGAAAAAGAGGAAGGCCAAACAAGAGATGGATTGATTCCATAAAGGAAGCCACAGACCTGAACTTACAAGATCTGAACAGAGTGGTTCATGACAGATGCTCTTGGAGGTCACTGATTCATAGGGTCGCCATAAGTCGTAATCGACTTGAAGGCACCTAACAACAACAACAACAACAACAATGCCTTCACTTGACTTGAAGGCATATAACAACAAAAGTCCTGCTTGAGGGCTTCTTAAATGCATATGGTAGCCCATTCTGGGAAGTGAGATGTTGGACTAGGAAGGCCTTTGGTGTGATCCCGCAAGCCTGTTCTTATGTTCTTATATTGAAATGGAAATGGACTGCCTTCAAGTCGATTACGACTTACGGCGACCCTATGAACAGGGTTTTCACTATAAGCGGTATTCAGAGGTGGTTTATCATTGCCTTCCTCTGATGATGAGAGGCAGTGACTGGCCCAAGTTCACCCAGTGAGCTTCATGGCTGTGTGGGGATTCGAACCCTGGTCTCCCAGGTTATATTCCAGCACCTTAACCACTACACCACACTCTTATATTACCTATACATATTGTGTATGTAAAAGGCTCCTGGTTTTCAAATCCACTTAGCATTTGTTCATGTGTCACTTCAGGGCTGTCTGATCCCTTGTGCTCCCCCACGATCACAGAGATTCTCTGATGGTGCACTTCTGTTGGTTCTGCACACAGCCCGGGAGGTTCGCTTGGCCTTCAGAAGGAACCTTTAGTGTGGCAGGGCCCTGACTAGTGGAACTCCCTACCAGCAGAGGTTCAACAGGAATTGTCCCCGCCTGCCTTCAGACATCTATAGAAAACTATATTGTTTACACAGGCCTCCGCAGTACGAATTTTTCTTTTTAACCAACCAGTATTTACTGATGTTTTATTGACATTTTAAATGATGTTTTTACTGATTTTTTTGCAACCTTTTTGTGTTGTATATCGCCGTGTTACACTTTTATGACAGTGCAGATTACAAATACTTCAGTAAATCAACAAATGTGCACTCTGTCATATTTGATATGCGTTCGGTGGGTCTTGAGCAGAGCTTGGAAAAGTTACTTTTTTGAACTACAACTCCCATCAGCCCCAGCCAGTATGGCCACTGGATTGGGCTGATGGGAGTTGTAGTTCAAAAAAGTAACTTTTCCAAGCTCTGGTCTTGAGTTATGTCTATAGTATGAGGGTTTTTTTAAATTCTTTGCTGTACTCTGCTTTGAGGAACCTCAAAGGTAAATAAGTGACCTATACACTTGAAAAGCAAATATCCTGAGCTAACTGGGTTTCTCTTGAGTAGCCTATATGTCAGGGGTGAGAAACTCTTGGCCCCCCAGATGTTGTTGGACTACAGCTCCCATCATCCCTGGTTATTGGCCATGTTGGCTGGGGCTGATGGGTGCTGGAGTCAAACAACATCTGGAGAGCCACAGTTCCCTTATCCCTTCTTTGCAGAATGAGTGTGTCCTGACAGGATTAAGATTCTGAGGAAAGTCAAATGGTGGGACCAAGGTTGAAGCAAGGCTGAAACAGATTGGGTTCTGGGACCTGGGACCTGAAGGGCCATCTACTTCTGTATGAACTAGCCTGGTTAATAAGACCTTCAGAGCCCCTTTTCAGATTTCTTCCACCCTTAGATGTGAGATGGGCAGCCACAGCAGACAGGGCCTTTTCAGTTGTGGCACTTTGATTAGGGACCACCTTTCCACTCTTAGTTTACTCAACTTCCTCTTGAATGGCTTTTAAATGTCAATTGAAAACACTGCCATTTAAGCAAGCTTTTAATAATGTTTAGGACCTTTTAATCATTTTTCCTGCTTTCAGAAGCAAAATGTAAATGTTGTTGATTGTCAGCCACTTTCCCATCAGCTGCTTTTATTGTGTGTTTTTTCCTGTTATTAATGGTGCTTACTTCTTGTTTTACCTTTGGGCATTACTGCTGTTGGCCTATATTTCTTGCAGGGAGGTTACTGGCTTTAATTATGTTGTATGCTGCCTTGAAGGTTTAGAGGTGGAATAACATGTTTTCAATAAATACACTTGGTTTTTAGGATGATAGTGTAAAAAGGGAGAAATTATGGTGGTATATATTGACTTTCAGCTTACCCATCCACCCACCTTCAAATATTCACTTGATAGTGGCAAATTCAGAAGTGCAGGCCCCCTTCATGATTGTCACAGCCATGCCCCCTCCCCCTTTTTTTGCTGCTGGGTTGAGAATGAGATCCTTGTTAATGCCTTCTCCCACAATACACATCCCTAGGAGCCAATAAGCATGAAAGAGGAGAGTGTTAGCTACTGAAAAGAGTCTTCTCAGTGGCTGACTCATCTCCTTTCACTCTGATTGGCTCCAATCAGCAGGAAAGGACAAGGAAGCATAGTAGAAAACTCTTCTCAGTGGCTAACACACTCCCCTTTCATGCTGATTGGCCCATAGGATGTTGGATACATAGGACCCTGCTGGGACCCTGCTCCCTCTAAGACCCTCCGAGACCCTGGACAACTATACTCCTGCACTTGATGCTGTAGTCATCTAGTCTTGAGAGAGCAGGTGTGAACTCCTGCGTAGTTAGAGTCTGCAATGACTGGAAACTTGGCAGTGGCTATATGACAGGACACAGTTCTTTTTCTGAGAACCTAATTTCAGAGCTTGCAAAAGTTACTTTTTTAAACTACAACTCCCATCAGCCGCAGCCAGCATGGCCACTGGATTGGGCTGATGGGAGTTGTAGCTCAAAAAAATAACTTTTCCAAGTTCTGTTTCCCCTCTGTACTTTTCTTTTTAGAAACTCATCAGCACACATAACTGAGGCTGCAATCCTAACCCCAAGTCAACGGGACTTGCTTCTGAGTAGACATGATTAGGATTGCAACCTTAGTCTGACTGTAAATGCGCAGAGTGTGTGCTACTGCTGCTATCAGCCAGTAGAATTCAGGAACCCATTGGCTCCTGGCCTGATGGAAGCTGATGGGTTCCTGATCTCAGCTCAAATGGGTTCTTGATTACTGCTGGGTTCTCCGTCAGAGTGGCTGACTTTGCCTGGATTCAGTCTCAGCAATTCATTGCTCCTGCCCAAGCTGATCTGCTGGGCCACTCGATGGGCCATCCAGTTGCCAACATAGGAAACTGCTTTATAGTGAGTCAGACTACTGACTCACCTAGCTCTGTATTGTCTGCACTGATCGGCAGCAGCTCTCCAGTATTGCAGGAAGGGTCTCTCCCAGCTCTGCTTGGGGTTGAACCTGGGACCTTCTGCATGCAAAGCAGATGTTTTGTTACTGGGCTATGTCCAGTGGACTAACTAAAGTGCATTGATTTCCATGGATCTAGGGACCTAGGAAGCTGTCTTATACTGAATCAGACCGACTGGTCCATCTACACTGACCGACAGCATCTCTCCAGGATTTCAGACAGGGAGTCTTTCCCAGCCCTAGCTGGAGATGCTGGGGACCAAATCTGGGACCTTCTGCTACAGCCCTTCCACCAGCCCTGAGAGATATGCCCTATGAAACACTGGGCTGCTTTCCCAAGCAACTTATTCAGAATAAAGAATGAACGGCAATTAATGTATGCTAGAAGCAAGGTGGGAAAATGAAGGGGAATGGGGGTTGGGAGAGGGAATCAAGAGGTGCGCCTGTATGCCTTTAAGGCCAGCGAGTAGGAAACAAAAGTCATCAACTCTGAAAGTAACAAATGGAAGCCCAGAGCTGTAGAGCTAATGTGCAAACTTGTATCTGTCCTCTATGGCTCTATCATTTATTCAGGAGGAAGAAGCAGAAGACAGGGACTCGCATTTGCTTGATACTCAATTATACATTAGTGTACATCACTTGGCAATCTGTTCATATCAATTTAATTGGATTTTAATATTGCCTCTGATCTTGTTGTCCAATTAACAGTACTGGCTGGCAATAAAGCAGAACCACACACTATGTAACACCTTTGATCCCTGCCATATGGAGCGCTTCCATTGATTACCACATTTTCAAAAAAAGTTCGCTCTCTCAATATGGACTGTGATAAATGGGAGAAAAGGCACATCCCCAACGTGATAAAAATTTCACTTCCACCCGCAACTTCATTTATTTTGTTGACATTCGGCTCTGATTAAGAACAATAAAAAAATCATGCCCTGAATATCATATGCAAATACAACCCCGGGTATGCATCTAATTATGCCAAGGGAGCATTACGGTGACTTGTTTGGCATCCTCGCGGTCTTTTCCTCCCCCCTTTTCCTTCCTTTCTTTTTTTTAAAGTGACAGCGTATACTTCTGGGCTTGATGTGTGAGGAAGAGTCACTGCGGCGACTGTCATTTAATAAACAGCGAATGTTGCGCTTGCCATCGAGGCATGAAAAATTAGCTGCTGTTCTGCTTGTTATTTTGCTACCGTTGTACCCAGGTGATGTTTTTGGCAATGGACCGCGTCCTTTTCCCCCTGGCCCTTTCCCTGTGCTGCGCCTGCCACAGACGGAGGAAACGGAGAAATTGGTCGGAAAACGTTTGCAAGTGCCAAGGCTGGCATCAAAGCTTGGGCGCTTTTCCAGTGTTCGTACAGGCTGAGGGTAATGAAAGCATTGGCGGCAGGTCAGTCTGCTTGCTGGGACGTTTTGGGGGCTTGGGAGTACTCAGGTACCTTACAAGTCATAGCTCAGGGATAGAGTGTCTGCTTTGGATGCAAAAGGTCCCAGGACCAGTTCCCGGCATCTCTAGGTAGGGCTGGGAATGTCCTCAGTCTCAAACCCTGGGGAGACGCTGCCACTCAGTGTAGACCCCACTAAGCTAGATGGACCAATGCTCTGACTAGGGATGGGGGAGGAATTGGATTCAGTTCACTTTTAAAGGCAAAGCGATCTAATTCACTGCTTCTGAAACAACACCTGAACTGAAACGCAGCCATCCTTCGAAATTCATACCGTTCTGAATTTTGCAGTGCAGTTTGCCAGCCTAGTAATGGGCACAAAAATGCAAGTGCTGGAGTGAAGTATGCATAAAAATGCATATATTCATGAAAATTACAGACAAAAACGCATTGTATTATTTTATTTATTTATCTATTTATTATTTGATTTATATCCCGCCCTTCCTCCCAGCAGGAGCCCAGGGACAGTTGCTGTGCAAAGATGTGTGTTAGGCAAAACTGCACGCCAACATGTGTATATTTGCACTAAATTTGGGCTAAAGAAATTTGCACTAAAATGTTAATGAGTTTTTGTTGTAAAATCATAAACTGATGTGGCAATGTGGAGAACTGAACTGAAAACTGGAAAAATGAGGAACAGAGAAAACAAAACAGACAGAGCTGACCAGCCCAAGAGTCAATCCATAGCATCTCCAGGGAGGGCTAGGAGCCTGAGGTCCTGGAGATCTCCTGCCAGTCAGCACAGACAGTCCTCAGCTAGATGGACCCATGGGCTGGGTTGGCGCAAGGCAGCTGCCTGTGTTTCCATGTACCCAATGCCGTATTTCCTTATGATGCATGCATCTCTGCTCCCTTATTGTTTGGAAGGTCCAAAACCACCCTAAAAACAGATTTGGTCAAGTTTCACAACCTATGAAGCTGACTTATGCTGGGTCAAACAGTTGGTTCGCCTAGCCCAGCTCTAGGATCCTTCCTTTTAGGAGCATTCTCAGTTAAGATCCAATGACCCCCTACACCAGCCTTCCATAACCCTGTGCCCTCTAGATGTTTTGGACTACAACTCCCTTCAGCTCCACCCAGGATGGCCAATGGCCAGAGATGATGGGAAACGCAGTCCAGAACATCTGGAGGGCTTCAGGTTGTTAATGGATTGTCCAGGCAAAGGATTTTCCCATCACCTGCCACCTGATCCTTGTTTAATGTGGAGAACCTAGAGCCTTGTGCGTGCACATCATGTGCTCTACGCTGTAACTATGGCCCCTTGTGATGCACCAACAAAGCCCAGCAGCCATGAAGGGCAACTCACCTAGGGCTTGATAAACCCGTTTTTGCTACCAAAACGGGTAGGTGTGTTTCCTGGTGGGCATAATGCATGACTGGTAGGCTGAAACAGCAAGCTCAGGCACCATTTCTGACATTCATTGAAGGCGGACATAGAGGACCGTCAATACTTGCCCCATCTGCTCTTATAATTGTTTCTCGGGAGCACCTGATAGGCTAACTTTTGCCCAGTTCAATGGCTTTTACACAGACAATTATTGTGAGAGTTCCTGTAGAGGATTCAGTCTCGCTTGCTTGATAACATTGCTACATCTATTGTGAGATTTAAAACGTAGTTATGCAACAAGCGCTCTTGAAACACGTAACCTGTTTTGCATGGTTTTAATCTTGGGTATGATGCTGGACCATCTTGGCACCTCCAAGCCCAGGGTGGGGCATAAGTTGTGCAGTTCTGTTAGGGCCAGCTCTACTGTTAGGCAGGGCAAGGCAATTGCTTCAGGTGGCAGATGCCCTAGGGCAGCAGCAGTAGCCCCCAGACAGTTCTCCCTTGCATCATGGCCTTTCCTGCCCCCTCCCTCCCATAAATCTGGCCTGCTGCTTCAGGTGTAGTGAAAGATGCTATCCTGTCACTAGTGTTGACATAGGATTCAACTGCCAGCCCAATTGGCTGCTGGCAGTGCAAGTGGGAAGAGGTGACTTTAGGGGCAGCGGCGGCACTAGTGGGAGTGTGGGGGGGGTGCGGACCTCCGGCACGCACCCTCCCAGGGGCATGGACAGGGGTGGTTGGTCGTGTGCACTTGCCGTGCTCCACGCTGACGGTGGAAGACCCATCCAGGCTTCACCAACAGCGAGCAGGTGCCTGATTTCAGCGCACACCGGACTTGGTGCTGGGGGGCAGCAGCATCACTAGCGGGAGTGTGGGGGGTGCGGCTCTGGGTGTCACCCCCCTCATGGTGTCACCCGGGTGCAATCCACACACCCCGCACCCTGGTAGTGACGCCCCTGTTTAGGGGTGGGCAAATCTGTCAGTTTCTATCAGTTTTTCATTTTCCCACTCTTAGGTTCAGTTCTCCAGACTTCCACATCAATTTGTGTGTGTTTTTCTAAAAAGGTCGTCATTGGCATTCATCAGCATTTTAGTGGGAATTTCTCCTAATATACACATTTTACAATGCAATTTTGCCAAATATACATTTTTTGCAAAGCTTTTTTCCCTAATTGTTTTGTGTTGTTTTCACTAATATATGTATTATATACCCGATGAGGTGCGCCTGGCGCCGACGCTGCTATCTTTTCGGCGCCAGGTGAAAACCTTTTTATACTCCCAGGCATTTTAAAGTGTATTTTTACAGTATTTTATTACTATGTTGTATTTTGGATGTTGTTTGGTTCTCGTATTGTTTGTGTGTTTTTGTTTCTTGAGTTATTGTATTTATTGTATTTATTGTATTTATATATTGTGCTTGCTTTTGCTTTTTATGTACACCGTCCAGAGAGCCTTTGGGCTTAGGGCGGTATATAAATTAAATTAAATACAAAATTTTCATGCACACCTTACCCCAGAATATTCATTTTTGTACACTTTACTTCACTGGAGAATTGTGGGCAGTGTGAATTCTGAAGAATTTATTTATTTAAAACATTTATATACTGCTTAATGATTTGCAGTTCTAGGTGGTGTACATAGAACAAGCCATACATATAATAACCAATAACACAATGAACTCATCATAAAACCAAAACGCTGTCTTAAAATACCTGCTGGAACAAAAACGCTTTAGTCATCTGACTGTGTTTTGGTTTGCAAATTAGGTAGGTTCACCTTTAAACACAAATTGAATCAAATTCCTCCTCCATCCCTAGGGGAATCCCCAAGCCTGCTCCGGAGAATTGGGAGAACCCCCAGAGCAGAGTGTAGGGGGGGAGAAGGAGAGGGGAGATTGTTCCATCAGGCAAACAGAAATGCTTCCCCTGGCAGAACATCCCCTTAGCGTGAATATGGAAAGACCTCTCAATTTAATTTCTCTCAGTTTCTCATTTTTCCAGTCTTAAATTAGTTGTTCAGTTATTTCTGCAACAATTTGCCTTTAAAAAAAATCCTCGTGAAAATTCTCCAGCATTGTAGTGCAAATTTCTCCTAATAAACACATTTTTGTCTGCCGATTTGAGTAATGTACACACTTTTGCAAGGCATTTCTAGTGAAATAATACATTTTTGCAAGTTATTTTCACTAATATATTGATTTTTAGGCACGCTTTCCCCTAATATGTATGCACTTTAGTAAACGTTGGTTGGCAAACTTCATTGCAAAATTTGAATAAGTGCAAATTTCAAAGGATGGCTGTGTTTCAATTCTCATACTGCTCTGGAAATTGCAACTTTGATAGATTTGGCTTGAAATGCAAACTGAATCAAATTTCTCATCCCTGCCTTAGTGCTGTGTTGAATACAACCCTTAGTTATTGAATCTGTTGTTATTGTATTTTTATAGCCAGGGAGGAGAAAGGTGCATGTAGACTTTTCTGCCTCAGGTACCAAAATAACTTGACTGGTATTGTGTACCATCCACTTCGACTTGGGTGGGGAGCATCATGTCCTGATCTGCCCAAATGCAGAGCTTGGAAGTAACTCGTTATTTTTAACGAGTTACTTTTAATTCGTTACAATTTTAAATAACGAGTGGGTAATTCCATTACATTTGGCAAGTAACGGAACGAATAGTAATTTCCCTACTTTTCAGCTTCAACTTTAACGTTTCCACGTTAGGTTGGACGTTACTTGGGGGCAGGAACAAGGGGAAGTCAGCTCCTGGCTGTGATTGGTTAACACAAGACATGTGCCTCACACTGATTGGACCTCTGCGCAGACTGTCTCTTCCCTCGTGATCTGTGTTAGGAGGCACGAGGGAAGAGATGAATAGGCAGGGGGAGCCTGCTAGCATCTGACTCTGAGAGGAAAAAATGGACGCCGGAGGAAAAAGCCAGGGCAAGGACAACAACGGAGGAGAAGGCTGCAGCAGAATGGCGAAGAGCTGTGGAGGTGAGTGACAATGATTTGTGTGTGTGTGTTTTCGGCTGGAGTCTCTGGTTTTGGGGGGGGGGCTCCGGCTCTCTGGCTACCACCCCTTACTCTCTGGACTCTCCGCTTCAATTAAAAAAAAATTAAGTTTCTAGGTGGTCTAATTCCCGAGATATACACCAAAACGTAACCCCCCTGCACAACATTTTTTTAAACAGATCATGCTCTAGCTACAACTCCCATCAGCCCAATCCAGTGGCCATGCTGGCTGGGGCTGATGGGAGTTGTAGTTTAAAGTAACTTTTCAAAGCTCTGGCTGCAACCCCGCCCTTTCATGATTGTGAGTAAATTGCAGACTTGTGTTTGTGTTGTAAATCTCTCTCCCTCCAACCCTATTTTTAAAGAAATTAGGCAGGGTTTATCACAGTTTTTATTATGTAGGAAACTAATACTCATTTTTTAAAAAAATGAATGAAGTTTATTTATTTATTTTTATTATTTTATTTATATCCCACCCTTCCTCCCAGTAGGAGCCCAGGGCAGCAAACAAAAGCACTAAAAACACTTTAAAAATTATAAAAACAGACTTTAAAATATATTAAAACAAAACATCTTTAAAAACATTTTTAAAAGCTTTAAAAACATTTTTTTAAAGAAAAAGTTTAAAAACATATTAAAAAGCAATTTCAACACAGACGCAGACTGGGATAAGCTCTCAACTTAAAGGACTTGTTAACAGAACAAGTTCCTTATCACTTGAGGCTGCAGTTTTCCCTGGTTGAGTAAGCCCCATTGAATACATTGGGACTTGCTTCTGAGTAAACAAACATAGGATTGCACTATATATGTTTATATAAATAAACATATTTGATAGTCATGCTTATATAAATATTTTCATAGAATCATAGAATAGTAGAGTTGGAAGGGGCCTATAAGGCCATCAAGTCCAACCCCCTGCTCAATGCAGGAATTCAAATCAAAGCATTCCCAACAGATGGCTGTCCAGCTGCCTCTTGAATGCCTCCAGTGTCAGAGATCCCACTACCTCTCTAGTAATTAGTTCCATTGTTGTATGGCTCTAACAGTTAGGAAGCTTTTCCTGATGTCCAGTCGAAATCTGGCTTCTTGCAACTTGAGCCCATTATTCTGTGTCCTGTACTCTGGGATCATTGAGAAGAGATCCCGGCCCTCCTCTGTGTGGCAACCTTTCAAGTACTTGAAGAGTGCTATCATATCTCCCCTCAGTCTTCTCTTCTCCAGGTTAAATATGCCCAGTTCCTTCAGTCTCTCCTCATAGGGCATTGTTTCCAGTCCCCTGATCATCCTTGTTGCCCTCTTTTGAACCTGTTCCAGTTTGTCTGCATCCTTCTTGAAGTGCAGAGACCAGAACTGGACACAGCACTCAAGATGAGGCCTAACCAGTGCTGAATAGAGGGGAACTAATACTTCACATGATTTGGAAACTATACTTCTGTTAATGCAGCCTGATATAGCATTTGCCTTTTTTGCAGCCACATCACACTGTTGGCTCATATTCAGCTTGTGATCAACAACAATTCCAAGATCCTTCTTGCATGTCGTACTGCTGAGCCAAGTATCCCCCATCTTATAACTGTGCATTTGGTTTCTTTTTCCTAAGTGTAGAACTTTTACTTCCACCCAGTTTTGTCATGCTGTGTCCCTATAAGTATCCAATTGCATACTATGGTTGTACAATACTTCCTTTACATTTTAAGTATGCCTTGGGGTAGTCATGGTTCTCCATTTTTTTCATTCTGAGGGGCAGATAGGCTGAGAAATGGTGAGTAGCCCATGGTCACCCACTACACTTTATAGCTTATTTTCATTTTGAAAAATTAATTAAAACAATTTACATGCAGGCAAAATTTATTAAGCGGATTCACACAATATGTGTAAAGCACATCCAACTCGCATTTAAAGCGCATGACTTCCACTAAAGAATTCTGGGAAGTGTCATTTCCCCCTCACAGTTATAGTTCTCACCACTCTTAACAAACTGCAGTTCCCATGATTCTGTGGTGGGATTCATGTGCTTCAAATGGGTGTTGAATGTGCTTTAAAGGAATGGTGTGGATCTGCCCTAGGTATGATGTTCATTCAAGAGTGAATTGAAAAGAACAATTTTAAAAGATACTTCTTACTCTTACTCATTTTTCAGACCTCTTTCTGAAGTAAAGGGTCAAATCTGTAAAATCATTTGGAGCAGCCACATTAAAAGATAAGGGCAGGGTATTCCAGGCAGGGGGTTGCCAACCCTGCTTGGATATGGATGTCTTTGCAGAAGAACCCTAGTCAAGGTTTACCAACAGCACAGTCCAAACTATATCTACTTAGGAGTCAGTCCTGTTGAGTTCTATGGGGCTTAATCCCTTAGTAAGTGTGTTTAGAATTGCAGCCTTCAGGAGCCTCCATCTTTACTCCCCAAAGCTCCCATCTAACATCTCCACAACACTAGGCTCCTTTGTCTCTGCTGCGGCCTTCTGGTGACTGCCCTAGCCTGAAGGCACTTAACCCTTCTTGCTGAAAGCAAGTAGGCTAGATTAAATGTTCCCTACCCAGGCTCATATATATAAAATATAAACGGCATTTTGTCAAAAGTATTTTTGTCTACATTTTATACCTCATCCTTGGTTTTCCAAGCTTGGCATGGAATGCTTCTCATACAGAATTAATTTGAAATGCTGCATATTTATTATCATAATCATCATATTCAAAATAAAAAATATATGTACCGCCTTCAAGTTGATTCCAACTTATGGTGACCCTATGAATAGGGTTTTCATGAGGCTGAGAGGCAGTGACTGGCCCAAGGTCACCCAGTGAGCTTCATGGCTATGTGGGGATTTGAACCCTAGTCTCATTTTGTTCTCACAACAACCCTGTGAGATAGTAGGTTAGACTGGCCCAGGCAGGGTTATTCAGTGAGCAAAAATGATGCAAATAGGGTCTCTTTTAATTGTGTTATCGACCTGCTTACTTCCACTCTGACTGGGGCATCTTGCAGCATGGGGAAGAGATGGGGGCACATCACAGCTGAAGTTCACCCATATAGGAGCATTATCTCTTGTTTATTACAGAGACGCCTGTTGCAGGTTTTGCTGCTGAGGGCAGCAGTCAGTTAGTGCAGCCCCTTGAGTCACAGCTTGTTGATCCTGAGGAGGCAAAACTAGAAAGTGAGGTTCAGAAAGGAGGCCCTGTGCATGAGGAGGAGGAGGGCATGAAGCAGTGCCAGTTGCCCACAGCCACATCTGCAGAACAGCAAGTACCATGGTTTGGCTTTGAGAAAGCTTGTACATTTGTGAGCCAGAGTGGGAAAAATGTTGTTGTACGATGCAATTACTGCCTTCCAAGGATCAAAAATCTGAGATCAGCTGTTTCCTCCTCATCCAATGTGAAGAAACATTTTGAGGTAAGCCTTTGTCATGCTGGTCCTCAAAGAGTGTCCATTGTCTATGTTTAAATTGTGAAGTTCCTCTTCCATTTTTTCTTGGATTCATGCTTTGTTCTTCTTCCTCAGAGGGCACACCCTGAGAAGCTGAGAGCAATTGAAGAGGCAATAAAGGCAAGGAGACGTGGCCTTCCTGAACCAATGCATGACACCCCTCCTCCCAAAATGCTGAAGCAGCAGCAGACAACCCTTGAGAGGTGGGGATCTGGCAGGGATCTGCTTCTTCTGGCAGCCTGCGTACACCCTCGCTTCAAACTAGATCGGCTGGAATCGTGTCAGGCCACCACCCATACCAACAAGTAAGAGCATTAGGGAAGCCCTTTGGGTGGATTACTCCAAGGGAAATGTTGTCTCAAGGGAGGCATCAGAGGGCTTAAGGTGGTAGGCAGGGGCTGGTCCTTTTCTTCCTGGGGCTCCTCATCACAACCTTGGGTTGCTGCAGGTAATCCTTAAGGGTCTGCTGTGCTGCCCCACGAGTGTGGTGACTTGGTCACCTTCCTACCTTCCATGTCATCATCCACAGGCTCAGGCTGGACCCTGAACCAGGGGACATGACAAGCGTCAGGAAATGAAGAGCAGATGATGGTTTCCTAACATATATGTGTTAACATATCCTGTCTCTTTCTTAGATACACAATGGAAGCCTTGTTGAAAGCTGAAATAAAGATGGGTGTACTTAATGAGGACAGCGATCAGTCTTCAGATAAAGACCAGGAAGGAGATGACTTAGAAGATGACTTCTTTAACTTGCTGCCCCAGGGCAAGAAGTCAGCAGTGGACACTGCTGAGGAGGAACTGGTGAGGTACCTGAGGTCTCCCAGCAGGGAAGTGTCATCACTCCATGGCTTTCCACGTGTGCTGCGGTGTTTTTTGCAGCACAACACAGGCATGCCTTCAAGCGCCGCAGTAGAACGCCTGTTCAGTACTGGTGGCAACGTAATGACTGTAAAAAGACATTCCTTGTCTGACATGCTCTTTGAGCATCTTGTTCTTTTGAGACATAACAGAAACATATTATAAAAGCATTTCAAGTGTAAAATTTGATTTCAAGAGTTGGGGTATCTTCATTGCTTGGGGGGATGTGAGATTCTGTTATGCCATTATGTTAATCTTAAGGATAATTTTTTTTATTCTACTACCCCGTGTGTGTGTGTGTTTATTTTTAATATTGTTTTAGGCTTCTTAGATGTGCAGCAGCCAAGGCCAGCACCTTGTAGGAGTTTTTTAAAAAAAGTAACTGAAATGTAATTGTAGTGATTACTTTTGAGAAAAAGTAAAATAATCAGTTACTTTCAGAGCAACTGTAATTGTAACGGTAATTACTACTTTTTTGGGCCAAGTAATTGTAACTGTAATTTATTACTTTTTAAAAGTAATCTTCCAAGCTCTGCCCAAATGTCTGCAACCGGCCATGGAGCCTAGCTAGGAGGCAAGTCATTTATTTATTACATTTATAACCCAGTTTTTCCTCCAAGGAACTCAAAATAGTGCACTTGGTTTTTTCCGTCCCCCCATTTTACCCTCACAAGAACCTTGCAAGGGAGGCTAGGCTTAATGATAGCGACTGACCCATGACAGCTACCTCAAGTAGCTGATCTGGCGTGTCATGAAATGGCAGCAAAACAAGTAGGATGAAACCTTAATGAATACCAAAGGTAAAAGTAAAAAAATAAAAAATTAAGGTGAATGTAGCAGTATAAATCCTGAAAATATTTATTATAATAAGATAAAATAAACCAAAAATGCATCAATATAACAGAATATATCTAAATTCAAACATGAAGAATTTTTTACAAAAATATATGTCAAGAACAATATATAAATGTGAATATTGTTTCTGATATGGAACAAGATTGGTAGGAGAAATCAAATTCTAATGTGGTGAGGATGTTTTCAAGGTGGTCCAGCCAGACGCGTTTTGACACAAAATGTCTTTTTCAATGGCCTTAAAGATAGAAAGAGTATACAGCACAATATAATTTATGTCTTAATATAAAAATTTTTTATACAGAATCTAATATAATATAAAATATACATACTATTTTTTACATTTATATGAAATGGCAGCAAACATTTATTGAATTTGTTATTCAGTAGTATGGTGGCAAATTTGGAAGTGCATGGTCCTTTCATAATAGTCACAGCCATGCTCCCTCATAGCCACACACTCATCTAAGATTATGCAGCCTTCTAAAATATAGAATAATCTAGCCAGGCTGAATACTGCTTTAGAAGACTCTTCTCAGTGGCTAACACACTCCCCTTTCATGGTGATTGGCTAATCGGATGCTGGAGACATAGGGACTCTGCTGGGACCCAGCTCCCAAAAAAGTAAAAGGTCTAAGACCTCCTGAGATCCTGGACAACTACACCCCTGTTGTTATTGTTGGGTTTTTACTGCCAGGGGAGTAGAGCAGGATTGGTGGGATTTTCTTTCTCAGGTGCCAAAATAGGAACCTGTCTTATACCAAGTGAGGCCAATGGACCATCTAGCTCATTGTGGTCTTCACTCACTGACAGCGGCTTGCCAGGGTTCCAGACAGGTTCCTCTCCCAGCCCTACCTGGGAATGCCAAGGTTTGAAACTAGGGCCTTCTGCATGGAAAGCAGGTTCTCTGCCACTGAGCTATGACCCTTCCTGAATAACACAACCATTCGAATGGATACTGTATGCCTTGACTTTAGGGGACTTCTCTGCCATTCCTGCACTATCTCAGGCAGCAGAATGCCTTTGGATGGTTGTTGGGCAACAGTGATACCATCAGAGAGAGAAAGTGGACGAGGAGGTTCAGAGCTGTGAAATGAATTTGCAGTGCCTAGATCCAGTGGGGAGGAGGTAAGAGCTCTCAAAGATCGTTCCCAGTATGTCCACTTCCCATCCAATTCCCAGGATACTTTGAAGGACACCATGGAAATTAAACGTGCATAACACTGATTGGGATGTCAGGATGGCTCTAACTTTGTCCCAGATGTTTTGGCTCTGCAAAAGGCAGGAGGGAGCCTCACTTATGCCATTCGTATATAGACTGTCTCCTACAAAAAGAGCATGGATGGCTTGTGTGGGCAAGAGGTACCCATGCACAGATGTTCACGGGTTGGTCCTGGATCACGTATGACATTTTATGGGAAGGGGATCCACCCCCGGCATAGCGCCTACATATGGGTATGAAATGTGAGCCAGTCTTTAAACTATTGTGGGGGTTTTTTTTAAAAAAAAGTTCTCTTGGTATCTTAGGGTTATGCATGTTATGTAGACCCTTCTGGCATTCACCTCTGGTGCAAGACAGAACTGTATATGCCACACAGCCTGGTCTGCAGCTCTAAACCAGCCTGCTACCTCAGGTGCAGTGGAGGACGTTATCTTGTCACCAGTGTTGAAGCCAGAGTCAGCTGCTGGTCCAGTTGGCTTCTTTACATGGAATTAGAAGGGGGCGCCATTTTGTCCTTTCGCCTTAGGTAGCAAAATACAGGTCATCCCTGTATCTTAGCCAATGTCTAAGGCAAATGGATTTCTTAGGAGTGAGGCAAGCACTACAAGCCAGTGCTTAAGTTGGGGGACAGGACGGGTGGAGGGCATCCTAGTCCCCTTGTGTTGGCCTCATTAACCACTGATTTTTTTAGAAGGGAAGCCATGCTTTGATGGGAATCAGGGGAGGGGCCTTGGATTTCATTAAAATCCCGGCTCAATGCTACAAGCTTGGTCAGGTTGGTAAGATTCATCTTGGCACCATTTCTGAGTGTCAGGGAGTAACTGAGATTATATAGGCAGAAGATGTCACCAGTGATCAGGGGAGATGTTGGTAGTGAGGTGAGAAAAGAAATGGTAAGGGACAATAGTCACCAAAGGCAGGATGAATGGAGCCAAGCTGGCTTGGGCAAGGAAATTTGGAGATCGGGGTTTCTTAGTGGTGGTGCCTCAACTGTAGAATTCTTTCATCTGGTGGGTTTGGGCATCAGGTTAAAATGGCTTTATTTGCCTGGGCTTTGTAATGAACAGGGATGTTGGTGTTTTATTACTGCTGCTGTTCCAGGTCGTTTACTTTTGTTTTCTAGACTGTGGTCATTTGTTGTCTATCTGATTTAAACATTTGTTTGTTATTTTATGTCAGCTTGTTAACCACTTTGGAAACTCCTGGAATGAAATGTAAGAATATAAATACTCACCACCACCATCTAAATCTTGATATGGAGGCAGCACATCATCTTTACAAGTATGTAAGGGCCCTGTGCTTATTAGCAACTATAATTTAGGTACACCTTCCATCAGGAATCCTGGCTGAGACATGCACATGTTGTAGTTTGGTTCTGGAACCCAAGCACAAAACATATTGCAAGATGTGGCCCTTGGCCAATCAGAAGGCAGGGTGGAAGCCAATCAGGGCTTGAAAAACTCACAAAGAGAGGGAATGGTGGAATGCTTCTAGTAAAGCCAATCAGGCTGTGAGAAATCCAGGAAGGGAAGGAATGGTAGAACGTTTTAGTGTTATTGTTGGAATTTTAAGGTTTTAATGTGAATTATATGTTTTTATGTTGTACGTCGCCCAGAGTGGCTGGTAAACCAGCCAGATGGGCGACTAATAAATTTAATTAATTAATAATAATAATAATAATAATAATGTTTCTAGTAGTGCCCTGGCCTCCTTTGTGGGTTGTCCCCAACACTCCTACACCCAAAGGCTATGAGGCAGCTGGCTCTTGACAAAAGTCAATGAATGTAGGCCATGGCATACTGGTAAGAAAGTTTCCAAGAAACAAAATTTGTGCCTGTTGTTTGACTAAATACTTGGTGGTTTTTGTATGCGGAAGGCAGCCGGGCCTATCCGTTACACATGTCATAAATTATTTCTTGACCATTAGCAGTTTTCCTGCATCATAACTGTTCTTCAGGCATATTAAATCAGCGAGAGGGAAGAACACGCCAGGACATCTGGGGCTGCCAGATAATTCAGTTAATTTCTATTCCCTTGAACCTGGAGGTGTTAATTTGGAAACGCAACAGCCAAGTCTGAAGAATGCTAATACGTCATTTGAATGATTAATGCAATCAAGGGAATTGGGGGACCTTTGTTTACTCTTCAATTTTTGACATGGTGAAGCATGGATGAGTTGGGCTAATTTCCTTCCTCCTTCTCCCCTCCCAATTCCCTCCCCCCCAAAGTTCAGAATAAGTTTCTTGCGTTTTGGGGCACGTGGCTTTGCAACCGTAGTTTGGGGTGGGGTGGGGGAGGGAAAGGAACATCCTGGCCCATTTTTGTTCATATCATAGTTATGGCTAGGGAGGGGGAAAAAACCCAACACAGATGAATTTTGTTTGTGATCTGCTGAGCTGTGGCCTCTTGGGTGAGAGATTTCGGAAGCTAGTGTGACAAACAGAGAAAAAGATGGATTAAAAGATCCCACTGGTGCTTGCATTTTCCATCTGACAACAAACAATACAAAGAGTTCCTCTAATTATAATTTTTCTCATTTTAATAATGGGAGGAGAGGAAAAACAGCTATATAAACAATCCATTTACATTTTTGGGGGGACATGTTTTTCCAAAAGAAATTCTAGCAGATCCATGCATTGCCTTCTTTAATACTTCTCCAGCAGGGTGTTATATTAGTTCCCTTTATAAAACAAAATAGGCTTTGTGTGAATTATTGCTATTATTATTATTAGAACAGAAAGGAGATTTGGCCCCCAATGCTAGGCAACTTGAGGAGTGCAGCTGAGACCCTGCAATTATGCCAACGTAAATTAAGGTTTTGTAATTTATCCCAAAATGCCTCTGAATAAGTGTTACTTGTACACACCCATCTGAGGCTCCATGGAGACCCCGGCAAAGATAGCCAAAGCATTACCTTAAAAGTTAAAAACAGGTGTTGATATTTGCAAAATGTTCTTAATAACAGAAGGGATCCTCTGGGTGATGTGCCTACAACAGGGCTGCAGACAGAGATCAAGGTTCAGGAATGTTGTCATTATTATTATTTTGATTCCATTTATGAATCGCTTTCCATAATACATCTTGAAGTTAATTTTTTCTTCTTTTTCAAAAGAAGTGCTTCTTCACACGGCAAAGAAAAGAAAGGATTTCTTCACACGGTGCACTGTTAAACTATGGAATTCGCTCCCATGAGATGTAGTGATGGGCATCAACTTGGATGGCTGTAAAAGAGGATTAGACAAATTTGTAGAATCAGTTGATAAGGCAATCAGTGGCTACTAACAGTCATGGCTACATTCTTTTTCCATAGTTGGAGGTGGTATGATTCTGAATGTCAGCTGCTGGAAACTGCGGGAGGGGAGAGTACTCTTGCACTCAGGTTCTGCTTGTAGGCTTCCAATAGGCATCTGGTTGGCTACTGTGAGAACAGGATGCTGGACTAGATGGGCCACTGGCCTGATCCAGCAGGCTCTTCTTATGTTCTTATGGTCTCTGACCATTCCTAATGCTATACTGCCCCCTTTTCTTACACTCTTGACAATTTAGGCTGGAGTACATCTGTGCACATTTCCAAACTTCAGTTGAATTTGGAAAATTCAGGTGTGAAATCTCAGTATTTCCATGGTGCAAGTAGTGTGGGAGTTAAATGTGATTAAAATGTGGTTCATTTTATTCATTCAGACCATGGCATTCCCTATCTCTATGTATGGATGTGAAAGATGGACAGTGAAAAAGGCAGATAAGAGAAAAATCAACTCATTTGAAATATGGTGTTGGAGGAGAGCTTTGTGGATACCATGGACTGCAAAAAAGACAAATAATTGGGTGTTAGAATAAATTAAACCAGAACTGTCACTAGAAGCTAAAATGATGAAACTGAGGTTATCATACTTTGGACACATAATGAGAAGACATGATTCACTAGAAAAGATCATAATGCTGGGAAAAACAAAGGGAGTAGAGAAAAAGGAAGGCCAAACAAGAGACAGATTGATTTCATAAAGGAAGCCCCAGACCTGAACTTACAAGATCTGAACAGGGTGGTTCAGGACAGATGCTCTTGGAGGTCACTGATTCATAGCATTGCCATAAGTCATAATCGACCTGAAGGCGCATAACAACAACAACAGGATCAGGCCAAAGTAATCCAGCATCCTGTTCTCCCAGTCGCCAGCCAGATATGTACAGGAAGCCCAGAACTGGGACCTGACTGCAACAGCACTCTTCCCACCGATGACTCCCAGCTACTGGTCTTCAGAGGCATACTGTCTCCAACAGTGGAGTTGGAAAATAACCATCATGTCTAGTAGCTGCTGCTAGACTTATCCTTCATGGATTTGTCTAATCTTCTTTTAAAGCCGTGCAAGTTGGTGGTCATCACCACCGCTTGGGGGAGCAAATTCCTTAGGAGAGCAAATTCCCTAGCTTATGTGCTTTGTTAAGGTAGTGATGACTAGTGTGTTAATTTATTTAAACTTAATGGATCAATCAATGTAAAGGCAGATGACTGATCATCTAAAAACTGTGACAAAGTGATCTCCCCACTCCCCTGGTTAGGTATGTAATTGGGTTCAGAAAACCAAACTATCCCCCCTCTCCCGAACTTCAAATACATCTTGGTTTATTCTGAGGCCACCTCCAAGCCATATTGGACCCCATTACACCACTGAAGGTATCAGTGACAGATGATGCAGAGAGATGTTAGTAGCCCTGGGAAATTTTCATTTCCCAGTGCTCCTGGGTGCCAAGCTTGCAGGAGCAGCATGCCAGGAGTCGGAAGGGGGAGAGGGAGAGAAAGATCTCCCTCCTTTCATATATGCTGCTCATTCTGGAGCAGTAAGGAAAGTAAATGGGTGGGAGGTGGAATCTGAGGCAGGAGAGGAAGACAGAGGAGGAGGTTTTTTATATGGTTTAGATTAAAATCTGAGAAAGAGAAGGACTTTGGGCATATAATGCTCCTCTTGCATTGGAATTGAGTGTTACAAACTAGCAAGATCCATATTTCTAAACTAGGAAATCTGAAACCTGGCAACATCACTGCTAAATAATCCTGTTATTGGCTAAGAGCACCAGATTAAACGGCACAATTTATAATCTTAATTTACAACACATACACTCAGTGTTAGAGGGAGGAAAAGTTGTGTTTTTGCCCAGATCTGGACTGGAAACAATGTCTTTATTATAACAAGTAGTTATGGTCTGTATCTACAAAAGAAAGAAAGAAATGTTCTCTCACTGGCATATGTGTACAATTAGCAATGACTTCCCATAATAACAGTGCGAGCTTTTCAGAGGCCCGTTGTATTTACAGAGTCTTGCAGATAAAAGAGGTATTATTCCCATTGCTCTTATTATTCAATTAAGATACAAATCAAGAGGCTAATAGTAATAATACTACTAATAAAAGAAAATATAACCAGCATATTTTCTGGCAACTTGAAGCTGCAAGTCTGTACACTGTCATGAATGTATAAATCCACTTGAAATGAAAGGAAGTTCTGCATAACACCAAGCAGGATTGTAGCTGGATGAAGCACCAATCAGGGAAATGAAGTTCACTATGAATGAGGCCAGTTCTTAACAGTTGGTCTGCCAGGTGCTTGATAACTGCCTTGGTTTTGCCATCCCAGGCATGCATCGGAAGCAGGAGTTCTATCAAGCTACTTGCCAGAATACATGGCTTGGGTTAGCTCGATGGGTAGCACATTTTTCAGGCCTGCAGCCTCTTAATCAAATCCTCCATGAGCACGTAATAGCTAAGTGACTCAACAGAAGCCTCCATGATCCCGTAGTGGTCAGGTGGTTCAACAGTCACCAAAAGTGTCCACAGCTGGAACCTCCCTACTCTCTTTTGTGCTCCTGGCAAGGAGAGAACTCCTAACGCCTTGCTTTTTCATGGTATCCACAGCCCTAGCCCTTTTCTTCTTTTGCACTTTCTGGTATTGGCTGCTCTTGTTTGCAGTTGGGAGGGAGAAGAGCAAGAAAATCAGCCACCATCAGAGAGCCTTTGGCACTTGCATTGGCAGCCACAACCAGAAACCACTACAAGTGCACAGAGGCTCCTTAACAGTTGTTGCCTCATTAACAGGATACCAGAATGGCCCCTTAGAAACACATGATTGAAGACGGTTAATCTAATTATGAAGAAGGTCTATTTTTCTTCCCAAGGGTTGCAACTGATGATAAAAACTACAAATATTCATGAAAGCCGCTTGTTAATACCGTAGGATACCAGTTATTCGGGAGAAAGGTAAAGTAAACTTATTTTTTATTTGTATCTTGCCTTCTCTCCTTGGAGCTCAAGCTGGTTCTCCCTGCCTGCCCCCATTTAATCCTCACAACAACCCTGTTAGGTTAGCTTGAGGGAAAGTGGCTGATTGAGCAGCACCCAGTGAGCTCAACAGGTTCTTGGGGATTTGAACCTGGCTCTCCATATTGCTAGTGTAGCATCTTTACCATGATCCATCCTGATTTTTGGATATGGGCAGAGGTTATGGAAGAGGTATTGCAAAACAAGGCAAAAGAAAGCCCCAGCTCTTTAAAGTGCTGCTGGGGTGCTCATGTCAGATAATGGTTACAGCTCAGTCTTGTAGAAAATACTCCATCCAGGAAGAAAGCAAATGATATGCACACCTTCCCAGATATCTTGCTGCTGACATGGTGGTCTTCTCAGTGTTTCCATTTCAGGAAAGAACAATGCTATTAAATAAGTGGCCTCTTAAGATGATGCCAATAAGCTAATGGCAAGACTTGGGTCTCTTTTCCGCCCTCTCTCTTAATTTGTGAGGTTTAAGCATCCATTTATCAGCTTTCAGGCTGAGGAGAACTCTAGCATGCAATCAAAATTTGTTACTTTTTGGTGAGAATCTGAAGGCTCACTTAAAATATATATCAAATATCCAAACCTCATGGTAGAGGAGAAAAATACTACAAAATATGTGGAGGGCTTCTGTTTAATGCTTACAAATATGATAGTCTGAGGGAGGCTTTGTGGATTAAGTGCCAGGTGTGGTTCACTACTGAAACACCTTGCTATAGGTTTGGGAGACTCTCTTCCCTGGAGATTGCCAAAGTTTGAGCATGAATTATTTCCTCAAGTGTTTCTTTGCTTGGGCAGGCCTTTTAAGTAGCCACTGTGCTCAGCAGGTATGAGATGTTTTAATTTAAATTAATATAAATTAATATTGCACATCATTATATTCAGTTTTCTGAATGAGGGAGATTAACAGGGAGGCAGGAAGAAATTCTTTGGTCTGCACGGACTGACCCAGTTGGTCTTTTCCAGACAGAGCCAGTGTGGTGTGGTGATTAGAGTGTCGGACTGTGACCTGAGAGACCAGGGTTCAAATCCCCACTCAGCCATGATGCTCACTGGGAGACCTTGGGCCAGTCGCTGTCTCTCAGCCTAACCGACCTCACAGGGTTGTTGTGAGGATAAAATGGGGAGGGGGAGAGCCATGTTTGGATGCCACCTTGAGCTCCTTGGAGGAAAGGCAGGAGATAAATGTAATAAATAAATAAATAAACAAAACCTCCTTGTAGACCAAAACACAATGATCAGTCAGTTTGCATACTGGATTCTCCAATGTAGTATCAGCTGCTAACATTGTGCTCAAAAATACATATTTTATGCAATTTTTTAGAGGAAATGGCATTGAAAAATGCTTGTTTTATGGGGAAAGTGTGTACAAAATGCATACAAAAGAGACCTATCCCAGTCCGCGTCTGTGTTAGAATTGCTTTTAATATGTCTTTTAATATCTTTAACCCTTTTTTAAAAAGATGTTTTTAAAGTTTTTTTAAAAATGTTTTAAAATTTGTTTTGTTTTAATGTATTTTGAGGTCTTTTTACGATGTTTTAAAGTGTTTTTAGTGTTTGTGTTTGCCGCCCTGGGCTCCTGCTGGAAGGAAGGGCAGGGTATAAATAAAATAATAAATAATAAATACAATCTGCATGCAGATCTCTCATGCATTCTTTTGGAAACCCCGCAGAAAACAGGATAGAACAGACCTGCGACAGACGGCCAGTGAAACTAACGCAGAATGGACTTTAGCTGGTTCATTGATCCTTAGGGATTAGCAATAGCAGACACGATCCTTGAAAGAAACCCTGCTCCCAAAGTATGCATCTATTAGGGCATGCTAGGTGCTTTTTAAAGTGTACATGGGACAGTCCATGTGGGAGAGAAGCTAACAACAGGCCCGACAACTAGAGTGTGGTTGCTTCACTGCGTGAGCAGGTGGTCTCAATGGCCTTGAAAGAAGTGGTGGTAAGGCCACTCCTACAGAAACCAGCTCTGGATCCCTTGGATTGAAGTAATTATCGACCAGTCACAAATACCCCCTTCTTGGGGAAGGAGGTGGAAAGGGCAGAGGTGGGGCAGCTGCAGGCATTCTTGGATGACACCGATTACCTAGATCTGTCCCAATCTGAGTTCAGGCCTAGCTATGGAGCTGAGTCAGCCTTGGTTGCCCTGATAGATGACCTCAATAGAGAGTGGGACGGGGAGGGCGACCTTGTTCCTCCTCCTTGATCTCTCAACAGCTTACGATACCATTAACCACAGTATGCTCCTGGAATGGGTCCCAGGCTATGGTCTGAAGGCACATGAGACCAGCACCAGGTCTAGTCAGTGCCTGGATGGGAGACCGCCTGGGAACTATATGGCTTAGGTCCAGGCTATTTATCAGACCGTATCTCCCTGTATGAGCCTGCCTGGGCCCTGAGATCCTCAGGAGAGGCCCTTCTCTCAATACCCACATCTTCTCAAGTACGACTAGTGGGGACGCATGAGAGGGCCTTCTCGGTGGCTGCCCCTAGGCTTTGGAATTCCCTTCCTAGGGAGGTAAGAATGACCCCCTCTTTGCAGTCCTTCCGCCGACAAGCAAAGACCTTCCTATTCCAACAAGCCTTTGGAATTGAAGGCTAAGGATAGGGCGTGAAGGGTGCTGCATTGCTAATGTCTATTATATCATTTTTAAACGAGTCTGAACTCTTTTAGCTATATGTGTGTATGGTTTTAATATTGGAAATAGTTTAATCTTATTTTAATGTAGACTTTGTATGTTTTTAATTATATGTATTTTTTCTCTGGAAGCCGCCATGAGTTCCAGTTTTGGAAAAATGGCGGGGTATAAATAAAGATGATGATGATGATGATGATAATAATAATAATAATAATAATAATAATAATAATAATATGTAAGTTGCCTTGGGTTTCTATCATGAAAAGAAAGGCGGGGTATAAATATAGTAATAAATAATAAATTGGGGCACTGTGTTACAGTGGTCCCAGTCCTACCTATAAGACTGTGTCCAGAGAATAGCGTTGGCAGATTGTTTTTTGGCCCCCTGGCACTTGTGCTAGGGGGTGCTGCAGGATACCGTCTTATCCCCACTACTATCTAATATCTATACGAAGCTGCTGGGAGCAGTCATCAAGAGTTTTGCCAGTACGCTGATGCCACTCAGCTCTATTTCTCTGTAACATCTGAATCAAGAGAAGCGGTGCAGACCCTGAATCAGTGCCTGGATGCAGTGGTGTGATGGATGAAGGAAAATAAGCTGAGCTTGAATCCTGGCAAGGTGGAGGCACTGTGGGTGAGTGGTTCCCATGTCCACCAAACTGGTCAATTGCCTACCCTGGATGGGATTGTACTCCCCCTGAAGGAGCAGATACGCAGTCTGGGAGTGCTTCTGGATCCAGCTCTGTCACTGGAGGCCTAGGTAGTATCAGTGGCAAGAACTGCCTTTTATCAGCTGCACCTAGTGAGACTACTACGGCCATTCCTGGAGCGGGAGAGTTTGGACACCGTAGTTTAGGCACCGGTGACTTCAAGACTCTCTGTGGGGCTTCTCTTGCATTTGACCTGGAAAATGCAATTACTGCATAATGTTGCAGCCAGATTGCTGACGGGAGTGAGACCTGTCCTAACACCTCTGCTTAGAGATCTGCACTGATTGCCAATTTGTTACTGGTTCGAGGTGTTACTACAGGTATATAAAGCTGTTAACAGCTCAAGACCAGTTTAGATCCAGTTTAGGACTTGCAAGATCGCCTTATCCCATATGTGCCCACTCAAGCACTTCGATCTGTGGAACAGGCACTGTTGCAGCACCACATAACACTCATTCTGCACTTATAAGAAACATCCTTTTAGCGTGGCAGCACCTACTCCTTGGGATTCCCTGCCTATTGATATCAGCCAGGTGCCTTTGCTGTATTTCTTTCAGTGTCTGCTTAAAAGTGCCTCCTTTTTTTTTGTTTTGGCAAGGTCGTCCAGACACATAGATAACAGCATCAGAAGAGCCTGCTGGATCAGGCCAGTGGCCCATCTAGTCCAGCATCCTGTCCTCACAGTGGCCAACCAGTTGTCCATGGGAAGCTTGCAAGCAGGACCTGAGTGCAAAGAGTACTCTCCCCTCCTGCAACTGGTATTTGGGAGCAGACTTCCTCTGTTTTAATTTTTTTAGTTAGTAGCTATTGTAATTGTTTTAGATATGTTTTTAATTACTTGTTTTTAACTGTTTGATTGATAATTCTAACGTTTTTTGTAAACCGCTTGAAGATCTTTACACTCAAGCTGTATATAAATTTTGCTAAATAAATAAATAAAATAACGTGCAATGTCAGTGCTCTGCACACGCAGACTATGCATCCTAGAATTTGCAAGAGATTCCACAGGAGCTGTGCAGGGACTCCTCGGCAGTAAACTCAGTGAAGGAGTGAAGTTTGTAAGTTAGGGAGGTACCTTAGAGGCCATCTAGTCCAACCCTGTGCTCAGTGCAGGATCTACAAATCAGGAAGGAACAGCAGCATACTAGACAGACAACCTCTGCTTATACCTCCAGCAAAGGAGACCCCACTGCCTCCTGAAGAAAACTGTTCTACTGTTGAATATCATTAGGGAGGCTGTCCTAATATTTCACCGAAATCTGCTTCCCTACTTTTTCCACACATTGGTTCTAATCTTGTTCTCTGGAGCAACAGAGAACAAGTCTCCATCTTCTGCTTGGCAACCCTTTAGCTAGCTCAGTGACTGAACATCTGCCTTGCATGCAGAAGGTCCCAGGGCCAATCCTTGGTGTCTGCAGGTAGGACTATGAAAAACTCCTGCCTAAAACCCTGGAGAACTGCTGCCAATCAGAGTAGGCAATACTGGGCTAGATGGTCTGACTCAGTGTGACAACTTCCTCTGTCTTCTGTGGGCTAAAAATACCCAGTTCTTCTAACTATTCCTCGTCGGACTTCATTTTCAACCCCCTCCCCATAATGGTAATCTTCTACTGAATCAGCCCCCAGTTACAGACTCATCTACACTCTATAGTCTGTAGAGCCAATAACGCGACAAATCAAAAGGATTTCTTGATTTGGATTCCTGCATTTGATTTGGATTCTTGCATTGAGCAGGGGGTTGGACTTGATGGCCTTATAGGCCCCTTCCAACTCTACTATTCTATGATTCATTAGGGGTGTTCACATTACATCCAAGGAGGGTATGGTCTGTGTACCTGTGCACTCAAAATATTGAGCTGTACAAATCACCAAGTATACACATGTACACACAAATATTTGTACCTGTGTAGAGACAGTTTGTACCTGTGTTCATTGTAATATGTGAGCAAGCCTGTTGCTTCACCATAAGGTTAAAATGACAGTACAACAATACTGCTTTATAAATGAATATTCTCTCTCTATATATATACCCCCCATCCCCTTAAAATATTTGCAGTTTTTTTGTTGTTGTTGTTATGTGCCTCCAAGTCGACTGTGACTTATGGCGACCCTATGAATCAGAGACCTCCAAGAGCATCTGTCATGAACCACCCTGTTCAGATCTTGTAAGTTCAGGTCTGTGGCTTCCTAGAGTCAATCCATCTCTTGTTTGGCCTTCCTCTTTTCCTACTCCCTTCTGTTTTTCCCAGCATTATTATCTTTTCTAGTGAATCATGTCTTCTCATGATGTGTCCAAAGTATGATAAACTCAGTTTCATCATTTTAGCTTCTACTGATAGTTCTGGTTTAATTTGTTCTAACACTGAATTATTTGTCTTTTTTGCAGTCCATGGTATGCGCAAAGCTCTCCTCCAACACCACATTTCAAATGAGTCGATTTTTCTCTTTCCCAAATTTCTATAACAGCTATTCACTGTGTCCTCAGAGCAATTATTTTAAAACCCATTTCCTATTTCTGGTCCTCCAAGAGATCAGAGAAGAAGGTAGAGCTACAGTACAATAGCTAATCTTTTAGCCTTCCTCTCTATGGTCCTTGGAGGAAATGAGATAAATATGAGCATATCAGTCAGGAAGTGATATGTCTTTGGAAATATTAACTGGGGCAAATTGCCACAAAATTACTACTAGATTAAAAATGGAATCTGTGTGAAGAAGAGATAATGAATATAGTATAGAAAGTGAAAATCCAGTGATGGAAATAAAAAAAAACCTCAGTTTTTAGCTTGGAAGTCTACTGGGTTCGATCGCTTAAACCAGAGGTAGCTAATTTGTGGCCCTCCAGATGTTCCTAGATTATATTCCCATCATCCCTGCCTGTTGACGACATTGGCTGGAGCTGATGGAAATTTGAGTCCAGCAACATCTGCAGGGCCAAAGGTTAACCACCTCTAGTTTAAGTGATCATATCTACAAGGCTTTCATGCAAAAAGGTGAGTTTGAGATTGCAAACACAAAAAGGTATTGTGAAGAGCTCCGAACGGACATCTTGAAATTGGGTGAATGGGCAGTAAAATGGCAAATACAATTCAGTGTAAGGAAGGGTAAAGTGATGAAGACTGATGCAAAAACAACAAAAAAACCCCCCTAACTTCACATATACGCTCATGGGGTCTGAACTGGCATTGACTGACCTTAGGGTCATAATGGATAGCTTGATGAAGATGTTGACCCAGTGTGCTGCAGCTGTGAGGAAGGCAAATTCCATATTATGAATCATTAGGAAAGGGACTGAAAATAAAACTGCCAATATCATAATGAATGATGTTATACAAAATAATCTATGGTGAGACAATACTTGGAATACTATGTATAGTTCTGATCATTTCACCTCTGGGAAGCCCACATGCATGACATGAGTGAAACAACACTATTTTATTTACTGACATCAGGGGTGGGGAACCTCTGGTCTGTGGGCCAACCTTGGGCCACCAGGGTCCTCCAAACCAACCCCACCTGTCTATCAGCTGACGTCATTCAATTCTGCATTGGCTGTGGGTGCCTATTCCCAGCAGTGAACAGGCATCACCAGCCAATGCAGGATTTAACTCCCGCACGCCAGCTGAGGAGTGGGGGTTTCAATTATGTTCAGTTTGGCTGCACGCACCTGTTCACTGCTGGGGACAGGCATGCACAACAAAAGAAAACCTTGTAAATGCAGGCTTCTTTCTCTCCCTCCCCCTGGAGTGGGAAAAGAAGGGCTTTGCCAGCCCTATGACTAGCATGTCCCAAAGCACAGAGCTTAAGGCTAGCAGTGCCCCCTGTGCTGCAGTTCCTAAGCGACCAGCAGCCAGCGGATTGTCCAGTGCTTGGGAATCCTGCACAAGGGATTTTAGTAGGTGGGCAGGAAATCCTGCCTGCCAATCATGGGGAGCCATAATAGCATAATGTGACTGACAGGCAGGCAGCCCCACCTACCTATCAAACTTGATGCATGAGGTTGATCCTAATAAGGATCTGACCTATGGAGCCAAAAAGATCCCCCACCCTGATTTAGGAAGTTCTGTACCCCCCTTCATTGTACAACATATTAAAACACACCAATAGTAATGTAGTGGCAAGTTCCAAAGTGCAGGTTCCTTTCATGATAGTCATAGCCACACACTCTCTCCCCGCTTTTGCTTTTTGTTGCTGGGTTAAGAATTGAGATCCTTGTTTATTGTCTTCCTCCACAACAACAGATGTCCCCAGGAGCCAATCAGCATGAAAGGGGAGCGTGTTAGCTACCAGAGCTTGGAAAAGTTAATTTTTGGAACTACAACTCCCATCAGCCCAATCCAGTGGCCATGCTGGCTGGGGCTGATGGGAGTTGTAGTTTTAAAAAAGTAACTTTTCCAAGCTTTGTTAGCTACTGAGAAGAATCTTCTCAGTGGCTGATTCACATCCTTTCACTTTGATCAGCTCCAATCAGGAGGAAAGGACAAGGGAGCATTTAGAAGACACTTCTCAGTGGCCAACACACTTGCCTTTCAGGCTGATTGGCTCACAGGATGCTGGAGACATAAGGAACCTGCTAGGACCTGGCTCCCCCCAAAAAACAAGGGGTCTAAGACCCCCCCTGAGATCCTGAATGACTACACTCCTGCACGGCAATATATATTTCTAAAACCAATTCAAACATCAATACAAAATAAAGTCAGCGTCAACTAAATTCACAGGGGATAACATAAGATACAAATAGGTACCACAGACTGAACTCGTCTGATGACATCTCCTCGCTTCCCAAAGCCTCCTCAAAGACTACAAGGCTGAGATGCACCACAATGATGAGATCATTCCAAAGTCTGAGGGAGTGGATGGTGCTTTGAAAAATGCGCATCTGGGCAGTCAGTGTCCTAAGGTCCGCATGCAGCTCTTGTGGGGATCCCCTGCAGCCTCTAGAATGTCCCTGAACACAGATTTTACCACAACTGGATTTTGCAGCATAATTGTTTTCGTTTATTTATTTTATGGGATTTAGGGGCCACCTAATCTTCAAAGCCTCTAAGCGGCTCATATACAGTTGTGATAGGAAGCAGAGTAGCACTTTCCCTCCTTTCTTGGCACCCTTAAATGCCCACCTCTTTCTTGAGCCTGAATCCTACCCAGTCTGCAGAGCCCTAGGAGAGGAGAAGGCAGCATGGATGGTGGCGTCTACTGGAATGAACAGTGGGAGGACAGAGGGAGGGTGTCTGTGTTGCAAGCGGAAGGTCCTAGGTTCAATCCCTGGCATCTCCAGGAAAGGCTAGGGGATACCTCTGCCTGAAATCTTGGAGAGCTACTGCCAGTCAGTGTAGACAAGACTGAACTAGAGGGACAAACGGTATCCGGTAGCACCCTACATTCCTATCCCTGGTACTGCCTTAACTATATAAATCACACTCCCCCATTGCCTGCCAAACAGTTGTTTGGCAGGCTGGGGAGAGTGGCAAGTGAGATGGGTTGCCTCTTCCCAGGACTGTGCAGTGCACCTGTGAGTGTGAATGGCCCCATCCACCCAACATCAGCCCAGGCCCTGCCCTTGTCCGCTGGCGTGTGGCTCTTGACTGCCCATCCCTGCTTAGGAGCACAAGGGTTTGGTCCTATACAGGACCAAAAGGGATGCTCAGATCTTGAATCCGGGCAGCAAATGCCAGGCAACGCCTTTCATGCTGTTCGTTTTGTTTACGAGGCTGGCTTTGCTCCTTGCAGCCTGGGGTCCATTCTAATGCCGTGCACACTCTGCACCACACGGGAATTCACCGAGCAGATGTTTATGCTTATTTCACCTCCCGGGAGGACATTACATTTATGTGGTTTCCTGCCCATGGTAAAATGGGGCAAGCAATACTGATTCAAATGGATGAGGTGAGGTGCAGGGTGGGCAGGGGGAGCATGCAACCAAAGGACCCCCCCTCCAAAAGAAAAGGAGGGTTCACAGAGGGCGGGGGGGGGGAAGAAAAGGAAGAGAGAATGGAAATGGGCAATGAGAATACATTTCACGTAGCTGCTTCTTATAACAATCTGCAGGATGAAGAAAATGAAGTTGAATGTTGGGTGGAGCGGTACAGCACATCAGATGCATGGTGCGGAGAAAATGGGTAGAGAAAAGCTTCTCTCCCTCTTTCATAATCATAGAGTCGTAGAGTTGCATGGGGCCTATAAGGCCATCGAGTCCAACCCCCTTGCTCAAGGCAGGAATCCAAATTAAAGCATACCTGAGTCGTGGCTGTCCAGCCACCTAGAACTCGGGGCCATCTAAGGAAGCTGAATGATGGAAGATTTAGGATGTGCAAAAGGAAGTCCTTCTTCCCACAGTGCACAGGCTTTAAAAGAGGATTAGGCAAAGTCAAGGAGGACAAGGCTATCCATGGCTGCTAGCCATGATGGCTATGCTGTCCCTCCGTGGTTGCAGGCCGTTTGCCTCTGAACACCAGTTGCTGGGCATCTGGTTGGACACTGTGAGAGCAGAGTGCTGGAGGAGATGCGCCCTTGGCCTGATCCAGCCTTACGCGTTTTCTGAAGTCCACTCTTCCACAGCCAGTTCATAGGCTGAAGGGAATGCGCTTTGAAAACATCTATGCCTTTGGTCTGATTCAGCTGGGCCCTTTTTATCGCCTTCTCTTCTAAAGAGGCAAGAGTTTCATGTTGATTAGCTCGGAAAATCAGGCATTAAATATACAACACAGGAGAACCACTAACATCTAGAAAGAGCTAGAGAGGTGCAGTGATTAGTACAGTAGGTTTGCGACCAGAGAGAACAGGGTTCAGATGCCCACTCAGCCATGATGCTCAGTGGGTAAACTCGGACCAGTTGCTATCTCTCAGCCTAACCTATCTTGCAGGTTTGTTGTGACTAGCTGAAATGGAGGTGTGCAACCTTGAGATCCCCAGAGGAAGGGCAAGGGGAAATGGAATAAAAAATGTAAACCTCACATGTTCTGGTTGTCACCATTCCATAGTGTGCTTTCAGTCAGAACTGAGCTAAAACGGGTCACCTGGTTTTTGCCCAAACAGTATAATAATAATAATAATAATAATAATAAATCTTTATTTTTACCCCGCCCTTTTTCCAAAACTGGAACTCAGGGCGGCTTACAAATAAAAACTACACATAGGTAAAAAACCATACAAAAATATACAATTAAAATAGAATTAAACTATTCGTGACATTAAAACCATGAAACATACACTTAAGATACTAAGACAATTTAAAACATTAAGAATAGGACCATAGAACAATACAACAGACCTTATGAGGCCCTATCTTAAACATCTTCTAGTCCAAAAGCCTGTCGGAATAAAATAGTCTTTGCCTGCCGACGGAAGGATAGCAAGGAAGGGGCCATTCGTGCTTTCCTTTCATCTTTTGGTGATTTTTTAAAAGCACTCCTTGAGAAAGCATTCGTTGATACATTTGCATTGCTCTCACCCTCACATGCTGTGAGTGATGTCTTAAGTGATGCCAAATCTGACTGGCAACATAACATTGTGATGTTGCCTAGTTATTGGTGGGATGACCCATTTGACTAATCTGGGAAGGAGGAAGGGGCAGCAGCCAGAGGGGGAAATGTTGACCATCAAGCGGTGGCAGTCAAAGAAGATTTCTTAAAACAGTTGACTATATTCACAGACTATACATTCCCAGATCTCCAATGCATTGGTTTGAAAACCATGGTTATGCAGACCAGGGAATGGAGGAAGAGAACTGTGAAAGAAAGAAGGAAGGCATGTGCAACCCCCACAGTGCTGTGGGAGTTGCATAAGGCCTTCTGTTTTTCACATGGTTCCCTCCGTCCGTTGCCTGGTCTGCATAACCATGGTTTGCAATTATGTACAAAGTGGGTGAACTGTGGTTAGCATTAGCCAGGATTGCCTCCAAAATCTACATCAAGCCACAGTTTTAAATCATGATTTGGAGACAGGTCCTAGTTGGTGCTACCCATTGTTTGTCTAATTCAGCAAACTATGATTATGCAAACCAGCAAAGGGAGAAGAGAATCTGTGTTAGAGAGAGGAGAGGGAGGTGGGCACACATGAGACGGCAGCATGGTCCTAATCCTCCAAACCATGGATTGAAAGATTGGAAATGTGATGTCAGAACTGAGCCTGATTTTTTTTGGGGGGGGGGGAAGATCTACCCAACAAAATGGCTAGCTTTTGCCAATCAAAATTGTGGGTAGTATACACAGAGAGGGGTTCTTCAAGTGTGCAGGTCTGATCCTGTAGAGGGCTTAAATATATACTAAGCGTGCTGACTGGTGGTTTTGCTGAAGAATTGCTAGGAGCGTTGTCTATGAGTGAAGTCATGAATGGTGGAGGAGTAGATGCTATGGGCATAGTTGTTGCATTTAACTTTCTTTAGATTATAGTTTTAGTGTTGTTGGGAGGAAGCTGAGTGAGGCTATGACAAGAACGAAAATAGAAGAGTAGAAGCAACTAGGAGTAGCTGATTCACTGCCTCTGAACATGGAGGTTCCATTTACTTTATCTTCTATGTCTATTCTGCATGAAGTAATCTAACCCTTTTAAATCCTGTCAGTTAAAGGTAGCTTGAATTCTCTAAGAATTAGGGAATATTTGGGGAGCATTATAGAACTGGAGAAAATACAGAATATATCAAGGTGAATATCTTATTGTCATTAATGATTTCCTCTAATTAATGTGGTTTTTAGGCATCAGGCAAAGACACTTGTTTTCTGAGGCATTTGTATGTTGATGTCATCTGTTATTGGGCCTGTTCTTGGTGTTCATCTTTTAGTTGTAAGGGGAAAGTTATTTTCCTTTAAATTGACTGCCGTTGAAGGAACAGTGGTAGTATAATGGGTGATATTCTGTGCTAGTCCTACTCAGGGTAGACCTGTTAAATTTAACAGACTTCACTAACCGATTCTTTCATTGGTCTACTCTGAGTACGACTTAGTTGAATACAACCCAATGTATAATTATATTGCTTTGGCCTAATTTGTGATATTTTTGTAAAAAGTGATGGAATAAATTTTATTATTATTATTGCTGATAATTATTGGCCAGCAAAATCCCCAAATCCAGCTCTAAAGTATGGTAAAACTGGATCAAACAAGAGAGAAGACAGCACCCTGACAACCAAATAGGCTGAGCCAGCAAGCACCAATCTTGGGTTCAAATTCCATTCTAGCTTTGCTGGATTTGCACTTTGCTTGGTGCTTTCCTTGCATTGGTTCTTGAAGAGTCATCCACTGGTAATGCTATGGATGGGTGTGTGTAGGAATTGCATTCAGTTCACATTTAAAGGTAAAGCTGTCAGATTCACACTTTCCAAAACAAGACACAAACTGAAACACAGCCATCCTTCAAAATTCACACTTCTCCAAATTTTGCAATGCAGCTCTTTAGCCAAGTAACATATAAAAACCTGCATATACTCGGGTAAAGTGTGCATAAAAATGCATATAGCAGTGAAAATAGCATTGTTAGGGAAAGCATAAATATTAGGGGAAATACGCTTTGCAAAAATGTCCAGATTAGGTAAAATGGCATACAAAAATGTGTGTACGAGGAGAAATTTGCACAAAAATGCATATATATTTTTTAAAAAAGGTCACAAACTGATGTGGAGAACTGAATTAAGATTGGAAAATGAGAGAAACCAAGACGGAGAAATTTGTCCAGTAGGTAATACCAGGCATAGTGCTGTGGAATAGCTTTGCTATTCTGCAGTCAGTGCCGGTTCTAAAGGGCGGCCAGGTGGGGCACTGGCCCAAGGGCCCCTGGAGCTACAGGGTAACAGGGGGGCCCTCAGAGGCCCCTTCGCTCCCCTTCTGAAATCCACGCCCCCTACTTACCTGTCTCCTGCCTTTTAGTATTGCCCTTAATGAAGATGGCGGTTTCCCTAAAGTACTGAAGCCCCTGCCACTATCTTAGCTGATGGCAGAGATGCACGCAGGCTGATGCCCAAGGGCCCTGGCATGCCTGGAGCCAGCCCTGGCTGCAGTCCTGAAACAATATGCATCTATACACATCTGGCCCCATCTGCACTATATGTTTAAACCTGTATCATACCGCTTTCACACTCATAGCTTCCTCCTAAAAAATCCTGGGGGCTGTAGTTTGTTAAGGCTGCTGCAAGTTGTTAGGAGATCCCTATTCCCCCCACACAGCACAATTCTCAGAGTGATTTCCTGTTCCCAAGGAACTCTGGGAGTAGTAGTTCTGTGAGGGGGATGGGGTGTCCTAACTAGTCTCAGCACCCTTAAGAAATTACTGTTCCCAGGATTCTTTGGGGGAAGCCATGACTGTTACAGTGGAGTAACACTGCTTTAAATGTAAAGCGCAGATGTGACCTCTGTCCCGAAATGGGTTTTGATGGGGTTGGATTGCACCAGCCACAGATGGCCGGTGGCTCCGTGTCAGTGGGATGGTGGAATCTGCTCCATGTTTTAGTCCAAACTTTCAAGGAGCTGTTCAAGGTGCTTCACCTTGGGCAGCTTCTTGAAAGTTCACATTTAAAACCCGAAGTGGATTCCACTGCCCCACTGAGATGGAGACACTGGCCGCCACTTTCACCGACAGAGAGAAAATGTGTGCTGTGAGGAAGCTGAGTTTTTCATATTTAGAGCTTGCACAAGCACGGGAGGTGTGTGAAGACAGAGTGCAGGTTCCCTGCCAGTTGTGGGATTCCTGCAGTGTTTGAAGGCCAAAGGAGTATCGCACCACATCTCTCCTTCAGAAATTCCAAGCTGGCAGCGGTTTCCATGAGCAGAGGAAGTAGGATCTAAAAGTGGTCATTCAAGCTCTCACTGGAGCTGTGGGAAAACCTCAGGAATGAAACCCAAATGCAGGTGGAAGCCGTTTCAGCTGCAAGCCATCTGTAACTGCCCCTCCCTCTCCCTGTGAGTTTGCTGAGGCTTGCAAAGCTTTTGAACGAGCTGGACAATGTTTGCAGCCAGCCTGCAACTTCTTATTGGGAGCATTGGGTGGGAACCCTTTGGGTTTCATTGGACTGATTTGAGGTCACTCCCTGGCTAAGCTCAAATGAAGGCTGTCTTGTTTACATTTCAGGTTAACTGTACTTCTCTTCCTCCTGAAGGAAAAGATTTTGGAGCACACATGTGTCTTTGAGGATGAGATTAGGAACAGGATCCTCATGAGCAAAGGGATTGAAAAAATATTATAATGCTCCTATACAGATTGAGGGTGTCACCGCACTTGGAATACTGTGTAGAGTTCTGGTCACCTCACCTCAAAAAGGATACTGTAGAGTTGGGAAAAAAGTTCAGAAAAGGACAACCAATATGGCAGGGATGGGTGAGAATTATTATTATTATTATTATTATTATTATTATTATTAATAATAATAATAATAATAACAATTTATTTATTTATTTATTTATTACATTTGTATACCGCCCCATAGCCGAAGCTCTCTGTATTTCAATACAGTTTGCATTTCATGACGAATATATAAAATCCACACTTTCTGAAACAATATGGGAATTGAAACACAGCCATCCTTTGAAATTTGCACTTACTTGAATTTTGGGATGCAGTTTGCCAACCAATCATTGTTTACAAAAATGCATATATTAGGGGAAAGTTTGCATAAAAATGAGTATATGAGCAAAAATAACACGCAAAAATACATTACATGACCAGAAATGGCTTGGGAAAATGTGTACATTAGTCACAACTGCCAACAAAAATGTGTTTATTAGGATAAATTTGCACTAAAATGCTGGAGAGTTCTCTTGAGGATTTTTTTAAAAAAAGTTCAAAAATTGCTGTAGAAATGTGGACAACTGAATTTAAGATTGGAACAATGAAGAACTGAGAACATCAAAATTGACAGATTTTTCCATCCCTACAACATGGTCAAGAGGTTAAAGCAACTCCCGTGTGAGGAAAGAATGCAACATTTGGGAATTTTAGAAAAAAGGTGAGTAAGGGAAGGATATAACAGAGGTGTATAAGATTCTGCATGGTTTGGAAAAAGGAGATGGAGAGAAGTTTTGCTCCCATTCTCATAATACTAGAATTTGGGGCCTGCCAATGAAGCTGAATGTCAGAAGATTCAGGATAGACAAAAGGAAGGACTTCACACAATGCATAGTTGAACTATGGACTTCATTCCCACCAAAGTGGCCACCAACTTGAGTGGCTTTAAAAGCAGAGCTTGGCAAAGTTACTTTTTTAAAACTACAACTCCCATCAGCCCCAGCCAGCATGGCCACTGGATTGGGCTGATGGGAGTTGTAGTTCAAAAAAAGTAACTTTCCCAAGCTCTGTTTAAAAGAGGATTAGACAAATTCAGGGAAGACAGGACTATCAATGGCTACTAGCCACAATGCCTGTCTTCTTCCTTCATGGTCGGAGGCAGGATGCCACTAAATGCAGGTAACGGCAGGAGGGGAGAGAGCTGCTGTGCTCAGGCCCTGCTCAGAGCTTGGAAGATTACGTTTAAAAGGAATAAATTACAATTACTGTTACATGGTTCCAAAAAGGAACAAATTACCATCACAATTACAATTGATCTGAAAGGAATTGATTACTTTACCATTACTCAAAGGTAATAACTACAATTACTCTTAAGATACGCTTAAAAAAAACCCAAAACACTAGAGTGCCTACAAGGTGCTGGCCTTGGCTGCTGCACACCTAAGTAGCCTAAAACAACAGTAGAAATAAGCACACACACAGAGAGAGTAATAGAATAAATTATTTTATCCGTAAGATAGTAGTGGTGGTCTCTCCACTGATAAGGGAGGGAGGGAGGGAGGCAGAAGGCACCACTCAGAGCTTCATGCATCAAACCAAGTGCTACCCTCCCACACTCAGCCAGCAAGCATCATCTCTCTCACCCTGTTGGTATTCTTACTTTGCTTCTTTTCTGTGTTACTACTGTTTCTACAGAGAATCCAACCTAGAAAATTATATTTCACTCATTATTCATCCTAGAAATCTGTGTCAAATTTATTTTATTAATTTCAAAGCCTTTTTATTGGTCAGTGTAATATGATGGTGAAGATAGCCCTTTGTGTTTCAAACTGGAGGTTATGCTCTATTTCTATTTTGGGTGCATTAGCAGTTGAATCTAAAACTGTAGTTTGATGTAAAATCAGACTGATTACAATATGTTGCTACTTACGCAATGACTGTACCCCTTGGAAAAAACAAACTTGGCCTGCCCAAGATACATGTTTTCAGCCTGCTATGCTTAAACTACTCCACTTAAAGAAAGGTGGGCATGGTCAATTAAAAACATAGAGCACACCTAGAATTTTGCTAGAATATATTTCATCTCCCACTGTTTTATCTTGTGCAAACTGAGACACTTTTCATGTCCATTGGAGACTATTATGCAGAATAGTCTGTGCCATTATTCCACAATTGTTTTTGAAGCTTTTTTTCTAGTGTTGAAAGGTGTTGCAGTATTTTAGATATTCACAGAAAGAGAAGCAAAAGAAAATTATTTGCTATAGGAAGCTTCACTAAAATTGCAAAGTAAATCAATTATATTTACTATATCAACTGTCTTAATATTGTTGCTGCTTCCCTGCTAAAACAAGAGCAGCACAGCACAAGTCTTGTTCTGTTATTTGCGCTGATTGCAGGTGTTGCCACCACTCACCCTATGCTTAGAGGCATGTTACCAAATTCTTCCAAGCTACACAGAAAGTGAATTGTTCTGTGAAAGACCAATCCAAACTGTGTTTGCATTTTTACAATATCTCAGAGAGGTGGTCTCCTGCTCCCCTGGTGCATTCACTATAGCTCCTCAGTTTCCCTGCTTTTTAAAGTTTGATAGAAATATTTGTTGGCTATAAGTTTATTCTTACACCGCAAGGTTTTCTTTGTCTATTAGCAAATATAGACGAATACTTAATGCAATGGATGAGCTGTCACCTGTCTTCAACCACAAATCCACACACAGACAGTGGACCACCTGAATGAAGCTCACGGATCACAGTTTGGGAACCTCTGAATTAGAGCACTTCTTTAAATAGAGGACTGTCCTCTGCAAAGCAGGGCACATAGCCACCTTATGGCCCTTGCAGGCCTCTTGCTCTCAAAATGTGAACTTAGCTCTCCCCCATGAAGCTACCTCCACTGCCCCAGCCAATTGCTTTCCACCAAGCCTGGATTGCAATGACACAATTGGAGCATTTTTATCAGGGCTTCTGTCTGCAGGGGGCTCTCTTGCCTCCGCCCTGCTTGCTGCCATTTCACCCACTGCATGCCTCTCATGTGTTCTGTTATATAAATACATATATAAAATTTTTAAAACTATGTGCTTCGTTTGCAGGGAAGCTCCAGCCCTTTTCGGAACCTGCAACAGGGCAGCTTGCTTTTCACACATCTCTCCTGAGCATTACCATCTCTCTCTCTCTCTCTCTCTCTCTCTCTCTGAGCAGTTGCTTCTTCCTAGAACACCCCTTTTCCTCCCTGAAAAGTTGAGTAGGAAATGAGAGATGGTTTAGACATAATATTTTGTGAAAATAAATGGCTGTCAGTTCTGGGAGTTATTAGCAAAGTAGGATTTGGCAGCAAGATGGTAACCTAAATCCTCACGTAATCTGCACCACATGGATGAACACAGGTGTGCAGATAAGGGTGTCTCTTGTACAAGAACAGGGGTTAAAAAAGAAGGAGCAGCAATTGCCATTTACATATATTAATTTGGTTATGTGCATGTAAATCTGAATATTTGTCTAAAAGGGGAGAGAAAAAAAAGTTTTTAATATGCCAAATGGAACAACAGCAGCAACAATAGCAATAATAATAATAATAATAGTGGTGATGATGATGATGATGGCAGAGGCTGCTACAAAATGTTGCAAGGTGAAATGTTGTTCAGGATTTCAGCTAGTCTATTCCACCCCCCTGGTTTTCTCTCTCCACCCCATGCTCTAACAGCTCCCTAGGTCATTGGTTCCATTGTCGTACCACTCTAACAGTTAGGACGTTTTTCCTGATGTTCAGTTCAAATCTGGTTTCCTGAAATTTGAGTCCATTATTCTGCGTTCTGCACTGTGGGATGATCGAGAAGAGATCCTGGCCCTCCTCTGCATAACCTTTCAAGGACTTGAAGAGTGCCATCCTATCTCCCCTCGGTGTTCTTTTCTCAACACTAAACATGCCCAGTTCTTACAGTCTCTCCTCATAGGGCTTTGTTTCCAGTCCCCTGATCATCTTTGTTGCCTTCTTCTGAACCTGTTCCAGTTTATCCGCATCCTTCTTAAAGTGCGGGGTCCAGAACTGGACACAGTACTCAAGATGAGGCCTAACCAGTACCAAACAGAGGGGAACCAATACTTCACATGATTTGGAAACTGTACTTCTGTTAATGCAGCCTAACATAGCATTTGCCTTTTTTGCAGCCACATCACATTGTTGGCTTATATTCAGCTTGTGATCAACAACAATCCCAAGATCCTTCTCGTGTACAATATTGCTGGGTATCCAAAAATGCATTTGGTTTCTTTTTGCTAGTTGTACATACCTGTGTTAAATTTCATTCTGTTATTTTCAGCCTCATTGCTCCAGACGATTAAGATGACTTTGAGTTTTGTTTCTGTCTTCCATGGTATTAGCTATCACTCCCAATTTTGCAAATCACTCCCATCTGCAAATTTGATAAGCATTTCCTGCACCTCCTCATCCAAGTCATTAATAAAAATGTTGAACAGTACTGGGCCCAGGACTGAGCCCTGCGGTATCCTGCTTGCTACCTCCCCCAGTTTCAGAAGGAACAATTGATAAGCACTCTTTGAGTATGATTCTGGAGCCAACTGTGGATCCACCTGATAATTGTCCCATCCAGCCCATATTTAGCTAGCTTGCTAATCAGAATATCATGGGGCACTTTGTCAAAAGCTTTGCTGCAGTTGAGATATATTATGTCCACAGCATTCCCACAGTCTACCAGAGAGGTTACCCAATCAAAAAATGAGATACGATTAGTCTGGCAGGATTTGTTCTTGATAAATCCATGTTAGCTTCTAGTAATCACTGCATTGTTTTCAAGGCTGGTGCGGACCAGAGAGAGGGCATTCTCAGTTGTGGCCCCCACCCTCTGGAACTCTCTGCCATACGACCTTCGCCATGCCCCCTCTCTGGTAGGTTTCCGCCAAGGATTGAAATCTTGGTTGTTTCAGCGGGCATACAAGTCTCCTAGATAATTTTAGTTTACAGTGTATAGATGTAGGTTGGTGGATTATAATTGTTTTATATGTTAAAACTGTATTATATGTTGTATTTTTAATTATGTACGCCGCCTAGAGTGGCCGTTCATTCGGCCAGATAGGCGGCCTAAAAATAAAATTTTATTATTATTATTATTATTATTATTATTATTATTATTATTATTATTATTATTATTATTAAGGTGGTTAGAGATTGACTGCTTTATAATCTGCTGCAGAATTTTCCCAGGGATTGATCTCAGTCTAACTGGTCTGTAGTTCCCAGGTTCCTCCTTTTTGACCTTTTTGAGGATTGGGACAACATGAGCCCTCCTCCAGCCATCCGGCACTTCACCCATCCTCCACGATTTCGCAAAGATAATAGACAGTGGTTCCGAGAGTTCTTCAGCCAGTTCCTTCAATACTCTAGGATGCAGTTCATTGGGCTCTGCAGATTTGAACTCATTCAAAGTGATTAGGTATTCCTTGACCATTTCTCTATCAATCCAAGCTGCAATCCTGCCCCTTCGACTTCACGTTTGCCAGGAGGGTCATAGACCCCCTTTTGGGGAGAAGACTGAGCCAAAGTAGGAACTGAGTACTTCCGCCTCTTCTTTGTTTTTGCCATCCTCATTGAGCAGCTGTGCCACCATTTCTTTTCTCTGTCTTTTACTATGGATGTACCTGAAGAAAGCTTGTTTGTTGCTTTTGGCATCTCTCGCCAACCTCAGCTCATTCTCAGCTTTAGCCTTCCTGACGCCATCCCTGCAATTCCGTGCTGCCTGCCTGTACTCTTCCTTTGAGGGCTGGCCTTCCTTCCACGTCTTTTTTTGTTTTCAGGCCATCTCTAAGCTTGCTGTGAAGTCACATTGGCTTCTTCTGCTGCCTTCCCCCTTTTTTCCGTGATGGAGTTGTTTGCCCTTGTGCCTTTAGAGTTTCCTCTTTTAGAACCTCCCACCCATCTTAGACTCCTTTTCTCATTAGGGTTGCTTGCCACGGGGCCTTACTTATCACTGCTCTGAGTTGATTAACATCGGCTTTCCTGAAGTCCAGGGTACGCTTATGGCTGCTCTCAGCTTTTGATTCCTTTGAAATCAAGAACTCTAGTAAAGAGTGATCACTTTCTAGCAGAGTTCCTGTAACTGCCTCTTCATCTCCTAAGTCACCTCTCTCAGTTAGAACCAAGTGAAGGGCATCTGATCCTCTAGTTCCTTCCTCCACTTTCTGTAGGAGAAAGTTATCTCCAACACAAGACACAATTTAACCCCTTGCCCTCTGGCGTGGTCACTGTCTGGATCCCCCCCTTCTGTTTGTTGGAATGAAAGCTTCCATTTGCAACAATGAAAGACTTCCTCCTCATGCAAATAGCAGGTGGAGTCTGACTACAGTGGAATACAGTGAGGATGCCTAAGGATTTAAAGCTTCCCTACAGTCCTCAGATCTATTGTTGTTGTTATTTAGACTTGTTAGTTGCTTGTAACCCAACAGTCTCCAAGTGACTTACAACACATTTAATAACATTTATATAAATACATTATGACATAAAAACAATCAGCCTTCATAAAAGCCACAGGAAGCTTTGGCAGCACACGGGTAACAAAACAACATCATCTCAGTCTATCAAAAGGTAAATCATTACCTGCCGCTGAAACTATGTAAGCAAATGTGCCAAGCAGACAATGCTGGGGAAAGCATTCCACAGACAGGGAGCCACAGCTGAAAAGGCCCTCTCCCTTGTCATGGGCCAAGAGGCAGAGCTTGGAAAAGTTACGTTTTTTGAACTACAACTCCCATCAGCCCAATCCAGTGGCCATGCTGGCTGGGGCTGATGGGAGTTATAGTTTTAAAAAAGTAACTTTTCCAGGCTCTGCCAAGAGGGTGGGAGAAGTAGCGACATGTGATGTTCATTGTTGCATCACACCTGACCATGCCCACTGCTGTGAATGAAATTTAGCGTGACACGGCGGCATATTGGTTAAGAAGCCGCAGTTCCATAAAGCATAATGTGTGAAAGGAGTGTTAGATATTGGGTCAGTAGTGGCACTAATCAGTCAAACTAACACGATAAGCCCCATGTCTGAATGCAGCCTTACTTTTGTACAGGAAGCCATACACGAACCCCCCTCTCTCTCTCATTCTCTTACCCCCCCCCTCACACAAACCTCTCCATCCTTCATCCAGGCAAGCTAGAGTTGTGCCTCGGTGCACATATTTTAGCCAGGCAAAAAGCCCTCAAGGCGGCCATAGATCAGGGCCTGTGAGAATGTGGTGTAGGGAGAGGCGTGTGAAATGGCGAGTGGCTCTGGCCTCAAAGGCCAAACAGAGGGGGCCAGAAGGCCATATTCAGCTCCGATGCCCGAGGTTCCCCACCCCTGAGGTAAAGCTTCCCTCACCCCTGCATGTCCTCCAAGCTGTGAAACCCTGCACCAGTTGAATACCTGCCTGTCACAGATGTTATCTCTGTTTTTAGCCCTTGCCAGAAAATGACAGCCGCTTTACTATGGCTACCTTTTGACGACACATCAATATCTGTTTCCTCAACAACAATACAGCTTTGCTCTTTTCAGTTCCGAGGGTGATTTTTAAATATTTGACGATTTGAGAAAATCATTCCCAGTGAATGAAATGCTTCACTTTAGGGTGATATGTTGTGACTTTATGATCATTTGAAATATCTGTTATGAATCAACTCTCGCTTAGCAAGGCTTTATATTTATCACTCAGTGACTGAGCTTGTAAGTAAATGGTTTCTGATCTGAAATTTCCCCCAGGAAGGTAGAGACTGGTGGCGGTGGGAGAGATGAAACCCCATCAGTTTCAAGAATAAAAAGTAAAAATGAACTATGGAGAGAGAGAGAGAGAGAGAGTCTGACAGCCAAATTTGCTGTTACACAGTCTGCATTTTCCTCCCAAATCCTTCATATTTTCTGAACACTGTAATTTCTTTCCGGTTTGGCATTGCTATCCTCAAAGAACTTGGACTCTATTAGTTCCACTGTCTAATGGATATCTGAGAGAGAGAGAGAGAGGTTCAGGTAATAGAGTTAAAAAGAAATCCAGATCTAGTAATTCTTAGAGTAGACTCATTCAGATAAGATGGGACTTAAAAGTTACTCATGACTAGGAATGGGTTACAGTTTCTCGCACTTTCTAATTTTCCCAATCTTAAATTCAGTTCTCCACATTTTCAAATCAGTTTATGATTTTTTTAAAAATTCATCGTTTTAGTATGAATTTCTCTAAATATTCACCATTATTATTATTATCATTATCATTATCATTATTATTGCCCACAGTTCATCAAAAGGTCCCAGGGCAGATCACAACAGTTTTCAAATACATAATTAAAAACAGTTCAAAACAACCTAAAATGACATCACACATACACACACAGGGAGGGTCCTTATTTTTTTGCCTAATATAGATATTTTTGCACTTTTGCCTAATATAAACATTTTTGCAAAGCAATTTTGCAGAGTATAATGCATTTTTGCATGCTACTTTCACTACAATATACATTTTTATACACATTTTACCCTGGTATAGGCATGTTTGTACACATTACTCGGCTAGAGGAGTGTATTGCAAAACTAGGAAAAGTGTGAATTTTGAAGGACTGCTGTGTTTTTGTTTGCATATTGTTCTGGAAAGCGTAAATTAGTATGTTTGCCTTTAAGGATTAATTGAATCAAATTTCTTCTCTATCCCTATGCCTAACTTGTCTAATTGATTTCAATGAGTTTAAGTATGATAATGCATGCAGACTAGGGATGGGATCCATTGGCTGGTGCCGGTTCAAAAGCATTCCATCAACCTAACAAGTTGGCATTGATTCAAGTTCATTCATAGTCCGCTAGCTGCTGCTTTTTACTGATCAGTGGCTTTTTTATCGCTTGGAAAAATATTGATATTAATATCAATATTTTAAAAGGAAATATCAATATTTTGAAGGAAAGATTTCCTTTAAAATATTGATATTTTGAAGGAAATATTAATATTTTAAAAGGAAATATCGATTATCATTCTTACATTTTAGAGACAGATTTTTTTTAAAAAGTCTGTTTTCAAAAATAGCCATGGAAATTCTTTACATTGGAATCTGATCCTCTGTGACTGAGAATAAATGAATTAATGGAACGTTCGGTACCAAATTTGAACTGGGGGGAATTCTAATTCAGAAAGTCCCAGGTTCAAACCCTGGCAGTCTCCTGGTAGCTCTAGGTAAGACTCATCTCTGAAGCCCTGAAGAGTTGCTGCCAGACAGACAAGATGATGTTGAGCTAAATGGGCCACTGGCCTGATTCTGTGTAAGGCAAGCTTCCCTTGAACCTGGCTCTTGTGGTTTTGAGATTGGCCAGGTGGGGAGATGCTGACAGGATAAAGTCTTCCGGCAGAAAAGCTGTTTTAAAATACAGCCATGCCCCAGATGGAAAATGAGTTTGGTTTACTTGTTAACTGGTTGACCACTGAGAGAACAGGTTGCTGGACTAGATGGGCCACTGCCCTGATGCATCAGGCTCTTCTTACGTTGTTAGGAAAGCTGGATTCAAACCAGTTATCCCTTATTCTCTGACAAGGAGCAGGAATAAAGTGTGAAAGTGCCTAATAGTGGCAAATAAGGAGAAACCTGGCAATAGTTATAGAAGAAAGTACTCGATGGGACCTACCAACATGGCTGGTTCTATAGGGTGGCCAGGTGGGGCACTGGCCCGAGGGCCCCTCCGCTCCCCTTCCACAATCCGTGGCAGAAACTGCAGATCGCAGGACAGGAGGAGCTTCCGAGCCACCCGCCATCCCCCTGCTTCACCTACCTTTCTCTCTGCTGTTTTTTGCAGTGCGTGCAGGGTTGCCATCAATCAAGATGGTGGCCGAGGTTTCTATAAGGGGCTGAAGCCTCTGCCGCCATCTTGGTTGATGGCAGCAATGCATGCGCAGTGCGCACAGCCACAGAGAACAGCAGAGAAAGGTAGGTGAAGTGGGGGGATGGTGGGGGGATGGCGGGCAGCTCGGAAGCTCCTGTCCTGCGATCCGCAGCTCATGTCATGGATCATGGAAGGGGAGCGGAGGGACCCGAGGCAGGCTGACTGCATTTTTGCAGTCTCTGGCAGGCAGAAAAAAACACCAGGATGTTTATTAACATAGACATCGATTTTATACCATCTCATGGCTTAGTGTGTTGCTTGAACATGGGTCCGTGGTTTGTCAAACCATGAGCTGGAAGTCTAAAAAGAAACCTTGGTTGCAGCTCATAGAATCATAGAATGGTAGAGTTGGAAGGGGCCTATGAGGCCATCCCCTGCTCAATGCAGGAATCCAAATTAAAGCATACCCGACAAGTGGCTGTCCAGCTGCCTCTTGAATGCCTGCAGTGTTGGAGAACCCAACACCTCTCTAGGTCACTGGTTGCATTGTCGTATGTCTCTAACAGTTAGGAAGTTTTTCCTGATGGTCAGCTGACATCTGGCTTCCTGCAACTTGAGCCCATTATTCCGTGTCCTGCACTCTGGGATGATCGAGAAGAGATCCCGGCCCTCCTTTGTGTGACAACCTTTCAAAGTACTATTATATCTCCCCTCAGTCTTCTCAAGGCTAAACATGCCCAGTTGTTTTGTCTGGAGTGAAACAAGCTGTGAGCCTCAGTTTGGGTGACACGCTAGGCCAAAGAATGGCTTCACTCATAGTAGGAACGGAAGGATCTTTCATTTTCAGCTCATTTTCTTAAGTCCAGTTCTCCACATTTCTGCAGCAATTTGCATTTTTTTTAAAAAAAGTTCTCATGAAACTTTGCAGCGTTTTATTGTGAATTTGTCCTAATAAATATTTTTGTATGCAAGTTTGACTAATATACATATGTCTGAAAACAATTTATTTGACTATAATGCCTTTTTATGTATGCATACACATTATATATACATTTTATGTACACGTGTAGGACTGTTGGAGGAGCAAAGTGGTTGCCATCTCCTCCCTGGGAGTCTTTGTGCTCATATCTTTGTGCTATGCTATAGTTACCTGTGAACCAGCTCCTAAAATGCAGCATCAAAATGTGCACAGATGTGTCAGTGTTAAAGGTGTGCCCAGCCCCACCCCTTTTGTGGGACTATTTTTCATTGTGAAAATGGCCGGGGATATTCAGTGACTTTTGGCGGGGAGGCAGAGGGTGAATGTAAAGCATATTCATTAAATACATATTTATTAAATTCATTAAATACATGCATATTCTTACCTTAAATACAAAGTGTTAGCGATGGGATCCATTGGTCGGTGTGGGTTCAAAAGCATTCTGTTGACCTAACAGGCCAGTATTGATTCGAGTTCATTCTTTGCCTGCTAGCTGTTGCTTTTTTCAATCCATTTTGTCCATTTTGATATTAATATAGACATTTTAAAAGGAAATATTGATAGATGAAAGGATATATCAATAAAATTATCGTTCTTAATATCAATATTTTAGAAGTGTTTTTTTTTTAAAAAAATCCATTTTTGGAAATAGCCATGGAAAAATGCTACATGATCTGATCTGCAACAATAGAGAATAAACAAATAAATGGAAAATTTGGAATTTGAACTGGGCACAATTCTAGCACATCCCTAAAAGTGGCTGAGGGATTTTTCTTTTACTTTACACAATGAAAACAAAAGAGTGCTGTGCTGTAGCATAAACCAGGAGCTTGGCTGATTCCAGACATTTATTTTATTTTATTTATTATCACATCTATACCCCATCTTCCCTCTGGGGAAGGGTGGTGTACAAACATACCTGTTCCCCTCCTGATTTTCTCCTCACAACAACCCTGTGAGGTAGATTAGGCTGAGAGACAGTGACTCGACCAACGTCATCCAGTGAACTTCATGGCTGAGTGGGGATTTGAAACCTGGTCTCGCAGGTCCTAGACTGACATTCTAAACACTACACCACATACATACCCATGCTGCGTACCTGGTACTGAATACCCCACAGAGCACTGAATGTTGACCATAGAGTCAATGAGGATCACTATAGTGAAACAGTTCGTCATGTGGAACTTGCAAGTTAGGCCTCCTTCAGACTGGTGGTGGTTTGTGTGCGTGCGTGTGCATTTTGCAACATGTCACTGATGCAAAGCTAGTGCATTAGCGATGGATTTATACTGGACTGTCCGTACCTCATTCTGTTTTGTTAATTGTTCTGCAATGCTTGTCCAGGGTTATTGCATTATTGCCATCTGGAGGGACATCCTTCTGCTCCAGTGCAACAAAAGCAGGATGAGAAAAGTTACAGGATTTCAGAAGGACAGGCACGGATTGGAAATGTTTCCAAAACCTTTGCAGGCAAACAGTATTGAAAGCGAGATTGAATGTAACGGCCCCAATAACAGCATGAGCAGAAATCACCAGGAATGCATAATAAAAAGGAGATGGGGGGAGCGTGCTTAGACATGCTCTGTACTGAAATATAAACATGCTCCCAGTTGTGAGCTTTCAACAATGTGGTCATTAATAGACTCTTAAATCCGTTTGTCTTGTTCTGCAAATATATAAAGGATCAGTCTGAGGGAAAAACAGCAGCACCACCACCATTGTGGCCCCGTGGCTTTCTCTGAACCTGTATTAGCAGGTTGATTCCTCCCTCCCTTTGCCACATGCATCAATAAGCCATAGTTTGGCAGACGTTTCCCCCTGAATATTTCATCCCCAGCCAGTGCCTTTTTCTAATTAAAAACTGGACACCTTCCCTGCGCCTATTAATATTATCCTGCATAAATCTGTTCTCTGTCCACCCAGCTGCCACGTGAGAGCTGCACTGTACCTTGCAAATGGATCTGGCTTTCGCTGAAAATCAACAGCCGTGCGGAGCAAAACTGTTTTCCTCGACGTATGGCAAAGATTTTTGTTTGGAATGTGTGTGTGTGTGTCAGAAAAGAGAGAGGAGGAAAGAGGCAGTGTATAACTTTTTTTTTAAAAAAGAATAATTTATTTCATTTTTGTTGAGGGACTTTTTTAAAAAAAGGAATATTGATTTATTCACTAATAGGCAAGAAAACCCTCACGGTTTAAGAATGTACCTATGAACAGATATGTGTATCAAACTTTAAAAAGCAGGGAAATGGGGCAGCTATAGTGAATGCACCAGGGAAGCAGGAGACCTGACCTCCTCTCTGAGATGTTGTACTGCCCTACAAATTCATAATAATGCCAACACAATTTGGGTTGGTCTTTCACAGTCCAATCCACTTCCTGTGTGGCTTGGAAGAACTGGGTAACATAGGTCTCTGAGCATATGATGAGTGGTGGCAATACCTGCAATAAGCCCAGATAACAGAAACAAGTCATGTGCTGTGCTGATCTTGTTTTAACAGGAAGGAAGCACCATTATTAAGACAGTTGATATAGTTCAGTTAGTCACTTTAAATATGTTTGATTTACTTTGCCATTTTTATGAAGTGTCCTATCTTAAATCATTTTCTTGTGCTTCTGTTTCTGTGAATATGTGAAGTACAGCAACACTTTGCAACACTAAAAAACTCCAGAAACAATTGTAGAATAATGGCACTGACTATTCTGCAGAATAGTCTCCAATGGACATGAGGAGTGTCTCAGTTTGCACAAGATTAAACAAGAGGAGGTGAAATATATTCTAGCAAAATTCTAGGTGTGTGCTATGTTTTGAATTGACCATGCCCACCTTTCCTTAAGTGGAGTAGTTTAAGCATAGCAGGCTGAAAACATGCATCTTGGGCAGGTCAAGTTTGTTTTTTCCAACAGCTAGAGTCATTGCTCTATTTATATTTATTGCATATTTTTTTAAATTGTGTTTAAATTGTTTTTTGTGTTTTAAACTTTGTATATTTGTTTTTATTGTTTTTAATTGCTGTAAACCGCCCAGAGAGCTTCAGCTATGGGGCGGTATATAAATGTAATAAATAAATAATAAATAAATAAATAAATTGCTTAAGTAGCAACATATTGTAATCAGTCTGATTTTACATCAAACTGCAGTTTCAGATTCAATTGTTAATGCACCCAAAACAGAAATAGAACATAATCTCCAGTTTGAAACACAACAGGCTGTCTTCACCATCATATGACAGTGAGCAATTAAAAGGCTTTGAAATTAATAAAAGTAAATTTGACACAGATATCTAGGATGAATAATGAGAGAAATATAGTTTTCTAGGTTAGATTATCTGTAGAAACAGTAGTAACACAGGAATGAAGCAAAGCAAGAAGAATGCCAAAAAGATACAAAAATGTAATTCTTCATCTTTGGAGATGGCAGCTGTTGCTATCACTCACCATATGCTCAGAGGCCCATGTTACCAAATTCTTCCAAGCTACTCAGGAAGTAGATTGGACTGTGAAAGCCCAACCCAAATTGTGTTTGCATTTTTACAAATTTGTAGGGCAATATCTCAGAGAGGAGGTCAGGTTTCCTGCTCCCCTGGTGTATTCACTACAGCTGCCCAATTTCCCTGCTTTTTAAAGTTTGATAGAGATATCTGTTGGCTATATGTATGTTCTTAAATGGCAAGGTTTTTTCCTATTAGTGAATTAAACTAAGCTTTGTGTGCTCAAGTTGTTGGACAGAAAATGTTACCAAAATGGTGATATTTTGTAGTGAAGAATCTTGGCGTTAGTTCAGCATATATCTATATCTATTTACAGTAGGGCCCCACTCATATGGCGGTTTACATTCCAGACCCCGCCTAAAAGCGAAACCTGTCAAAAAGCGGAACTCTGTCATTAAAATGGCGACAGACACCAGAAAAACGCCATAAAAGCGGAACAAGCGCCAAATGAGTGGGGCCTTACTCTAATTGAAACCTGCCGTATTAGTGGAACACCAAAAAGCAGGCCTCCGAAAAGTGGGGCCCTACTGTAGGTGACACTGTGACAGTGCTCACTGTTTTGGAGTAGTGTCACCTCTCTTTTTTTGCTGCCTATGGCAACCATTTGTGCTGGCACCCATGACACTTTTATTATGGTATGATTATTAGAAACTCAATTTTTTTATACTGGAACCCCCCCTCTCTTAACAACTACCACCATCACCACAACAAAAAGGTATCTTTCTAGAAGTAGAGCCCAAAAGAGTAATTACTTACCATACATTTACAACCTGAATAGTAACAGATGGATGTGGTTAGGATGGTCTGTCCCCAGTGACTGATGGAATCTAATAGATTCCTGACCGCTCTGGGGGATTTTTCCAGTGGATAGTGCAGGTAACCCTGTTGAGGCCCTAGTCTCACTCTGGAATGGTGAGACTTGTAAGGCCATTGACATGATCCCTCCTGAGGGCTCCTCCGGTGCCATGGAGCCTGCTTTGCTCCTTAGTATACTGAGGAGCTGTGGTCAATGAAATGGACCAGTTGAGGCTAGAGCATAAGTGGCATAGCTCTTACTCTGTGTTCAGGCTCACAGTCAGGCTTACCATATGGTAGGGGAGAGCAAAGAGATCTTTCTTTGCTGCTTCCATTGTGTCCTCAAGAAGCCATCCAGCTGAGTTGTTCTGTGTGGTCTAGAGGTTGGTCAATCCTGACCAGGGATGCAGACCTATGGAGCACATGGTGTCCAGCTGTAGCCAGCTGGCTAAACACTTCGAAGACAATGTTGCTCAGCTCCACCATGATTTAGATGCTGCTATTGTGGCAGTTCCAGTCAAGATATCCAATGCAACGCTGAACCCAGTGTTATGGGATCAATTCAAGTTAATGCGGTCTGATGATGCAGACAAGATGCTTGCAGTGATGCACCCAACCATCTGCTCATTAGATCCTTGTCCATCTTGGCTGATTAAAGCTAGCTGAAGTGGGGTGACTGAATGGGTCACAGGTGTAGTAAGCACATCTTTGCGTGATGGTGTAATGCCCACTGCCCTTAAAGAGGTGGTGGTGCCTCCACTTTTTAAAAAGCCCACACTGGACCCAATGGAGTGTAACAGCTATAGACCAGTCGCCATCACCCTGTTCTTGGCAAAGGTGGTGGAGAAGGTGGTTGTAGAGCAACTGCAGGTATTCCTGGATGAGACTGATTATCTAAACCCATCATAATCTGGATTCAGATCTGGTTTTGGAACAGAATTAGCCTTGGCCACCCTGATGGATGACCATAATTGTGTGAGAGACAGAGGAAGTGAAACACTATTACTTCTGCTTGATCTCTCAGTGGCATTTGATATCATTGACCATGGTATCGTCCTGGACCGACTCAGTGGGATGGGTTTTGAAGGCACTGGATTACGGTGGTTCCATTTTTACCTTCAGGGTTGTGTCCAGAGAGTAATACTGGGTGAGTGTTCTTTGGTCCCCTGGCACTTGTGCTATGGGGTTCCACAGGGTACTATTCTCTCCCCAGTGCTATCCAACATCTCTATGAAGCTGTTGGGAGTGGTCATTAGGAGTTTGGGGGCAAGGTGTCAGCAGTATGCTGATGACACACAGCTCTTTTTCCCCATAACATCTGAATCAGGAGAGGCTGTGAACATTCTGGACCAGTGTCTGAATGCTGTAGTGGACTGGATGAAGGCCAATTAAACTATGCATGAACCCTGGGAAGACAGGCTTTTTGGGTAGATGGTTCCCATGCCTGGTAGATAGGCATGTTACCTGTTCTGGATGGGATTGTGCTCCCTCTGAAGAACCAGGTTCATAGCCTAGGGGTACTCCTGGATTCATCTTTGTCACAAGAGGCATGTGGATCCTCTGTGGCTAGGAGAGCCTTTTACCAGCTTTGTCTGGTTCATCAGCTATGGCCGTTCCTGGACACGGATAGCCTGACCTCTGTAGTCCTTATGTTTGTAAACTTGAGGCTGGATCACTGCAATGTTCTCTATGTGGGGCTGCCCTTGGCCCTGATTCGGAAGCTCCAGCTGGTGCAAAATGTGGCAGCCAGATTGCTGATGAGAGCAAATAGCTGACAACATATGACAGCACTTTTAAAACATCTACACTGGCTGTCCATCCACTACCGAGCCAGATTCAAGGTCCTTGTATTAATTTACAAAACCCTGAACAACTTAGGTCCAGGGTATCTTAAGGCCCACCTCAACCCTTCTATCCCAGCTCAATCACTGAGATCATCTGCAGGAGCAGCTCTGGTTGTCCCCCGAGTTGGCCCAGTTCTCTGGAATGCGCTGCCAACAGAGATTCAGCAGGCGCCTTCTGTTTTAACTTTTAAGTGCTTGCTGAAAACCTTTCTGTTCTGTCTGGCTTATGCAGGTAATGAAGAAGATGCTCTTTGTGCAACAGTTGACCTTTGTTTTTCTTGTATTTCTAATGTTTTGATTTTATGGTGTTTTTTTAATGTGTTGTAAACTGCTCTGATGTTTTCAACAAAATAGCGGTATACAAATGTTTTTATAAATAAAAATAAATAAGTAATAATTTGCAGGACCTTCATGTCCTGACTCAGCTGTTGCTGATGGGTCTATTCATTTGGATGGTGTTCTGCCAGCAGAGAAAGAGGGCTAGCTAAACCAGCCCTCCCTAACCGGGTGCCCTGCAGATATTTTGGACTACAACTCCCATCAGCCCCAGCCAGCACATGCACCAGGTTGGGAAAGACTGGCTTAAGTCTGTTGCTTTGAGTTTTCAAGACTTTCCCATCAGCATGGCTGACTCCTGCCCAGTGCAAGCACATTGACATAGTACTTTCACCTTAAAACGTTTGTTGAAATAACACCAAAGTGACAAACAAACACAGGGTCTGTTGTTGCAGGTGGTAAAACCATGTCAAAGACTGACCGGGGCCCTGGTGGGTTGTGGACCGGGCCGCATCATGTTTGAAGAATGCCACTGCATCTTTGATGCATGCAAACCCTTTGTAATCTTAATCTCTGTTGCTTTTATGTTACACTGCCCCCCCCCAAGGTTAAAGAAAGAGATTTAGACCTTAAACACAAAACTAGCCCTTCAAGCTTGGGAATTATCTTTGCCTTTAAATGTGACTGATCAATGCCCATTTTCTTTTGAAAATAAAACCCTTTTGAACCTTGAAAGCCTTCCACTGTCGAGCTATGTCTAAGTGCCACATGGGGAAATGGGCTGAAAACAGCCCATTTTCCCCCTTAGCGCTTACATTAGAGGTCTTGAAGTTCAGTCCGACGCAATCAATTTAATTGGCGCTAGCTCCGGTGACAGATTATGCCAGTTTACACTCAAGTATAGCACAGATTTAAACGCTGGGAAAGAAAGCAAAAGATACACTCTTTGGTCTCTACTTAAAGAGGGCAGCGGTATTGGAATAAGAGCACATTTAATTTATCACTGTCAGAGCAGGTGCAAAGTTTAATTCTAACTAAAAGCATTAAACAATTAACCCAGACAGTCAGACCCTTCTAAAAATGCTCAGTTGCAAGGAATACATGGTCCAGCTTGCCAACGGAATTAATAATAATAAAAAGTCAATGTTCCGCTTTGATACAACAGACTATCTTCCATCATTTTTTAAAAAAAATATTAAGTTAGCCAGAAAAGATACTGAAGGCGAAACGAAGTTCTTAGCTCTTCGATCACCACTGAAATAAATGCCCACATGGCAAAGTCCACCCGACTGTCAGCTAAATAACAGGATTGATGCTCAACAAATTAGGAAATCTGTACTTTGTATTGTCATGCGCTCTCCATTTCTGAGAGGTGAGAAGTTTCAAGGGCAATGCTGCATGGCTTAGTTTCCTTCAGGTATGAGACTTTAGGATACTTTAATGCTCCTTTGTTGCATCCTTGACTACTGTCTGTTGAGGACATATCAGACAATCAATGTTTTCTGTTAGCAAACAATCATCTTCATACAGGATGGTCAACATCTATAACAATATTAAGCCAGCGGGAGGTTTCTGTGATACAGCCCAACCATATTCCTGTTGAACCTATCTGCTAATGGAAAGTGGGAGTTGCAATTGCTTGTGCAAGGATAGGTGTTAAAAACAAATATTTCCATTTTCCATTGTGAAGTTTTAGAGATATATAGACATGGGAATACCACCATGGGAAAAGTGTATAATTCAAATCATTGGTAAGATTTCCCTACTGCTCATTTATCATTCCTAATTGCAAAGCTATACCTAATCCTCTCTCCCTAATTGTGTGTGTGTGTTGCTCTAGATTTATTTGCTATTTCACAGTCATCTCCATGAAATCTGTCTAAATTGGTGACATTAGCTAGAAGCCCAGTTGTGTGATCGAACTTAATGAAACTAATGAGACCTGCCCTGCACTTTGGTTACACTGCCAAATAATACTGGTCTTTCCTGAACCCTTTGCACACAAATACGCTCTTATTTTATTTTATTTAATTTATCAGTTGTACTTTTATACTCTAGGTGGTTCAGACAGCATGTAAAACTAAAAACAAACAAACACACAAAGTTTACCAATAAAGCAATCATTAAAAAAGAACCAGCACTATAAAACACTTAAAAAGTGCATTCTTCCACACTGTAGGCTCAACTTGAGTTACTTATTGTAAGGTGCAAAACAGGTACGGTGATAAGCTTTTTCTGGGCAAAGTTGGTGGAGGTGATTCTGCAACCTTTTAGAGTTTCATGGACATTTCATCAACCAAAATGCAGAGAGATTAAAGACTGCTCTACATGTTACAGAGAATCAGGTGGTAGACCATAAGTACCTAGGATTGGATCCAGACTTCCCATGAGACAAAGTCCGCTTAAGTGATGCTCCTGTTGGAGGAAGAGCACATGTGATTTTCACTGATTCCTCTCCCTCCCTACATCCCCATGTCCCCCTCAAAAGCTGCTCCAGATGCTTGGGAGACCCTCCAGAACAGTAAGGGATTTGGCATGAGGGGCTGCATGGGGAATTGGCAAAAATCACTTCTCTTTGTGGACGGGCTACTCTGGATAGCCCACCCTCATGGGGCAAAGAGTAGATCTAGGAGAACAATTCAGCTTGGGAAAATGCCACAATGTGAAAGGCAGGGGTATAGACATCTAGGGTCCCAGGGGGTCTTAGGCCACTTACTTTTTTGGAGAGCAGAGCCCCAGCAGTATCCCTATGTCTCCAGTGTCCTTTATTGCTGATTGGAGCCAATCAAAGTGAAAGGATGTGAGAGTCAGCCACTGAGAAGACTTTTTTCAGTAGTTAACACACTCCCCTTTCAGTTGTGGAAGAAGGCATGTGCAGGGAAGACTGTGAAGGTGAAGATGGAGAGCAAGCAAGCAAGCAAACATGCAAGGGAAAGTGGAAAGGAGGTAGGAGAGGTGAGAACTTGAGCCGAAAGGTCTCTTTCTCTCTCTCTGCTGCATGGCTGCCAGTTTGTTTGTTTGTTTGGAAATGGAAATGGCCTGCCTTCAAGTTGATTCCGAATTATGGCGACCCTATGAATAGGGTTTTCATGGTAAGCGATATTCAGAGGGGATATACCATTGCCTTCCTCTGAGGCTGAGAGGCAGTGGCTGGCCCAAGGTCACCCAGTGAGCTTCATGGCTGTGTGGGGATTTGAACCCTGGTCTCCCAGGTCATAGCCCAACATCTTAACCACTATACCACATTGGCTCTGTTTGTTTGTTTACAAGGATCTTATTCTCAACCTAAAAGAAAAAAGAAAAAAAAGAAAAAAGTAGAGAGAGGCGAAGATGTGTAGTTTTGTTCCAGCCAAATACCAGGAGGGGTATGGGGGAGTGGGAAAAGAGAGATAAAATACATTCAGGGGCGGGGAAGAAAGTGTGTGTGTGTGTGCGCACGTGATGGTGTTTCAGCTTTTAATGATGCTCTGCATATATGTGTTGTGCATGGTAAGGAGAAATGCAAGTGTGTGTTGTCTAAGTGTGTGTTGCAGCCAACACCAGAGATTAGGGTCAGGAATTTCCATGCTTAAGTTTCTTGCTTAAACTCATAGGCTCTGCCCAAATGCAGTTACTCTGAGTCTTAGTATGGTAACCAAGAAGGGAAAATCAGCAAAGGAAGTTCCTTACCTTACAGCATCTTAGTACATTTGTCCATGTACGTGCACAGAAAATAGTAGATCTCGCTGAAAGGCAACACATGGAGATCTGTATTGATCATTGCAATGCATCATTAAGGGAAAGTACTCCAACAAAGTAAGAGACTGAAAACTCATGAAGACTGAGTCTGAATCTAGCAAGATGGTGGCACTGTGGGTTGGTGGTTCCTAAGTTCAGATAATTGGACAATTGCCTGCTTTGGATGGGGTCATACTCCCTCTAAAAGAGGTTTGTAGTCTGGGAGTGCTTCTGGATCCATCTTTGTCATTAGAGGCCCAGGTGACCTCAATGGCTAGGAGTGCCTTTTACCAGCTTTGGCTAGTAAGACAGCTGTGGCCGTTTCTGGACCGGGATAGTCTGACCACTGTTGTCCATGCACTAGTAACCCCAGGTTGGGGTCTATGCACTCTATGCATGTCTGCGGTGTATGTGGGTCTGCCCTTGAGGTTGGTGTGAAAGCTGCAACTTGTGTAAAATGCAGTGGCATGACTGCTCAGTGGGGCAACGTATTGCCAACATGCCACCTGACTGCTGAAAGAATTGCACTGGCTGCCTGTTAGCTACCAGGCCAAGTTTAAGCTTCTGGTTTTGTTTCCTATGCAGCTTGGGACCAGGATACCTGAAAGATCGTCTTACCCCTTACATACCCAGTTGATCACTGTGCAAATGCTATTTTAGGATGTGTGTGTTTTAAAGTGGATGGATGGGAAATAACATTTTGTTTGAAGAATCACAGTACAGTCTTGATGCTGAGCTGAAGAATTTTAAATGTATCTTTTTCAATAGCATACAGCTTGGATCAGCTGATCAAATTGCTGCCCTGGGCTCCTGCTGGGAGGAAGGGCGGGATATAAATCAAATAATAAATAAATAAATTGAAGCTCCTGGGAGTTAAAAAAATCATCTTACCCCTTGTATACTCAGTTGATCACTGCGCTCTGCATTTAAGGGCCTCCTGCAGATACCATCTTATCAGGAGGTCCATTTCACACAACATAGGAAGTGGACCTTTAGTATTGTGGCACTGGCACTTTGGAATTCCCTCCCCTTAAATATTAGACAGGCACCATCTCTGTTATCTTTTTGGCACCTGCTGAAGGCCTTCCTCTTTCAACAAGCCTTTTAAGTAGAGACCTTATCCCAGTCTGTGTCTGTGTTGGAATTCTTTTTAAGAGGTTTTAAAGCTGTTTTTTAAAAACTGTTTTAAAGCTGTTTTTAATATGTTTTAAAATCTTTTGTTTTTAATATGTTTTAAAGTGCTTTTAGCGTTTTTGATTACGGCCTTGGGCTCCTAATATAATATAATATAATATAATATAATATAATATAATATAATATAATATAATATAATATAATATAATATAATATAATATAATATAATATAATATAATTATTTATTTATTAGATTTCTATCCCACCCTTCCTCCCAGTAGGAGGCCAGGGTGGCAAACAGAAGCACTAAAAACACTCTAAAATATCATAAAAACAGACTTTAAAATATATTACAACCAAACATCCTTAAAAACATTACAACAAAACATCTTTAAAGCCATTTAAAAAAAAAAATCTTAGAAGGTTGTATAATCTTAGAAGGGTGTGTGGCTGTGTGGGGACATGGCTATGAGGGGGTGCGGTGTGGCTATCACAAAGGGGCCCTGCACTTCTGAATTTGCCATTACACTACTGGTGAAAGGGTTAAATCTCCCATGAGTTTACCTCCCCTCCGAGGCTGCGATTATTATTTTTTAAAGTGCTGATTGTACATTCACTGATCTCCTGATATGTCTAGTTGAGCTCTGAGGAAGTAGGGGTCTGGAGTCTACCACTTCAAAGTACTCCCCACAACACAAATGTAACAATTCCCTCCCACTAGCAGATAGTAAATTGGCTATGTTCAAACTTCATCCTGCATATGCTCATTTCTCATATGCAGAGCGTATATGGGGGAGCATTCAAAATCATGGCACCTCCTCCGGACATCTGAAGCCCAGAATGTGACTGCCTCAATTCTGTGCAAGTTGTTGCATAGTTTGAAGTTTGAGAACGGGGGCTCCTCCATACATCCTGTTGATCGAGTGTTCATCTTGACTTGCTTACACAATGCTTACATGAAGGTTAGGTTATGGCCCCATCGGCACTATACATTTAAAGCTGTCATACTACTTGAAACAGTCATGGCTTCTTCCAAAGAATCCTGGGAACTGCAGCTTGTTAAGGGTGCTGAGACTTCCCTGGGATTAATGGCTAAAACACGCTGGTCTGAAGCTCTGGGAGGGGAAGAGGTGCCTCTTAACAACTTTCAACACCCTTAACAAACTACATTGTCCAGGATTCTTTGTGGGAAGCCATGACTGTTTCAAGTAGCATGGTACTGCTTTAAATATATGGTGCAGAGGAGGCCTCTTTCCGCTCCTTATTGAACATTCATTCTGATTTGTTTGCAGGGAGATGCCACGACATGGAGCGTTCATCCTGATTTGTTTGCAGGATATTTACACGTCTTCCCATTAATCATTCATTCATTCATTTATCCCACACTTTTCAATGCACTTCCATGTCACTTTTCAAATGATGACAGTCCTTTTTTTAAGTGGATCTGTTGCACCAGAGCACTTTAATTGCACAAACCTAAATTTATTTTTTTAAAATGCATGTTGTTTAATGAAAAAAACAAAAGAAACACAAACCTAAATCTCTGGTATGTGATTGACTTCCTCCTGCAAAATAGTGGCAGTTTGGAGGCAACCTGGAATTTTCAGGAATTTCTTTTCACAACGCTGATTTGAGAGTGATAAAAGACTAGCCCAAGGCCATCTTGTAAGCCTCCAAATGAGCCAGGGACCAGAGCATCATTCTATAAACTCCACAAAGGCTTGATGCCAAAGAATAAAACAGACGTAAGCAGAGCTGAATCAGGAGACAAAAGGAGAGACGTTCTTCCCAAAGGGTCAGTTCCAGGTTTGAGGGGGTCCTGGGCACTGTGTCCTCAGGTGGGCCTCCTCATCTGCCAGGCGCAACCAGCTTACCTGGCTGTATTGGCAGAGCTCTGAGCAGAGCTGGGTATCACCACCCTTTACATTTCCTACAATGCAGCAGAGCAATGATAGGTCAGGGGCTTGTGGGACATTTCCCAGACGCATCTTGCTGGCCACTGGGAGAATAGAAGGCTGGACTTAGAATAGAATCATAGAATCACAGAACTGTAGAATAGGAAGGGGCCTATAAGGCCATCGAGTCCAACCCCCTGCTCAATGCAGGGATCCAAATTAAAGCATACCCGACAGGTGGCTGTCCAGCTGCTTCCTGAATGCCTCCAATGCTGGAGAGCCCACCACCTCCCTAAGTAATTGGTTCCATTTTTGTACCGCTCTAATAGTCAGGAAGTTTTTCCTGATGTTCAGTTGAAATCTGGCTTCCTGGAACTTGAGCCCATTATTCTGTGTCCTGCACTCTGGGATCATTGAGAAGAGAACTTGGCCCTCCTCTGTGTGACAACATTTCAACTACTTGAAGAGTGCTATCATATCTCCCCTCAGTCTTCTCTTCTCAAGGCTAAACATGCCCAATTCTTTCAGTCTCTCCTCATAGGGCTTTGTTAGCAGTCCCCTGATCATCTTCGTTGCCCTCCTCTGCACTGGTTCCAGTTTGTCTGCATCCTTCTTAAAGTGAGGTGTCCAGAACGGGACGCAGTACTCAAGATGAGACCTAATCAGTGCCAAATAGAGGGGAACCAATACTTCATGTGATTTGGAAACTATACTTCTGTTAATGCAGCCTAAAATATCATTTGCCTTTTTTGCAGCCACACCACACTGACGACTCATATTCAGCTGGTGATCAACAACAATCCCAAGATCCTTCTCGCATGTAGTACCAGCAGCTGAATCTTACTTCACCACTGGGTCATGGGGCAATGTCCTCCACCTGAAGGCAGCAGGTTAGCTTTTGGGCCACAGTTCAAGCCGCGTGACATATACAGGTCTGCCTTCAACCGTCGCCTCTGTCTTCTCAGCACCTGCCAGTCGAGGTAGCTGCCTCATTGTGCCAAATGGTAGAGCTGGCCCACCCAGCCACCTGCTTCCTGTTTTCTTTTGTTGTTATTGTTACTGTTGGTGGTGAGAGGCTACTGTTTTTAGACTCACCGAATTCTGAAGCTGGAAGGGATTTTGGAGTCACCTAGTCCACCCCCCTGTTAAGGTTATGCAGGATCCAACTGCAACATCTCTCTTCTTAAAATTCCATTCCATTCAGCACCTTCCAAAATATCTCCAGTGAAGGAGAGCCCTCTCCTCCCCACCCAGTCTGTTTTACTGTTAACATTAGGGTGTTCCTCCAAACATTTAGCTGAAATCTGCTTCCCTGCAACTTCCACCCATTGGCTCTAGTCCTGCCCTCTGGAGCAAGAGAGAACAAGTGGCCACTATTCAGTGGGGCAAGTACTGTTGCACTCAGATCCTGCCTTCCGTAGGCATCTGATTGGCCACTGTGTGGACATGGGACTGGACCAGATGGGCCTTTGGCCTGATCCAGCAAGGCTCTTCTTATGTTCAGATATCTGAAGACCAATATCTTGCCATCGCTTTATCTTCTCTTCTCCAGGCTAAACATACCCAACTCTTTCCACTGTTCATCATAGGACTTGGTTTCCAGACACCACCACTCCTCCTCCTCGTCCTCCTCTGGACATGCTCCAGTTAGTCAATGCTCTTCTAAAATGTTAAAGCAACATTGTCTTGTGCCTAGGAATAGGGATGGAGAGATCTGTCAATTTCGGTTCTCTCAGGTGTCTCATTTGTCCAGTCTTAAATTCAGTTCTCCCCACTTCTTCAGCAATTTGCATTTTTTTTAAAAAAAATCCTCATGAAAATTCTCCAACATTTTAGTTCTTATTTCTCGTAATAAACACATTTTTGTAAGCAGTTTTGACAAAGGTACACATTTTTGCAAGCCATTTCTCATCATTTCATGCCTTTTTGCATGTTATTTTCATTCATCTATTCATTTTTATGCACACTTTCCCAGCATTTTTGTAAATATTGTTGAGCTGGTGAACTGCACCCCAAAGTTCTAATAAATGCGAATTTCTAAGGATGGCTGCGTCTTGGTTCTCGTACTGATTCAGAAAGTGTGAATTTGATGAATTCTGCTTAAAATGCGAACTGTATCAAAATTCTCACCCATCCCTAGCTAGGAATGGAAGGATTGGCCAGTTTCGCCTCTCTCAGGTGTCTTTTCCCCCCAGTCTTATATTCAGTTCTCCACATTTCTGCACCCAGCATTTCGGTGCAAATTTCCCCTAATACACACATTTTTGCAAGCCCTTTCTCCTAATATAATGCATTTTGTATGTTATTTTCACTCATTTATTGATTTTTACGCACACATTCCCCTAATATATGCATGTTTGTAAATGCTCTTTGGTTGGAAACCTGCACTGCAAAATCCAGACGTGTGAATTTCAAAGGATGGCTATGTTGCAGGTCCCATGTTGTTTTGCAAAGTGCAAATTTGATAAATTTGCCTTTAAATGTGAAGATGTGGTGCCCAGAACTGGGCATGATACACACAGGACCCTAGTACCTTGATGGAAACCATAGGGAACAGAAAAGCTTGAGGTGGGGGCCTCACTGTGCCTAATAGTAGGGCTGGCCGTACAAGTGTTCACATTCTCGGGAAGGGTAGATATGAGCCCAGTGTAACTTAGAGATCAGCTCCTCCTTTACATTTTGTCGAGTGCCTTCTTGCTGCAAAATTATCCTTAACAAAACAATTGCACTTGATCCATGGGTATTAACATTCCTATTATATGACACCACACTTTTCAGCTACCTGGACACTGGCACAGCTTTACTGTGACATCAGCACAAACTGGCCAATGGCATAAAGAGAGACAGGGCATGGCAGGCAGGGAGGGACTTAGGAGAAAGAGGAGATTGTCAGAGGGAAAGAAGGAGATTCATTTATAGCAGAAAGAAAATCCAGGCCATCCTGTTGTTGGTTGTTAAAATAGGGATTCGAGGCTGGTGAAGGATTTTGGCAAGAGCTATAGATCAGGGACAGAACATCTGCCTTGCAAGCAGAAGGTCCCAGGTTCAATCGAATTCAGTCGGAATCTGGTACTAAGTCCAATTTATCAGATATTCTCCCCCATCTCTAATCCCCACTAGCATCTCCAGGTACAGCTGGGAAAGACCTCGGTCTGAAATCCTGGAGAGCTGCTGCCAGTCAGTGTAGACAATACTGAGCTACATGGATCAATGGAGTATAAGGCAGCTTCCTGTCTTCCTAAAGGTGGGGTTCCTACCCCAGAGCTTGGAAAAATTACTTTTTAAAACTACAACTCCCACCAGCCCCAGCCAGCATGGCCACTGGATTGGGCTGATGGGAGTTGTAGTTCAAAAAAGTAACTTTTCCAAGCTCTATCCTACCCTACTCCAGATCTCTTCTTCCTATACCTGACTAACAGAGTAAAAGGCCTTCTTCCACTCATGCATTCTGTGATGATGTGGAACTGCGACGCTCACTGGGGCCCTGATGAAATAACAGAACTGGTTGGATGCATCTTTTGATGTGGATGTGGATGTTGAGACCCACTGGGGGCCAATGACTGTTGAATATATAACATTCATATGGCACCCCCACTGCCACCTGTGTACTGCAAAAAACATGGGGGAGAATCCGTTTCCCTTCCACTTCCAATCCCTTTGAAGGCATTCTCTTACTGACAACTTCTTCTCTCATGTTACCAAATTCTTCTAAGCTACTCAGGGAATGGATTGGACCGTGAAAGACCAAACTAACTGGTGTTTGCATTTTGACAAATCTGTAGGGCAGTACAACATCTCAGAGAGGAGATCAGATCTCCTGCTCCTCTGGTGCATTCACTATAGCTGCCCAATTTCCCTGCTTTTTAAACTTTGATAGAAATGTCTGTTGGCTAGAGGTACATTCTTAAACCACAAGGGTTTTTGCCTATTAGTGAATAACAACTATGCTGGCGCATTATGCAGTGAGCATACTGGATAGTGCCCATAATGTTTAATGAAATCACTTTTTTAATGGTGTACAAAATTGTCTGAAGCAGTCCTGGTTCACACTGCCTAACATTTGGGCTTCTCCCATCCTGAAATCTTTTCTAGTGTACTTGTTGTATCTTTACAGCAGAATATTTAGGATGCTTCTCTCCTTACATTTCTTGGTTAGAAGAGAGTTGGGTGGATAAGGTGTGTGTGTGTGGGGGGGAGAGAAAACCTGCTAGATCCCCTGGAATACAAATAGGTTAATTTGTAGGGTAGATGAGACACAGGGTGTGATATAGGTTTGGTTTGTATTAGCATAATGGTGTCATAAAAATGTAGATTTGGAGGTGGAAATTATTGGTGGCATGGTTAATATCGCATTGCTGCAGCCGAAGGCACGCAATATTTGCACTGTATTTGACCACATAAACCATGTCACCCACAAACACCATTTTTCATTAAACAAAAGAGAGACCTGGAAGATTCTCTTTGCCTTCAATTGAGGAACAACACTAATAATAATAATAATAATAATAATAAATTTTTCAAATCCCATTTTTAACAGTATAGTTGATATTTCATATCCTAATGCCTCTGCCTCAAAGTAGCAGGTTGAGTTGATTACTATTTGTTTGCAATGCTGGAGGAACCTGCAATCATGGAGAACATAAAAGGATTGCAATTAGATCTGTTGGTTGAGAGTTGCACTTCCGTGACCCACCGTAAAGTGCTTAGCACTATCAAAGAGATAATGTGTAGCTTCAGCCGGCACATCTGGACATAATAATATGGACTAAACTGACACAGCTACAAAAGGGTCCCTCTACACTCTCTCTCTAACTGAAAGCAGAAAACAGATCAGGGTTTTACAAGAGTTTATCAACAAAAACAGTGCACGCACGCACGCATGTGCACACACGCGAGCCTGGACATGTATCTTTCCAGCAAGCCTTTCTGTGCTTTTCCTCCCCTTATAACGCACCTTCAGAGCATTCAGAGGGAGAAAGAGATGGTAAGCATGGAAGGGATAAAACTCCAAGGAAATGAGAGCCAAAAATGGAATTAGAAATACAAATGTTTTAAAAGGCAGGCGATGAGGATTTCCACATGCAAGATTTGAAGCATGTTACCAGGGAAATCAAGCTAACAGGACTGGTGTATCTCTATTCTTTGTTAGGACAGAGCTGTAAGCATCCCCCCCAAGTGCTACATTAATTACAGAACTATCAAGACTGTGTAGGACACTGGGAGGGTCTTGAACCATGGTTTGATCAACTTCCAGTGCTACTACCAGCACTCTGTTTCTATCACAAACCTGGCAGACTGAGCTCTGGGCTTCGAGGGCACCACTGAGGTTGTAGGACCAGCCCTGTCTGAACACTAAGTTAGCTGGCCAGCAGACCCTAAAAAGACAAAGCCCAGGGGTAGCCGTCATAGTGCCCTCCAGATGTTGTGGACTACAGCTCCCATCACCTCTGACCACTGGAAGTACTGGCTGCAGATGATGGGAGTTGTAATCTAAAACATCAGGAGTAGACCATGTCGGCTTCCCTTCCCTTAGGCTCAGTAAGTGCTCCATAGCCTGAGCAACTGGTGTTGGACACTGCACTCCTCCAGATGACCTTTCTGTTGTGCATTCATGAGGATTTGTGCTCATGGTGGTATCAGGGCAGGCATACGTGATCCCACTTTCAACACCGTTTGCATCTGCAAAAGTTTCAGTGCGGACATACTGCTTCATTTTCAATCAGTGCATGTACTGTAACTTCCTGCTAATATCCCGTAACTTTTCATACCTCAAATGCTCTGTTTTGTGTGTGTGTGCTATAGTGCAAGAGTGTCCCTCCAGATGGCAATAATGTAATAACACTGGGAAAGCATTGCAGAACTACTAAAGCAGAAAAGATGCGTGGACGATCCATTATAAATCCACCACTCTAATGCACTATTATTGTGCCAATGTCATACTGCAGAATACACCTGCATAACCAACCAACCAACCAACCAGCCGACCGACCGACCGACCGACCGACCAATCAGTCTGGAGGGACCTTGTGCTTAAGCACTTGCTCCCATTTCCTAAACTGATGTCTTGAAGGTTGAGTGATTGCCTGGATCACATCTAACTCTGATCCTTATTTCAGGCTCTGGAGCTCCCCCCGCTCACTTCTTTTGGACCTGCTTCTGACGCATTTGGATTGGGTCCTAGTTATGTGGAGAGTGATCTTTGCTGAGGCCTCACAGACTCCTGTGGGACCATTGAACCCACTTCTTACAGAGGAAGCTGCTTGTTTTATTATTATTATTATTATTATTATTATTATTATTATAATAAATTTAATTTTTGTGTCGCCTATCTGGCCGAAGCCACTCTAGGCGACGTACATATTAAAATTCAATAAAATACAATATAATTACAGAATAAAATACAATGCAGTCAACACTAATGCAGGTGTAAATCTATGTAGGGCAATCAGAAACAATAAACAATCACAGAAAAATTAGCCCACCCTGGAGATCCCAAAGGCCTGTCCAAAGAGCCAAGTTTTTAAGGCTCGGCAAAATGTATCCAGGGAAGGGGCATGGCGAAGATCGAACGGGAGGGAGTTCCACAGAGTGGGGGCCGCCACTGAAAATGCTCTCTCTCTAGTCCCCACCAACCTAGCTGTTTTCGTTGGTGGGACTGAGAGAAGGCCCTGCGTGGCTGATCTAGTCGGGCGGCTTAATTTGTGGTACTGGAGGTGCTCCTTCAGGTAAACTGGGCCGAGACCATATAGGGATTTAAAGGTTAACACCAACACCTTGAATTGGGCCCGGAAAACAACTGGAAGCCAATGTAGATGAAATAACACTGGTGTGATGTGATCGCGGCGGCAGCTGTTTGTAAGCAACCGAGCTGCCGCATTCTGCACCAGTTGTAGTTTCCGGACCGTTTCAAGGGTAACCCCACATAGAGCGCATTGCAGTAGTCTAATCGAGAGGTGACCAGGGCATGTACTACTAGTGGGAGCTGATGAATAGGGAGGTAGGGTTGCAGCCTCCGTATGAGGTGTAGTTGATACCAAGCTGCCCAGCTCACTGCCGAAATCTGAGCCTCCATGGACAGCCTGGAATCAAGAACAACCCCGAGGCTGCGGACCTGATCCTTCAGGGGTAAACTCACCCCATTAAGCCTCAGGTCAACAACACCCAATCTTCCCCTGTCACACACAAGCAGCACCTCGGTCTTATCAGGATTAAGCTTCAGCCTGTTCCTTCCCATCCACCCACTCACAGATTCCAGGCACTTGGACAAGGTCTCCACAGCCAACTCCGGTGAGGATTTAAAAGAGAGGTAGAGCTGCGTGTCATCAGCATATTGGTGACACCGCAGCCCAAAACTCCTGATGATAGCTCCCAGCGGTTTTATATAGATGTTAAATAGCATGGGAGAGAGGACAGAACCCTGTGGCACTCCACAAGTGAGGGGCCAAGGGTCTGAAACCTCATCCCCCAATGCTACCTGTTGATGCCTGTCAGAGAGAAAGGAACGGAACCTCTGTAAAACAGTGCCTCCTATTCCCAATCCTTCCAGGCGATCTAACAGGATACCGTGGTCGACGGTATCAAAAGCCGCTGAGAGATCCAGGAAGACAAGAAAGGTGAATTCTCCCCTGTCTAATGCCCTCCTCATATCATCCACCAGAGCGACCAAGGCTGTTTCAGTACCATGTCCAGTCCTGAAACCCGATTGGTATGGATCCAAATAATCCGTTTCATCCAAGTGTGCTGACAACTGGCTAGCCACCACTCGCTCAATGATCTTGCCCAAAAATGGCAAATTCGAAATGGGGCAAAAGTTGTTCATGACTTGGGGATCCAAGGAGGGTTTTTTCAAAATGGGTTTTATAATTGCCTCCTTGAGGGCCGGTGGCAGTACACCCTCTTTCAAGGATGCATTTACCACCGCCCTGATCCCTTCGCCCAATTTCTCCTTGCAATTCATAAGGAACCATGATGGGCAAGGATCAGTCAGACAGGTGGTAGGCTTCACCGTTGAAAGTACCTTGTCCACATCCTCAGAAGGAAGAGGTTGGAACCGATCCCACTGAACCGGATTGCAACTGGTCAACTCTGGATCATCTACTGCATCCACGGCGTACGGAATCGAGTTCTTCAGGTGTTCAATTTTATCAGCAAAGTGCCTTGCCAATTTGTCACAGGAAGCCTTAGAGTGCTCCAAGGGTTCCTGAGCAACTGGACCGACCAGGCTTCGCACCACTTGGAACAGCTTCCTGGGACAGCACTCTGCAGATGCAACAGAGGCAGCAAAGAAATCCTTCTTTGTTGCCTTTATTGCCACCTGGTAGGCAGCTATTGCTGCTCTAACCTGTGTCCCAACATCTTCAGAGCGGGATTTCCGCCACCGGCATTCTAGTCGTCTCACCTCCTGTCTCAGACTTCACAACTGGGGTGTGTACCACGGTGCGGTCTGAGTTCTGTTCAGGGGGAGAGGACGTTTCGGAGCCACCCGGTCTAATGCCCTGGTGATTCCCTCATTCCACTCCATCACCAGGGTTTCGACCGGGCAACCTTCAGCAGGTTCCAATTCCCCCAGCGCAGTCAGGAATCCATCTGGATCCATCAGGCGCCTGGGGCGGACCATTCTAATAGGTCCTTTACCCCTGCAGAGGGTGTGTGGCAACGAGAGGTCAAAGTTCACCAGATAGTGATCTGACCATGACACGGGGGTAAAAGAAATAGCCCCCAACTTCAGAACACTCCCCGCCATTCCCAAGACAAATACAAGGTCGAGGGCATGACCGGCTACATGGGTGGGCTCAGTGTTACTAAGATGCAGTTCCCAGGAAGCCATGGTTTCGAGGAAATCCCGAGGGGCTCCGATGAGAGTGGTCTCAGCATGCACGTTAAAGTCCCCCAACACTAACAGTTCTGGGGAGAGCAGTCATACATCCGAGACCACCTCTAGCACCTCGGTCAGGGAGTCTGCCGCGCAGCGGGGCGGGCGGTACACAACCAGGATCCCCAAACTGCCCTTAGAGCCCAACCTCCAGTACATGCAATCAACAAACTTGGTCTTAGGAAGCAGGTGCCTGGTGAAAATCAAAGACTCCCGATAGATGACTGCCACACCCCCTCCCCGCCTTCCTACCCTCGGTTGCTGCGCATAATGGAAACCTGGCGGACACATGGCCTCAAGGATGGGAGCTGAGGCCTCGTCCAGCCAGGTTTCCGTAATACACACCAGGTCTGCACGCTCATCCAGTATCAAATCATGGATGACAGATGTTTTTTGTGTCACAGACCTGGCATTACAGAGCAGCAGTCGAAGGTCGGTAGGAATCCTGCGTCCTCCAGTTAACTTCTGGTTTTGGGCAGACCTGGAACAGGGGATGGGTATTACGCATCTATCCCCTGTTCCTCTAAATTGACATGGTCTGCCCCTAGCATCAGTCCAGCGCCTGCCGCCCAATCTTGGTATAACTTGGCCCCCATCCTTCTCTGTTCCATCCCCCCTTGGTTTACACATGCCTCTATCCCTGCTGCCTAATGGACAGGCCTAACCTAAAACAATAATAAAAGGAAAAACCCACCCCAGAGACTGCCAGCCACTCCTTTAAGACCGCAGACAAAATTACACAAAACAACATATATACGAAGACAGACACATAACATACACCTCACATACAGCATACACTTAAGTGTATATATTCACACCACAAAAAAAAAGCAAAAAAGCAAAAAAGAAAGCAGCAGCAGCAGCAGCAGCAGCAGCAGCAGCAGCAGCAGCAGCAGCCGCCGCCGCCGCCGCCGCCGCCGCCGCCGCCGCCGCCGCCGCCGCCGCCGCCGCCGCCGGCTTATGTATCCCTCCCAAGAGGGACAGGTGGTGAGAATCAGCCGCCGCCGCCGCCGCCGCCGCCGCCGCCGGCTTATGTATCCCTCCCAAGAGGGACAGGTGGTGAGAATCAGTCCTAGCTGGCTGGGTACCTGGGGCCTGGTCCTGCCAGGCAGAAGTCCCTCTGGGAAGGGTGGTGGAGGTGGTGGTCCCACAGCAGCAGCAGCAGCACAGTAGCAGCACAGCCTCTCCTTCCCTTGGGGCGATGGTCTCTTCCTCCTGCAGGCACTGGGTCTCCCAGGCCACCTCAGCCAGCCGGCTTATGTATCCCTCCAAAGAGGGACAGGTGGTGAGAATCAGTCCTAGCTGGCTGGGTACCTGGCCGCTGTGAAAATAAAGTGCTGAAATAGACAGACTTCTGGTCTGATTCAGCAGAGCTCTCGCAAGGGTTGCAACACTCCATCTGCCGCTCTTTGCAGGCCTGATGATCGGCTGACATTGTTATCTCTGCACTTTGGACAGCTCCTTGAAAGTTTGGACTAGAACTCGGAGCAGATTCCGCTTCCCCAGTGGCATAGAGCCGCCAGCCGCCACTGTCTACCACTGAGCTACAGTCCTGCCCTGCACAACCACAGGAGTGGAGGAAGAACTGCATCTTCAGTCTAACATGTTACAGTCCAGAATTTTATCACATCCTTCTACCACTGCAGAAAACACCCTCCCTTTCCTCTCCCAGGGAAAATCCATTGTGGCGGGCAACTTTTCCTTCCGAGAACCTCATCTGCCATAACTGATCTCCTGAAAGACACCCTGAAAAGCTTCCGAGCGATACCAGAACACGGGTTGAAAGCCGCTGACATAAACTGAGCCAGTGGATTGGTTGTCATCATGTTCCTTCAGCTCTCTCTGCCCCTTCTTGTTTGGGGAGTGGGCAAGCGAGCCAGAAACTGGGAATTACAATGTCCTTTAAACAAAAATAAGCTTTTGTCATCAGCCAGCTGGCGACAGGATAAAAGACAGAGCTCAAAAGATGCAATCAAAATTAGACACTGTTTTATTAAACATGTGATATTATCAGCCAGGATCCCCTAGTGGCCAGTAATAACAATGCAATACAATTATTATCACCATTATTATTATTCAAGGCACCATTCATGCAAAATCATCACTGAGTCTTCGGTGGCATGTTTCAGGATTTCCATACAAAGCAATGGCCGACGTTGGAGGTTATAAGCTACAGTGTGTCTCATCTTGCAAATATACTAGAGATTGGGGAAGGGCCATAGCCCAATGGCAGAGTAGAAGGTCCCAGGTTCAATCCCCACTGGCATCTTCGTGTAGGGCTGGGAGGGAACCCTGTCTGGAATCCTTGGGAGTCTCTGCCAGTTTGTGTAGATTACACTGAGCTCATTTGAAAAGTGGTGTTGGAGGAGAGCTTTGCGGATACCATGGACTGCGAAAAAGACAAATAATTGGGTGTTAGAACAAATTAAACCAGAACTGTCACTAGAAGCTAAAATGATGAAACTGAGGTTATCATACTTTGGACACATCATGAGAAGACATGATTCACTAGAAAAGACAATGATGCTGGGGAAAAGAGAAGGGAGTAGAAAAAGAGGAAGGCCAAACAAGAGATGGATTGATTCCATAAAGGAAGCCACAGACCTGAACTTACAAGATCTGAGCAGGGTGTTTCATGACAGATGCTCTTGGAGGTCGCTGATTCATAGGGTCGCCATAAGTCATGGTCGACTTGAAGGCACATAACAACAACAACATACTGAGCTAGATGATCTGGTTTAGTATAAGGCAGGTGGTATTCAATGCTAACTCTACTCCAAGTAGACCCATTGAAGTTAATACACATGACTAACTTAGGTTCATTAATTTCAGTGGACCTACTCTGAGCAGGACTTACTTGAATACAACCCTTAAGGTCCTAACTTCTGAGGGATTAATAATGAGACCTTTGTTAACTGGATACAATGGGAGCATGGTTTACAATGATGTATATGATGATGCCCACATTTACATTAGGAAAACAAGACATGCTGACCACACTTCAGACCACACTACTAATTGGGTGCAACATTACCAGCCTGGATTTCGAAGACTAACAATATTTAGTCCTAATAGAGCATTTTAGGGAAAGGGTGGGGAACCTGTGGTCCTCCAGATGTTCTTAAACTAAACTCCCATCAGCCCTGGCTCTTTCCCACTCTAGTTGGGCCAGATGGGAGCCCAACAACACCCAGAGGGCTGCGGTTCCTTCGTCCCTGTTTTAGGGTGTTCACATGCATTTATCTTGTTGCAATCTTGTAGGTCAGCACCACCATCATCATCAAGTGGAAACAATCCATTATATTGTTTCAATTTTTTTAAAAAATCCAAATTTTGCACATGTGCAGTTTGCTTCCATTTTCAATCCCTTCAGCCCATTCCTATTCCCTCCCTTCTAAATTAAGAGTATGCGCAGGTGCACTGATAAATACTGCAAAAACATATGAAGGCTTCCATTTAAAGAGATAACTTTGTTATTTGTGGCCACAGGGCAGGTAACTGTGAAGTATCAGAAAGAAGAAAAATGGAGGTTCAGGGCAAGAATGGCATTGTTACATCTGGCAAAATGCTTTGACGGAGAAATGGACTCAACCAGTCTGAGTTTTGAGGATTGCTTAATGTGAATGTGACTTTTCAGCTCAATGGTATGCCTTCATTCAATGAGGTCATAGATAAGGATAGTGTGTGGGACTGGGAACATCTGACTTTTGTGTGGCCTACTGTCCAGTTGCTCTCGCCCACTTTTGCCTGTGGCTGTGACCACTGCTGGCATGTGGCTTAGAAGGTTGCGCAGAAGAGAATGTGGCCCTCAGGCTGAACATATTCCCCACCCCTGGGCAAAATGAAATGTTTTGTGGAAGTGGGGAGGGCCCACCTGAAGGAAGCGAGAGATGTGTCACCATGTAAGTCATCTGAGGAGTGGTTCTGAGATGAAGGGGCAGCGAGGGAAATCGACCAGTGATTTTCAAGAAAACAGGAGTGTCTCAGGCGTGATAGGAGAGGAGGAATGAAATTCACCAACAGGGAAAGTAGGGGCATGAAATGTCCCCGCCCCTATAACTTTCTTGATGGCTAGAAACATAAGAGGTGTGTGGTCCTCAGGAAGGTGTTGAATTCTTACAAACCATGTGCTATGGTCCAGTCACCTCTCCAGCAGGTTTGCTATAGACCTCAGAAAATGAATAGGGGGTGGGGGGAATAAAAGGGAAAATCACTACAAAGCCCTAACCTCGTTACAGAGAGTTTTTGCTAAAAATATACATTCATAATAATATTATTGAGCGGGCATAGATGAAGAAGGCCAGGGAAAGTGTAAGCAATAAGAGAGTGAGCAAGGTCAGTGTACTTTGCCCGGGGGCTGCACAATCAATAAGAGCTGGTCAATAACTGCTTTATTACTACACTACCACTCGGAGCAAAATCATTTTTAAATTAAGAATATATTTTGCAAAACTGAATTAACAATATTGAATATTTTGCTCTTTGATATGACTCACCTTCAAAATTATTAAATATGGAAAGTTCTACTGATTTAGCTAAGGCATGCACACACGCACACACACTTTGTTACATGGATTTATTTGAAACTGGAACTGGGGTGGGGGGAAGGACATGGCAAAGCATTTTTGAAAGAAAAACAAAACGCGGGACATATAATCTGTGCATTCCCTTTGAAACTGTGGATACTGAAACCTGGAAATGACCTCTGTTGCATATAATATGGCCACCGGATTATTCATGGGGACTAGCCACTTGGAACAAATAAATCTTATGCATTACCAGTTGTACTGGCTCTTAGTTGTTTTTCAGACCCCAGTCAAACTGTTGGTTTTCACTTTTTAAAGCCTTAAATCATTTGGTAGCAAGATATTATAAGGATCTCCTGGTTCCACAAGAGCCTACCTGCATTTAGAAGTCACTGTCAGAGCCTTGCTTTGTGTATCCTATCATATGACGGCTCAGGAGATCTACCTGCTAGGTACTGGGTGTGAAAGAACAAACTGAAACTTAATCTGAATAAGACAGAAATACTATTGGTTGATGGATCCGTCAATCCAGGATTGGTTCCCCTTGCCCTGCAGAGTTGTTGTGAGGACTGCAACTAGATAATTATGTGAAACATTTAAAAGCACAATCTACCTATATTAAAAATCCCCATCAAGTATTAAAATACAGAACAGAGCCTTCTCTGTAATGGCACCAAGACTGCAGAACACCATTCTTATGGAGCTTCACATTGCCGTCTCCTTGCTAATGCATTTCCCTCCCAGAGGAATGTTGAGTCCTAGCAAAGTTTCAAGCATGAGTTATTGCTGATGCATAAAAATGTAAATGGACTGCCTTCAAGTCGATTCCCACTTACGGCGACCCTGTGAATAGGGTTTTTCATGAGTCTGAGAGGCAGTGACTGGCCCAAGGTCACCCAGGGAGCTTCATGGCTATGTGGGGATTCGAACCCTGGTCTCCTAGGTCGTAGTCCAACACCTTAACCACTACACCACACTAGCTGTCTGATGCATACATGGCTATTTATTATATTAGGGCCTAAACTGGGGGTTTTCTTTGAAAATGCAAGTGTTTTTTGTTGTTGTTATCCTGGGATTTGTAATGTTTCTTGCTTGCTGCTGTGGAAACCTCTAAGCTGGAAAGGTGCAAAAAAAAAGGTATTTTAATAAAATTAATTTTACAGAATGAAATATGAACGTAGACCGTGGCTTGGATCCAAAGAAGGAACAAGTGCATGTGGAAGACGACACAGCCAATGGACAAGATATAGGGAAGCGCCCTAGCTCTGTGGCAGAGCACATGCCAGTGGAAGATCCCAGGTTCGATCCTCTCGTGTCTCCAGGTAGGGCTGGGATAGTCCTCAGTATGCAGTCTTGGACAGGTGCTGCCAGCCAAAGTAGACAATACTGACCTAGAGGGACCAATGGTCTGACTCAGTATAAGGCAGCTTCCCGTGTTCCTCTGCCTTTGGGGAAGGGCCATAGCTCACTAGCAGAGCTTCTGCTTTGCATGCCGGGCCCCATGTTTAGTCCCCATCATCTCCAGGTGCGGCGGGGAGAGACCTGGTCTGCAAGCTGCACCGATGAAACGATTTCCACTTGCGCAAAGGGACTTTCCTCCTCTGCTTCCCCCCACGCATGCCCTGCACCAGCCCCAAATCTGCTATGGAGGGTTGGGAGAAGCCCTGGAACAAATTCAGGGGGTGTACAGGGACAGGTGAAGGGGAGGACGATCCATTGCGCAAACAGAAATCCTTGCGTGAGCAGAATGTTTGCCTTAGGGCTCCAGCCCCTGTGGAGCCAGTCATTGCCAGCACCTCTGAGCTCAACAGACCAATAGTCTGGCACAGTGGAAGGCAACTTGCTATGTTCCTACAGGCAGGATATGTGGAAGGCCCATTGCTCAGTGGCAGAGCCCATGCTTTGCAAGCAGAAGGCCCCTGATCCAATCCCTGGCAACCAGTTGTGGCTGGTTGCTGCACGTCGATGGGGCAGTGGAATATGCAGAAAGCACCTTGCACAGCTCTCGCAAGTTCAGACTGAAACCCAGAGTGGAGTCCATTGCCCCACTGACATAGCATCATAGAATTGTAGAGTTGGAAGGGGCCTATAAGGCCATCCAGTCCAACCCCCACTCAAAACATGGAGCCACCAGCCGCCACTGCTGGCCTCTCCAAGAAGGCCTGAGAGAAGACTCCACTCCACTGTGAAACCTTGGAGAGGTGCCGCCGGTTAGCGCAGACCAGCCTTTCCCAACCTGTGTCCTCCAAACATAGTTGGACTACAACTCCCATCATCCTTAATCATTGGCCATGCTGCCTGGGTCTGATGGGAGTTGTAGTCCAACAGTGTCTGGAGGGGGGCAGGCTAGGCAAGGCTGATGTCAACAGTACTGGCCTAGATGCGCCAGCAGTCTCGCTTGGCATAAGGCAGCCTCTGTTTTGGAACTGTTGTGCGTCATCATCCCTTGTGTTGCAGGAATTAGGTTCTGACACATGACCGGCCTCGAAAGTGCAATGCAATCGGACTGGAAGCCTCTTGGACAAAGAAGATCCACAGCAGGAAAAAAGCAAAAGCGGGGAAGGGAGAAACATCCCTTTGTTAATTGATTGGCATGTCTGGCAAGGCGGGCCAGCTGAGACGTGTCAGGTGAGACTTGGATCTGCAAGCCTGAGTAAAATGGAGACACCTGGGGGAGGCTGGAGTGTCATCTGTAGAAAGTGGCCTCTGCATACTTTCCAGGGTGAAAGGGCAAGGGCAAAGGCAAAGGGATAGCTGGGAGCAGGAGGGCGATTCTCTCCCCCCCCGCCCACCCACTTGTCACCTCTCTTGAACTACCATTGTTAATGTGAACCAACTGCTTGTGTGAGGTTTGCAGGCGATCCAAATAGGGGTACCCTCTGTTGGTTCCCTCTGTGGGAGCTACTTGGCAGCAGGAAGCAGTAGAGGATTGGCCATGTCCAGTCACCTGATGGCCAGGCAACCAAAATTCTCCAAAGATCTCCATCCATCCTCCTTTATGGCTCCTTGCTTGTGGTACGCCCTCCGACAGCACATGCGTTGTGCCACCTCGCTCTCGTCCTGTAGAGCTTGGAAAAGTTACTTTTTTGAACTACAACTCCCATCAGTCCAATCCAGAGGCCATGGTGGCTGGGGCTGATGGGAGTTGTAGTTTAAAAAAGTAACTTTTCCAAGCTCTGGAGCCACTACCAGTCAGCGTACACCAAGCATGGGGAACCTGTGGCCCTCCAGATGTTGTTGAATTACAACTCCCAGCATCCCTGGCCATTGGCCATGCTTGCTGGGGCTGATGGTGCATGCATGGGGGGTTGATCCTTACAGGGAGGGTTGTGTGCTGGGAGGGGAGGCTTATCTCTTCCCTCCCCAGCATGATCAGAGCCACCTGGTGCAGACAGTGCTGAGGACCATAGAACATGTCATGCTTAATCTAGTTGATTCTAATTTTTTCCTTCCTTAATGACAGATGTATGTAGGGTGGGATGGGATCCTGTGGCTCTCCAGATATTGTCAGACTACAACTCCCATCATCCGGACCATTGGCCATGCTGGCTGGGGCTGGGAGATGTAGCTCAACAACATCTGGAAGACCACAGGTTCCCCAACCCTGGTTCATGCATGGGGATTGATCCTTATAGGGAAGGTCATGTGGAGGGAGGAGAGGCTAAACGCCCCCCCCCACATGATCAGGGCCAAAATTGCCTCCTTTGGGCAGCTAGAACATGGAGGAAGAAGCTTCCAATTGGCGCCAACTTCCCAGATCTTGTAGCCAGGATCTCTTCTCAATCATCTCAGAATGCAGGACATGGAATAATGGGCTCAAATTACAGGAAACCAGATTTTGAGTGAACATCAGGAAAAACTTCCTAACAATGGAACCCATGACCTAGGGAGGTGGTAGACTCTCCAACACTGGAGGCATTCAAGATGCAGCTGGACTGGCACCTGTCGGGTATGCTTTAAGTTGGATTCCTGCACTGAGCAGGGGGTTGGACTTGATGGACTTTTAGGCCCCTTCCAACTCTACAGTTCTATGATTCTTTTATTCTAGCCACAGTGCTCATGAGAACATAAAAAGAGACCTACCAATGGATCAGACCAATGGTCCCTCTAGTCCAGCATCCTGTTACTCGTAGCATCCAACTAAATGCCCCTGGGAAGTCCACAAGCAGGACATGAAGTGAATAGTCCACTAGTGCAGCTGCTTCCCAGCAGTTGGTACTCAGCGGCATTCTACCTCTGAAGCTGTTTACATGAAGCCATCCAGATGAGCTGCCCTTCATGGACCCATCCTTCATGGCCATGTCTAATTCCCTTTTGAAGCCGGTGGCCACAATCATATCTTGTGGCAGTGAGTCCCACAAATTATGTCCCATGTGAAGTAATATTTTCATTATGACATGCCCAACATTTCTCACCAATCAATTTCACTGAGGGTGCTTATGTGACCAGGCCTATAATGCTGGCAGGTTCCATCCCATAACCCAGGAGTGGGAAACCTCGGGCCTGGGGGATGAGTGTGATCCTCTAGGCCTCTCTATCTATCTGTCAGGGCTCTCCCCAGGCCATGCCACCCCCCCTCTCTCTGGGCCATACCCTTCACTGACCCTGCTACATGCCCTCCTCAAGTACCTTGAATAATGTACCTTGAATCAGAGCTTGGAAAAGTTACTTTTTAAAACTACAACTCCCATCAGCCCCAGCCAGCATGGCCACTGGACTGGACTGATGGGAGTCATAGTTCAAAAAAGTAACTTTTCCAAGCTCTGCATAAGTACCTTGACAATATCTCCTATTTGCTTGATTGCTTGCATGGACTTCTGACCTTTGGCTGACTGGAATGTAGCCCACTGTACAAATGTAAGAGTGACATCCCTAGCCCTGCCCAATTTTTTTTTAGCCCTGGCCTCCCTCACCGCTGGCATGCAGTCCCCCCCCCCCAAAGTTGCTGCCAAGGGAATGCAGCCCTCTGATTCCCTACCTGTGCCATAACCGGTAACCTTCCCTTGAAACGTGGGCAGATGCTTCGGTGGAGGAGGGCCATCCCAATCCCCCCTAATGACTTAGGCCCGAAATATCTGAAAGACCACTTCTTTCTCTACAGACCCCCTCAGGTGTTACGATCAGCAGAGGGGGGCCCCTTAGTAGTTCCTCCACCCCCAGAGGGTCGGGGTGGTGGTGATGGTAGCCTGAGAGAAGACATTCTCTGTGGCAGTCCCTAAGTTGCGGAACTCCCTCCCCACAGAGGTGCCTCTGAAGGTTCACTGTATAGTTCCCATCGTATGCTGAAGACACACCTCTTAACCCTGGCCTTTGACGCCTGAGACGTATATTTTTAGAACTCCCCTATTCTTGCGGTTATCACTTGTTTTAAACTGTTTTTAATGTTGTGTTTTAAATTGTTGTGACCCTCCCTGGGACACTAGGGTGAAGAGTGGGTAACAAATGAAAATAATATCAATAACAGTAATAATAATAACCACCACTTTCAGAGAAATGCAGCAATGACCCACGTTGGAAATTATGTAAGACAGGCATGGTGAACCTTGGGCCCTCCAGATGTTGATGAACTACAACTCCCATCAGCCCCAGCAGGCATGGCAATGGCCAGAGATGATGGGAGTTATATTTCAGCAACATCTGGAGGGCCAAAAGTTCCCCAAACCTGGGTGATATCTGAGCAACACCATCCACAATGAGACCTTCCCTCCTCCCCCCCTTTTTTCAACAAGGAAGCCGAGCTGGGTTGCCGTGGCTCACATTGTTGTATTGAAATCGGACTGTCACTCCCAATTGTAAGCAACCTTAAATCTTCCGCCGCCTCCCTCTGCAAGTGGCAGTTAGCACCACATTATGCAAACTGTTGATCTGCCTTGAACATAACCAGGTAGGACAGGGCTGAGTGGCAGGTGATTCTTGCCACTTGCAGTGGGTGAAACAGAGGTCAGCTGCGCTTCGCTTCAGGCAGTTGCTAGAAATATGCTGACCTCCCATGCAACTTAATCGATGGAAGTGGAAAGACACTCCCCCCCCTCCAGCTAATGCTGAAATGGTTAGGGCAGAGAAGAGGTTTAAATACTAGGCGGTGCTTACCTGCTAGCAAAATGACGGTGGTTGGTCAGGAGTTCAGTTGCTGGTGGCCTTTCCAGAAGCATCTAATTGGGCACTATGGGAAACAGGATGTTGGCTAGATGGATCTTTGGTCTGATGCAAGAGTGATTTTCTTATGGTCTTATTTTTCCACATAAAATGGCAGGAAATTCCAGGAAATAAAACAATAGGGTCAACTCAGTGGAGGTTAGTCCATTAGGGCCAACTGGACACTGCCTTCAGCCAGTCCCCAACGGCCTGCCTGCCTGTCTTCTTACAATTGGTCCAGAGGGCTGTCAGCTTCCTCCATCTTAGTCTCAGTGATGCCCTTGTAGAACTCAGCAGGGAGGAGGATGGGGACAAACCTAGAATGATTTGGCTCCGACTATCGTTGTTTCTGACTCCACCTGTATGGGCATCCTGCCTTCCGCCCTACCAGTCCCAATTAGGGTTGTCAGGTTCATAGCCTGAGACTGATCCTGTATATTTAGGAGAAGAGCAAGTCAGCCAAGTGCAGGTGTTCTTGCAACACTGTAATGAGAAAAACCACACGGTGGAATTCTCCCTTCCCTCTGCACAACTTTTAAAGATACAGAAGACATCTTGGAGGCTGGGGCTGGCAACCAAGAGGTCTTCTGTATCTTTCAAAGTTGTGCAGGGGGAAGGGAGAATGCCACCTTGTGGTTTTCCCCATTACAGTGTTGCAAGAACACCTGCACTTGGCTGACTTTCTCTTCTCTTAAAGATACAGGATCAGTCTCAGGCCTGGCAACCTGTCGTGTCCAGGACTGGATTCAGGAACCAGACCAGTTGGTGAAAGCAATTCAGTCTTTATTAAAGTAATATCCAAACAGAAGCTACGCCTTCTCATGAAGCAACACAATAACACGTGTCCAGCAACATGCAAGAGAGTTGACAGAACAAGGAATCCCTGCTCCCCCTGACTCTTATAAAAGGGGCTTTCTGGCGCGAATTCTCTCACTCCGCCTCAAGGTGCTCTCTTCCACACCCCTCCTCTCTCTCCCCCTTGCTCTTTTTTGTTTTCTCCGGGTTTGTAGTGAAGGGGGAAGCGCTGCCCCCTCCCCTTCTGAGGATTCTACCTCTGGTATTGGGGAAAGAGGGGGTGGACGCCATGCCCATCAGGCGGGCTTTTCTCTGGCTGAGAAGGGAGTTGAATTCCCCCTCCTTCCGTTTCTAACTGCTCTGACCTGGGAAGGAGGGTGAGCGTGGGAAGTTCCTGGGAAGAGTCTGTGTCTGTGTCTGCTACAGTTTCAAGGTCTTTACTGCTGGGCAACACTAATTCTGGGATTCCTCCCCCCTCCTCTGGTTCTTCTTCACACAACTCTGGGAAAATGATCTCCTCCCCCTCCTCATCCTCTGAAGTGCCAGGACCCCAATCCTGCATCCTGACACAACCCTAGTCCCAATGGTACCAGCCAGCACTGGGAGAACTTGAGGACACCACTGAGATAGGAGCTAAACCAGCCTATAAGAATCTGCCTTTTACAGATTCAAACCATTGGTCCACTTGGCATAGTGTTGTCTACTCTGACTAGCAACAGCTCTCCAGAATATTAAGCAAGATGTGTTTTCCATCATCTGCTACCTGGCCATTTAGATGGAGAAGCTGAGAGTTGAATGTGGGCCCTTCTGCATAATAATAATAATAATAAATTTAATTTATGTGTCGCCTATCTGGCCAGTGGCCACTCTAGGCGACGTACATACAATAAATATAGCAAAATACAATACAAAAATACAGTGTAATAGTATAAATTATAAAACAAATACATAATAGGAGGCATGTAAACAAAAAAGCCTGTTGAAAGAGCCAGGTCTTTAAGGCCTTGCGGAACATATTCAGGGAAGAGATGTGCCGAAGATCTTGTGGGAGGGAGTTCCAGAGGGTGGGGGCCGCCACTGAAAAGGTCCTCTCTCTAGTACCCGCCAATCTAGCTGCTTTGGATGGCGGGACTGAGAGAAGGCCTTGTGTGGCCGATCTTGTTAGGCGGCATGATTGGTGGCGTTGTAGGCGCTCCTTTAGATAAACTGGGCCGAGACCGTATAGGGATTTAAAGGTTAATACCAACACCTTGAATTGGGCCCGGAAAACAACTGGAAGCCAGTGTAGATCGAACAACACTGGCATGATGTGTTCCCGGCGATGACTGTTTGTGAGTAGTCGAGCCGCTGCATTTTGTATAAGTTGTAGTTTCCGGACCGTTTTCAAGGGTAACCCCACATAGAGCGCATTACAGTAATCTAATCGAGAGGTGACCAGGGCATGCACTACCAGTGGGAGCTGATGAACAGGAAGGTAGGGTTGCAGCCTACGTACAAGGTGTAGTTGATACCAAGCTGCCTGGCTCACAGCTGAAATCTGAGCCTCCATGGACAGCTTGGAATCAAGTACAACCCCGAGGCTGCGGACCTGGTCCTTTAGGGGTAAACTCACCCCATTGAACTTCAGGTCAACAGTTCCCAACCTTCTCTTGTCCCCCACGAGCAGTACCTCGGTCTTGTCGGGGTTCAGTTTCAGCCTATTTCTTCCCATCCATCCACTCACGGACTCCAGGCACTTGGACACGGTCTCCACAGCCAACTCTGGTGAAGATTTAAACGAGAGATAGAGCTGAGTGTCATCCGCATATTGGTGACACTGCAGCCCAAATCTCCTGATGATCGCACACAGCGGCTTCATATAGATGTTAAATAGCATGGGAGAGAGGATAGAACCCTGTGGCACACCACAATGGAGAGGCCAAGGGTCTGAAACCTCCTCCCCCAATGCCACCTGTTGGTACCTATCAGAGAGAAAGGAACGGAACCACCGTAATATGGTGCCTCCTATTCCCAATCCCTCCAGGCGATGTAAAAGGATACTGTGGTCGACAGTATCAAAAGCCGCTGAGAGATTGAGCAGGACAAGGAAGGTGAATTCTCCCCTATCTAATGCCCTCCTCATATCATCTACCAGAGCGACCAAGGCTGTTTCAGTTCCGTGACCAGTCCTGAAGCCCGATTGGTATGGATCTAAGTAATCCGTTTCATCCAAGTGTGTCGACAACTGATTGGCCACCACTCGCTCAGTGACCTTGCCCAAGAATGGTAAATTCGAAATTGGGTGAAAACTTGGGAATCCAAGGAGGGCTTCTTCAGGATGGGCTTTACAATTGCCTCCTTGAGGGCTGATGGCATCACACCCTCTTTCAAGGATGTGTTTACCACCGCCTTGATCCCCTCACCCAACTTCTCTGTGCATCTCATGATGAGCCACGATGGGCAAGGGTCAGTTAGACAGGTGGTAGGCCTTACAGTCGAGAGCACCTTGTCCACATCCTCAGAAGAGAGAGGCCGAAAATGATCCCAGCATACCGGCGTGCAACTGGTCAATTCTGGTTCATTCACTGTATCCACGGCGCACGGGATTGAGCTCCGTATGTGTTCGATTTTATCAGCAAAGTGCTTAGCCAAAGTGTCACAGGAGGCTTTTGACTGTTCCAAGCGTTCCTGAGCAACTGGACCGACCAGGCTTCGGACCACTTGGAATAACCTCCTGGGACAGCACTCTGCAGACGCAATAGAGGCAGTAAAGAAAGCCTTCTTTTCTGTCTTTATTGCCACTTGGTAGGCAGTTACTGCTGCTCTAACTTGTGTCCGGACACCTTCGGAGTGGGATTTCCGCCACCGGCGTTCTAGTCGTCTCACCTCCTGTCTCAGAGTACGCAACCGTGGCGTATACCACGGTGCTAACTGAGTTCTATTCAGGGGGAGAGGACGTTTCGGAGCCACCTGGTCTAACGCCCCGGTGATCTTTCCATTCCACTCCATCACCAGGGTTTCAACCGGGCAACCTTCAGCAGGTTCCAGTTCCCCTAGCGCAGTCAGGAATCCATCAGGATCCATCAGGCGCCTGGGGCGGACCATTCTAATAGGTCCATCACCCCTGCGGAGAGGGTGTGGCATCGAGAGATCCATGTTTACCAGATGGTGATCTGACCATGACACAGGAGTGGAAAGAACCACTCCCAACTTCAGAGCACTTTCCTCCTCTCCCAGGACAAACACAAGGTCGAGAGCATGACCGGCTACATGGGTGGGCCCAGTATTACTGCAAAACACTGAGCTTTGGCTCTTCCAGACTTTGGTGGCCCCGATAATTAAGAATGCCGCCATCTCAGATCTACACAAGTCTACCTCAGCAGCCACAGAATCCTAATATTTGCTGTTAGCATGCAGTGGGACCTTGACAACATTTTTTTTTTTACAGATTTTGTAGCCAGCAAATTAAAATACTACAATAAGACTGTATGTGCCTGAGTGAACTTCCACTACAGTAATTCCTATTTTGACTCTTGCATGACAGGAAAGAGAGTAGGACTCACTGTTGAAATTTGCAAGGTGTGATGTGGCCTTCCTGCAATATTTGCATTGTTTTTGTTTGTAAAATGCATACACTTTCTTCCTGGTAGCCATTTTAACTCCTTTGTACCACACCATCTCCAGTACATTTAACAAGAGCACATTTATACTTCTACTCTGCAGTGTGATTGTGAGATGCTGCCCTGGGCTCCTGCTGGGAGGAGGGGCGGGATATAGATCAAACAATAAACAAACAAACAAACAAATAAATAAAATTCCTACTGTTGTATGGCTAGCTTCCAAACAGTGGTAATATCCATGCCAGGCCATGTTCAAGGTCTTGTTACTAACATATAAAGCCCTGAACAACTTCTGATCAGGTTACCTGAAAGGCTGCCTGCCCTTGTATTGCATTTGTCAAGTTTTGGTTTCTCGCAGTTTTTAACGTATCCAGTCTTACAGCCAGTTTTCCACACTGCAGCAGAAATCTGCAGCCTTTAAAAAAAAAACTCATCATGGAAATCTGTCAGCATTTTATTGCAAATTTGTCCTCACACACGTTTGTATGCACTTTGGATGAATGTGCACATTTTTGCAAAGGAATTTCCCCAATATAATGCATTTCGTAGGCTATTTTCACTGATTTCTGCTAACAAAGTTTTTGTACACATTGTTGACTGGAGAACTGCATCACAAAATTTGGAGAAGTGCAAATTTCAAAGGATAGTTGTGGTTTGGTTCATCTATTGGTGCAGTGCAAATTAGGTAGTTTGTCATAAAATGCAAACAAAATTGAATCACCCCCCCCCCCGCCGTACAGACCTGTAAGATTACTTATATCACCAGGAGAAATTTTACTCATGGCACCACACTGTACAGAACATGATAGGGTGATGGTCTGAAAATTTGGTTTTTTTCCTATTGCCTCGAATGCCTTTCTTTCTGCCATATGTGAACCATCATCATTCAGTCGCTTTACATGTCTTTTAAAGACATATATTTTTGCCCAGGCTTTCCATAATAACATATCATACATAAAACAAAACAAAAATAAAATAAAACAATAACCACCCCCTAACAGCCACAGAAAACTTTGGTAGCACACCAATAGGACAGTATCATCTCCGTCTATCAAATGCCTGGAAAAAAAGTTTTTACCTGACGCCAAAAATATGTCAATGAAGGCACCAGGTAGACCTCACTGGGGAGCGACCCTCTCCCTTGTCACCAATCTCCGAGCCTCCCTTGGGGGGGGCTGTTTTTTTTTAGCTGTTCCTGTTTTTATAATGGCATTTAAAAAAAATGATACTGTTTCATTGTCTTGATTTTATTTTTGCACACCTATTATAGATTTTTAAAAAAAATAGAAATGCTTTCAAATAATAAATAAATCTGGAACTGATACTCATGTAGGTCCATTGGATGGTACAGGTACTTCACTGAGTCGGCAAAAATGGCTCCTGATCCATAATTCCTCTTAGGTGGAGATGCCCATTTGTAAATGTAAGAGAAACTTCCCTGCTCTGACAACTGTATCCCAATGAAAATTAGATGACTTTTTTTGTGCAAGAGGAAGAGAGAGGGAGACAGAGAGAGAGAGGAGGAGGGGAAAATCTATTGATCTATAGATTATTTCATTCCATTCTGTTGGCAGAAAGGGGCACCATGTAAAAAGCGTAAAAAAGGGGTTGGTTCCTTCTGTAAGGACCGACTTAACTTGAGGCATCATTTTCTTGGCTTTCAATTAGTGCCAGCGCGCCAACAGTGAATGGACACCTGGGATTCTTGAAGGCCCCAATTAGTCTTTTCAGAAGTACAATGTTGCGAGGGGGGAGGGAAGGAAACTTGACCTTTCAGGGCCTCCCGGAGGGGGGGGCAAGCCTCCCTTTCATTGCCTTTCGTGAAAATCGTGAATGAGGTTGTGACTCTCCTTGGGTCAAAAAAGCCCTACCTGTTTTGTTGCTCCTCTGAGCAGGTGTTATGTGAGAACAAGCAGGTGTTTGTAGGCTCCTAACCTTGAGGATGGGCCATTGACCTGGCTCTTTTCCCTGTGACTCATTTTTCTTGAAAAGGGCTAGGCTAGTTTTTGTGTGTGTGGAAGAGTCACAGGACAATTATCCTCAACATGTAAAAACAGTGCTCTTTATGCCCGCTATTCAGTCTTGCCCTGGCGATGGGAGTATGATCTTTTCTGCTGACAGATGTCTCTCTCATCTAGAGCTCAGCTGAAACGACCCACAGTTCTTCACAAACATTTTTAGTGTTCCTGAAAACTGCCTCCCCTTTTCAGTTTTATTCTTTCCCTTTGCCCGCACTAGGGATGGTGGTGGTGGGATTTGATTCAGTTTGCATTTAAAGATGAACCTACCTAATTTGCACTTTTTGAAACTGAAACACAGGCATCCTTTGAAATTTGCCTTTCACTGAATTTTGCCATGCAGTTCTCCAGTCAAGTAAAGGGTACAAAAGTGTATATACTAGGGTAAGGTGCACATATAAATGTATATATTAGGGAAAATAACATACAAAAACACATTATATTTGGCAAAATTGCTTTGCAGAAATGTGTATATTTAGGAAAAACTAAATAAGTACACTAAAACAATGAAGAATTTTCATGAGGTTTTTTTTTAAAAAAGGTAAATTGATGTGGAAATGTTGAGAATCCAACATGATGCGGTATTCACTTCTAAGTCCCATAATAAACATGGCTAATGTAGGTACAGTAATTTCAGTGGCTTTGCTCTGAGTAGGATGTAGTTGGAACCCATATGGTTGGAAAAACAAGAAAATTAAAGAAAGGAAAATGAATATATTCACCCATCAATAGTTCCCACTTGCTGTCAGTAATTTCATCATGGAAGCAAATTAGTCTAGCTTATAAAATAGATCAAGAACGTATTACAAAAAGTGCAATCGCAAACAATTCCAAAGAGGAAGAAAAATGGAAGACATCGGAAATAGCCAATGTGGCTACACGGAAGACTGGTGGAGGAGGTAAAAATAAAAAAGAGCATGTATAAAGAATGGAAGGAAGGATGCATCACCAAGGAAGAGTACCGACGAGCGGCTCGGGCTTGCAGGAATAGCGTAAGGAAAGCTAAAACCCAGAATGAGCTGAGGCTGGCGAGGGAAGCGAGGAACAACAAAAAGGGGTTTTTCAGATATGTTCGAAGCAAGAGAAAGACCAAGGAAACAGTGGGACTGCTGCTCAATGAGGATGGCAAAATGTTGACAGATAACAAGGAAAGGGCAGAACTGCTCAACATCTATTTTGCCTCTGTTTTCTCCCAAAAAGGGAACAGTGTGCAACCTTGCATCGGTAGCAATCTCAGTAAGTGGTCGGGATTGCAGTTCAAGATTGATAAGGAAATAGTCAGGAAATACCTAGTTAACCTAAATGAGTTCAAATCTCCAGGGCCTGATGAACTGCATCCCCGAGTATTGAAGGAACTTGCGGATGTACTCTCGGAACCTCTTGCCATCATCTTTGAGAAATCCTGGAGAACGGGAGAGGTGCCGGAGGATTGGAGACGGGCAAACGTCATCCGGTTCTTTAAAAAGGGTAAAAAAGAAGATCCGGGGAATTACAGGCCGGTCTGTCTGACTTCAATACCGGGAAAGATATTAGAATGGATAATAAAAGAGTCAATTGGCAACTATCTAGATGACAATGCTGTGATTAGAGGGAGCCAGCATGGGTTTGTCAAGAAAAACTCTTATCAAACTAATCTCATCTCTTTTTTTGATCGGGTCACTAGCTTAGTAGATGGTGGAAATGCTGTAGATGTCATCTATCTAGATTTCAGCAAAGCGTTTGACAAAGTCCCCCACGACCTTTTGATTAGCAAACTGGTCAAATGTGGACTACATGGAAATACTGTCAGATGGATTCACAACTGGTTGGAAAACTGTACTCAAAGAGTGGTCATCGGTGGCTCTGTTTCGGACTGGAAGGAGGTCTCGAGTGGAGTGCCACAGGGTTCTGTCCTGGGACCGATACTCTTCAACATTTTTATCAATGACTTAGATGGTGGAGTGGAGGGAAGCTTTATGAAGTTTGCGGATGATACGAAACTGGGAGGGATAGCTAACACAATGGAAGACAGGAATAAAATCCAAAGGGACCTGGATAGATTGGAAAATTGGGCTGAAATTAATAAAATGAAATTCAATAAAGACAAATGCAGGATTCTGCATTTAGGCCACAAAAACAAAATGCACGGGTACAGGATGGGAAATACCCGGCTTAGCAGTAGTGCGTGTGAGAAGGACCTTGGAATTGTAGTGGATCGCAAGTTGAACATGACCCAGCAGTGTGATGCTGCGGCAAAAAAGGCAAACGCGGTTTTGGGATGCATAAACAGAGCTATAGTTTCCAGGTCGAGGGAAGTAATAGTCCCACTATATTCTGCATTAGTCAGGCCTCATCTGGAATACTGCGTTCAGTTCTGGGCGCCTCATTTTAAGAAAGATATAGACAAGTTAGAGCGGGTTCAGAAGAGGGCGATGAGGATGATAGCTGGTATGGAGAACAAGTCTTATGAGGAAAGGTTGAAGGAACTTGGCATGTTCAGTCTGGTGAAGAGAAGGCTGAGGGGTGACATGATTGCACTCTTTAAGTACCTGAAGGGGTGTCACATAGAGGAGAGTACAGATTTGTTCTCTGCTGCCCCAGAGGGTAGGACTAGGTCTAATGGTTTTAAGTTGCAGGAGCGTAGATTCAGATTGGACATTAGAAGGAACTTCTTGACAGTAAGGGCAGTTCGGCAATGGAACCGACTGCCTAGGGAGGTGGTGGGATCCCCTTCGCTGGATGTCTTCAAGCAGAGGCTGGACAGCTATCTGCGGGAGATGCTCTAGCTGTGGATTTCCTGCTGTGAGCAGGTGGTTGGACTCGATGGCCTACAAGGCCCCTTCCAACTCTATGATTCTATGATTCTATGAACAACGAGTTGTATTCATCTAAGTCCTGCTCAGAGCAGAACCATTGAAATGAATGAACCTAAATTAGTCATATTTATTAACCTCAATGGGTCTACTCTGAGACGCCCAATATCATGTGCAGTTTTGTAAACTGGTAATGTCAGAAACCAGAAGCCAGTTTCCTCCCCATACCTAGAATCCCTGAACATTGAGCAAATTTATTTTGGGAGAAAAGACAGAAATTATAATTGAGAAAATACTTGCATATTCGATCCAAGTGGATTATCTGCTGCTCCTATGGATGTATTCCAAATATCAATCTTTGATAAAGACAGAGAATATGTTTAATATATAATTATAGCTGCCCAAATTCTATATGCTAGACACTGGGAGGCAAGGGATGTTCCAAATATGAAGAAATGGTTTGACACAAGGATGGGAAACTTGTTTTATTGTAGAGCTAAGAAAATATATCTGTGTGAAGAGGAAAAGGGACAAAGATGGGATACATATGTTAATACACAGATGCCATTTATTAACTTTTTCTTTTAAAAAAAGATTACTTACAAATGCCCAAACACGCTTTATGATGTTATAATAGTTAATGGTTCCATATGGTTGCAATCCTATGCACTCTTAATGGGAGTAAGCTCTGCTTAATACCATGGGACTTGATAACAACAACAACAACAACAATTTAGATTTATGTCCCACCCTTCCTCCGAGTAGGAACCCAAGTGGCAAACAAAAGAACTAAAACCACTCTAAAACATCATAAAAACAAGCTTTAAAATATATTAAAACAAAACATCTTAAAAAATATATTAAAACAAAACATCCCTACAAAATATATTTTAAAAAAACAAAAACATTTTTTTAAAAAAAATATTTCAAAACATTTTTTTTAAAAAGTTTTAAAAACATATTAAAAAGCAATTCCAACACAGACACAGACTGGGATAAGGTCTCTACTTAAAAGGCTTGTTGAAAGAGGAAAGTCTTTAACAGGTGCCGAAAAGATAACAGAGATGGCACCTGTCTTATATTTAAGGGTAGGAAATTCCAAAGGGTAGGGTGCCACAACCCTAGAGGTCCACTTCCTATGTTGTGCAGAACGGATCTCCAGGTAAGATGGTATCTGCAGGAGGCCCTCACGTGCAGAGCACAGTGATCGACTGGGTCTATAAGGGGTAAGATGAACTTTCAGGTATCCTGGTCCCAAGCTGTACAGAGCTTTGTACACCAAAACCAGAACCTTGAACTTAGCCCTCTAGCCAGTGCAATTCCTTCGGCAGAGGGGTGACATGTTGGCAATATCCTGTCCCAGTGAGCAGTCTCACCACCGCATTTTGCACTAGCTGTAGCTTCTGGACCAACCTCAAGTGTAGCCCCACACAGAGCGCATTACAGTTATCCAGCCTGGAGGTTACCAGTGCATGGACAACAGTGGTCAGGCTATCCCGGTCCACAAATGGCCACAGCTGTCTTACCAGCCAAAGCTGGTAAAAGCAGAGCTTGGAAGATTACTTTTAAAAAGTAATAAATTACTGTTACAATTACAATTGCTCTGAAAGTAACTGATTACTTTACTCTTTCTCAAAGGTAATAACTACAACTACATTTCAGTTACTTTTTTTAAAAAATGCCTACAAGGTGCTGTCCTTGGCTGTTGCCCTTATCTAAATAACCTAAAACAACATTAAACATAAGCACACATATACAGAGGTAGTAGAATAATTATTTTTATCCATAAAATCCAATGGTGGTCTCTCCGCTGGTAAGGGAGGTGGGGGAGGGAGGCAGAGGCCACCACTCAGATCTTTGCACGTCAAACCAAGAGCACCCACCACCACTTCCCGGACCCTGCCCTGCCACCAGCTAAGGGACACTCACTCGAACAAACACTTTCCCCTGAGATGCAAAAAAGTTAAAATACTGCAAATGCAGCACAGTAGCCAGAGAGGGTGGTGGAGGCCACTTTGTGTGCCAAGTGCAAACACAGTATTCACACACACACACATACACACACACACGTTGTCATCTTTGACCTCCACAGTTCTTTATCTCCATTCTGCTGCTGCCTCCTTCTCCTCCTTTATCCATGTTCTTGCCCTCCGGCTCCTTTCTCCCTCCACTCCATTCTTCACCACCACCATCCATTTTTTTAAACAATTGTTTTCTCCACTCCACTCTGTCTTACTCTCCACCTCCTCCGTCGTCGCCTCCTACCCACCCACAGAGCATGAGGGAAGAGCGACACTGCACAAATCAGAGGAGCAGAAGACTTCCCCTGCTTCCCCCCCCAAGTAATACCCAAAAGAAATTCTGCAAACATTACAATTACTCCACAACAGTAATAAAATTACTCCTAGTTTTATTGCAATCAAAATGTAAAGGAATTACTCACTCATTCCTTTAAAAAGTAATGAATTACAAGTAATTTGTTACTTGTAACTAATTACTTCCAAGCTCTGGGTAAAAGGCATTCCTAGCCCCTGAGGTCACCTGGGCCTTTAGCAACAAAGATGGATCCAGAAGCACCCTGGATTATATCAAGAGTTGATACAACTCTTCTCTTTCTACATTTTAAACATTAATTTAAAAAGCTGGTTTGCTATATAGCACTCTGATTTCATCCTGTTCATTGTGTGACCTCTGATTAGGTGGGTTCAGCCGTGTGATCACTCCAGGAAGATGGAAGCGGCAGCATTCACTGTAAGCAATGGGTGCCGTTTGAAAAAGTGTTTCAAACAGCAAAGGAGGGGATAGAAACAACATGGTAAATGCCCCCCACCAACGATTCACATTTTGGGGCCCTGGCCCTGAACTCCCTCTATAAAATAATACCCCCACTTTTCCACCTTCAAATAGGGATGGTGAACTGGGGGTTCTAGTTCAAGTCACCCCAAGCGAGATCCGGCCTTAACATTGTTAGCTCCACGAGCTAGAGGGAGCCCCAGCTGACAAAGCGTCAAGGCCCCAGCTGACAAAGCATCAAGGCGAGTTAAGCAGCAGAGCGAAAAGACGGTAAATAGCTCCCATTTATTCCATTATTTAATTGAAGTAAAACAGCTCAGAGCAATAAGTAATAAGGGCAGCCCAAGGTCACCCTGAGCTAGGAGCCAAATCCTGAAAGAACCTATATCTTAGGAGACAGATCCTAGGAGAAGCAAGCCTATAGAAAGCTAGTTTTCAACACCACCCTAGCAGGAAAGCTTCAGGGGACACTGTAAACAAGGCTAAATTCCAGTCGGAGAGAAGGGGGAAAAGGAAACTCCACCGACACATACAGGGAGAGAGTCAGCTCAGTCCTTGCTAAAAAGGGCAGCTTCAGCCTTCCTGAAACACAACCACAAGCTCTGTTTCCCTAGGTTAAAGAAAGGTCAGGCTGTTCTAGGTGGGAAAACAACAAACAAAAAAGATTTGCCTGGAAGGCGCAGCCCCTTGCTTAGATTAAAAGCAGCCAAAAGCTTAAACAGCCCCGCCCCTCGCTCAGGAAGGAAGGAAGCCTGCCTTCAAAGGAAGGAAGCCTGAGAGAATACTAAAGAGTTAAGCCCCAGCTGATAGCCATCAGCCTCAAGTAACACATCATTGGCTGGCAGCAGTAGCTGGGAGGAACCAGCCACACATATAAAGTCAGAGCACCCTAGCGAGGGAGCCTGCTCTACGAGCTAGAGGGAGCCCCAGGTGATGAAGCGTCAAGGCGAGTTAAGCAGCAGAGCGAGTTTGGCAGCAGGGCGAGGAGGCCAGGGCCCCCCACTCTGCCCGTCTGTTCCCTGACCTCAACTAAACCGCAGTCTCCAACCCATTGACGTAATAAACCTTAAACAAAACTATGCAGGTAAGAAGCTAGCAGGGGTGTGGGGGCTTTCCAGTGTTTTGCACCGCCTGCAGCATGTACGACTATCTGCCTGTTGGACAGAAGTCGTGGGTGTGCTCTCGGTGCAATGAGCTCCTGGCTCTCCGGGAACGACTTCATTTCCTTGAGGCCAAGGTGGCTGACCTGGAAAAGCTGAGAGAGGCAGAGAGGTGTGTGGAGGAGGCCTTCAGGGACATTATAGCTGTGTCCCACTCCAACGATGATAGCTCTCCTGCTATCATGGACAACGATGGTCTCGGGGAAGGAGAGCATCCAGCTGAGGAAGAGGGAAATGATCCCTTAGAAGGGACCCATTCCTTGGGGGATGAGCAGCTATCCTCTCGTGCCGAGGATATATCTCCAGGGGGTGGAGGGATCCTTGTAGTGGGTGATTTGATCATTAGGAACATAGACAGTGGGGTTTGTGATGGGCGTGTAGACCGCAAGGTGTTTTGCCTGCCTGGTGCGAAGGTTGCGGATATCGCCCGTCGTTTAGATAGTTTGGTAGACAGTGCTGGGAAGGAGTCAGTGGTCATGGTGCACGTTGGCACCAACGACATGGGGAAATGCAGCCGTGAGGTCCTGGAAGCAAAATTTAGGTTGCTAGGTAGGATGCTGAAAGCCAGGACCTCCAAGGTGGCTTTCTCTGAAATGCTACCAGTTCCACGCGCAGGACCAGCCAGACAGGCCCAGCTTCGCAGTCTCAATGCGTGGATGAGACGATGGTGTCGGGTGGAAGGGTTTGGATTTGTTAGGCACTGGGGAACATTTTGGGACAAGCCGGGCCTGTACAAAAGGGACGGGCTCCACTTGAACCAGAATGGAACCAGACTGCTGGCACTTAAAATTAAAAAGGTAGCAGAGCAGCTTTTAAACTGACTGAGGGGGGAAACCCGACAGGAGCTGAGAAAGGTCCGGTTCGGAATAAACCTCCCCCCTGGGATAAAAACCAAAGAAATGATGAAATTTTAAAAGGGGTAGGCCTAGAAGTAGGCATTGTGAGAGCAGGGGCACAGGATATAAATTCAGAAGAGCAAAATTACCACAGGCCTAACCACAAGCGCCAAAGACACTTGAAGAGAGACACTGCTTACAAGTGCCTGTACGCTAATGCTAGGAGCCTCCGAACCAAGATGGGAGAACTGGAGTGCTTGGTCTTAGAGGAGAGCATTGATATAGTGAGTATAACGGAGACCTGGTGGAATGGAGAAAACCAGTGGGATACGGTTATCGCTGGATATAAACTATATCGGAAGGGCAGGGAAGGACGTATTGGTGGCGGAGTCACTCTATACGTGAAAGAAGGCATTGAATCCAGCAAGCTTGAAACCCCAAAAGAGGCAGACTCCTCCACAGAATCGTTGTGGGTGGTGATACCGTGCCCCAGGAGGGACTTAATACTGGGAACGATCTATCGTCCCCCTGATCAAAATGCTCAGGGAGACCTTGAGATGAGATATGAAATTGAGGAAGCATCCAAACTAGGAAAGGTGGTAGTAATGGGTGACTTCAACTACCCAGACATAGACTGGCTGCATATGTGTTCCAGTCATGACAAAGAAGCAAAGTTTCTAGATATTCTAAATGACTATTCCCTAGATCAGTTGGTCATGGAACCGACCAGAGGGACGGCAACCCTGGACTTAATCCTCAGTGGGGACCGGGACCTGGTGCGAGATGTAAGTGTTGTTGAACCGATTGGGAGCAGTGACCACAGTGCTCTTAAATTAAACATACATGTAACTGGCCAATTGCCAAGAAAATCCAACACGGTCACATTTGACTTCAAAAGAGGAAACTTCACAAAAATGAGGGGATTGGTAAAAAGAAAGCTGAAAAACAAAGTCCAGAGGGTCACATCACTCAAAAATGCTTGGAAGTTGTTTAAAAACACTCTATTAGAAGCGCAACTGGAGTGCATACCACAGATCAGAAAAGGTACCGCCAGGGCCAAGAAGATGCCAGCATGGTTAACGAGCAAAGTCAAGGAAGCTCTTAGAGGCAAAAAGTCTTCCTTCAGAAAATGGAAGTCTTGTCCGAATGAAGAAAATAAAAAAGAACACAAACTCTGGCAAAAGAAATGCAAGAAGACAATAAGGGATGCTAAAAAAGAATTTGAGGAGCACATTGCTAAGAACATAAAAACCAACAACAAAAAATTCTATCAATACATTCAAAGCAGGAGACCATCTAGGGAGACAATTGGACCCGTGGATGAGAAGGGAGTCCAAGGTGTACTAAAGAACGATAAGGAGATTGCAGAGAAGCTAAATGAATTCTTTGCATCTGTCTTCACAGTGGAAGATATAGGGCAGATCCTTGAACCTGAACTAACATTTGCAGGAAGGGATTCTGAGGAACTGAGACAAATAGTGGTAACGAGAGAGGAAGTTCTAAGCTTAATGGACAATATAAAAACTGACAAATCACCGGGCCCGGATGGCATCCACCCGAGAGTTCTCAAAGAACTCAAAGGTGAAATTGCTGATCTGCTAACTAAAATATGTAACTTGTCCCTCGGGTCCTCCTCCGTGCCTGAGGACTGGAAAGTGGCCAATGTAACGCCAATCTTCAAAAAGGGATCCAGAGGGGATCCCGGAAATTACAGGCCAGTTAGCTTAACTTCTGTCCCTGGAAAACTGGTAGAAAGTATTATTAAAGCTAGATTAACTAAGCACATAGAAGAACAAGCCTTGCTGAAGCAGAGCCAGCATGGCTTCTGCAAGGGAAAGTCCTGTCTCAGTAACCTATTAGAATTCTTTGAGAGTGTCAACAAGCATATAGATAGAGGTGATCCAGTGGACATAGTGTACTTAGACTTTCAAAAAGCGTTTGACAAGGTACCTCACCAAAGGCTTCTGAGGAAGCTTAGCAGTCATGGAATAAGAGGAGAGGTCCTCTTGTGGATAAGGAATTGGTTAAGAAGCAGAAAGCAGAGAGTAGGATTAAACAGACAGTTCTCCCAATGGGGGGCTGTAGAAAGTGGAGTCCCTCAAGGATCGGTATTGGGACCTGTACTTTTCAACTTGTTCATTAATGACCTAGAATTAGGAGTGAGCAGTGAAGTGGCCAAGTTTGCTGACGACACTAAATTGTTCAGGGTTGTTAAAACAAAAAGGGATTGCGAAGAGCTCCAAAAAGACCTCTCCAAACTGAGTGAATGGGCGGAAAAATGGCAAATGCAATTCAATATAAACAAGTGTAAAATTATGCATATTGGAGCAAAAAATCTTAATTTCACATATACGCTCATGGGGTCTGAACTGGAGGTGACCGACCAGGAGAGAGACCTCGGGGTTGTAGTGGACAGCACGATGAAAATGTCGACCCAGTGTGCGGCAGCTGTGAAAAAGGGAAATTCCATGCTAGCAATAATTAGGAAAGGTATTGAAAATAAAACAGCCGATATCATAATGCCGTTGTATAAATCTATGGTGCGGCCGCATTTGGAATACTGTGTACAGTTCTGGTCGCCTCATCTCAAAAAGGATATTATAGAGTTGGGAAAGGTTCAGAAGAGGGCAACCAGAATGATCAAGGGGATGGAGCGACTCCCTTACGAGGAAAGGTTGCAGCATTTGGGGCTTTTTAGTTTAGAGAAAAGGCGGGTCAGAGGAGACATGATAGAAGTGTATAAAATTATGCATGGCATTGAGAAAGTGGATAGAGAAAAGTTCTTCTCCCTCTCTCATAATACTAGAACTCGTGGACATTCAAAGAAGCTGAATGTTGGAAGATTCAGGACAGACAAAAGGAAGTACTTCTTTACTCAGCGCATAGTTAAACTATGGAATTTGCTCCCACAAGATGCAGTAATGGCCACCAGCTTGGATGGCTTTAAGAGAAGATTAGACAAATTCATGGAGGACAGGGCTATCAATGGCCACTAGCCATGATGGCTGTGCTGTGCCACCCTAGTCAGAGGCAGCATGCTTCTGAAAACCAGTTGCCGGAAGCCCCAGGAGGGGAGAGTGTTCTTGCTCGGGTCCTGCTTGCGGGCTTCCCCCAGGCACCTGGTTGGCCACTGTGAGAACAGGATGCTGGACTAGATGGGCCACTGGCCTGATCCAGCAGGCTCTTCTTATGTTCTTATGTTCTTATTGTTGTTACTATGCAATGTTAGTATTTTATACCTGCTAGAATCAGAGTGATGAAGCGAGGCAAGCAGAATGAAAGCTTTCAAATTTTGAAACTTCTTGAGATCACATGAATCATATGGACTGGGATTTCAGATTCAGACCTGTGCCTTCCAAATGGGAAATGTTTGTTAAATTTCAACTCTTTGCGAATATTCGTTTCAGCTGAACATACCAAAGAGCCCTACGATAACTAATGCACAAGCATGGTGATCCCATGGTACATAAAGTGAACCAAGAATCAATCGAGACATGAGAGAGGCCAAGTCAACAATGGAAGCTGATATTAGTTCTTTCTTTCTTTCTTTCTTTCTTTCTTTCTTTCTTTCTTTCTTTCTTTCTTTCTTTCTTTCTTTCTTTCTTTCTTTCTTTATTTTTCAGAAGAGAATTGCTATCTCGATCTCCCCCTCCGCCTGCCACATCTCTTTTTCTCCTGGAAGCAGAGGCTTTGTGTTTGGAATAATTTCCCATGGAAGTAGGTTATCAAAGCCAGGTTGCTCCAGTGTAAAGAATCTGAGTTCTATTTTGGAATATATTAGCCTAATATGAAACAATTTGGAGGAGTTGAAAGGCATGCTGTGGAAACTGCTGAGCTTTCTTAAGCAACGCTGCTTGGGAAATTTAAGTGCACAGTCTGTTTTCTATTAGTGTTAATAAGCTCTTAATCCCGTCAGAGATGCGAGGGCCCATTTTCCGTACATATATGTGCACTACCGTAAAGGTAGGCCTGCACAGATGTATGTGTGACCGAACAATACACAAGCCTCCTGGTGGTCTCTCTAATTGCCCTTAATCGGCTAAGCAGTGCCATGATGTAGGCAAGTATTTATATCCCCATTTTACAGCTGAGTGAGCTGGTGCTTGGTCAATGAAACCAACTTACCAAAGGTCATCATACTAGGAAAACTGTTCCCTTGAGTAGATCTGAAAGGGGGGAGATGGATGACTTGGGCAAAACTGCAGTGGCCAGTTAAGATGAGAACATCTGGTCTGGGGGAATCCATTCACATAAATATTTGGCACGCCAGAGAAAATCGTCCTTGGAGACATGAACAAGGGGACCATTGAATTCTGTGCAAGAACATGAGTTCCCAAAGCATAGATTTCCATGAGCACCTTGAAACAGTGGTGGCTGGTGTCCACTGAGACTGGTGGGACAGAATGCAGAAAGCCCCAAACCGCAGATGACGCCGGAGCCAATGACAGATGGAGTCAACTATTTCTAGTTTTCTCCCCATTCTTCTCCCTACTGAGTTCTACAAGGACAACACTGAGGAGGAGGAAGCTGACAGGCAGTGTCATCCCCTAGCCTGGATGCAAGTAAACAGGCAGGCAAGGAGAGCTGGCAGAGGGCAGAGAGAAGTTGGTGGGGCAATGCCACATTCACCCTAATGGATCAGCCTCCATTGCCATGAAGGATCAGTTTAATTCTGAAAGTATCTAATAGAATCACAGAGATGGAGGGTGTCTGGGAGGTCATCTAGTCCTGCCACATACTCCATGCAGGAATTCCAGACTAGGGCATCTCCAGCAGATGGCTGTCCAGCTTCTGCCTGAAGACCTCCTAGGAGGGAAGAGTCCACTACCCCTCTGCATAATGGATTCCATTATTAAACTGCTCTTACTGTCAAGATGTGTCTCCTAATGTTCAAATGAAGTTCACCCTCCTGCAACTTCAGGCAATTAGAACTGCCCTCTGGGGCAGGCGCAGAGAACAAGACTGTGTCCTCATTTTATGTGACAGCCCTTCAGGGATTTGAAGCAATACAAAATTGAAGTTATTGTGTCTCTCCCCCACCCCACTCTCCATTTTCTTCAAAGCATGCATGATCTTCTACATCTCTGTCGTGTCCCATGGACCTGATGACAAGAAGGATCATGAAAAAAGAGGGACAAAAGTCATTAGAAAGGAAAGGGATATTTGAAGATGGGAGGAGTCTTGGCCTGGAATCCAGTGGGGCACTGAAGGCAAATGATGGTGGTGGGTGAAATGTACATTTGTTGAATGAACCCTACAAAATTTGGGTGCAGGTCTCTCTTGACTATTAGGAGAAAGCAATTGGAAAGGGAAGGGAAATTTGAAGATGGGAGGAGTCTTGGCCTAGAATCCAATGGGGCAGTGAGGGCAAATGATGGTGATGATTAAAATGTAAATATTGGTTTGAATGAACCCTACAAAATCTGGGTGCAGGTCTCTCATGACATAGGGCAATATTCGCTAACTTGTCCAGTCATGCAAGGCTTACTGTTAGCGCAGCAGGACTTTCCCCATCTCTCCTCTTCCCTTACATGCCCCCCTCCACAGATCTACTCTGGGGGTTGGGGGAACCCCTAGAACAGATTTAGTGGGTGCACATTTGGAGGAGGGGAGGAAAAAGTGCACTAGCAGTAATCCTTGCACTGATGTGACTCTGATTTAGCATTACTTTGGATGCAACCCACAGAATCTAATTCCAATCCCATTCTGCCACCACATTTATTTAAGAGATTTTTCTATTTAAGACATTTATACACTGCTTAATTATTCACATTTCTAAGACGGTTCTACAGAAGTCGGAGAGGTTGAATATTGTCTACTAACAGAAAACAATGATGTAAAAGATGTCACCAAATCTGTTTTGTATCTTTTTGTAAGAAAACAAAACAAGACAAAAGCATCCTTGGTTTGGGAGCAACACACCTCAGCTGTAGTCATCAACAAAGCTACCGCCATTCGCTTCTCTTTGGGTATTTAGGCCCAATTTCATGTTCTCGTTGAATGAGCAATTGGGAGGCAGCAACTCCCGGCTTCCCTCCCTGCTTAAATTGTAATTACTTGGAGTGCTTTCCACACCAGGTAGAAAATGGCAGGGAGAGAGTGCATGGGCGCCGATGTGAGCCCCAACCCAAAACTTTTATTTTGATTTCTTTTCCATTCTGAAAGTGTGAGTTATTTCCTGCAGGCAGACGGACGGAGGCAGCCTACAGCACCTCGTTTGCTGGAGAGAGAACTGTGAGCATTTGGTTTGATCAGCCGCTGGCAAGGTAATGAGCTGGTTTCTATTGAAACTGGCTCATGACTATTCATTTTCGCTGGCTCCCAACTCACTCATGACCTACTATTTCAGGTTTTGGGGGTGGGTGAAGGGGGAAGGAAGCCACGGGGAGTCAGTCCCGATCCCTGGAAAATCAGACTGGACACAGGGAGGGGGCTGTGAAAATCATTATGCATGTTAAAGCTCTAGATGCAGGCTTTCATCCAAATGCAGTCCAACCATCCGCTCTTACACTAAGCATCAATTTCTCCTTCCTGATTTGAAGATGCTGGTAAAATAGCCCCAGGCAGAGAGCGACAAACTGGAGCTCGGCATTAGAGCATCTGCTTCATGTGCAGAAGGGCCCAGATTCAATCCCCGGTATCTCTAGGTACGCTGGCAGAGAACCCCATCTGAAACCTTGGAGAGCTGCTGTAGACAATACTGAACTAGGTGGACCAATGGTGTCTGACATGGTATAAGGCATCTTCCTATGTTCCTGTGTGAGGAGAGTCCTTTTTTATGCCCTACAAGTAGGGATGAGATGATGTGCCTCCCATGGTTCTTCTGGCTTGCCCTCCCCTGGATTCCATTGCCCCTGAATTCTAGGTTGACTCAGGTGTCCTGTCCTGGTCCCATGTCAGCAAGGCTGGTCACTTGTCTCAGCACCAAGGAGAACTCCCAGTGAGCAACTTGCTCCAACAAGGATTAGATGTAAATGGAGGCCTTTTGAGCCTCTGCCTCTAGCCTGGCTCCTTAGCCAGTGATGCTGTGGCCTCTGGCTTGGTGTCCTGGTCACTGCTGGACTCCTGGGGGTCAGGGCAGCAAGGGAGATTTGGATGCACCCTTCCCCACACTGAGCAAATGCATGTTATGGGGGGAGGGCATGGGGTTGTGTGAGTTAGCCTCACCCTCATTGCTCACCCAGCTATGAGCTCACAGAGGGAAGAGGTGGTCCTGAAGGCAACCTGGAGATCACCCTCTCTGAAGATCTTCCACTGTGGTGTTACAGTCCCAGTCCATTTTGCCTGACAATCCTTTTTGCCTATCTCCCTCTACCCCCTGTTGCAATGGGGAAGATGCCCAGAGTGCTGCACAGCAGGGCCAGAGTGGGGACAGCGGGAAAGAGGATCCATGGGAAATGGGCAGGAGGTGATATGTTTGCCACCCCTCATGTGAATTGCTTCCAAGTAGAAGTAAAGCAACGCTGTATGAAATCCCCCTTCAAGGCTAGTTTGCTGGCTGCTTTGTAGAGAAAAGGCCTTACAGTGATATGGAGGTGGGAGGAAAGGGAAACCCTTTTTTTAAATAAAAAAAATCAGAAATGTGGGGAACTGACTTTAAGATTGGAAACACAAGATACCAAGAGGCCCAAAAGTGACAGATCTTTCCATCCCTGCCTAGTGGGGGGATCTGAGGGAATTTCTGGGGAGGAGATGGCAGACGCAAGTAGGTAACTGCAAGTGGAGATCTACTGCTCCTGCATTTCTTCCCAGAAATCCCCTTGGCAGTTTCCCTGAGGCAAAGGTGGGTGGGAGGGCGGGGGATGGTGACCATGGATCGGTGTCCCCAACCTCTCTGCTGCCGCCGCCGCGACCACCTGCCATGATACTGCATAAAACACTGCTGCTGGTTCAGTGGGAAGCTGCTTTATACCGAGTAGGACCATTGGTGCATCCACCTCAGGATTGTCTAGTCGGACCGGCAGTGGCTCTCCAGGGTTTTGGATAGGAGTCCCTCCCAGCCCTATCTGGCGATGCCAGGGACTGACCTGCTGACCTTCTACACTCAGAGCAGGTGCTCTGCCACTGAGCCATGGCCTTTCCCCTGGGGGAAAACATCCCTGAACTTTGGCAAGAATTCTGCTCACCCCTAAAAATGCTCTCCTTTCATCTCCCAACTTCGGAGCAGAAAATTCTCAGCTCAGCGCTTTAAGCTTAGCACCGTGGATCATCCATGAATCATCTCTTCTCATTTTTAAGGACTAAAGCACCAACTCTTGCTGTTGTTCTTTTGTTAAAAAAACCAATCCATTCAAAAGCCAGATCAATAGCACCATGAAGTCATTTACACAGCGTTCCATGACTGAAGATGCAAAAGCAATTGAGATGGCATTTGGGATTTTTCCAATGTAACATGCATCTAAAAAAATAAATGTGTTCCCTCTCCCAAAATGCCAACCAAGACAACCAAGAACCCAGCACCTTTTAAATAATCTTCAGAGACTTAAATCCCACTTTCCTTGACCTGGGATTGTTGAACAGCTCTTTGGACTCATGGCCTGCACAAGACGTGATCACAGACAAGAAGACCTTTTAATGGAATCTTGTAAAACCTTTCATTAGCTTTTATTGGGTCATAACATAATTAAGGTGACCTAACCTGACCTCTCAGAGGAGTGCCTTGGGTCAAGTGTATTTACTTCTGTCTATGTGGATTTAAGACTTTAAATACTCTGCTGTCTACTCATCCCCATAAAAAATGGCCAGAAGTGAACTGTTATCTTAGACGCATGTTGGGTCATGTCTGTGCCAGCTGGTTTCCTTTATACATTAAATCGCTGGGGCTTATTTAAAAGTTAAAGCTATAAAGCTCTTGGATTAAGAGCGGAGGACTGTCCAAAACCTCAACCCAACCTCTCCATGTTTGGATGACTTTGGACATCCTATCATGTTCTCTTGCCCCCGTAGCTGCGCTATTAAATCACTGGTGGAACATAAACAGTCTGACAGTTTGGCTACATCCAAAGGAAGAAGAGGCCAACCTCTCTACTTGGAGGCAGATTCCATCAGAATTGGAGAATCTTTCCTTTACTATAGCCATCCCACTTGGCTTTGACTGGATCCCTTAAAACAGATTATAAAACAACACCAAATCCACAGACTTGGATGGTGCCAATGCAAAGGGAGGGTGTGGGGAATATATAAGCTTTGAGGCTTCTCGTGGAAGGAAGCCAAGCCAAGGAAATAAGTTTTTCTGTGCGCAGTTCAAAGGGCTGATGTTGACCTTGGGCCTCAGGCTTTGTCCAAAGGCACATGACAGACCAACTTTACTGATACTAAGTAGATCTGGGCTGAATAGGAGATCACCTGGGAGTCATATCTACACCACCTTGAGGAAAGGTGAATGACTAAAATGAATGAATGAGTGAATGAATGAATGAGTGAGTGAATGAATGAATGAACAAATGAAGGCATGAGCAATTTGGGTCCCAGACCCAACTGACAGAGCCTGTTATCCTGTTGAGGCCGTCGAATGAAGCTCATCATACATCTACCAGGAGCAGGGCCTTTTTAGTTGAGGCCCTTTGGAATGCCCTCCCCAGGAAGGTCTATCACATCCAAACATATGGTTTTAGGCAGCAGGCTAAGTCCTAACTCTTCCCAGTATAGCTTTTGGTCTGCGTTGAAGCTTGGATTTTTATTCCAAGTCCATCATGGCTTTGCGCTTGAGACTGAAGGTGATGGGTCACATTTTTAAATGCTCTCCTGTGGTGGGGAAAATCAGGGGTGTACTAGGCTAGAAACTTTCTCTCCCTCCCCCCAAAACGTGCTACTTTTATACTTGAAGAGAGGTGTTTTGTTTTAAAATGGGTTTTTTTTAAAAAAAATGGCCTCTGCCACTGCCACAGGGTTGGTGTCAGCACCCAGCTTCCTTGAGCAGCCACTGATTTTATGCCTTCTATGTTAAATTTTATCCTTGTACTCCCCTTTAGTACCACTCCCTATATATATGTATATATGTGTGTATTGTATTTTATGTATTTAAATTTATTTTAATGTTTTTGTGATCTTATTGCTTACAATTTTATTATGTACGTGCTTGATTTTATTTTTGGAAGCCGCCCTGAGTTCCCTATTATAGGATAGAAGGGCGGGATAGAAATATTTTAAAGAAATAAATTATAAATAAATACAGTCCCAGTGCTTTGGCCACACCCATTGCCAATGCCTGTCCTGTCTCCCTATTTTTTCTCTTCCAGCACTCTGAGGAGTGCCAAGCAGCTAGATCTCATTGCCATTTCATTTCCCATTGGGCCTCCAACCTAGCATCACTCTGAAGAATTTGGGGGAAATTTAAAGGCTCACTTTGTATTGCCTGGAGAGCAGAGATAGAAGGATCTGTCAGTTTCAGTTCTCCAAGTTTCCTGTGTTTCCAAGCTTAAATTCAGTTCTCCACATTTCTACAGCAATTTGCAAATATATATATATATTTAAAGTTCTTCAGCATTTTAGTGTGAATTTCTCCAAATAAAAACATTTTTGTATGCAGTTTTGACTAACATGCATAGTTTTGCTATCGGTTTCTCTTGACATAATGTGTTTATGTATGTTATTTTCACTAATATATTCATTCTTATGCACACTGTCTCCTAATACTTGCAGTTTTGTAAGCATTGGTTGGAGAACCACATCACAAATTTCGGTTAAGTGCAAGGATAGGGTTTCTTTCGGTTTTCATATTGTTTTGGATAGTGCAAATTTGGTAGATTTGCCTTTAAATGCAGACTGAATTTCTCCCCCGTTCCTCTGGAGCGTGGCCATCACAGCCAGGCATGCTCACCAGGGCCTGCTGACAGAGGAGGGGACCTAGGGCCATTTTACTACTTTGGAATCCATTTTAATCCATTTCACTACTTTGGAATTCATTCTCATGAGATCGGGTCACACTGTTTCCTTTTAGGAGACGTTCTCAAGGAGATGCATGGGTCAGTGATAGCCTATGTCCCTCAAAAAGTCTAGTTAGGCCTTGAGAGTTACACTAAGTCCGGTCATAATCTCTTTTCCCTATGGAGACAATGAAAACTCAACCATGTGGACGATGCATAATTAAACAAAGCGCTTGAATATATATATGTATATATATATGGGGGGGATCCTCTCATAGAAACAGGATGGACAGGATGACCCTTTGGGTCTCTTCCCTTTCTAATTCCGATGATTCTCTGATGATTAGGCAATTTGCAGATAAATGAAACATCCTTACTTCTGGGGCTTCACTGGCTCTCCCCTCACCTACAGACCCTTTTGAATTTGCCAATTAATAGTTAATTAGTTAATGTTTGTAAAGTGCTTTGAAGATGAAAACTGCTAAGTGCTAAGTATTATTAGAGAAACAGCGATGGCTAAACTCATTTTACTTAATTTTGAACCCACTCAAATAGGCTGAAATTCTGATTCACCCTGGGGTTTGCTGTCCTCATCGAGGGGAATGCCGTGCTGTTGTTACACTATAATTAGACTCTGGATGAATATCCCCCCTCCTTTTCCTGCATGGCATTTATCACAAAAATGATTATGTACATTATGTACATGGTACAGTGGTTATAATCCAAAGGAGGAAATATTGTTGTCATTGAGGCTGTATAAGCTACATGGTAGAGACAAGCAGAGAATCCTTTAATATTTTCCTCCGTAATTCATAAAGGTTCCTTAATTCAACACACACAGACAAAGAGAGTGAATTAATGAGCGCCAAACAGAATACATAACAAAAGAACTGAAGGGGCTAAACTAAAACAAGCAAACCTACATTTCAGCTGCAATCTCAAGCTGCAGATTAGTACATTCAGTACACATTTATTTTTGTCATTCAGTTTGGTTGTCTGTATAAGTGTGTGTGTGTGTTTTGAAGTCTGCCACCTCCCTTCAGCTCAGCCACAAGTCCCAAAATCCTGTGAAGCTGGAATATACACTGTGCATGCTCTGTGTTAACAAGGGACTGCTCCATTCAGTTCCACAGAGGGCCATCGCTCAGTGGTAGAGATTCTGCTTTCCCTGCAGAAAGCCCCAGATTCAATCTCCATCTTCAGGTAGGGCAGGGAAAGACAGAGGCTGCAGACAATATTGAGCCTCATGGACTGTTGGACTGATGGGATAGGGCAGGCTCCTATACCCCTTGCTGTGAGGGAAGGCAAAGTTGAAGGCAATGCCCATAGCTCAATCAGGGCTGGCCCTATCATTGGGCAGAGTGAACCTGACACGTAAAGCAAGATGTGCTGAGGATTAGGGAGCAGCAGGGAGATGGTGGAGGACAGAGCTGTGGGTGCTCTGCAAACTGTCACGCACCCCTTACGTTGGCTTGCTGCCCTTGGGTGTGGTGAAGGAGGCTGCAGGGTGTGGGTGATGCTCCACAAGGGGATTTCCTAAAGGATAGTCACTTGCTGAACATCACCTGCGCAGGATCATCAACTGTTCAGCGGAGGGATCAATTCTGCAGGGTGCTGCTATGCCTTATCCCAGTCAATGCCTCCACTGGAGAGGGGTAAGCATTGCAACACCCTGCAAAATTGACCCCTGTCTTGTTCAGGAGGGGAGGGATGGAGACTCAAGCTAATATCCTGGAAGACAGAAACAAAATTCAAAGGGATCTTGGTAGGCTGGAGCATTGGGCTGAAAAGAACAGAAAGGAATTTAACAGGGACAAGTGCAAAGTTCTACACCTAGGAAATAGAAACCAAATGCACGGTTATAATATGGGGGATACTTGGCTCAGCAATATGCCATGTGAGAAGGATCTTGGGATTGTCGTTGATCACAAGCTGAATATAGGCCAACAGTTCAAACTGGCTGCAAAAAAGGCAAATGCTATTTTAGGCTGCATTAACAGAAGTTTAGTTTCCAAATCGCATGAAGTATTGGTTTCTCTCTATTTGGCACTGGCTAGGCCTCATCTTGAGTACTGCATCCAGTTTTGGACATTGCACTTTAAGAAGGATGCAGACAAACTGGAATGGGTTCAGAGGAGGGCAACAAGGATGATCAGGGGACTGCTAACAAAGCCCTATGAGGAGAGACTGAAAGAACTGGGCATGTTTAGCCTTGAGAAGAGAAGACTGAGGGGAGATACGATTACACTGTTCAAGTGCTTGAAAGGTTGCCACTCAGAGGAGGGCCAGAATCTCTTCTTGATTGTCCCAGAGCGCAGGACACGGAATAATGGGCTCAAGTTGCAGAAAGCCAGATTTGGACTGAACATCAGGAAAAACTTCCTGACTGTTACAGTGGTATGACAATGGCACCAATGACCTAGGGAGATGGTGAGCTCTCCAACACTGGAGGTATTCAAGTGGCAGCTGGACAGCCACATGTTGGGTATGCTTTAATTTGAATTCCTGCATTCATCAGAGAGTTGGACTAAGTGGCCTTTTAGGCCCCTTTCAGCTCTATGATTCTATGCAGGTGGGGAGACTGCTGTTGCATTCAGGTCCTGTTTGCAGACTTCCCATTAGCATCTGGTTGTCCACTGTGAGAACAGGGGGCTGGACTAGATGGGCCACTGGCCTGATCCAGCAGGGTTCTTTTTATAGTATGGAGGGCACTACATTGACTAGGTCTGCACACAGCCACTCCCATCTGCCCCGTGGCTTTGATCCGGGGGGCGGGGGCGGGATCAGGCCAACCTGCCCAAGGTTGACGCAGGGACCATCCCCTGCTCCACCCTGGATCCTATTCCAAATAAGTTCAGGGATGAGGCTAATGTTTAATTAGGGTTTTAAACCTCTAATTAAGCATATAGCCAGGAGAAGTTAAAAGGCTTTTCCTGATGTTAAGTTTAAATCTTTTTCAGGGGGCTTTGTTTCCAGTCCCCTGATCATCCTTGTTGCCCTCCTCTGAACTCGTTCCAGTTTGTTTGCATCCTTCTTGAAGTGTGGTGTCCAGAACTGGATGCAACGCTCAAGATGAAGCCTAACCAGTGCTGAATAGAGGGGAACCAATACTTCATGTGATTTGGAAACTAAACTTCTGTTAGTGCAGCCTAAAATAGCATTTGCCTTTTTTGCAGCCACTTTGAACTGTTGGCCTATATTCAGCTTGTGATCAATGACAATCCCAAGATCCTTCTCACATGGCATATTGCTGAGCCAAGTATCCCCCGTATTATAACCGTGCATTTGGTTTCTATTTCCTAGGTGTAGAACTTTGCACTTGTCCCTGTTAAATTCCTTTCTGTTCTTTTCAGCCCAATGCTCCAGCCTATCAAGGTCCCTTTGAATTTTGTTTCTGTCTTCCAAGGTATTAGCTATCACTTCCAATTTTGTATCATCTGCATATTTGATAAGCATGCTCTCCACCTCCTCATCCAAGTCATTAAGAAAAATGTTGAAGAGCACTGGGCCCAGGACTGAGCCCTGTGGTACCTTGCTTGTTACCTCCCCCAGTTTCAGAAGGAACCATTGATAAGCACTCTTTGAGTATGATTCTGGAGCCAACTGTTGATCCACCTGATAGTTGTTCCGTCCAGCCCACATTTAGCTAGCTTGCTAATCAGAATGGAGCACTTTGTCAAAAGCTTTGCTGAAGTCGAGATATATTATGTCCACAGCATTCCCACAGTCTACCAGGGAGGTTACCCGATCAAAAAATGAGATACGATTAGTCTGGCAGGATTTGTTCTTGATAAATCCATGTTAGCTTCTAATAATCACTGCATTGTTTTCAAGGTGGTTAGAGATTGACTGCTTTATAATCTACTGCAGAATTTTCCCAGGGATTGATGTCAGGCTGACTGGTCTGTAGTTCCCAGGTTCCTCCTTTTTGACCTTTTTGAAGATTGGGACAACATGAGCCCTCCTCCAGTCATCCGGCACTTCATCCATCCTCCACTATTTCGCAAAGATAATAGAGAGCGGTTCCGAGAGTTCTTCAGCCAGTTCCTTCAATACTCTAGGATGCAGTTCATTGGGCTCTGCAGATTTGAACTCATTCAAAGTGATTAGGCATTCCTTGACTGTTTGTCTATCAATCTTAAGCTGCAATCCTGCCCCTTCAACTTCACGTTTGCCAGGAGGGTCATAGACCCCCTTTTGGGGAGAAGAGTGAGCCAAAGTAGGAACTGAGTACTTCCGCTTCTTCTTTGTTTTTGCCATCCTCATTGAGCAGCTGTGCCACCATTTCTTTTCTCTGTCTTTTACTATGGATGTACCTGAAGAAAGCTTGTTTGTTGCTTTTGGCATCTCTCGCTAACCTCAGCTCACTCTCAGCTTTAGCCTTCCTGACGCCATCCCTGCAATTCTGTGCTGCCTGCCTGTACTCTTCCTTTGTGGCCTGGCCTTCCTTCCACTTCCTTTTTTGTTTTCAGGCCATCTCTAAGCTTTATCTGAAGTCACATTGGCTTCTTCTGCTGTCTTCCTTCTGTTTTCCGTGACATAATTGTTTGCCCTTGTGCCTTTAGAATTTCCTTTTAGAAACTCCCACCCATCTTGGACTCCTTTTCTTATGAGAGTCGCTTGCCACAGAACCTTACTTACCATTGTTCTGAGTTTATTAAAATCAGCTTTCCTGAAGTCCAGGGTATACGTATGGCTACTCTCAGCTTTTGCTTCCTTTAAAATCAAGAACTCTAGTATAGCGTAGTTACTTTCCTCCAGAGTTCCCGTAACTACCACTTCATCCACCAAGTCATCTCTGTTGGTTAGAATCAAGTCAAGGATAGATTATCCTGTAGTTGCTTCCTCTACTTTCTGTAGGAGAAAATTATCTCTAACACAAGTCAGGAATTTCTTGGAGGGGCCGTGTTTGGCAGAATATTCCAACAGATATCGGGGTAATTGAAGTCTCCCATTACTACTACATCATGCCTCCTTGAAACAATGGCAATTTGCTTTGCAAAAGTTTCATCCTCATCTTCTCCTTGACTGGGTGGTCGGTAGTAGACTCCATCTGCCATGTTCCTTTTATTCTTTGCCTCATGTATTTTAATCCGGATACTCTTGGTGGAGTTACCAAGCTCATCCTCCTGTATTTCTGTGCAGGGATATATATTTTTAACATATAGCATGACTCCACTTCCCTTTCTATTCCTTCTGTTCTTTTTGAACAGAATAGCAATTAATGAAAGAGGCATACCACCACCGACAGAGAAGACAGAACATAGCCATTGTAGCTAATAGCCACTGAGAGCCTTATCCTCCATGGATTTGTCTCCTCCTCTTTTAAAGCCATCCATGTTGGGGGCCATCACTCTAGGGTTGCCAGGCTCAGGGTCTGAGAACGATTCCATATCTTTAAGAGAAGAGAAAATTAAGCCACGTGCAGGTTTCCTTGCAACACTGTAATGGGAAAAACCACAAGGTGGAATTCTCTCTTCCCCCTGCACAACTTTTAAAGATACAGAAGATCTCTTGGTTGCCAGGCCCAGCCTCCAAGAGGTCTTCTGTATCTTTAAAAGTTGTGCAGGGAGAATTTCACCGTGTGGTTTTTCCCATTACAGTGTTGCAAGAAAACCTGCACTTGGCTGAATTTTCTCTTCTCTTAAAGATACAGAATCATCCTCAGGCCCTGAGCCTGGCAACCCTACATCACTGCCTCTTGTGGGAGTGAATTCCATAGCTTAACTAAGCGCTGTGTGAAAGACTTTCTTTTGTCTGTCGTGAATATTCTAGCTTCACAGGATGCCCTTGAGTTCTAGTATTATGAGAGAGGGAGAAAGACCTGTTTTCTTCACCCGATGCATCATTTTATACATCTCTATCATGCCCCCCTCTTACTCACATTTTCTTTAAACTTAACAACCTCAGTAGGCTGTCAGACTACATTTCCCATCATCCCTGCAAGCAGGGCCTATGGACAGGAATTATGGGAGTTGGAGGCCACAACATCTAGAGGGCACTATGTCGACCTACCTTTCATCAGAGTGTTCACAGGCATTGACAAATGGTCATGCTGATTTGTGGGGACTTCAATGACTTAGAAAGGACACACACACACACACACACACACACACACACAGAGAGAGAGAGAGAGAGAGAGAGAGTTGCATGAATTAGCTTCAACTGGAAACTCTGTTGTTGCTTTTTAACCATCCATCCCAAGCTCTCTCTGCTTGTGTTGTGACAAGTCCCAACTGAATGAGAAAAGCTGTGTAGACTATGACTTGATGTATTAGCTACAGTCTTCCCTGGGCAAACCTTACTCTAATCTGTCATATTCTCCAGAACTTGGATTGGAGATCAATACAGGAAAAGTCCGCTGTGACGCCTTCCAAGCTTCTGGCATTTCTGGATGCTTTAGAGGGCTGCAGAGGTCATGACCATAACCCCTCCTTGAAGACAGGCTGAGAAGGTAACATAAACACAAAAGGTGCAGCCCCAATGTTGGGCCAAGAGTTCCCTGGAAAGAGGGATTGATTATTAAACTGCTCTGAGAGTTGTAGCTCTATGAAAGCTTTCCACTAGTTCTGTACTTTTAAAGGTCCATCTGCACTATATATTTAAAGCAGTATTAAAACACTTTAAATTTTCATGGCTTCCCCCAAAGAATCCTGGGAACTGTTGCTTGTCAAGTATGCTGAGAGTTGTTAGGAGTAGGGTTGCCAGGTTCAGGGCCTGAGACTGATCCTGTATCTTTAGGAGAAGAGAAAGTCAGCCAAGTGCAGGTGTCCTTGCAACCCTGTAATGGGAAAAACCACAAGATGGAATTCTTCCTCCCCCCTGCACAAGTTTTAAAGATACAGAAGACCTCTTGGTTGGGCCTCCAAGAGGTCTTCTGTATCTTTAAAAGTTGTGCAGAGGGAAGGGAGAATTACAATGTTGCAACAACATCTGCACTTGGCTGACTTTCTCTTCTAAAGATACAGGTTCAGTCTCAGGCCCTGAACCTGGCAACCCTAGTTAGGAGGCCACTATTCCCCTTACAGAGTGATTTAACAGTCAATCCCCCTTCCCAGGGAACTCTGGGAACTGTAGCTCTGTGAGATAAATAGGGGGTCTCCTAACAATTCTCAGTACCTGTAACAAACTACAGTTCCCAGGATTCTTTAGGGGAAGCTGTGACTGGTTAAAGTGGTATGATACTACTTTAAATGTATAGCGCAGATGGGGCCTTAGTCTAGTTGTTTTTTTAAAAAAAAAACAAGCAACAAACGCCCACCCCCGCATCCATCAACACCATTGGCTCCTGCATGAATATGACCGTCATGTAACACCCAGTGTATCATATTTCCAATATATAAATGGGATTTGTGATGGTGGAGAAAGCTTTGCCTTTTGTTCAAAGCATTCTATGTTTCTGAGCGTAGGGGGAAAAAGCAACACATAATTCTGTGATATTTCTTACCAACCCAAAAGTGAGTTTTTCATTTAGAAAACACACATCTAAGCGCATGGAAGAACATGTTCTGCATATACCACATACCGACACATCCATAAATTGCTTGTGGATCCAAGATCAGAGGGGAGGGGGCTTAAATCTGAGCTAGGTGAAGGGATGTAGCAAAATAAGAGACCAAACCGTCTTGTAAACTGCCTGTTTCACTTAAAGATGATAAGGAAATATTATCACATTATTTTAAGGTATATCCAGCATTTCCTGAGCTGACTGAGGCGAGAATTAGACAGTGTTTAGGGGATTATGAAAAACAGCTTCCTCTACAGGTCAACAGCTAATCAGAATTCTCAGGAGATTTGCCAAAGATTCCCCCCCTCTTTTGCCTTATGAATAATTTTACCAAAGGCACAAAATGGGCACATTATTTAGAGAGCCTTTTGATGTATTTTTCTCTGAATAAGCACAGGGTATTTGAGGATTTCTTCCCGTTTCGAGCAACAGGGACCAACTTATTAAGTGTTCCAGCTACAATGCCTGCAAGCTAGCTGAGATTAATATCAGCATAACCTGTTACTTAATTCATTATGGGGATACAGGCTAATTTGATTTGATATTATTTTAATAAAGTTCTGTGATATATAAGATTGTTTCAGGCTATCAAAATAATTTTCCAGTTATTACAGTTATTCAAGCAGGTCCTTTGATAGCAGCAGTTGGTCTGCGTCTGTTGTGAATATATTAGCAATGATGATTCATAGCAACTGAGCGGCATTAAGGTTGTGAAGCATTGTGCGGATGTTAAAATGTATTCTGCAGGCCATTAAAAAAAGGGAAAGGGGAAAAATATATTTTGCATGCACCAAGCTTACATGTGTCATTAACATAGCTCATTTTTTAAAACCAGTCTTTCATAGAAGACAAGTTGCAAACACACACACCGCAAAAACTGGGGTGGGGAGGGAAATTGGCAGTTCTCTTTGAAATTTATTGAAGCTGTTTTACATGTTTTTTAATATACAGTTTGCATCAGCTTGTATATATTAAGTGAATCAAATACTTCTTAAAAAAAAGACACATTCTCTCCTCACAGGGGGGCATTGTAAACTATTACAATATAACCGTTCCCGGTCTACAACGCTATATGTTCATTTGGCTGTCATGCAGACAAAAGCTTTTAATGCTGTTAATATGCTAGGGTGGTGGTGGTGCTTCCCTACATTCCCTAAATGCTATTTCAGCTTTTATGCCATTTTCAGATAGCCCGTTTTTTTGGTTTCCTCTTCTTGGAATTCTAAACAAATAAAACCCTTCATGGAGAAAGTGCGAAATGTGAGTGCACTACAGCAGGTTGCTATTGGTTGGCTGACACCTAGGCATCACCCAGAAGTACATAAGGCTGCTACTGGGAGGAAGGGAGGGGATATCAACCTCATAAATAAATAAAAATAAGACGAGCCCTGATGGACCAGGGCAAAGGGGACAGGCAATGGCAGAGTATCTGCCTTGCATGCAGAAGGTTCCAGATTCAATCCCTGGCATCTCCAGGTACAGCTGGGAGAGACTCTTGCCTGAAACCCTGGAGAGCCTCTGCCAGTCAGTGTAGACAATACTGAGCTAGATGGAGGCATTCAAGAGGCAGCTGGACAGCCATCTGCCGGGAATGCCTTGATTTGGATTCCTGCATTGAGCAGGGGGTTGGACTCGATGGCCTTGTAGGCCCCTTCCAACTCCGCTATTCTATGATTCTATTATCTATGATTCTATGACCAATGGTCTGACTCAGTCTAAGGCGGCTTCCCAAGTTCCTATGTTCCATCTATTCTAGCACTCACAGTGGCCAGCCAGATGCCCTAATGGGAAGCCCACAAAGAGGACTTGAGTGCAATTGTCGTCTTCCCACCTGAGATATCCAGCAACTGGTAACCAGAGGCATACTGGCTCCAACAGTGGAGGCAGGCCATAGCGATCGTGGCTCGTAGCCACTGACAGCCTTATCCTCCATGAATTGGCCTAATCCTCTTTAGAGGCCATCCAGGTTCCTGACCATCAGTACATCTTGTGAGATAACATACACTAATGTTATAGGTTTGTGTGCAGCTAGTGAAAATATTGTGGTAAAGCAGCTGATAATAGGGAATGGATTGTGGGGAAAACTCTCTTGCTTAAATCACTCCTTCATAGAATCATAGAATAGTAAAGTTGGAAGGGGCCTATAAGGCCATCAAGTCCAACCCCCTGCTCAATGCAGGAATCCAAATCAAAGCATTCCCGACAGATGGCTGTCCAGCTGCCTTTTGAATGCCTCCAGCATCGGAGAGCCCACTACCTCTCTAGGTAATTGGTTCCATTGTCGTATGGCTCTAAAAGTTAGGAAGTTTTTCCTGATATCCAGTCGAAATCTGGCTTCCTGCAACTTGAGCCCATTATTCCATGTCCTGCACTCTGGGATGATCGAGAAGAGATCCCGACCCTCCTCTATGTGACAACCTTTCATGTACCTGAAGAGTGTTATCATATCTCGCCTCAGTCTTCTCTTCTCAAGGCTAAACATGCCCAGTTCTTTCAGTCTCTCCTCATGCTTTGTTTCTAGTCCCCTGATCATCTTTGTTGCCCTCCTCTGAACCCGTTCCAGTTTGTCTGCATCCTTCTTGAAGTGCGGAGACTAGAACTGGACACAGTACTCAAGATGAGGCCTAACCAGTGATGAATAGAGGGGTACAAGTACTTCACGCGATTTGGAAACTATACTTCTGTTAATGCAGCCTAATATAGCATTTGCCTCTTTTGCAGCCACATCGAACTGTTGGCTCATATTCAGCTTGTGATCAACGACAATCCCAAGATCATTTTCACATGTCGTATTGCTGAGCCAAGTATCCCCCATCTTATAACTGTGCATTTGGTTTCTTTTTCCTAAATGTAGAACTGCATTTATCCCTGTTGAATTTCATTCTGTTGTTTTCAGCCCAATGCTCCAGCCTGTCAAGGCCCCCTTAAATCTTCCAAGGTATTAGCTGTGCCCTCCAAATGTAGATGTTGAGGGGGGAGGTTAAGAGCATCTCTCCACTCTATGAACGTATAAGAACACAAGAAGGGCCCTGTTGGATCAGGGCAAAGGCCCATCTAGTCCACCATCCTGCTTCCCACGGTGGCCTAAGTGATGCCTGTGGGAAGCCCAAATGCAGGACATGAGCAAATCACACTCTCCCTCTGTGGCTTCCCAGCAGCCAGTATATAGCAGTGCTGCACTGAAACCTCTCCTCCAACTTCTCCACCAAGTTTCCTCTTCCTGTGAAACAGGCTTCCATTTTTCCACCTCTTTCTCAGGGCATTTTAGAATTTCTTTATAATTTTGACCTATGTGGGGTTGAGCTTACCTTATCATTGTGAGGTGGCTGTGGATAGTGCATCTATCCCCCCATCAGGGCTCTGTAGCCTCCCCAGCTGCCTGGGATCTGAAAAAGCCACATGGAAGAAGTTTAATCCAGTTTTAACCTTGATTAGAATGATTGGGGGGGGGTACTCCCTGGTGGGACAAGAGATAGCTGGCCAAGGCCATGAGGAAAGGCTGATGTGCTTGCCATAAAGTAGCCACTTGCTCATTGATGGATGAGGAAACAAATCACCAGGAAAAGAGGAAAAGAGAGAACAGAGGGCCCTCTCCACAGAGAGATAAAAAGAAAGTGCACACGAACATCACTTTACTTTTTCAAGGGATCTGGGTAAACATATCCAGGGGAATTAAACTGAGCTTTGAAAAAACACATAGAGCTGAAAAAGGAAGCGGGAAAGAGTGTCACTTCCCTAAATTCCTTCTTCAGCTCTGTGTGTTTCTCAAGGGAGACAAGGTTAACCATTTTCACCATCTCGTGACCAAGGGGGCATTGAGTTGAGGCAGGGGAGCTCAGTGGCTTTGTGGGCACCAGGGGAAGACCTCAAGGGCCCCACAGCGCCTACAGGTGCCATGTTGGTGGTGCATAGCTGTAACTTTAGAAATAATTGGTATAATTGAAATAGAAACACAGCACATTTCACCACAGTGGGAAAGTCTGTGAGCAGGAGACTTGTGTGTCTGCTCAATCTGGTCTCCAGGTGCTGATGGGCAACTATGAGCCCCCGCTCTCTTTTCACATGGTTCTTCCAACTAGGCTTGGACTGGACAGACTATCAGGTAGACGACTGTCCTCTGTAAAAGAGGACACCCTAAATACAAAGCTTTGGGTGCCTGAGACACTTTCATGTCTGAGATGTTTGCAGCCTTTGAGTTTAAGCATCTCTCCAATGGAACTGATTCACCAAATACTAAAGTTCCTTCCCAAAGAGACAGGGAGGACCCAACTGAGGACTGAAACCAACTGCATTAGGAGCATCCTCAAGCTCCACCTAGGAAGCCTATCCTCATCAGAGAGACTGTGCTACATGGGGGTTGCAGTGGCCTGCCCTGCAATCTCTTGGGGAGGCACCAATTATTATTATTATTATTATTATTATTATTATTATATCCCACCCTTCCTCCCAGAAGGAACCCAAGGCAGCAAACACACACACACACACACACACACACAGACACACACACACACACTTAAGACATCTTAAAAATAAAAGACTTTAAAACATATTGAAGCAAAACATCTTTAAAAACTCCTTTAAAAAGAATCTTTTAAAACACCTTTAAAAAAAAGCTTTAAAAAATCTTAAAAAGCAATTCCAAAACAGATGCAGATAGGGATAAGGTCTCTACATAAAAGGCTTGTTGAAAAAGGATGATGATGACGATGATGATGATAGTCTTGATTGGAACTTGGCTAAGTTCCTGAATGGTCTCTGTTCGAATGTGTCAGCTTGTTGTCTGAATGTTTTCCTCCCAGTGTGTCTTGCCTACTTGCTGTTCTTTGTACAAAATAAATAAATAAATAAAAATTCCCAAATCCTTGCTATTCCTATATTTTTGGGAGCTGGAAGGGAGTCTGTTGCATTATAAAACCTATGCCGGTCTTGCTCTCAACCTTCACATGCGGACATCCTTTACGGCAGGGACAGCAGCCCATCATCCCTGACCATTAGCACTGCAAAGTGACGGGGCTGATGGGAATTGGAATACAAGAACACCCCTGCCCTTGCCTTAAGAAAGGTGTTGAAGGCCATCCCGTTGTGGAAGGCCACACAGTGGCATTGTTAGGATAGGACTTTGGGGCAGAACTCCAGGACCCCAACTCAGCAGGATGAGTAGGAAGGCCCCCAAATGTATTGGAAGGTGTCTTATACCAAGTCAGACCACTGGTATTGCTTGCAACAGGGACCCTTTAGCCCTTCAGGTATTGCTGAACTACAACTCCCATCAGCCCGGGCAAGCAGGGCCATTGGCCAAAGATGACAGGAGTTATAGTTCAGCAACATCTGGGGGGACACAGGTTTCCCATGCCTAGTTTACCCTGACTGGAAATGGGTTTCAAGCAGGTACCTTTCCCACCCCTATCTGGAGATGCTAGGGATTGAACACAGGCCCTTTTGCCCGCAAATCTTGTGCCCTGCTACTGAGTGATGGCACTTCCCTTCAAACTGATCACAAGTGTCCAGTCCTCATGGTGCTGAAGGAAGGGCAGAAGGAGCTGCCTTATACCGAGTAAGATTATGGGTCCCTCCAGCTCAGTATTGCCTACATCAGCTGGCAATGGTTCTCCAGAATTTCACACAGGCAGTCTTCCCCTTTTTTACCCGGAGATACCAGAGATCCTCCGTGGCGCAGAGTGGTAAGCGGCAGCCGAAGCTCTGCTCACGGCCAGAGTTCGATTCCAACGGAAGGAGGAAGTCGAATCTCCGGTAAAAGGGGTTGAGGTCTACTCAGCCTTCCATCCATCTGTGGTCGGTAAAATGAGTACCCTGCACATGCTGGGGGGTAAAGAAAGGCCGGGGAAGGAACTGGCAATCCCACCCCATATATACGATGTGCCTAGTAAACGTCGCAAGATGTCACCCTAAGAGTCGGAAAACGACTCACACTATAAGTGCGGGGACACCTTTACCTTTTTTTTTTTTACCAGGGACAGGAGATGGGACCCTTTGCATGCAAAACAGCCACCAAGCCAGGGCTCTTCCCATCACATTTTAAAGTGGCATAATACATTTTTAAAGAAGGGGAGAGGGAAACATAAGATGATGAAACTGAGAGTCTAAAATTCCCTAACTGCACTGCACCGCACTGCTAATGCCATATGGCCCGGAGACGCATCCAAGGATAGGAGAGGAAGAAAGTGAATGCTGTTCATCTTCTCCATTTGCAGTCATAGTTACCATGGCCACTGCTGTTAGATTATTCAGGAGATGTGATTGCTACATATCTGCTTTTCGCTGCTCAGCCTCAGAAGATGCAGAAAGTCAGGGCTACCTAAAGTAACAGAAGTTTTAACTGTGCTAATTATTTATAGCTGCCCTCCTTCCCAGGGCAAAGGCTTGCAAAGGCTTGACGACTTTAAATATTCTGCAAGTGCCACAAACGTGTGATAGTCTAAACAGATTGTGTGACCTTCAGAGATTAATCAGTTAAAACAGCCCTTATGAAGCTGTTTTAGATTATTCTTGACAGTAGCTGTTTTTGACAGCAGAAGGTCAGAATCAAAGTCCTTTCTTTTTTTGAACTAGTCAAAGATTTATGTCAGCATCAAACCTAGCAAACATGCAGAAATTGTTTATGAATGTGAGGGCCACAGGGCCTTGCAGGGAAAGGCCTTTTGTCTTGCAGAGAGCAGGCTTTGAAGGTGCTTCTGGGTTGTTGCCACCTCAATGCTACTCAGAGTAGAACCACTGAAATTAACAGATCTGAGTAAGCCCTGTCCTTACATGTCAAAGGGTCTACTCTGAGAATGACTAATTACTGATTTTGTTTATTCCATTCCATTTATGATTTGCTTCCTATGACACATTTTGAAAAGATTTAACAACCCAAACCTGTAAAATAATTTCATATATAAAAACAAAATTGCACATCTAAATCAATTAAAACAATTTCTTATCTGAAGGCACATGAGGCCAGCAGGATCAGATGTGGTCATTTCCTGGATGGGAGACTGCCTGGGAACCCTATGTAAGCCGCCTTGGGTTTCTATCATGGAAAGAAAGGCAGGGTATAAATGTAATAAATAAATAAAAAATAAAATAATTTCTTATATAAAAACAATTTCAAGTGTTGGATGTAACTCTCTGTTTTTAGGTTGGTTTTTTAAAGTCTGCTTCTTGGAAGCTCAGTATTGTTTCATAAAAACATAAGAAAATCCCTTCTGGATTAGGCCTGTTCTCAACCAGGTGTCTATGGGAAGCCCACAAACAGATCTTGAGCGCAACAGCAGTCTCCCTGCTTGTTATTCTTAGCAACTGGTTAACAGAGGCATACTGACTCCTACAGTGGAAGAAGAACATAGCCATTGTGGCTTGTAGCCATTGATAGCCACATCCTCTATGCTTTTGTCTGATCGTTTAAGGCAGCCTTTCCCAACTAGTGGGCCACCAGATGTTGTTGGACCACAATTCCCATCTTTCCTGACCATTGGCAATGCTGGCTGAGGCTGATGGGAGTTGTGGTCCAACAACATCTGGTGGTGGGAAAGGCTGGTTTAAGGCCATCCAGGTAGGAGGCCATTACTACCTATTATGGGGTCAAATTCCGTAGTTTAACTATGCGCTTTGTGAAGAGGTATTTTTCTTTAGTCAGTTCTGAATCTTCCAACATTCAGCTTCATTGGATGGCCCCCGAGTTAGAATTGTGATGGTGTGGGATGTAGCATGCATTGGGACTGGGAGGAGAAGAAAGCAAACCAGTTAATTCAGCCTTTCTTCCTTTGGTCTTCACTAAGGATATCTTTGTTGACTCCAATCAACAGTCTTATAGCCTCGAGAATTTATTTATTATTTATTATTTGTTTACTAAATTTATATCCCGCCCTTCCTCCCGGAAGGTGCCCAGGGCAGCACACATAAACCACTGAAACCACTCTAAAACATCTTAAAAGCAGATTTTAAAATATATTAAAACAAATCATCATTACTGGCCTAGCCAACGCCCTGTACTGGGTAGTGTGGTAAGGCAATTAGGCATGGGGTGGGTAATGAGTCACACATTAAATAAAAAGAAAATTAAATAAAAACAAGATGGCGCTGATGTCAGCGGAGCAGTGAATTGGTTGAAAGCAACTTGGACAGCTCCTTGAAAGTTTGGACTAAAACCCAGAGTGGATTCACTGCCCCACTGTCATCGGAGCCACCAATCTCCACTATATATCTACATCTGGTTCTAGTTCTAGTTAGATCTAGATACACACTGTTTGAACAGTTAAGCAAATGAAAATAATATAGGAAAACACACTCTGCTGAACCTAAGCCACTTCCAGATGATGTATTTATTGAGCATTCATTCTGATTTGTTTGCGGGGAGGTCATGTGACCCATCAAGTAACTATTATCTCACACGTTCAGGTGAATTTTCCTGTCTCTTTTCTTATGGTGAAAAGTCCACTATTTCTGGAAGTGTGCTTGTTGTGCAAGAATGCCAGATTCAGTCTAATTCCCCAACCTGAATTTGTCAGTATGCAACTGAATCCCACTTTCAAAATATTGACACTCTGGAAATGGCTCTAATCTACACACTTACCCTAATAGGAATGGGGGATAACATTTGACTCTGAAACAATGCATGAACGAAAATGCAGCCTTCTTTCAAAATTTGCACTTCTCCAAATTTTGCAATGCAGATCTCCAGCCAAGTACAGTAGGGCCCCGCTTTATAGCGCTTCGCTTTATGGCACTTTGCTAATGCGGCGGTCTCAATTAGACTAAAGCCCCACTCATGCAGTGCTTGTTTCACTTTTACGGTAGTTTTTGGGCACCATTCTATTCAATGAGTTCCGCTTTTCAGCGGTTTTCGCTTTTCAGCGGGGGTCCGGAACGGAACCCGCCGTATGAGTGGGGCCCTACTGTAACGTGTATAAAAATGCATATGTTAGGGAAGAATGTGCATAAGAGAGACTCTGCAATTCTGAATTTGCTACTACACTACTGGTTTGGGAGCTGTGTGTGTGTGTGTGTGTGTGTGTGTGTGTGTGTGTGTGTGTGTGTGTGTGTGTGTGTGTGTGTGTGTGTGTGTGTGTGTGTGTGTGTGTGAATGGCAGCCACTATACACACAAAAAAATAGTGCGGAATATTTAGAGAAAATTCTGCAGTGGCTTTTTTCTGGGCGTGGAGGTTGAGAAATCTGAGAAATTTCATCAGAAAAAGGCATCCTGAGAAATTTTGGCTCAGCTGTAGTTTTGACTCCTGATTTTTTTAAAAAGCCCCACTTTGCTCTGTCATTCTCAAAATGATCTATGATTGTTATTGTTATTGTTTGTTGTTGTTGTTGTTGTTGTTGTTATTGTTATTAATAATAATAATATATCCCACTCTTCCTCCCCAAAAGGGCCCAGGGTGGCACTTTATACTTTGGGCCCTTCCAGACATGATTTTTAATGTGCATTCATGACGATTTGTACTCATAATGATATTTGGGGCTGTTACATACAGTCTCTCATTCAATTCTGTTTTCGCCTGCATACATTTTGGTGTGGATATACTGCTTTGTTTCCAATCCATGTATATCCCATAACTTTCTGCTGAAATCCTGAAACTTTTCATACCACCAATGTTCTGGGTCTCTTCCCGTTTTTCATTCTGCTTTTCTGTATAGTGCAAGAGTGCCCCTCCAGACAGCAATAATGCTGTCACAGTGAGGAAGTGTCGCAGAACAACTAATAAAGTGGAATGAGGTGTGGATGATCCAGTATAAACCTGCCATTAATGCACCATTATTATTGTGTCAATGAGATGTTGCAGAATACACCTGCAAACTCCCCCCCCAACAGTCTGGGACTTCCTCTGCCTTCACCCGTCAACTCCCCTGCGCCATTTGTTTTATGAGAAAAACGGCCATTTCCAGATCTCTTTCCCAGTGAATGATCAAGGCCTGGCATCTTACATCTCTCATCTACAAAATCTCTGAGGTTTGTTGTTTTGCTTTTCCTTGGGAGAAAAAGTCACTCCAAGAAGCTCATCTTCCTAGTGTCACAATCCAGGGAACTGAGAGATGTCCCACCTAACCATCTTAAAAACATCAGCACCGTCAAAATGTGGGGCTTGGGAATTTTCTTGGCGGAAGGTGGAGAAGGCGACTTTGTCTGTTAGTCGTTCACTTTATTCCATTTGCTTTAAGCAAGAACAATTTCCCTCCCCAACCAGTCCTCCCTTCCATCTCCGTTTTTCTCTCCCCCCCCTCTCTCCCCCCTCATCTTTCTTCCTTGTTGTTTTGCCCCTGAAAACCATGCAGTGAAAGCAACCTCCAGGGTGGACACTAAATCTTCTGATGCAGGCAGAACAGTGATAACATCTGAACTGAAGGTGCTTTTCCAGGGCATGCTTGACAGATGTAGCAGGGGCCTTTTAGGATTTAGTACTGGAGCGTATCTATTACCCGCGCTGCAGCACAGCTTGGCAGGAGTTGTATGGTAATCTCCTGTGAATTCTGTCTGACTTATCAGAGCATCTTGAACAGGTTCTTGCAGGATGGCGAATTGCCGCATCAACTTTGGAAGAGACAGTTCTGGGCACTTTGAACTCTTTTAACTCATTACAGCCTGGTGTCTTCATTTTATTTTATTTTATTGTAGTATGGTGCCTCTCCCTATTCTTTCAAACTCTGCTCTCTCTCTCTCTGTCTCTCTCCCTGTCTGTTTCTGGATAGAGCTGTTTTATGCCTATCCCTCGAGGTATGCCATTCCAAGGGACAGAATCTAATGCTTTCATATCGAAGAGAGTAGGAATAATTGCTTTAATGGTATGGCAGCCTGCCCGTTTTTCTGGCAGTACACAGCAAATGTGATCCGTGTGGTAGATCTGTAGCTCCCACTGGGATGCTGCGACAGCTGAGGCTCTGGGGGCAGTGAGGAGGGGATTCTCAAATGTGCATGTGTCAATGCTTCCTCAGAGTCTCACATTTTGGATTTGCAAATGGATTTTTGCGAACAACTCAAAGGGGCTGCTTTCTATCTGCATGTTATTATTATTATTATCATTACTACTACTACAGTAGTAGTAGTAGCAGCAGCAGCAGCAGCGGTAGTAATAGTGGTAGTAGTAGTAGCATTAGTAGTATTAGTATTATTTTTGCAACAGCTGCTAGTGATTTATAACCATTGGGTGAGTGTCCTACAGTGTGTATGGGTTTGTCTGGATCTTGGTTCCATCAAGTGCAGGGCATGACTTTCCAGGCATATGTTGCTGCTGTGCAACATCCATTTATTTATACAACCCCAATTTATACATTGCTCAGTATCAGGCGCTTGAAAGAGGTGGTAGAAATCTGGACTATATAGCTTCAGATGATAGCGCGCCCCCCCGCTCCATTTTAGAATATTCCCGAGGTTAAAAAAAACAAAAACCTCACGGCATGTAGTAAACTGGCACATCGAAAAGAAAGAATTAGCATTTTCTTGAGGAGCTAGTTAACTACCTGCAGGGAGCTTGGTAGATTATAGTCATCATTGGCGCTGTGCGTATCTCCCTCTACACCAATCCAGGGCCTAATCTGGTACTTTGGATCAGCCATGATCTGACCTGGATCCAGGGCTGAAATTGATTAGTGTTCCAGCCCTAAGGGGTTTAAACCCTCATTAAACATGCATATAGTTAGGAGGGGACAGGCAGTAGCAGGGCAGGGTGGGGCAGGGTTGCTACCTGGCTTCCCAATGCCACATATCCTTGCAGGTTACTGAGAGGGAAGTGGGAAGTGGTGAAGTCATGGTGAGCTTGGTGCAGTGCAGGTGCAGCTGTCCCTCCTATCACTCTCTACTGCCTCACCTCCCCTGCTCTCAATGGAGTCTGGCTCCATGTCAGTGGGGCAGTGGAATCCACTCCGGGTTTTAGTTCAAACTTTCAAGGTGTGCCAGCACCTTGGACAGCTCCTTGAATGTTCGGACTAAAACCTGGAGCAGATTCCACTGCCCCACTGACCCGAGCCACCACTGCTTTCTCTCAGGAACTGGCGGCGATGAAATTCATGGAGGAAAATACTATCAGCCAAAATTGCTTTGCTCTGCCTCCATAGTCAGAGGCAGTATGCTTCCAAATACCAGCTGCTGGAAACCGCAGGAGGAGAGAGTGCTCTTGCGCTCAGGTCCTGCTTGCAGACTTCCTGTTGGCCTCAGGTTGGTCACTGTATGACCAGGGCTGTTCAGACATGGGTCTTATTGCATTACCTTAACAGATTAAAATGGTAGCACTTCTGTCCCGATTTCTAAAATTCCTTTCACACTGCAGAACCTGTTCTGTTCAGGAACAATAGCTTTTTCAGCCTCTGAGGCTCTTTTCCAGGTCCCCCCTCTGAGGGAGACTTGGAGGATGGTGACAAGGGAGAGGCCATTTTCAGTTGTGGCTCCCCATCTGTGGAATATGTTCCTCAGAGAGGTCCGCTGGCCTCTTCATTATCTTTTTGGTGCCAGGTAAAGACACACTTTTCCTCCCAGACATTTGATAGATTACATTTTCTTTTAATATGGTGCCAAACCTTCCTGTGGCTGCACGGGGGTGCTATTGCTACTGCACAGTCATTAACTAAAATGGAGACACTAGTCAAAAGAAATCAGAAGGCTAGGACTGGGGAGGGCAGCTATGAGAGAACTAGAAAAGAACCTCAAATGCAAAGATGTATCACAGAAGACTAAAGTCAGGATCATTCAGACCATGGTATTCCCGATCTCTATGTATGGATGTGAAAGTTGGACAGTGAAAAAAGCGGATAAGAGACAAATCAACTCATTTGAAATGTGGTGTTGGAGGAGAGCATGCACATATAATGGACTGCAAAAAAGACAAATAATTGGGTGTCAGAACTCTCACTAGAAGCTAAAATGATGAAACTGAGGTTATCCTACTTTGGACACATAATGAGAAGACATTATTCAGTAGAAAAGACAATGATGCTGGGAAAAACAGAAGGGAGTAGAAAAAGAGGAAGGCCAAACAAGAGATGGGTTGACTCCATAAAGGAAGCCACAGACCTGAACTTACAAGATCTGAACAGGGTGGTTCACAAGAGATGCTGTTGGAGGTCACTGATTCATAGGGTCGCCATAAGTCGTGATCGACTTGAAGGAACATAACAACAACCATTGTTGTGTTTTTAGAGTGTTTTATTTGTTTTGGTTTTAACATTGTGTAAGTTGCTTGGGCACCTTTGTGTATCAACAGACTAATAATAACAACAACAATAATAATAACAACAGCAACAACAGCAGCAACAACAGCAACAACAATTTTGGCTTTTTAATGCCAGATCGGTACATAATAAAACCTCCCTCGTCCATGATTTGATTGTGGACGAGGTGGCCGATCTGGCATGTATAACCGAGACCTGGGTGGGCGAACAGGGAGGAGTTAGTCTGTCCCAGCTCTGCCCACCGGGGTATCTGGTTCAGCATCATGGTAGATCTGAGGGTCGGGGAGGGGGGGTCGCTGTGGTCTATAAGAGTTCCATCTCACTCACCAAGCACCATGTCCATGCAATCACTGGTCTGGAGTGTTTGCACCTTGTGCTGGGCCAGAGGGACAGACTGGGAATCCTTTTGGTGTACCGCCCACCTTGCTGCCCAATGGCTTCCCTAACTGAGCTGACGGAAGTGGTCTCGGAGATACTGTTGAGATCCCCCAGACTATTAGTACTGGGAGATCTCAACATTCATGCTGAGGCTACTTTGTCTGGGGCAGCTCAGGACTTCATGGCCTCCATGACAACCATGGGGCTCTCTCAATATGTTAGTGGCCCAACACATACATCGGGGCATACTCTTGACCTGGTCTTTGCTACTGGACATGGGGATAGTGATCTGGATGTGGGGAGTTTTACATCTCTCCCGTTGTCATGGACAGATCATTGCTTGCTGAAGTTTAGACTTTCAGTAGCCTTTTCCCTCTGCAAGGGTGGGGGACCTATTAAATTGGTCCGCCCCCGGAGACTAATGAATTCTGAAGGTTTTCAAAAGGCTCTGGGGGTTTTTCCGGCTGATAAGACTGGCGCTCCTGTCGAAGCCCTGGTCGATCTGTGGAATACAGAGATGACCCGGGCTGTTGACACGATCGCTCCTGCGCGCCCTCTCCTATGTAGAGCTCATACAGCTCCTTGGTATACTCCGGAGCTGAGAGCGATGAAACAAGACAGGAGGCGGCTTGAGCGGAGATGGAGACGAACTCCCGACGAATGCAATTATGAGCTGGTTCGTGCTTCTACTAAGCTCTATGTAGGAGCGGTGAGGGCGGCAAAAAAACAACATTTCGCCGCCACTATTCAGTCATCTCTCTCACGCCCACGGGAGCTTTTTAAAGTGGTTCGTGGCCTACTTCATCCAGGCCTACAAGATACGGCAGATACATCGGTAGCTCGATGTAATAAATTTGCTGAACACTTCCAGCATAAGATCTCATGCATTCGCCGGGACTTAGACTCCTATTTAATAGCAGTTAATCCTACTGAGGTGTCCAGAGCACAGTCTTGTCATGTTTTGTTGGATGAGTTTCAGTTGGTTCAGCTCGAGGACGTGGACAAGGTGCTTGGACAGGTTCGTGCGACCACTTCGGTACTGGATCCTTGCCCCTCTTGGCTAATTAAAACTAGCAAGGAAGGAACAGTTGGCTGGGCCAAGGAAGTGATTAATGCCTCTTTACGAGAGGGAGTGGTCCCTGGCTGTCTGAAAGAGGCGGCAGTGAGACCACTCCTGAAAAAACCTTCCTTGGACCCAGAGGATGTCAGCAGCTACAGACCAGTAGCCAATGTTCCGTTCCTCGGCAAGATCCTGGAACGTGTGGTTGCTGACCAGCTCCAGGCGCTATTGGATGAAACCGATTATCTAGATCCATTTCAATCGGGGTTCAGGCCTGGTTTTGGCACTGAGACTGCCTTGGTCGCCCTGTTTGATGACCTATGTCGGGAGAGAGACAGAGGGAGTGTAACTCTGTTGATTCTCCTTGACCTCTCAGCGGCTTTTGATACCATTGACCATGGTATCCTTCTGGAGAGGCTTGAGGAATTGGGAGTTGGAGGCACTGCTTGGCAGTGGTTCTGCTCCTACTTAGCGGGTCGTCTCCAGAAGATAGTGCTTGGGGAACATTGCTCGACACCGTGGGTTCTCCAATGTGGGGTCCCGCAGGGTTCGGTTCTGTCTCCCATGCTTTTTAACATTTATATGAAGCCGCTGGGGGCGGTCATCAGGAGTTTTGGAGTGCGTTGTCATCAGTATGCTGATGACACGCAGCTCTACTTCTCCTTTACATCTTCTTCAGGTGAGGCAGTCGACGTGCTGAACCGTTGCCTGGCTGTGACAATGGACTGGATGAGAACTAACAAACTGAGACTCAATCCTGACAAGACTGAGATGCTGTTGGTGGATGGTTTGTCTGATCGGATGGTGGATATATACCCTGTCCTGGATGGGGTTACACTCCCCCTAAAGGAACAGGTGCGTAGTCTGGGAGTCATCTTAGACTCTTCCCTCACACTTGAGGCTCATGTAGCCTCGGTGGCCCGGAATGCGTTCTACCAACTTCGGTTGGTAGCCCAGCTACGTCCCTATCTGAGTAAGGAGGACCTCTCATCAGTGGTACATGCTATGGTAACCTCGCGTCTGGACTACTGCAATGCGCTTTACGTAGGGCTACCTTTGAAGACAATTCGGAAGCTACAGCTAGTGCAAAATGCGGCAGCCAGACTGCTAACAAGAACTAAGTGGTCTGAGCATATAACACCTGTGCTAGCCCATTTGCACTGGCTTCCAATATGCTTCCGGGCCAGATTCAAAGTGTTGGTACTTACCTATAAAGCCTTATACGGCGCGGGACCACGATATCTGTCGGAACGCCTCTCCCGATATGAACCGGCCCGTACACTACGGTCTACTATGAAGGCCCTCCTCCGGGTTCCGACTCATAGGGAAGCCCGGAGAGTGGTGACAAGATCTAGGGCCTTCTCAGTGGTGGCCCCCGAACTATGGAATGGTCTCCCCGAGGAGGTGCGCCTGGCGCCGACACTATCATCTTTTCGGCGCCAGGTTAAAACCTTTCTCTTCTCTGAGGCATTTTAATTCCTGTTAATTGTAAATTATTATATTTTGATTTTAGACTGTACAGTTTTGTGTACAGTTTTGTGTTATTTTTATTGTATTTTTAATGTTCACCGCCCAGAGAGCTGTTGCTAGTCGGGCGGTATATAAGCTTAATTAAATAAAATAATAAATAAATAAACAACAATAATATACCAGCGTTTTGTGCAAATGTCTTTCACATGGTTGCAATGAGCATCTTGTTTTCGTCCACCCATTATACACATGGACACTGTAGTTCCCCGGTGTGTAAGAGGTCTAAGATCTTGTCCCATTGCCATGCAATCTCTCTCCCTTTAGCATCTGACTTTTGTTTTAGTGGTATAGACACAGAGATGTCTGTGAGAAATGCTGCTGCTACCTGCACCTATGCCAGGGTACTGGTACAATTTTTGTTAAGAAAAAAAAAAGTGCCTACAGGGTGTGAATGCATTGCATGCTCGGATGCCTGCCATGTGAGCGGCTGCAGCTAGTGAAAAACTTGGGTTCTCAAGCTTGCAAACAGATTATTTCTGGTATTATTTATCACCAAAATTAGTGCTAAACTTGCACTATATTCCACTAGAATTCCAGAACTAGCTTGTACGTCGTGTGAAAGATCAAATATCATGCTCAAATGAGCAGGTAAGGAATTGTCAGAATAATGGAAGAAAGTGCTGTATGAAGGCAGCCCAGGATGCTGGACTAGATGGGCCACTGGCACAATCCAGCAGGCTCTTCTGACGATCTGTGGTGCTGGGAGGCCAGGCAAACAATGTCACTCTGCTTGCCCTGCTGGCTATAACTGAACCCCTGGAAAGCATGGCAAGGAGAGGAAAGAAAGGAAAGGAATGGACATCAGGAAAAATGTCCTAACTGTGAGAGCCATACGACAATGGAACCAATTACTTAGAGAGGTAGTAGGCTCTCATACACTGGAGGCATTCAAGAGGCAGCTGGACAGCCATCTGTCGGGAATGCTTTGATTTGGATTCCTGCATTGCACAGGGGGTTGGACTTGATGGCCTTATAGGACCCTTCCAACTCTACTATTCTATGATTCTATGAATTCACAAGGCAGTTGCTTGGGTAGTGCATTTAATTCCCAGCTGCAGCAGCTCAATGGAAATCACACTCTGTGTATGCTTGTCTGCCAGAGAAATGCTGTATTGTAGAGAAAGCCCCATTAGACTCAACGGGGCTTGCTCCTGGGAAAAGAGTGGTGTTTGCATGTGTGGAAAAATCTGCCTGCTCTTCAGCCAGGTCCAGTGCATGCTTCTTTGAAAGAATGTCCCAGCAAAATTAAGGGGGCTCACTTTCTAGTAAGAATACAATAATACAATTTCTTTATTCGACCTTTTGGTCAGCTTATTTCTAGTAAGAATGCCTGCCTGCTGCTCCTTCTTTCCCCTGTGACCCAAGTGCCCTACCTTTGACAATCCTGGATGGCTCAGGGTGGGGTGACCTGGAGCAGTCTGGGGCTGTCTCAGACAAAAGCCTGGATCAGCCCAAATCTGGCTGATTTAGTTCAGGATCCTGTCTTTGGCTGTATCACGAGCACAGCCCTAGCCATCACCATTATAGTTTAAAATGATTGTTCATGGGAAACAGGGATGGAAGGATATGTCCATTTCGGTCCTCTCCGTTTTTCATATTTCCAATCTTAAATTCAGTTCTTCACATTTCTGCAGCAATTTGTGATTTTTTTTAAAAAAAAATCCTCATGAAAATTCTCCAGTATTTCAGTGTGAATTTCTCCCAGTAAACACAGTTTTGTATGCGGTTTTGAGTAATGGACACATTTTTGCAAGCCGTTTCTCATCCTCACAACAACCCTGTGGGGTAGGTTAGGCTGAGAGAGGGTGATTGCTGGCCCAGAGTCACCCCGCGAGTTCACAGCTGAACAGTGATTTGAACCCTGGTCTCCCAGGTCCTCGTCCAACACTCTAAATGCTACGCCATTTTGCTCCTTCTGCCACCAGCTACCCTGTCAAAAGGCTGCACACCATATGTTCAAAGCGAAACAAGCACATTTCCCCCCACAAAAGAAAGAAACCTGGAAACTATAATTTCCCTCTCACAGAGCCACAATTCCCAGCACCCTTAAAAAATGAGGCTCCCAGGATTCTTTGCAGGGCGGGAAGGGAGTGTGATTTGAATGTGCTTTGAAGGTATAGTGTGTACACAGCCTTAGAGGCAAGTGAAGAAGACCTCAGTGTCCTCTCTAGCAAGTCTACTTAGGAAGGAATCATGATGACTCAGGTTTTGGTATTATTTTTGTGATTTTATTAATTCATGTTGATGTTACTTGTAAGCCGCATTGGAAAAAGCTGTATCCTGAACTGTAACAAACATTTCCCCCCCACACACACTTTTAGCAAAGCTACCCTTCCTGAGTTGTCTGGAAAGATGCCTGACTTGCCCTAGGCAACTTGCTATTATTTACAAGCCTTCCTGGTTTTGCTCAGCTCAGTGGTGAGAGAAATGCTCTCTGCATCTGCACAGGGGGTCGCTAATTTCTTCTCTTCATTCCAGCATCAAGCCCTGGCACAAATTAAACCTGTCTTTTAACAGTTTGTATTTGGGGGAAGAAAAAAAACAAACCCCTCAACAATACAGAAAAGAAAGAAGAATCACTGAAACCGATCATAAGCTCAAAATTGTTTATATCCTAGATTAAAGTTTAATTTTAGAGTTTGGCTGTAGGGTGAGAATTAGCTTTTGAGTGCGAGTTGCATAGAAGTTGCTGTAATTTGTTTTAAGGAGAAAGTCTTCAGGCAGCTGCGCATAAAATGAGCAGCATTCCTTATTCCCACGGTTGATTTTTGAATGGAAGTGCAATTATATTTCCCGACCCCCCTTTCCACCCAGAAGCAAAAACTGAGCCAAAGATAATACCTTACATGCATATCAGTTTAGGGAACCTCTCTTCGAAAAAGCTATTTATTGTTCCCGGAGTCTTGATACAAAACCAGGGAAAAGACCCATGCAACAAGGCACATTAATGCTCTCTTTCAAGTGTATATTTTACCAATTTATTTTATTAAGTTGGGAACATTTCTAATCCTCCCCACCACTGAGGTTTGCCAACGCATGATGCAATCAAATGAGGAAAACCAAGTTACAGAGATCAAGGATGAAATGCTGTCTTTAAACAATATTTTAAAAGGGAATTGCTGCTAAAGTTTGCTCAAGGCTGGCTCTGGAGGGTGCATAAAGTCAGGGCAATGAATCACACACACCCCTCACAAGTGCAGACATTCTCACTTGGCATGGGAAGGCAGTGCCAGCTTCAGGTTTTGGGATGCACTCAGCCATGATGGTCACAGTGGGTCCCTGACCCCAGTAGTCCAGTGGAAATGTTTGAATGGTGAGAACTCATAATGACTTCCCTGTAGCCACACACCCCAATGAGAGCCATAGCCACACCCCCAATGAGAGTCCAAAAATTCAGGCATCTGTGTTGATACACACACACAGACAGACACAAAGACACACATGGAAGATCAGCTGTACAGCATAATATCCAATTTACCAGGACCAACAGGCTGCCATTGAATAATCAGTTGGGGAAGGGTGACGTTAGGATCAGAATGCTGAACTTAAATGCAAATGCAAAGGAGACCCAGGTTCACATCACTGATCACCCATGAAAGTCTTCTGACCACATAGGTTCAAACTGAGCTTTACAAACTGAGCTTTACAAATGCATCAAGCTTTAACAAAAGAACTTCAGCCAGCTGAAATGCAACCTTCAGCTTTTAATTAGAAATCTAAACTTTCTTGCAAAGGAATGTTACCATTTAAACTGCTATCATGAAGTAGGAACCCCATCAAAGAAAAGATAAGTTGTACCCAGCCTCTTTGATTATTTTCCTCACTTGTTGACTAAGTCTATGGTTAATCTGTCACAAACTTGAAAGCTTCATTAATGCTGTATTCAGTGGCCATAGCAAGCAGGGCCTGTCAAGTACCCTGGTGATCCAGACGATGCCATCATCCCTCCTGCTCTGAAAAATATCACATAGCTGCACCCTTCCCCATGTTCCCTCATTGCTACACCACTGCCTGTCCTTGAGCGGGTTAAACGTCTACTTGCCGCTGTCATGACAAACACTACTACACAGTGGCAGCTGGTGACTCCATGTCAGTGGGGCAGTCAAATCTGCTCTGGGTTTTAGTGTCAACTTTCAAGGAGCTGTCCAAGGTGCTGAAGCACCTTGAACGTTCAAACTAAAACTCGGAGTGGATTCCACTGTCCCACTGGTATCGAGCCACCAGGTGCCACTGCTACTATGGCTTCTTTCCTGGGTCCCCCAACCATCTGAGGTGCAGCAGTATTGAGTTATATAATCTTTTTACAAGCCTGCACCAAATGTTGCTGAATGGAGAGTTCAGAAGCCCTTCCTGGTTTTCCGCCCCCCCCCAAAGCCAGATCCCATCTGCACCATACATTTAAAGCACTATGATATCACTTTAACAGTCACGAAATCCTGGGAACTGTTGTTTGTGAAGGGTGTTGACAGTTGTTAGGAGACCCCCTATCCCCCTCAGAGCTACAGTTCCCAGAGTGGTTTAACAATCAATCCCTCTTCCTTACAGCACAATCCTACCCAGGTCTTCTCACAAGTAAGACCCATTGAGTGCAATCAAGCTCACTCCTAGGTAAATGGGTATGATATTCCAGCCTGAGCTTTCAATTCTATATCCGTGTATCTGGAGGTGTCCCTTTGAACTCAATGGGATAAACTTTTGAGTAGCTATCAGTAAGACTGCAGTTTGAGTCTCTGAACCATTAGGTTATATGAACCTTAATTTGGATTTGCAAAAAACAAAACGCCTCTCATTTTACATGGGCTTGTAATTTTTCAGTGCCCAACTTTTTATATTTTATATTTGGGCATTTGCATATATTTATGTCCCAATATGCATAGATAGATATAGAAATGCAATCATTGGCTGCTATTAAGCTTTAATTCCAGAGATTTTCTTGTCAAGCCAAGAAATAACATGAAGGATGGGTGCAAAGAAGCTTACATATTTATATCAGAAGTTGGTGGGTGAATACACACAAACACATCTCTGATTGTTGATGCCAATCACATCCTTCTGGCTGCTAGCACAATTTAACAATCAATACCCTCAGAATATTCATTTAACCTATGAAGCAGAGGTGAATGTCTGCATCCCATTGTGGGATGTCATGGTCACTAAAACAGAAAAAAAAGGAGAGTCTGCCATCTCCCAAGTCCTGTTATATAAAAGCAATGCCTTGGGTAGACAGCACCAGAAACAGATTCTCTCTAGTAGCTGTGCCTAAAGAGTTCTTTGGATGTCTGGAGCCTTTCTGCTACATCCTTTATAACTGGAAAATTGGGAAGCGCAAGTGTGATCAGCAAAATTGCTTGGCAAATTTGGGAAGGAGACTTCTTCTGCCAGGACCGGCTCTTCCATCAGGTGAGGTGAGGCAGATGTAACACAGAGACCCAACAGGTAGAGGAATTGCCCACTGGATCCCTTGAGCCATATGCTGGAATGGCCTGCGTTTATCATTACAGATCATCAGAGACTCAAAAAGTTTCATCTGAAAGAAAATGCCGTTTGGTTGTTGCTATTATTAAACAAGCAGGAGTCATAGATGCTTGCTGGTTTCCTGAAAATCCTGATCCAGGAGATCCTGACCGAGAAAATTTTGCCCACCCCTACTTCAGAGAGCAGTTCTGAGGCAAAATGAAAGGGCAGAAAACAGCCACATATTCTATGCGTTATACTTTTTTGTGCCAGGAGGTAAGCACAGCTTAGGAAATCCACATCAGGTGTGAAAATGTCTTGGTCAAGCTCTTTTGTCTCTGATTGTCCCTTGGTTGGAGAGTTTGTATCTTCCATCTCTTCCATCATTGCTGGAGGGCTTGTCTCAGATCTCCTCTCTGTCTGTGGATACGTGAGAGAGGGCCTGGGAGGGTCTTCTACACATCTCCTCCCCACGGGACGTTTCCTAGACTTCCTCATTATTACGACTCAGAGAACAAGCGAAGCTAGGCATATGTGAAGCTGCCTGAAACCAACGCAGACTATCAGTCCATGTAGCTGAGTACTATGCTCACTGACTGGCAGTAGTTCCCTGGGGTTTCAGACAGGGGCTTCTCCAGATCTACCTGGAGGATTTGGATTTAGAAATGACAATCAAACAACCCCTATAGTTAGTGTTTCCCCAGGTTGAGAGGTATGCTCTTCCCACTGCTATAGTGACACACTGCAGTTGAGAACACAAGCATAAGAACATATGAAGAACCTGCTGAATCAGGCCAATGGCCTGTCTAGTCCAGCATCCTGTTCTCACAGTGGCCAGATGTTCCCATTTGCCCATGGGAAGCCTGCAAGCAGGACTTGAGCTCAATAGCACTCTCCCCTCCTGTGGATTTCAGCAACTGGTAAACACAGGCATACTCCCTTCAACTGTGGAGGCACAGAATAGCCATCAGGGTTAGTAGCTGTGGATAGCCTTATCCTCCATGCATTTGCCTAATCCTCTTTTAAAAACATTCAAGTTTGTGGCTGTTGGAAGTGGGGCAAGAGCAACTCCTGTTTTGTTCTTTTGTTTGTGCTCCAGAAGGGAGATAGAGCTAGGGTCCTCCAGACGGATAGGCTTGTTTACCTTTACCTGTGATGCTCTGACTGACTTCCTTCTGTTGCTAGACTGTGACGTCTTTAGGGAAGCTTACCTGCCCCTCCTCCTTCTGCTCTTTCCACTCCTTTCTTCTCCGGCTGTCCGGGAGAGGAGAGACATCCCTTTGTCTCCGCTCTCTATCCTAGCATGGGACTAACTCCCGCACCTGGGCGTTACGCCTCCAACTTAGCTAGTTAGTTAGAACTAGGTTTGCTTTTTTATCTACAATGTATTTCTATAAATAAAGTAGCTTTTCTTATTTTACTAAGTCTCAAGTCTTGGTGATGCTGATGCAGGGTAAAAGCCTGTTTTCTTAGGTAAACACACACACACGCTGGCACACTCACATTTCAACATCCGCTGTTACTCTGTTGCTGTTGTGTTGCTTTAAACTAAATTAAGCACACACACACACAGAGCCAACAGTGGCAATCACTGCCTCTTGGCGGAGGGAATTCCATAGTTTAATGATGCGCTGTGCGAGAAAGCACTTTCTTTTGTCTATCCTGGATTTTCCAACATTCTGCCTCATTGGATGTCATGAGAGAGGGAGAAACTTTTTTGTCTCCACTTTCTTCACGTCATGCATAACTTTATACCCTTCTATCGTGCCACCTCTTACCCGCCTCTTTTGTAAACTAAAAAGCCCCAAATGATGCAATCTTTCCTTGCAGGTAAATCGCTCCATCCCCTTGATCATTTTGGTTGCCCTTTTCTGAGCCTCCCTCCTTCCCCAGGACTTTTGCATATCTTCTAGAAGTTGTTTTAGCTTTCCTCAAAAGTCCTACTTACATTTTGCCTGAGCAGGACCCTTTGGATCCCCTTGAATGTTTTTTTGGAAAAAACTTCTAGGTGAAATATGGCCACAACCCTTAACATCTCCCCTTTTTCACTCCTCTGCATGACATACTTGCTGCTAGTTTGCATTGGCATCCCCCCCCCTCCAAAGAATGTTCACTTCACATCAGTTACGGGAACAAGATACTTCCCCGGTTGGTCACAGGCTGAGGCTTGTTACTGTATCTGTTGTCAGCCTGTTGTGTGTAGCTGAGGCCAGGTGGCGTGTGAGAAATATGGACAAGTCGGTTTTCTTGTTTTGACTTGCAGATCTGGTTCAGGTTCTTCTGAACTGAGGCGCAACGGTGGAATCCTGGAGATTGCCTGGATGAAAAGCTTCAAACATCGAATCCTGAATTGGGATTTGTGAACTGCCAGAGCTTTAGAGAGTTGATCCCTCCTGTTTCTCGCTGAGAAGGACACTGTTGACTTGGCACATTTCCACCTGCTTCCTACATGACAAGAAGTGTGACCTTTGCCCTTGTCTTTGCAAAATCTTTTGGAGCAGCTTTAAGGAATGAAAATTGATGTGAAAGAGAGCTGGCGTGGTGCAACGGTTGGAGCATCGAGCTTGTCTCCGGGAAGTCCCAGTTCAAATTCCCTGCTTAGCCACAAAGATCATAGGGTGGCCTTGGGCTACAGATGTGCAGAAAGTCCCAGAAGAACATAACTCGACCTATCAAAACTCTTCTAACGTACCTCAAAATTCCTTACGCGAAGATGAGGCACCTTGGGATTTATGGTCAACGTTTAAAGTGCAAAACTATCGGGTTTGGCACCGGCAGCCAGCGTAGTCAGGCATCTGTTGGGGGACATACACCCCTGCAGGGGTCCCACCAGTTGCAGTTGGCAGGGTGATGCAGGCAGACCAGGGTTGTTCACCTGTCTTCCCAACACCACATGTCTCTGCTCGTTACCGCAAAAGGGAAGGGCAAGATGAGGGGGAGCGTGGCACGGTGCGGACACGGCAGTAGAGTCCATCCAATGTCCCTGCTGCTGAGTCTGCACCTCGCTGAACTTCCTGGTGCCTCCCCGTTCCTTCTCTCAGTAACAAGTGGTGACACATGGTATTGGGAGCCAGGTGAGCAATGCTACGCCACCAGTGCCGCCCCACTGACCTCTACTGGCTCCTGCCACTGCCCTGCTGCCTGCTGCCTCTGATGTCACAGCTGGATGCCACAAGATTCTTCAGGGAGCCCAGAGTCTGCAGAGCAGAGATTAAAGCAGAGTATGCTTTTATTGCAAAATATTGTAAACCTGGGCTGAAAACGTCAAAGATTTATCTTTTTAACCATTCATTAGGTGGGGCGGGGTTGAAGTTACCCCTGCCTCCTCCCAAAGTTCAAGAAGGAAAAAGAAATTTCTTTGAAATTTGGGGAGAGGGTGTTGCTGTTCATGCTATGTAACCTTGTGATGTGTCTGTGAGTTTCAGATTTTCCCCTTGTTTATTTTTTTTTTTAAAGTCCCACACTGCTTTCAGTGGTTCAAGGCTCTTTCCATGATTTCCCACTGGATGTACTTTCTGGAATGTTTTGGGAGTGATATTGCGTCACACAGTGTGGCTCCTGAGGCATTCTGGGAAATGCAGCTGGTGCAGAGTGGCACAAGACTTTTCTCACAGCAGTGGCAGCAGGTGGCTCCATGTCAATGGAGCAATCCGCTCCAGGTTTTAGTTTGAACTTTCAAGGTGCTGAAGCACCTTGAACAGGTCCTTGGATGTTTGGACTAAAACCTGGAGTGGATTCTGCTGCCCCGCTGACATGAAGCCACCACTGCCTCTGCTTCTCAGTTTTCTGCCAGCCAGAGTTTCTGGAATGCCTTGGAAGTGTTGTTGCATCACATCGCTCCTAAGGCAGTGGTGAGAAACTTTTCTGGCCAGATTTTTCTCACCCCCACCCCTGCGGGCCAACTTTGATAGGTGGGCGGGGCATCCACCTGTCAGTGATTTGATGTCTTGATGATGTCAGGTGACTGATAGGTGGGTGGTCCCACCTACCTGCCGACGTTGACCTGTGAGTGTGGGGGGAGGGGCTTGCTTCACCAGCACATTCCTGAGCATGTCCAACACCTGACAACAGTATTGGAGGCCTTAAGAAAAGCAGGCCTCACAATAAAAGCTAAGAAATGCCAGTTTGGTCTAAAGGAAGTAATCTATTTAGGACATAAGGTGGGGAGTGGGAAAATCACCCCCTTATGGAGCAAGGTGGAGGCAATACAAGCGTGGCCGATCCCCTTAACCAAAAAACAAGTAAGGGCATTTCTGGGTGTGGCTGGATTTTATAGGAAGTTTGTGAGAAATTTTGGGGAAATAGCAACCCCTTGCATGAATTAACAAAGAAGAAGTGTTCTGAGCGTGTGGTATGGACGGATGAATGTCAGAAGGCTTTTGATCTGCTGAAGCAAGCCTTGTGCCAAGGACCCATATTAATAGCACCAGACTATGAGAAACCATTCATCGTGGCTACAGATGCGTCGGACCTCGTGCTGGGAGTCGTCTTGCTGCAGGAGAGAGAAGGCACCAGACATCCAGTGGCGTACCTGAGTCGCAAGCTGACGCCGAGGGAGAAAAACTATTTGTCGGTCCAGAAGGAGTGCCTAGCGGTCGTGTGGGGACTGAACAAGTTGCGCCCATACGTGTGGGGACGAAGATTCACAGTGACTACGGATCATCGGGCCTTGTTATGGTTGCAGACTGTGAAAAACCATAACACTATGCTGCAGAGGTGGTCCTGGGCCCTACAGGACTATCAAGTGGACTTCCAGTTCATCAAAGGCAAGGACAATGTACTGGCCGATGGACTTTCCAGGCAAGTGGCTGGGACTGCAGTGACGTGACCAGACAGAGGAACAAAGAAAGACATTTTCCCCATAGAGACTTTTATTTGTTAACGCGACGTATAAATCCTGGAACAGGAATAATACTCTGCCGTTGTTTAAGGGGGGGGAAATGTGATGTTCCTATATATTAGTGTATATATGGTAAGTGCTGGTTGTTTAGAGTATACATGGTAAGTAGTGAAAGAGGAGGGGGAGTGAATGGGCAATAGAATGCTTGATGATTGGCTGAATGTTTAAAATGGCTGACAGTATAAATGAAAGGATGACAGGTAAATCTGGGGAATGTGAGGTGGTGAATTGTGGAATCTGGGGGGAGAAGAGAAAGAGTGGATTGCTTGGTGGGGTTTAGAGAGTTGTTTGCCAGGAGAGGGTGAAGAAGGAGGGAGGTGGAGTTCAGATTAGTATTGAGTAAAACCATATGCTTATGTGCCTTAAGAAGAAATCTTGTTAATCTTGTCAGCTTTGTTATCTTTAATAAATACTTAATTTGGTTTACCAAAGGCCTGATCCTTGGCTGGAGTTTCACAGACCAGAAGGGAGGGTAAGGTAATGACCAAGGCTGAAGGGGAACTGTAACAAATGGTGGCAGCGGTGAAGAGAATAACAATACCAGTATTCAGAGTCTCTGGGAATACTAGTATTGGGACATTACTGGTGGTTGCCTAGCAGGGGGATCTGTTGAGATCTGTGCTAGAGCGGATAGGTAAACCATAAGAGAGTGCGGTCCGGACTGGTGGAGTCCCTGGTGGTGCCTAGAGACAGGCAGTAACCACGAGCAGGTAGGAACCTGACAGGGAGAGCCAGGGAAGGACGCATCGATGCCCGGAGGGTGATGACAAGATCTAGGGCCTTCTCAGTGGTGGCCCCCGAACTATGGAACAGTCTCCCCGAGGAAGTACGCCTGGCGCCGACTCTGCTCTCCTTCCGGCGCCAGGTCAAAACCTTCCTATTCTCTGAAGCATTTTAAGTTACACTGATTTACTTTTTAAAATGTTTATTGTATTGGATTGATGATTGTATTTTAGTATTATTTTGTTATTCATTGTATTTTTATGCTATTTTATGTTCACCGCCCAGAGAGCTATTGCTAGTCGGGCGGTATATAAATTTAATAAATAAATAAATAAATAAATAAATTCCTCACAGAGAGCACATTGGCAAAGCAGCACAGAGCAGGATTATTTATTTTATTAATTAAATTTATATCCCACCCTTCCTCCCAGAAGGAGCTCAGGGTGGCAAACAAAAGCACTTTAAAATATCTTGGAAACAAAAGACTTTAAAACTCATTAAAATAAAACATCTTTAAAATCATATTAAAATAAAACATCTTAAAAACATCTTTAACGTGCTTTGATTTGGATTCCTGCATTGAGCAGGGGGTTGCACTCGATGGCCTTATACGCCCCTTCTAACTCTACTATTCTATAATTCTATGAAAAAACAACTTTAAAAACATCTTAAAAAGCAATCCGAGACCAGAAGTAGATTGGGATAATAGCTCTGCTTAAAAGGCTTGTTGAAAGAGGAAGGTCTTCAGTGGGTGCTGAAAAGATAACAGAGATGGTGCCTGTCTAATATTGAAGGGGAGAGAATTCCAAAAAGTAGGCGCCACTAAAGGTCTGCTTCCTATGTTGTGCAGAACATACCTCCTGATAAGATGGTATCTGCAGGAGGCCTCAACTGCAGAGGGCAAATATACATTGACCACACCCTGCATCCACTCGGTCATACCTCGTCTGCAAGCTTTAATAAACCAGGAAGGGCAAGGGTTGAGAGAACACATTACTAGCTGCATCATTGCAAGCACGTTGTCCACATCATCAGGCTGCCTCAACTGAAACTGATCCCAAGAAGTTGCAGTAGACGTTGCACTGGACACCTCACTGGGGACTACGGTAGATGTGGATGGGGCATCAAGATTGCTAAGGAGCCGAGCTACTTTACCTTCAAAGAGCCTTGCAAACAATTCACAGCGGGCTTCCAAAGGGTCTACAACTCCATTTCCTGGAGTCAATGTCAATAGACCCCTGACAATACAAAAAAGCCCCACTGGACAACTATTTGAGGATGCGATGGAGGCAGAGAAATGGGCCCTTCTTTGCTGCTCTCACCGCCACACAGCAGGCAGGGTTATGATGTTTTACCTGTCCCTAATCAGCCTCATGGCACGTCTTTCGCCATTTGTGCTCTGTCCATCACCAGCCTGTTTCATTGCCCTTAGCTCACTGGGGTACTCAAGTGCCAGCTGATGAGCAGAGGGTTCAGTTCTCTTGGCTGCAGGGGTCTGCTCCATCAGTGTCGTCCCCACAGGGAAAGCCCTGGCAAAAGCAGCACCCAGCAGCACTGAACCCCACCCCAGTGACATCTGATGATGCACAGGTGGGTGTGGACTGGAGGAAATGGCCTTTTGGGACAAAAGGCACCCCTAGTGGGCCAAGACTGGCCCATGTGCTGGAGGTTCCCCACCACTGTCCTTAGGCATTCCAGGAAGCATGGCTGGCAGGAAGCTGCGGAGAGAACTTTGCACCACTCTGAGTAGTGCAGGGCTTTTTAAATGAAAAAAAAAATGGAAAACCCTTGGCCACCTCCTAACGAGAGCCAATAGCTTTGTGGCCCTTTAAAGACTAACCAGTTTATCTTAAGCTTTTGTGAACTCTGGTCAACTTCCTCGGATGAGTTCCCTGTGAAGTGGTATGATACTGCTTTAAATGTGCAGAAAGGGCCATCGTTGCACTTTTCGAGACAGTACGAGAATTCAAGCACGGCTGCCGTTTGCAATTTGCATTTCTCTGAAGTTTGCAATGCAGTTCTCCAGCCGAGTCATGCCTGCAAAGATGCACGCAGTTCTCTAGAGTGCCTGTAAAAAAGAAGCACAGCCAAGAATATCACAAAGAAAAATGCATTATTTTAGGGAAAATTTCTTTGCAAATTTTACATGTACATTAGGCAAAACTGCATGCAAACGCATGAGGAGAAGTCCAGTTTGAAATGTGGCTGAATATTCATGTTGTTGTTGTTATGTGCCTTCAAGTCGATTACGACTTATGGCGACCCTATGAATCAGCGACCTCCAACAGCATCTTTCATGAACCACCCTGTTCAGATCTTGTAAGTTCAGGACTGTGGCTTCCTTGATGGAATCAATCCATGTCTTGTTTGGCCTTCCTCTTTTTCTGCTCCCTTCTGTTTTTCCCAGCATCATTGTCTTTTCTAGTGAATCATGTCTTCTCACGATGTGTCCAAAGTATGATCACCTTGCTTTCATGATTTTGGCTTCTGGTCATGAGGACTTTAAAAAATAATAATAATCACAAACTGATGTGGAGAGCTATTCTTGAGACTGGAAACCCTGATGAGCCCATTACTTCAGCTTCATTCTAGTAAGGGCTTTCTTCCATCGCTTTGAGACACTGTGATCACCTGTTCGCAGCATTCCACCAAAAGGGACCATCTATATTAGTTACCACAGCTAATCAAAATGTGTATTAGAGCTGCTTAATAGGAAAATCAATTGCAAGAGCTTCTTGGCTGATTTCAACAATGGAGAAAAGGGACTGGAGTAGTTCCCCCCTTCTCCCAATGTTAGAAGAAAGAAATAACCCGTAACAAAGTCCAGCCTAGAAAAGGGAATGGCATAGAGGACAGGCTGAGGCAAGAATCGGCTCTGCTGACATTTGAGAGTTGTGGGGATGTCAGATGGCTGTTGTCACCAGGGCAGTGTACCCCTATAAAGCAGCTGTGACTGGGCCCTGGTTTAGGGGTATATTCTGAGGTCTTGAACCTGATTTATAGCTGTCAGCTTCTCCCTCACTGTGTTCTGACAAGCTCTGAAGCCAGTAGAATGAACTTGTTCAAGCTTGAAGTGACATTTCCGTGCTGGTAGGGTCTCTCTCCCTCTTCTTCCACATTCCTTAAGGAAGAAACTGTTCCAGACCTAAAGCCTGGATGGAACAAATGCTCATCTTGGACTCTGGGCCTGCGAGCAATGCTGAGTCTCTGGCTCCTGGGATGGAGGGACATGGGGGAGGGCAGGGGAAAGAAAATGTAATAATCCATTTTACCACTTACTCGTCGGTAAGCTCCAAAAGCACCTCTTTATGAGGTGACGTCTCTGCTTCCAAGGAACTCAGGTCAGACCGCATTTGATCCTCTCAACCATGCTATAAGGAAAGTCAGATTGTGTGATAGCGATGAGCCCAAGGTCATCAGTGAGCTTTATTTCTGGGTAGGGATTTGAACCACTTCTCTGCCACCATCGCATTCTTAAGTAGCCATCCAGTGGAACTTTTCCGTATTGTCAGGGGTCTGTTGACATCAACTCCAGGAAATGGATTTTTAGACCCTTCGGAGGCCCACTGTGAATTGTTTGCAAGGCACCTTGAGGATAAAGTTGCTCGCCTCTGTAGCAATCTTGATGCCCCATCCACATCTACTGTCAGGGCCAGCTCTAGGAATGCTGGGGCCCTTGGGTATCAGCTTGCCCTGGGCCCCGGCATGTGTGTGCACACATGCACCCATGCGCGCCCATGCCCACATGCACGTGGCTCCCCCACGCCCCCCACCTACCTGTCTGCTGTCTTTTACCATTGCCCTTAACGAAGATGGCGGCCGCAGTTTCCCTAAGGGGATGGCGCCTCCACTGCCATCTTTGTTGATGGCACGCATGCGTGCTATGCGTGCACATCTCTGCCATCAACTAAGATGGCGGCAGGGGCTTCAGTACCTTAGGGAAACCGCGGCCGCCATCTTCGTTAAGGGCAATGGTAAAAGACAGCAGACAGGTAAGTGGGTGGGTGGGCCCCTCCCGTGGATCACAGAAGGGGAGCGGAGGGGTGGCTGAGGGCCCCCCTGTAGCTCCAGGGGCCTCGGGCCAGTGCCCCACCTGGCCACCCTTTAGAACTGGCCCTGTCTACTGTAGTCCCCAGTGAGGTGTCCAGTGCAATGTCTGCTGCAACTTCTTGGGAACGGTTTCAGTTGATACGGCCTGGTGATGTGGACAAGGTGCTTGCGACAATGCAGCCAGCAATGTGACCTATCATAGAATCATAGAATAGTAGAGTTGGAAGGGGCCTATAAGGCCATCAAGTCCAACCTCCTGCTCAATGCAGGTCCTCTTGACCCTTGCCCTTCTTGGGTTATCAAAGCTTGCCAAGGGGATTTGACCGAGTGGATCCAGAGTGTGGTGAATGCATCGTTGCAGGAGGGAGTGGTTCCAGCCACCCTGAAAGAGGCAGTGATCCGACCACTCCTGAAAAAGTCCACCTGGACCCATTGGTTTGCGACAACTACCGACTAGTCGCAAATATCCTCTTCTTAGGGAAAGTGATTGAGAGGGTTGTGGCACAGCAATTGCCAGTACTCATGGATGAAACAGATTATGTCGACCCATTCCAGTCTGGGTTCAGGTCTGGTTATGGGACTGAATTGGCCTTGGTCACCCTGATGGGTGACTTTTATTGGAAGAAGGACAGGGAGAGTGTGACCCTATTATTCTTACTTGATCTCTTGGCAGCTTTTGATACCATTGACCATGATATCCTTCTAGACTGACTTGGTGGGATGGGCATTGGAGGCACTGTTTTACAGTGGTTCTGATCCTATCTCCAAGGTCGTTTTCAGAGAATAGCATTGGGTGAATGTTTTTCACCCCCCTGGCAGTTGTGCTGTTGGGTATCGCAGGGTACCACCTTATCCCCCATGCTGTTTAACATCTATATGAAGCCTTTGGGAGCGGTCATCAGGAGATTTGGGGCAAGGTGTCAGCAGTATGCTGACGATACCCAGCTCTATTTCTCTGTAACATCTGAATTGGGGGAGGCTGTGCAAACCCTGGACTGCTGCCTGGACTCGGTGGTGGGCTGTATGAGGGCCAATAAACTAAGTCTGAATCCTAGCAAGACAGAGATGCTGTGGGTTGGTGGTTCCCAAGTTTGGATAATTGGTCAGTTGCCTGCTATGAATGGGGTTGTACTCCCTCTGAAAGAGCAGGTCCGTAGTCTGGGTGTGCTCCTAGATCCATCTTTGTTGCTAGAGGCCCAGGTGACCTCAGTGGCTAGGAGTGCCTTTTACCAGCTTTGGCTTGTAAGACAGCTGCGCCTGTTTCTGGACCGGGATAGCCTGACCACTATTGTCCATGCAAGGCAAAATTACTGTAATGTGGTCTATGTGAGGCTACCCTTGAGGTTGATCTGGAAGCTGAAGCTGGTGCAAAATGTGGCAGCGAGACTACTCACTGGGGCAGGCTATCGCCAACATGTCACCCCACTGCTGAAAGAATTGCACTGGCTACCTATTAGCTACAGGGCCAAGGTTCTAGTTTTGGTGTACAAAGCCCTATACAGCTTGGGACCAGGATATCTGAAAGATCACCTTACCCCTTATATACCCAGTCAGTCACTGCACTCTGCAGGTGAGGGCCTCCTGCAGATACCATCTTATCAGGAGGTCCGTTCCGCACAACATAGGAAACAGATCTTTAGTGTGGCGACACCTACCCTGTGGAACTCCCTACTCTTAAACATTAGACAGGTGCTATCTCTGTTATCTTCTTGGCACCTGTTGAAGACCTTCCTCTTTCAACAAGCCTTTTGAGACCTATCCCAGTCTGCATCTGTGTTGGAATTGCTTTTTAATATGTCTTAAACTTTTTTCTTTTTTCTTTTTTAAAAGATGTTTTTAAAGCTTTTACAAGATGATTTATTTTAACGTTTTAAAAAAATGTTTTGTTTTAATCTCTTTTAAAGTCTATTTCGATGATGTTTTAAAGTGCTTTTAGTGCTTTTGTTTGCTCCCCTGGGCTCCTACTTGAGGAAGGGTGGGATATAAATCTAATAATTAATTAATTAATAAAATAAAAACCCAGGGATCTTTCCCATTAGTACTTTGCTCACTCCCTTTTTATGGAGAATCCACATTGTGCCATGGTTAGCCTGTTGCAGTCCTATATTTTTCTTTCTCTCTTTTTTTTCATTTGTGATTTATGGCCATCTTTTGTTGTTGCTGTGACAAAATCCAGTTGCAGTATCAGCCTGCCCAGTGTGGAAAGGCAACATTCTGTGAAAGTTTTCTGCTGGTTCTTTGCCTTTAAAGCCCTATCTGCACTACCCATTTAAAGAAATATTATGCCACTTTAAACAGCCATGGCTTCCCCCAAAAGAATCCTGGAAACTGAGTGCTGAGAGTTGCTAGGAGACCCCTAGTTCCCTCACAGAGCCACAATTCCCAGAGTGGCTTGACAGTCAATCCTTCTTCCCAGGGAACTCTTAAACTGTAGCTCACAGAGGGGAACAGGGATTTCCTAACAACTCTCAGCAACCTTAACAATCTACAGTTCCCAGGATTCTTTGGGGGAAGCTATGGTATCACACTGCTTTAAATGTGTAGTATGGATGCGGCCTAGGATCTGGCCGTCATAATGTCAACTTTGCTCTGGGACACCTTCTGTGACAAGAAAAAAACTGCGACAATTCCAACCTAAAATTCCCAGACACTCTGCTGAAGCATCATCATGTGCAAGGATTTCGCACACACTAGACATGCAACAGTTCAGACATATAAAGACATGGCATCGGCCCCATAAAACTAATATCATAGAAGGAGGTGCAGTTTTTACAATATCCATATTAAACAGTGTATGGCAGCGAGAAATGGTGTTGCCTCCTCAGGCTTGTAAAACCAAGGCCTGGTTGCTGTGAACAGCAGTAACCATGTGTCTCAATAACAGTAATTACAAACGCCTTTAAGGGAATTTGGAGCTCTGCTGTTTCAGCGGTTTATGTCTGGACAGGCAGCAGTTGAGCCATAGGAGAGAATGAGGTCTACCACTCATTGTGCTTTGTACAAGGAAAGAGCAACCAAAACGATCAAGGGGATCCTGTTGAGGAAAGGCTGCAACATCTGGGGCTACTTGGTATAGAGAAAAGGCGAATATAAGAGGAGACATGGCAGATGGTAGGCTGATGTACTCTCGGAACCTCTTGCCATCATCTTTGAGAACTCCTGGACAACGGGAGAGGTGCCGGAGGATTGGAGACAGGCAAACGTCATCCCGCTCTTTAAAAAGGGTAAAAAAGAAGATCCGGGGAATTATAGGCTGGTCAGTCTGACTTCAATACCGGGAAAGATATTAGAACAGATAATAAAAGAGTCCAGATGACAATGCTGTGATTAGTAGGAGCCAGCATGGGTTTGTCAAGGAAAAATCCTGTCAAACTAATCTCATCTCTTTTTTTGATCGGGTCACTAGCTTAGTAGATGGTGGAAATGCTGTAGATGTCATCTATCTAGATTTCAGCAAAGTGTTTGACAAAGTCCACCACGACCTTTTGATTAGCAAACTGGTCAAATGCGGACTTGATGGAAATACTGTCAGGTGGATTCACAACTGGTTGGAAAACCGTACTCAAAGAGTGGTCATCGGTGGCTCTGCTTCAGACTGGAAGGAGGTTTTGAGTGGAGTGCCACAGGGTTCTGTCCTGGGGCCGATACTCTTCAACATTTTTATCAATGACTTAGATGACGGGGTGGAGGGAAGCCTTATGAAGTTTGCAGATGATATGAAACTGGGAGGGATAGCTAACACAATGGAAGACAGGAATAAAATCCAAAGGGACCTGGATAGACTAGAAAATTGGGCTGAAATTAATAAAATGAAATTCAATAAAGACAAATGCAAGATTCTGCATTTAGGCCAGAAAAACAAAATGCACGGGTACAGGATGGGAAATACCCGGCTTAGCAGTAGTGCGTGTGAGAAGGACCTTGGAATTGTAGTGGATCGCAAGTTGAACATGACCCAGCAGTGTGATGCTGCGGCAAAAAAGGCAAACGCGGTTTTGGGATGCATAAACAGAGCTATAGTTTCCAGGTCGAGGGAAGTAATAGTCCCACTATATTCTGCATTAGTCAGGCCTCATCTGGAATACTGCGTTCAGTTCTGGGCGCCTCATTTTAAGAAAGATATAGACAAGTTAGAGCGGGTTCAGAAGAGGGCGACGAGGATGATAGCTGGTATGGAGAACAAGTCTTATGAGGAAAGGTTGAAGGAACTTGGCATGTTCAGTCTGGTGAAGAGAAGGCTGAGGGGTGACATGATTGCACTCTTTAAGTACCTGAAGGGGTGTCACATAGAGGAGAGTACAGATTTGTTCTCTGCTGCCCCAGAGGGTAGGACTAGGTCTAATGGTTTTAAGTTGCAGGAGCATAGATTCAGATTGGACATTAGAAGGAAGTTCTTGACAGTAAGGGCAGTTCGGCAATGGAACCGACTGCCTAGGGAGGTGGTGGGATCCCCTTTGCTGGATGTCTTCAAGCAGAGGCTGGACAGCTATCTGCGGGAGATGCTCTAGCTGTGGATTTCCTGCTGTGAGCAGGGGGTTGGACTCGATGGCCTACAAGGCCCCTTCCAACTCTATGATTCTATGATTCTATTCTAGGTCTATAAAATTATGCATGGTGTGGAGAATGTGGACAGAGCAATGTTTCTCTCCCTGCCTCATAATTTATGGGCAGCCAATGAAGTTGAATGTTGGAAGATTCAGGACAGACAAAAGGGAATGAGCCAAATTAATGGTGGATAAGGCTATCAATGGTTACTAGTCTTGACCAGATGGTGGATGTCCAACCTGTCCTGGATGGGGTTGCACTCTCCCTGAAGGAGCAGGTTCCTAGCTTGGGGGTTCTCCTAGAACCATCTGTCACTTGAGGCTCAGGTAGCCTCGGTGGCACGGAGTGCCTTCTACCAACTTCGGTTGGTGGCCCAACTACATCCCTATCTGGACAGGGATAACCTGACTTCAGTTGTCCATGCTCTGGTAACCTCCAAATTAGATTACTGCAATGCACTCTACGTGGGGCTGTCTTTGAAGACAGTTCGGAAACTGCAGCTTGTGCAAAATGCAGCGGCCAGATTGGTAACAGGGACCAGACTGTCCGAACATATAAAACCAATTCTGGCCCTCTTGCATTGGCTGCCTGTATGTTTCCGAGCTCGATTCAAGGTGCTGGTTTTGACCTATAAAGCCTTACACGGCTTGGAACCACAATACCTGATGGAACGCCTCTCCCGATACGAACCCACCCATACACTACATTCAAGATCAAAGGCCCTCCTCCGGGTGCCTACTCCAAGGGAAGCTCGGAGGATGGTGGCCCCCAAATAGAGAATGACCTCTCTAATGAGGTGCGCCTAACGCCAACACTGTTATCTTTTCGGTGCCAGGTCAAGACTTTCCTCTTCTCCCAGGCATTTTAGCATGTGTTTTATATTGTTTTAAATTGTTTTTTTAAAAAGATGTATTTTTAAATTGTATTTGTTTTTAGTTACTGTAAACCGCCCAGAGAGCTTCGGCTATGGGGCGGTATACAAGTGTAATAAATAAATGATGGTTCTCCTTGGCCTCCGTTGTTTATGGCAGTCTGCTTCTGAATACCAGTGGCTGAGATTCACAAATGGGCAGAGTGCTTTTGGGCTCAGGTCCTGCTTCTGTGTTTTTCACAGGCATCTGACTGGCCACTGTGTGAACAGGACTAGATGGACTGCCAGTCTGATCCAGCAGGGCTGTTCTTATAATCTTACAGCTTGGGGTGAATTTGAAATATACAGAATCACAAGCTCTCAAAGCTCTGATTCTCAAATGGGGCAAACAAAATCAAACAAAGCAACCCAGTCCCAAAGGAGAGTAGGATGGACAAGTTTGCCCATTTCGCATTCTCGCCATTTGCATTTGTTTTGCCAGCTTGCTTTTTTTTTTCTTTAAAGAAAGAGAGAAAAGAGTCTGGACTAAAAGTTGTACAATCTCTGTATGCCCATTTCCTGTTATATGTATTTCAATGTAAATGTGGCCTTTGGATAAAATCTACACGTTTTTGCAAGTGGTTTCTCCTCCTATAATGCGTTTTTGTATGTGATTCTCAGTTATCTACCCATTTTTTCCCAGTGCTTTCACAGAAGTGCAAATTTCAAAGGATAATTGCCAACCCACGTATTGGTTGGGGAAATTTGAGTTTGGTAGGATTGCACTGAAACGCAAACTGAATAAATTTCTCCACATTCTGTACCTCCTCTGTCCCTACGAGAGAGCAACAGGCACAAAATGGCAGCAGGGACTTGTTTTTATTTAGTTTTATTTAAACGAAATGTATATACCACTTAATTTTAAAAACTATCTATGTAAAAATGATGTAAAACTATTATGTAAAAGCAGTTTACATGAAACAATATAAACTATAAGAAAACGCAGATAAAATCAAAAGACTTCAAAAACAAGTGCACATAATAAAATAATCCTCATTCGAGTCTGAATTGACTTGTGAAATGTTGTCAAAGGTTCCATGAATTTGAGCAGGCTCTTGCGTAGGCTGCTGTATAGTAAAGTTTTCCAAACTCTGATCTGTGAGAGTCATTCGGGTGGTCTGTGGCATGTCTGTATTAAATATTGATATTGATTTTTAATTGTATTTTTACTGCTTCTGTTACTTCCTATATTGTATTTTTATTGTATGACAATTTGAATTCTATGGCCTGCATTAAATGCAATAAAATAGCTATAGAAACAATTAAAATACAATTCAAAACCATACAGCATCTAGCACAGTACATTACAATTGCTACAACAGGCAGAAAAACCATTAAATGATCCGTCCCGGTCATCAACAATTTTCAAGTGGCCCATGACAGAAAAAGTTTGGGAACCACTGCCGTAGGGATTTGATCTACAGCCCCTGGGATTTGATTCCACAGCCCCTGGGCAAATGTTTCTTCAACAGGTAAAAACTTTCTTATTTCAGCAAGCCTTTGATTCCGAAGGCAGCTAAGGAAAGGCCCAAAAGGAGGTTATATTGTTCTTGCTTGTTTATTTTTTAATTATTCTGATTTTATGAGTATAGTTTTTAATTATCAGAAACAGTTTAATGCTATTTTAAATTAGAGTTCATTTTTTAATTATATCTGTCTATATTTATTTATTTATGCATTATATGCTTTTAACTTTGGTAGGTTTTAATTGTATCTGTTTTTTATCTGGAAGCTGCCGTGAGTGCCAATTTGGAAAAATGGCGGGGTATAAATAAAGTTAATAATAATAATAATAATAACAACAACAACAACAACAACAACAACAACATACGGTACTTCGAGACAATCTGTTTATATAGCTTTCATCCTGATTTGTTTGCAGGGAGTTCAGATGATATCAGCTATGGAATGAGCATGCATTCAGATTTGTTTGTGGGGAGGTTAGAGGATGGCGCGTTAAAGTGAGTTTTATCTCATGCTTCCCGGTGCACTTTCCTGTCACTTTCCTAATTGCACAAAAGACTTATCTTTTTCGGAAGTTGATTTGGTGTGTAAAACCTTGTAGTCAACTATAACTGTACAACCTGAATTTGCTGGTATGTGATTGAATCTCACCCCAAAATACCGAGAGCCCAGAAGCACCCATGGTTTTTGTACTTTCCAAGTACAAAGCTGTTCTCAGCCAAAAAAAGTATCAAAATACATTTTTAAATGCATACTTTGAGAGACAATATGTTGAGAACACATATTTTCAGAGGGAGCGAATGTTTAAAATACACATTTAAATGCGTAATTAAAGAAAAACGTTTGTGTGAGTTTTAATTTAAAATTGCAGATTAATTTGGCAATGGGTTTATGGGCGAGCACAAACAAAAATGACGCTGGAAATTCTCTGATTCACCCATTCCTAGTTGCCACTTTGTAACCTTAGAAGTGGACATGGACACAAAGCTTTAAATTCCCCTGATGCAGAGCCCTGTGGGATCAGGCCATTTGCTCACCTAGTCCAGTACCCTGTGACCAGCCAGATGCCTCTGGGAAGCCTGCAAAGAGGATTTGAGTGCAACAGCACTCTCTTCATTTGTGATTCCCAGCAAATGGAATTCAGAGACTTACTCCAACACTGGAGGAGGAAAGTTAACTGAAATTCCTACCATCCATTCCCTCCTCAGTCCTGTCAATTGCCCCTCCTCACCTACTTCTAGGGATGGACAAATCTGTCAATTTCATTTTCTAAATTTTCATATTTTAACATTCAGTTCACCACATTTTTGCATCAGCTTGCTTTTTTTAAGTCCTCGTCAGCATCACAGAGTGCAATTTTGCCTAGTGTGCAGATTTTTGCAGCCATTTTCTGTAATATCATAGAATAGTAGAGTTGGAAGGGTCCTATAAGGCCATCAAGTCCAACCCCCTGCTCAGTGCAGGAATCCAAATCAAAGCATTCCAACAGATGGCTGTCCAGCTGCCTCTTGAATGCCTCCAGTGTCGGAGAGCCCACTACCTCTCTAGTAATTGGTTCCATTGTCGTATGGCTCTAACAGTTAGGAAGTTTTTTCTGATGTCCAGTCGAAATCTGGCTTCCTGCAACTTGAGCCCATTATTCCGTGTCCTGCACTCTGGGACAATAGAGAAGAGATCCCGGTCCTCCTCTGTGTGGCAACCTTTCATGTACTTGAAGAGTGCTGTCATATCTCCCCTCAGTCTTCTCTTCTCCAGGCTAAACATGCCCAGTTCTTTCAGTCTCTCCTCATAAGGCTTTGTTTCCAGTCCCTTGATCATCTTTGTTGCCCTCCTCTGAACCTGTTTCAGTTTGTCTGCCTTGTCTGAAGTGTGGAGACTAGAACTGGACATAGTACTCAAGATGAGGCCTAACCAGTGCTGAATAGAGGGGAACTAATACTTCATGTGATTTGGAAACTATACTTCTGTTAATACAGCCTAATATAGCATTTGCCTTTTTTGCAGCCACATCACACTGTTGGCTCATATTCAGCTTGTGATCAACGACAATTCCAAGATCCTTCTCACATGTTGTATTGATGAGCCAAGTATCCCCCATCTTATAACTGTGCATTTGGTTTCTTTTTCCTAGGTGTAGAACTTTGCATTTAGACCTGTTGAATTTCATTCTGTTGTCTTCAGCCCAATGCTCCAGCCTATCAAGGTCCCTTTGAATTTTCTTTCTGTCTTCCACAGTATTAGCTGTGCCCCCCAATTTTGTATCATCTGCAAATTTGATAAACATGCTGTGTACCTCCTCATCTAAGTCGTTAATAAAAATGTTGAAGAGCACTGGGCCCAGGACCGAGCCCTGTGGTACCCCACTCATTACAATATAATGTATTTGTGTATGTTATTTTCACTAATATATGCATGTTAATGCATCTGTTCACCTAATACCTGCATTTTTTTTTATGCAAGCCATTTGGCTGAAGAACTGCATCTGAAAATTTGGAGAAGTGTGAATTTGGAAGGATAGCAGTATTTCAGTTAGCGTTTTCTTTCAGGAAAGTGCGAATCGGATAGGATCACATTAAAATGCAAACCGAACCGAATTTCCGCCTCACCCCTCCCAGATGCATGTGTGACGTTCTGCTTGCCACAGCAGGGGAAGGAGGGTATGTGCGACAGTTTGTCAGCTCTGCCTCATGGCTGCTGGGAACATGGCAAAGGGGCCGATTATGCCTGCAGTCCGATGTTTTCTGGTGAGACGGCATAAGGGTACACTGGACCGGGGAGCATAATTTTTTAAATTATTTTTAAAATTTTAAATTTAATTGTGTGTGTTTGTGAATGTGTGTGGTCAAAAATATCAGGACCAAGTGCTTTGCCATGTATCTAAGTGCCTTGGTTCCCGCTGGCTGCACCAGATGGAGTTCTTATGGAACAACTATGTAGAACATGGCCTCCACAAGTAACTTGCAAGGGACTAGAACCTTACTTTTCAGGTTTTTTTTTTAAAAAAACGAAGACCTCCACCAGGATGTACAAGCTGAAGTTACACTGCCTGGGAAGGAGGTCCCTAGAATTTCCCTGAAGAGACCAAGCCCTCAAAGCCTCTCTGTAACTGCAGCCAGGATCCTCCACAGGAAAGGACGGTCTCTGCCTCATTTTCTACTGAGGTAGAGGACCAGTGCGAAGAGATGTCAATGAAAATGGCTGCCTTCCTCCCCTGCAGACTTTCCCCAAGGTGAGTTATCTTGGCCTCTAGCTAAATGGAAGGGGGAGGTTCTTGGGGGCTGCTGCAGTGGGTACTTCAGAAGGCTTTTCAAAGTGTTCACTTCATAAGCCGCTTGAGACTCGTTGAAGGTTCACGTGGAACAGCCCCAAAGCTCTGCTTGCTTTTTGGGGAGAATGTTGTCTCCACAACCAACGCCATGGCAGTTGCTGCAAAAGAACACTGTCTCGCATCCCTCCTCCCTCACGTGCTGTGTTGTGACCACCCACCCCACGTTGGCTGTTTTAGCAAGGAAGCAAAATCCCATGACATCAGGAGATGAGACATCTTGAACTGGACCAGGAGTGGAGAACCAGAGGCCCCGGGGCTGAATGCCACCCTCCAGGCTCTCTAGCATGCCCTCTCACTGGCTGTACTCTGTCTCACTCTTGCCTGGGCTGAAATGCATCCTTAAACTGGAATAACGCATCTTGTTTGCCTGGGTGGAGAGAGCAATGTGTGCGTGTGTGTGTGCATAGTAGGGTTGCCAGGTTCCTGGCCTGAGACTGATCCTGTATCTTTAGGAGAAGAGAAAGTCAGCCAAGTGCAGGTGTTCTTGCAACTCTGTAATGGGAAAAACCACAAGGTGGAATTCTCCCTTCCCCTTGCTCAACATTTAAAGATAGAGAAGACCTCTTGGTTGCCAGGCCCGGCCTCCAAGAGGTCTTCTGTATCTTTAAAAGTTGTGCAGGGGGAAGGGAGAATTCCACCTTGTGGTTTTGCCCATGACAGTGTTGCAAGAACACCTACATTTGGCTGACTTTCTCTTCTGGAGGTAGCCCCTAAATGTAAATGTACTGCCTTCAAGTCGATTCCGACTTATGGCGAACCTATGAATATGGTTTTCATGAGGCTGAGAGGCAGTGACTCGCCCAAGGTCACCCAGTGAGCTTCAAGGCTATGTGGGGATTTGAACCCTGGTCTCCCAGGTCATAGTCCAGCACCTTAACCATTACACCACCCTGGCTCTCATGGTGATAGCCCCTAGCTTAATATATACACAGGATGTTGAGGAATGGGATGTAAGAGTCTGGAAAGCGACCAGCCACTGACCAGACTGTGAAGTTTAGATTTTTTTCTATTGTCTTTGCAACAAAACCTTCAAACAGCCCCCTGCTGCTTTGCAGCAAAACATAGCCAGTCAGCAGCAAACTAAGCATTACAGAAAAGACGCAATTGCTTCTGAAAATGGCAACTGCATGTTCTAGATGGCATCTCTTCCTCCGTAACATCTCCTTCATCTTAGCTATGCCTTGATGTCATGACAGTCCACGTCTCCCCCATCCTCCCCGCAAAAGCAAGAGCAGCCAGTGACAGCAAGGAACACAAAAAGAGCATTAACTGTGGATTTAAGAGCTTGAGCTTGCTTTCCCCCTCCTCCCTCCACATTCCCCTTTCCTCGTCTGTCACATCTTTTTAGATTGTAAACCCGAGGACAGGGCCTCTTTTAGAAATGAGTTTTGCAAACCGCTCAGAGGGCCTTTTGGGCTGAAGACCAAGGCATCAGTCCTATAAATATATAAATAAAAACCCAGTCAGGACAAGGATGAAGTTGTATGAGATTCTGGAGGGGGGGGGAGAGAGGAGGAAGGAAGAAGAAAGAAGACGCACGGCTGCCATTTTGCAGCAACAGCCCATTCAGCACTGGGGTGTTGCAGGGAAATATTCCCCAAAACTCCGTATAAGGCAAACATGGAAGTTATGGCTGGGGAGAGGGAAGAGGGTGGGGGATGAAACTCCCCTCCCCTGCAGGAGGCCCAACATCCTGTCACTTTTGTGGTTTGGTGCTGCGATGTGCCATGAGATGTGATGCACCTGTGGGCCAGGGGGATTTGGCAAGCCTCTGCCTCCCTCTCGCTCCCTCTCTTTGAAAGAGCAGCTTTGAGGGGGAATTTAGCAACGTGCAGAAAACCCAGCGTGAGCCCGTTGCCTGGGGCAAGCTACAGCTGATGGATAAAGTGACAGACGAAAGCCTCCCCTCATTTCCATTTTAATCTCTGCCGACTAATTGTCATCAATATCATCAGGGTCAGCAGAGCACTGGTGCGGCTCAGGCAACCTTCAAGAGAAGCAGAAGCTCTCTCCCTGCCGAACCACCCCGAGGGGGTTACCCTTGCACTAGTCTGCCCTCTGGCCCAGGATGGCTCCGATGGAGAGAGGGGCGCAATGTCTGCCTGCAAGGGCCGAGGGCACTCCCTTTCCTTGCTCAGTTTCCTACTGTCACCTGGCCTGTTTCCCTAATCTGGCACTGCAAGGGCCTCGCCTCTTGGTTCTGGGAACAGAGGAGGACGCCTGATGCTGAGCCAGCGCATTGGCTCACCTAGCTCAGTACTGTCCACTCTGACTGGCAGCAGCTCTCCAGGGTTTCAGGCAGGGGACGTTCTGGCCAGTACCTGCAGGTCCCAGGGATTGAACCTGGAACCTTTTGCATGCAAGGCAGATGATTTACCACTAAACTACACCCCTTTAATATGCACTTTGTTGTTGTTATGTGCCTTCCAGTCGATTGCGAGTTACGGCGACCCTATGAATCAGTGACCTCCAAGAACATCTGACATGAACCACCCTGCTCAGATCTTGTAACTTCAGGTCTGTGGCTTCCTTTATGGAATCCATCTCTTTGTTGGCCTTCCTCTTTTTCTATTTCCTTCTGTTTTTCCCGGCATTATTGTCTTTTCTAGTGAATCATGTCTTCTCATTATGTGTCCAAAGTATGATAGCCTTGACTTCCGGGAAGGGTGACTTAGCCTGTGCCTGCTTTTGAGACGGGCTCCTGCCTCAAAAGAAGCTTATTCAGATATATCAGTCAGATTTTTTTTTTTTTGACTGATTAAACTTCTCCCGGGTAGGGAGAAACGAAGAGAATAACCTCAAAGCCTATTTTTGTTGGGACGACCAGATCTCATTAATTTATGGGACGAGGTCCAGCCGACGAAGGTGGGACGGATTTTCAACAACAAGCTCTATCTGATAAAGCGAACGTTCATCTTATCTTCTAAGAGAGAACGCACTAACAGGCAAGCACCCTTCTTTCTATATTTTTCTTTTACTTGACTTAAATTGTTGCTGTTTAAAAGAGATTTGCCAGATTGATCGGTTTTTGACATCTCACTGGGGAGCCATAACTTCTCTCTGCTACTCACTAATTAATAGCTTATCTCTGTTTTTGTTGCAAAAAGCTGTCCTGGATTTGCATTCTAAAGATATACACAGAAGAGGGATTTCTATTCCAGATTTTTATTTTGAAGAATATTATATTGTCTGAGACTACTCTCTTTTTGGTCTATTTTATTTTGACGAATCTGTTTCCTGACGACCGCCATTAATTGTTTCGATCCTGGGAACTGCATTTTGTTTACTTAAGCATGGAGAGATAAGGCTGTCTGCTCTGTTTATACTGTGATGTCACCAAGTTTGGAGTATTAACCCAATTGTTGCTGAAATAAGAAGTGGTTTTCCTATATTTTTCTTTTAAAATGGCAATTAAGAAAGTGGCTGAGAATCTGGAAATAACTATGTTTCAGAAAATAATGGATGAGATTGAGATAACGAAACAAAACCTGCGACAGGGCTGTAAGGAGCTGAAAATTGAATTGAGTAAAATGAAGCAGGAGATTAAAGATATAGGGGTCCCTGTGAGAGAGGTGACCCTGGAAGGGGTCCCTGTGAGAGAGGAGACCCCGGAGATTGGAACAAACGTGGAACAGGAAAAAGATTTGGAGTCTATGGACTTTAGAAATAAAATCTATTGTTTGGAGACACAGGAGATTAAAGACATAGGGGTCCTTGTGAGAGAGGAGACCCTGGAGACTGGAACAGGGGTCCCTGTGAGAGAGGAGACCCTGGAGACTGGAACAGGGGTCCCTGTGAGAGAGGAGATCCCGGAGATTGGAACAAACGTGGAACAGGAACAAGATTTGGAGTCTATGGACTTTAGAAATAAAATCTATTGTTTGGAACTCAATGTTATCTCTGAAGAAATTAATGAAGATTCTAGAGATAAAGTTATCAATGGCATGGATAATCTTCTGGACTGGAATGATGTGATGGAGCCCAATATAGAGAAAATCTATGGAATTAACTGCAGCCATGTGACAATGGAAAAACTTTCAAGAGATGACCCAGTGTATTTTGAAAAAAAGAACAGAGATATGATTTTACAGCAGTATTTCAGCAACCTATTCAGAATGGATGGCAAGAAAATATTTGGGATAGAGGTAATTCCCATCAGACTCTTACTATATGACTATGGCTTTGACAGCAAGATTATTATGGAATACTGATAATGGAAGATTGGATACTGAAATTACTGGACTTAACAAGACTACTGAAGATGGAAGATGGAAAATGGAACTAATAGGGATAATAGAACAATGGCTACTGAAATTACTGAACCTAACAGATTCTGATGTGATGGATTAATTGAAATGTTTATTTTGACTATGGTTATGACAATAAGATTATCATAATTAGTAATGAGATGGATTAATCGATATGCTTATCTGGAAAAAAAAATTGATAGATATATTTCTTAAAGAATTGAAACCTCTCTTTGACTTTTTGTGGAAAGAATAAAGTAATGTTTATGAGATTTGATGATTAAGTAAGATAACTACTGGAGGAAAGTGATTTTATAATATGACTTAAGAGACAGGATTGTTATATATTATAGACTTATAACTGATTTGATCTTTGACAAATGGGAAGTCAATATTTTACTCTTTATTTTTTATTTATTTTTTTTTTCTTTTTTTCTTTTTGTTTAACTATTTTTGATTTTGTTTTTTGTCTTTGAATGTTTTATGATTTCGTCTTGTATGTTTTATGAAAATCTGAATAAAAATTATTGAAAAAAAAAAACAAAGTATGATAGCCTCAGTTTCTCATTTTAGCTTCTAATGATAGTTCTGGTTTAATATGTTCTAGCACCCAATTATTTGGTTTTTTTACCATCCATGGTATGCGCAAATCTCTCCTCCAGCACCACATTTCAAATGAGTGGATTTTTCTCTTATCTGCTTTTTTCACTGTCCAACTTTCACATCCATACATAGAAATCGGAAATACCATGGTCTGAATGGTCCTGACTTTAGGGTTCAGTGATACATCTTTGCATATGAGGACCTTTTCTAGTTCTCTCATAGCTGCCATCCCCAGTCCTAGCCTTCTTATTGATAACCCTTGACAAATGTAGGAAAATAAGACCACTAAGGGTGGCATTAGAGAGCTGCATGCAATTATGAATGGGTTGGAGAGAGTGGACTGACAACATTTTTTAATATTTCTATCTCTCTTTCTTAAAATTTGGGACTGTCCAGTTAAATGCAGTAGATCCAGAACTGACATGCCATAATCAACCCCCTGAATTCACTAGCACAAGATGAAGGTAGGGCCGCTATGAGATGACTTTCAGAAAGGATTTGCCACACCTGCAGATCTAGGAGCAGCCACTGGGTGTGGTAAGCAAAATGGAACCTCCATATTCAGAAGCAGTGTACCTCCAAATAAAGGCTGCTGGGGACAAACAACAGCCCTTTAACCATTGTTTCCTGCTTCCTGGCTTGTTTGCTTGCTCGTGTGAAGGCTGGCCTGCAGTGGCCTGAAACTCATGCGGATTGCGGCTTTAAGCTGAGATCTGATCATCCAAATGCGGCCAGTGAGTTCCTAGGAATTTACTCCCAGGTAAGCAGGTACAGGGTTGCAACCTTTATCCATTAAAATACATGGCACAATCTTTCTGTCTACGTTTAAGGTGCCACAAGATGTGTGTGTGTGTAAAATAAAAAGAAGTATGCACCTTAACACAATCAGAGCTTGGAAAAGTTACTTTTTTAAACTACGACTCCCATCAGCCCCAGCCAGCATGGCCACTGGATTGGGCTGATGGGAGTTGTAGTTCAAAAAAGTAACTTTTCCAAGCTCTGACAATGTATATAATTTGAACAGGCCCAGAGAATCCAGCTTTTTCAAAATGTTCAGTGCACACAGCTTTGTCCTGAAAACTTAGATCCAGGTTATCTTTGGACTCCTGTCAGCCATATAACCCTCCCCATATGCTGTGATCGACCTCAGGGGTCCTTCTTGGGTGCCAATTGTTCGGATCAGTTAGTTCGGCAGGCAGAAGGGACAGGGCCTTCTCAGTGGCACCCCCTTCCCGAAACAATGCTGAAACTCTCTTCTAATAGATTTGTGCCTTGCTCCTTCAACTTTGGCACTTAAGGGGGCATTGGCAATCTTCCTTCCCTGCTGCCTTGAATAGATAAGCATAAATAGCTTTTGTCTCCAAAATCTCTTCTCAGGTCCGGCTGCGGGAGGAGGAGGTGAGTGCGGTGGTGCGCTAGCTGGAGGCCTGCTTGGGCCACGGGGAGCACGCCGTCAGCCTTGAGCAGTTCTGCGAGGCCCTCAAGGCCCACGCCAGGCCTGCCAAGTTGCCACCGCCGCCAGGGCAGGAGGAGGAGGAGCAGCAGCAGGAGCCAGAGGCGAAGAGATGCCCCTGTGGTGACAACAGCATGGAGCCAACTATGGGATGGTGGTGGAGAAGAATGGAGGGAGAAAGGAGCTGGAGGTCACAGAGGCAGCAGCAGAATGGACATGAAGAACCATGGCGCAATACAATCTGCACCAGCAGTTGGAATTTCCAGGAGGCTGGGAAAGAGGGCTTGCCTTCCTCACCATTTCCCTGTTGCTGCTGTTGCTCTCTTCTGGAGGAGATAAAAGGCAGCCAACTGTAGGTCATCTAGCTGGTGAGAGGACCCTTCCGCTCTGAACTGTATTCAAGACAGGCTGCTGAGGCTCCTTCAAGTGCAGCCAGAAGAGCACCTGAACCTCTCTTGTCTGTTAGCTTTCTGTTTGCTTTGTTTTAAATCTAGATTATTTCTTTTGTAATACTGAATGTTTGCTAAATTGTTTGTTTTTGTCCTTTTTGAATGCATTGGTTGCTTTGTAAACTGACTTCTTTCCCCGACCTCAGTGTTTTGTATTTTGATATTTTGAATGTTTGTTCTAAGCCTCTTTGGGCACAGCTCACTGTAGAAAGGCGGCTTATAAATGAACTCATATAATAAATAAATAACATATCTATTTGTACATCTATTCTGCAGTGACTGTTTATCATCTCTCACACTTTTGTACATCGGCAAAGCTCAAAGGAGTGGCTTGAAATACTTTGCAATAAATGAATAAATATGGGTCTTCCAGTCACTACTAGTTTTTACTTCATCGAATAGAGTTTTATTTTATTTATTTCATTCCATTTCTATACCGCCCTTAGCCTATGGCTCTCTGGGCAGTTCACAGCAAGGAATAAAATACAATACAGTAAAATAAAAATCAGGTAAAATCACTAAAAACATACAGCTTGAGCATTTAACAACTTGGTATAAAATTAACTTAACAATAAACAATTAAACATTAAAATGCCTGGGAGAATAAAAAGGTTTTAACCTGGCGCCGAAAAGATAGAAGAGTAGGCGTCAGGTGCACCTCATCGGGGAGACTGTTCCATAATTCGGGGGCCACCACTGAAAAGGCCCTGGATCTAGTAACAGCCCTCCGAGCTTCCCTATGGGACGGGACTCGGAGGAGGGCCTTAGATGTTGAACGTAGTGAGCGGGTAGGTTCATAGCGGGAGAGGTGTTCCGCAAGGTATTGTGGTCCCGCACCGTGTAAGGCTTTATAAGTCAAAACTAGCACTTTGAATCTAGCCCGGAAACAAATAGGTAGCCAGTGCAAATGTGGCAGAACAGGTGTTATATGTGCGGACCATCTGGTCCTCGTCAGCAGTCTGGCTGCTGCGTTTTGCACTAGCTGTAGTTTCTGAATTGTCTTCAAAGGCAGCCCCACGTAGAGTGCATTGCAGTAGTCCAATCTCGAGGTTACCAGAGCATGGACGACTGAGGCGAGGTCATCACTATCCAGATAGGGGCATAGCTGGGCTACCAACCGAAGATGGTAGAATGCATTCCGTGCCACCGAGGCCACCTGAGCCTCAAGAGACAGGAATGGATCGAAAAGGACCCCCAAGCTACGAACCTGTTCCTTCAGGGGGAGTGTAACCCCATCAAGAACAGGTTGAACATCCACCACCTGGGTTGAGAAGGCGCCCACCAACAGCGTCTCGGTCTTGTCAGGATTGAGCTTCAGTTTGTTAGCTCTCATCCAGTCCATTATCGCGGCTAGGCAACGGTTCAGCACGTTAACAGCCTCACCTGAAGAAGATGAAAAGGAGAAATAGAGTTGCGTGTCATCAGCATACTGGTGACAACGCACTCCAAAGCTCCTGATGACCGCTCCCAGCGGCTTCATATAGATGTTAAAGAGCATAGGGGACAGGACCGATCCCTGCGGGACTCCACAATGGAGAGTCCAGGGCATCGAGTAATGTTCCCCAAGCCCTACCTTCTGGAGACGATCCACCAAGTAGGAGCGGAGCCACCATCAAGCGGTACCTCCAACTCCCAACTCCGTGAGTCTCTCCAGAAGGATACCATGGTCGATGCTATCAAAAGCAGCTGAGAGGTCAAGCAGAATCAACAGGGTTACACTCCCCCCGTCCTCTCCCGACGTAGGTCATCATACAGGGCGACCAAGGCTGTTTCAGTGCCGAAACTGGGCCTAAAACCGGATTGAAATGGATCAAGATAATCGGTTTCATCCAAGAGTACCTGGAGCTGGTTGGCAACCACACGCTCTAGAACCTTGCCCAAAAATGGGATGTTCGCAACCGGTCTGTAGTTGTTCAGATTATCTGGGTCCAAGGAAGGTTTCTTCAGGAGCGGTCTCACCACCGCCTCTTTCAGACAGCCAGGGACCACTCCCTCTCTCAAGGAGGCATTTATCACTTCCCTGGCCCAGCCAGCAGTTCCAACCCTGGCAGCTTTCACTAGCCAAGAGGGGCAAGGATCCAGTACGGAAGTGGTTGCACGCACCAGTCCAAGTACCTTGCCAATGTCCTCAAGCTGTACCAACTGAAATTCATCCAATAAGTGAGGACAAGACCGTGCTCCGGATACCTCATTTGGTTCAACTGCCATAATATTGGAGTCTAAGTCCCGGCGGATGCATGAGATTTTATCTTGGAAGTGCCCAGCAAACTCATTACAGCGGGTTTGAGATGGTTCTAAGATATCCGGAGGGCTAGGATGAAGAAGCCCTCGGACAACTTTAAAAAGCTCCGCTGGGCGGTTGAGAGATGATTTAATAGTGGCAGCAAAATATCGCTTTTTTGCTGCCCTCACTGCTTCTGTATACCGTTTAGTGGAAGCACTTACCAAGGCATGATTGCATCCATCGGGAGTCCGCCTCCATCTGCACTTGAGCCTCCTCCTCTCTTGCTTCATCGCTCTCAGCTCCGGGGTATACCACGGAGATCTGCAAGGGAGAGGGCGCGCAGGAGCGATCGTGTCCATGGCCCGGGTCATTTCGGTGTTTTAACCAGGCTTTATATCCCCTTAGTCATTTTCCCACTCTGCAGAGCTGGCGTTGTCAGGCACCTCTGAGTGTCTCACTTTGCAGAGAGCAGTCCTCTATCACAAGTGTGTGTGTGTACTCTGGTGCAAGGCCTTTTTCCATCAAGCCATGCCGACCTGCCTACACCTGATGAGCAGGAAAAGGGTGCTTGGACAAAACAGCCTTTGCAAGCATTGCCCAAAAGCTGCTTGTGCAGTACTTTCTGAGTGCCTACATTGTGACACCAAGTGATTCACAGAAGATTGGCCCTGCCCACCTGTCAAATCTTGGCCCATGGATGTGTGTGGAGATAAGGACTCTGACAGGGCCGGCTCCAAAGGGTGGCCAAGTGGGGCCCTAGCTGAGGGCCCTGGGGGCTACAGGGGCCCCTGAAGGCCTCTCTGCTCCCCTTCTGTGATTCACGGCAGGATTGCTGCCACAGATCACAGAGTGGGAGCTTCAGATCCCCCACTATCCCCTCGTTCAACCTACCTTTCTCGGCTGTGTTTTGTGGCTGTGCATGTAGGGCTGCCCTTAACCAAGATGGTGGCCGAGGTTTCCCTAATTGGCTGAGCCTCTGCCACCATCTTGGCTGATGGCAAGGGCAGCCCTACGCACACTGCACGCGCAGCCACAACACACAGAGCTATCCTGCCATGAATCACGGAAGGGGGGCAGGGTGGTGCCCAAGGGCCCCAGTATGCCTGGGGCCAGCCCTGGCTGCAAAGGGACTCTCCCTCTGTATGATCAGGGGATCCTGATAAAGCAGGGTCCCTGATTGTGTGGAGTCTACTTGCGCTTAGGGATGGGGGGATTTTGATTAAGTTCTCACTTAAAGGCGAATCTATCAAATTCATACTTTCTGAAACAATATGGAACGCAAAATACAACCATCTTTTGAAATTTGCATTTATCCAGATTTTGTGATGCAGTTTTCCAACCAACCAGTGTTTACAAAAATGCGTATATTAGGGGGAAATGTGCATAAAATGATAAATAAATATATCAGTGAAAATAACTTTAAATTAGAGAAATTGCTTGGCATCTATCTATCTATCTATCTATCTATCTATCTATCTATCTATCTATCTATCTATCTATCTATCTATCTATCTATCAAGATACAGCATCCAAAGGAATTATATCACCGCTAAGGGCAGATGGGGTGGTGTCAGGTTGCCCAACACAACAGTTTTGCTGTTCCCCTTCAAGAAAGAGCCACTGAAGGGCAGGCGGCTGTGTAAGATTTAGGCCAGGAAGACAAGAGTTCAAATCTCTGCTCAGCCCTAAAGTTTGCGGGGTGAGCCTGGGGTGATCAAGAGAAACAAGAAGCTACAGAATGGGACCCAGGAGAGGGTCCCAGTGGCTTGCAACAAGGCACTGCTGAAGCTTAAGGCTTCAGCACTTTTGACAGTGACAGCTCCTCCCCCTTATTTCCAGTAACAACAGGGAATGCTGGCTGGCCAGGAGCTAGACGCTTCACCCCTCCACCCCCTCTTCACCCAAGCCATTGCCATGCAAACCTCCTCTAGAAGAAGAAGAGCACTGTTGCCCCAGATATGCAGACAGCTGCACCGGAAGGCCCAGCTGCTCCCCACTTTCCCACCTAGGAGGGGCACTCACTTGCTTATGCCTTCCTATTCTGTGACACCATTCTGTGACACAAGTTGAAAAAGCCTGCCCCGATCCGAAATGGTGTTAGGGGCGTGTGCCTAATTGCTGAGACAGTGTCTTAGCTTGGAGTAGCCATGCCTACTTATGTTGCCCACTCGATGGATCATCACCTTGTAGTGGTGAGTGGGCTTGCGTGTTCCAATGAACCCTGTGAGTGATGCTGTCTGGAGTCATGTACTCGCAGCAGGGTTACCCATGGTAGTAAGGTCAAGGGAAAGGAACCAGACAAAGAACGATCAAGAATCTCCTCAACAGCAGAACAAGTAGGGGATAACAATGAATATGTTACAATGGCTGTGAAGGCGGATAAAGGCTTCAGCAGATAAAAGACTTCCAATCATTGTGGTATCCATGCCATTGGATCAAAGCCTTTTTCTGTCAAGACTGTGTGTTGATCGTTGTGCGCCGATCTCCCCACATAAAACAAATTCACGCGCAGGCGTCTTCCAACCAAACCACCTTATCTTGGAAGACAATCTTACTCGGCCACGAGTGATCACCAATGAATGAGTTATGCTGTGTAGAGATGCAGGACCCTGTGTAACCTGTATGCTGATCCATGAAGTGCTCTAGACTGGAGTTTCACATTAAACATAATGGAGAAAAAGATACCAGCAAATCTGAGTCCGATTCCAATGGGCTTGGCCAGAACAGTTACACTGTGTGGGTGACATGAGGTCACTCTATTTGAAGCACATCCCTCTCCCCAAAGAATCCTGGGAATGTAGTTTGTTAAAGGGGGGGTGGGGATTGTAGCTCTGTGAAGGTCAAACTACAGTTCCCAGGATTCTTTTGGCTGGGTGTGTGTGTATGTGGCTTTAAATGTATGCTATGCACATAAGAATAGGCTATGCAGAAAGAAAGGGTGTGAGACTGTATGCGTGCATGTGTAGGGGCTAAGATGTCTTCACCCCTGCATACTCCTCTTCCCTGCTTTATTATTGCAATAATGGACCTACAACCTTTGGGATATTTGGATATCCTTGCTTTTAATAAAAAGAAAATGAAAGGAAGGGTGCAGCAGGGTGGTGTGGGTGCGTGGGAACTAACAGAGACTGCGGCATGTGAAGTCAAAGTGTCACTTGGGAAACTTCCATGCACTTGCAACAAGCAGTTTATAATGAAAATGCTTCTTCAAGCAGAACTGTAGCATTGTAGCTGCAAAGCTATATAATACAATAAACTATCCTATTAAATCTAAAGAGTTTGATTTAATAAGACAGAGCTTGTATATCAAATAAATGCCAAGTGATTATTAGGAATTTTTTTATGCTGAGGATTAACAACTATTTCATGCGCTTGTTGCCACCTTATTATACCTGCTTTTTAAAAAAAATAAAATAAAATAAAACCCTACACACGTGGGACAAGCAGAGGGGAGGGACGGAGGGAGAGAGGAGTAGGGAGAACACCGAAAATTGGAGAATGTTGCAAATGGACTGTTAAAAGCCGCAGGAGTATTGAAAACGATCCTTCCAAATATTGCATTAAAAGGAGAGCAAGGAACAAAGGGAATTAGGCAGCTTGCGTAAATGAAGCAGGGATCTTTTCTATAAACACAGTCTCAACAGATTGTGACGGGAAGTGAATAACAGCCGATTGAAATCTCCCACACCTTCCCAAATGTTTCATGAGTTTGCCTGTTTCGGGTTTGGGGACGATGGTTAAAGTCTGCCACGCATCAGGATCCGGGTGGGGGCCACATTGCTGTGGGTGCTGGGGTCACTGGACAGGGCCTCTTGCACCTTGCCCCCAAAGAGGAAATACACCACCGAAAAGGAGGTCACTTATTTGACCGTCCTGCTTTCTGTAAGTGGCTACACCCACATGAATGGGTTTGCTCTATCTTCCTCCTTTTAAGAGCTGGCTGTTTCTAAGAATGCAGTTTGTTTCATCGATGAGGTATCAGCTTGTTATTTGCACAAGGTATTCCGAGTCATTTATTTTAATCCTTTTTATCTGTTCTCTTTGCTGAGGTTCATTTTAACCAGCTAATTAGTTCTGTAAAAATTTGCTTTGTTTGGGTGTATGTGTAACCAGTTTTAAGTTTCTGAGAAGTTTTCAGTGTTTATTGTTCATTATGTTTGATTTTGATTGTCCTTTTCCTTTCTAATTGTAGTTTTTGGCCAGCATTATGCAGAGTGTTGTTTTATTCATTTCGAGCAGTAATATGTATGCTTTTGTTGTTGTTCTGTGCCTTCAAGTTGATCACGACTTACGGCGACCCTATGAATCAGCGACCTCCAGTAGCATCTGTCCTGAACCACCCTGTTCAGATCTTGTCAGTTCAGGTCTGTGGCTGCCTCTATGGAATCAACCCATCTCTTGTTTGGTCTTCCTCTTTTTCTACTCGCTTCCGTTTTCCCCAGAATTATCGTCTTTATAGTGAATCATGTCTTCTCATGATGTGTCCAAAGTATGATAACCTGTTTCATCGTTTTAGCTTCGAATGATAGTTCTGGTTTAATTTGTTCTAACACCCAATTATTGGTCTTTTTCGCAGTCCATGGTATCTGCAAAGCTCGCCTCCAACACCACATTTCAAATGAGCTGATTTTCCTCTTATCCGCTTTTTTCACTGCCCAACTTTCACATCCATACGTAGAGATCGGGAATACCATGGTCTGAATGATCCTGACTTTGGTGTTCAGTGATACATCTTTGCATTTGAGGACCTTTTCTAGTTCTCTCATAGCTGCCCTCCCCAGTCCTAGCCTTCTTCTGATTTCTTTATTGTCTCCATTTTGGTTAATGACTGTGCCGAGGTATTGATAATCCTCGACAAGTTCAATGTCCTCATTGTCAACTTTAAACTTACATAAATCTTCTGTTGTCATTATTTTAGTATTTGTTGATTGCATTGGGCTGCAATAAAAATTCCTATTTGCACTTTCTGCTTTCTGCTGGTTTGGCACCTTGAGCGTTTTCCTCTCTGTGGCTGGAGTGTAATGCTGACGATGCCTCTTTGAGGCATAGGATGTTGGCAGGCCCTATCTTTCTTTTTTGGGGTATGTGTCAGAAATTGTTGTTCATATTAACTTTGTTGTGGAAAAAACCTCTCGATATTTCTGGATGTTTATGCACTTTTAAATTATATGCCTATGATGTGGAGACTAACAGATGGACAACAGAAGAGGATCTGGTGAGCGCTTAATGATTGCAAAGAGGCTTATTTTTCAAGGCTGGAAAGATAAACGCCCACTGTCCATGACTCAGTGGTCTGAAGATCTTACTGCCTTTTCTGCATTTGAAAGGATAGCTCATAACTGTCCATTTCATTTGGATATGTATTTGGATCTATATATGATCGATTGGCTATTCTTAGTGTTAGTGTGAACTGACGTTCTTTCTTTTTTCCTTCTCTTATAATTGCAATAAAAATGTTGCGGAGGAAAACAGCTCTGTTTAAATGCAAACCACTTCATGCCAGTACAGCAAGCCCCTTTGAAGGCCTGCTTCCATCGGCAATCAGCTGATTGGCACTGGGAGCCTGCCTTCAAAGGACTGGAACCACCTATCAGCTGATCGGCAGTTACTGTGGTCCCCTTTGGACTTTGACAGGATATCATTATGATGGCAGGTGATTGACAGAGGGGTGGTCCCACCTGTCTGTCAAAGTTGGCCAGTGGAGAGTAGGGATTCAGCCCTTGGCTGGATCCAACCCTCCACTCCTGCTTTAAAGTTTAATTGTTGCATCAGCTGTCCTCACTCAGGACCAGCTCTTCTCTGAACCATAAATGTATAGTGAGAGGTATTAAGCCACATGAGACAAGCCTCCCTCCTCTCTGCCACAGCTCTTTCCCACACCAACACTACCCAGGTCCAAGCCCACTGATTTTCATATTGCCTTTAGGTATCAGGGAGTAGTTTCTGCAAAGATAATGTGGAAAGGGGAACTTCAGTTCAGTTGTTACCAGGAATGCATGGAACCTTCTGTAAAGCCAGGCTGGGGAATGGGATCTGGTCAGCAAGCTGGATCCGTACCTCCCCCACCCCCTGTGGGCCACCCACCTTTCAATCAGCTGACACCATTAGGACATCAGGTCCTCTCTCTGGACTGCCTTCAAGTCAATTCTGACTTATTGGCGACCCTATGAATACGGTTTTTCATGGTAAGCGGCATTCAGAGGGGGTTTACCATTGCCTTCCTCTGAGGCTGAGAGGTAGTGACTGGCCCAAGGTCACCCAGGGAGCTTCATGGCTGGGTGGGGATTCGAACCCTGGTCTCCCAGGTCATAGTCCAACACCTTAACCACTACACCACACTGGCTCTCAGGCAACAGCTTCAAAAGAGGTCATCAGGTAACAGCTTCAAAAGAGGTTGCTGTAAGCGCCAGTGTAAAGTTTTGTTGGACCAGGTGCCGCTTGCAGACTTCCCATTGGGACATCTGGCTGGCCACTGTGAGAACGGGATGCTGGACCAGATGGGCCACTGGCCTGATCAGCCAGGCTCTTCTTATGTTCTTATGTTCAGAATGGAGTCATTCCACTTTGCCAATGTGGGTGGCCAAAGGGTGCTAACTAACCGTGGGCACAAGGTAGGCAAAATTTAGTGGTAGTCAGTCGGACTAATTCCACAATCCTGGGCATGTTTACTCAGAAGTAAGTCCTACTGAGCTCAGTAGGATTTACTTGCAAGTAAATGTGCTTAGGATTACAGCCCTAAAGATGTTTTATTTTAGCTGGGTCATGCCCTGTTGTTTTAACCCCTGAGCCAATCTGAGCTGACACTCCCTCCTCTTATGCAGAGTTAAACCATGGAACTTGCTCCCACCAGAGGCAGTGATGGCCACCAACTTGGATAGCTTTGAAAGAGGATTAGACAACTTCATAGAGGATGAGGCTATCAACGGCTACTAGCCATGATGGCTATGCTCTGCCTCCATGGCTAGAGGCAATATGCTTCTGAATAACAGTTGCTGAAAACTGCAGGAAGGGAGAGTGCCCTTGCACTCGGGTCTTGCTTGTGGGCTTCCCATAGGCATCTGGTTGGCCGCTATGAGAACAGGATGCTGGACTAGATGGGCCACTGGCCTGTTCCGGCAGGGCTTTCCTTATGTTCCCATGTTCTTATGGCTTCCAACTGCAGGGCTGTGTGGTGATGTTATTTCAAACATTTCTAAGGTCATTTCAGGCAATAACAATAATATATATATCAAATGCAGCTGTGTTGAAAAAAATAAAAATAAGCCCCAACAGAAATTAACCTTAAACTCTATTTCTGGCCTGCAAGAGGTTGAAGAAATCTTGCAGGCAGCAAGCAAAAATGCAGGGTTGACAAATGAGTCCATTTACAGTCCAGATTTCAGACACCTTGTCCTTAGTCACCAATGACATCCAATTTGTCCCTCTCTCTCTCTCTCTCTCTCTCTCTCCCACACACACATGCGAGCATATACACCCCCACCCCTTACCTCTGTGTTACTTTAAGCCTGAGGTTAAGACTTGCGACTGCTCCTTGCCAATCTGATTCCCCTAAAGGACCTATCTGTTTTCTATTTAGAAGAAAAACAAACAATAAATAATACTAATACCAATACTACTACTACTACTAATAATAATAATTTGAAAAAAATCAATCTCTTCAGGAACAACAGAAATTACCCAAAATTTAGACTATGCTAACCCTGCTGCCATTACATTTGTGTGAAATAGGTTAGTCGCTGTCAGGACAAAAAGAGAGTTTGCAGGAAAAAGCTATAAAAAGCAAATGAAACACACACACTCAAACACACACACACACACACAGAGCATTTTACCGGCCACCACACTATCACTGTGGGTATATACTACACAGGGACATCTGTCAGTGTTAATCAATACATGGTGTGTTAGTCATGGATGATAAATTTGAAAGGGATTATAACAGTAAACAGTGATCAATAGAGACTTTGCTGGAGGAGACAGGGAGGAAGAAACTACCTTAAAAATGTTACAAGGTTAATAAAATAGGGTGGTCAGTCTTAAACAAAAACTCCAGCGAGACCCACTTATTTCTCCCTTTCTCCTGCAAGGGGAAGAAAGGAGGTGAAGAAGACAGTAAGGAGGAAAAAAAGAGGGAGGGAGAGAGGGAGGAGGGAAAGCAAGAACCAAAAACCAAAACAAAAACAGCAGCAGCAACAACAACAAAAAAACAGACCCAGCAATTTTCACAAGGCAATTGCTACTAAAAGGGCACATTATTAATTTAGAGCATATTTGCTGATCCCTCTGTTTGGAAGTCACATTCTCCATTAGCACTGAGTGGGAGATGGTTTGCTGGCTGGGAGCTGGCATCCCCGAAGCCCCAGAGAACCACATTTGCCTTTTTCTTTCTTTCTTTCTTTCTTTCTTTCTTTCTTTCTTTCTTTCTTTCTTTCTTTCTTTCTTTCTTTCTTTCTTTCTTTCAGTATAGTTTCCTCTCCTTGCCTACTCCTGACTTCACCACAGGACCATGACTGATCAGGATGTTGCAAACAGTGACATACTTCCTAACCAAGAAATTTATCCAGGGATGCCAAGATTTTTTTTATTTTTATTTCCTTAAAAAATGTGGAGAGTTCCCACCATTCACCCACAGATGACTAAAACGATCCGTCTTGTCACCAAGGGTCGTAACCAGAGGTTACTGGAAGCATATGCCATGAGCTTGGTTGCTGACGCGTCTGCAGGCAGATCCTTTTTTTTTTTTTAAAGTATGTATATATTTATATGAAAAGTAATCCTGCCATATCAAGCGTTTATCCAATCCCTCTAGAATCCCCTTAGATCTTGTCTGTTTCCAAGATCTTTGAAGCTACAGCTCAGGATATATATATATATATATATCTCCTGTTGACCTTTTCATGTCCTTTCTGCCACAGTGTATAAACCATAAGCAGATATATGAAGGCAATTTTTAGTGGTGCCACTTGTATCTGAGTGATTGCACACACTTTACGTCGCCGGCCTGCCAACCTTCCAACCTTCCTGAAGATCTCTATTTCTCTTCAAGGAACTGCAACAGAGGTGAAAGGAAGTTTAACTGCTTCTAGTCTCTGATGGACACAAAGCCCTGGGGCAGGCGTGGGGAGGAGAGGGGATGAATAGGTGTAAGAACGGTGAGGGCAGGACAAAGGGCCAGGATGCCCAACGAAAGTGGCGGTCCACCTGCCAACAATTTGGGGCACGATGGGCAAGGGTGCAAGAGTATGTGTATTGAGGTCCTTTTTGGAGGGGTTGGGGAAGAGCATCATGTCACTGTTTGTTCATCTTGCACGAGGATGACTGAATAAAATGTATATAGAGGTAGAATTGCTAGATGCAAAGGACGACAGAGCTCCTGTGCCATTAATAGCCGAAGAGGGGATTTTGGCAGGTGCAACTTGTCACATGGAGGAAGACAAGCTACAGTCTTTAACCATAAAATATAGGAGCCCCGTTTCTTCTGTTTTTGCATCTGACCAGCCTATCAACAGCATGCTAGGAGAGGTACAGAAATACCACCACCACCACCATCCCTACTACTACTACTACTACTACTACTACTAAATGCTATTCCTCTCCCACGGACTCATCGTCTGGATTAGATCTCTCGGGAATGCTTTGATTTGGATTCCTGCATTGAGCAGGGGGTTGGACTTGATGGCCTTATAGGCCCCTTCCAACTCTACTATTCTATGATTCTAAGATTAGATTTAATGTTTATATCCTGCTTTTCTGTTAAAATAATGCTAAACAGTTTACAATATAAAACAAAAATAACAAACCAACGTATAACATGCCTTTAAATATGTTTTTAAAGACGTCTTGCTTTAATATGTTTGAAAGTCTTTTGTCTTTAAGATGTTTTAAAGTGCTTTTAATGTGTTTGCTCACCCTGGGCTCCTTCTGGGAGGAAGAGCAGTATAGAAACTTAATGCATAAATAAAATAAAATAAAAAGCTAAAAAACTACTGAATACAACAGAAAGCACGAGATATGAAAATGACATATTCAATATAATAATATCAAGAACAATAATACTGTATGTTCCAGCTGTTGCTCCCCTAGCTGTCCTCAGGAGAGCAGTCTCTGAGACTCCATCCTAGATCACCCCCAAATGGTGTCCTCTCCCCTTTGTTGTTGTTATATGCCTTCAAGTCGATTACGACTTATGGCGACCCTATGAATCAGCGACCTCCAATAGCATCTTTTACAAACCACCCTGTTCAGATCTTGCAGGTTCAGGTCTGTGGCTTCCTTGATGGAATCAATCCATCTGTTGTTTGGCCTTCCTCTTTTTCTACTCCCTTCTGTTTTTCCAGTGAATCATTTCTTCTCATTATGTGTCCAAAGTATGGATAACCTCAGTTTCATCTTTTTAGCTTCTAGTGACAGTTCTGGTTTAATTTGTTCTAACACCCAATTATTTGTCTTTTTCGCAGTCTATGGTATGCTCAAAGCTCTCCTCCAGCACCACATTTCAAATGAGGTGATTACATCCCTAGGCATCAGTCCCTCAAATCTGTGGTCTCCTTCAGGCTGCACCGGACATGTCTGGCCTGACAGTCTGTCTTCTCTCCATCTCACACTCCACCAGCATCTCATGTCTACTGTAGCTGCACTAAACAGGGAAGGGGAAAGTAAATATTTCCCCCTCCTCTTTTCTTTTCTTTTCTTTTCTTTTCTCCCTTTGAGGAAAAAGAAGTGGGGGTAGAATAAGAAAAAAACAAACAGAACTAAACTAAATTAATTTACAAATTATAAATTACAATCAGGAGCAGATAAAACATAACTCTGTGTACATAATCAAAATATTTTTTTTTGCCTTATCCGTGTAGTACATTGCAGATGTGCTAAATTGCCTTACCAGTTTGTTCCATATGTTCAGGGAATTGGACTTTACTTTTCTCTTAAAAAAAAATTGTTCTGGTTGGATCTCAATGAATTATAATATTGAAATAATGAAAGAAAAGAAGTTTTGAAATCTCAAAAACTGAAAAAAACCAAAACCAAAAACTAGGGAAGGGTGGGAGAAGATTTCAGGGATTTACAGGCAAAGATGGTTAGTGGAGAACAGGTCACGGGAGGGCCAAGCTAGATAAGATGCTAAGAACCAGTGTGGTGTTGTGGTTACAGTGCCAGACTCGAGCCTGGGAGGCAGTAGTGTAGTGGCAAATTTAGAAGTGCAAGGTCTGTTCATGATAGTCACAGCCACACCCTTTCATAGCCACGCCCCTTCTAAGATTATAGAACAATCTGGCCAGGTTTAAATACCGCTTTCTGCTTCTCTAGCCTTGTTAATGCCTTCTCCAGCAACAACAGATGACTCTAGGAACTAATCAGCATGACAGGGGAGTGTGCTAGCTACTGAGAAGAGTCTTCTCAGTGGCTGACTCACATACCTCCTTTCACTCTGATTGGCTCCAATCAGCAGGAAAGGACAAAGAACCATGTTAGAGGACTCTTTTCAGTGGCCAACACACTCCCCTTTCATGCTGATTGGCTCATCGGATGCTGGAGACATAGGGACTCTGCTGGGGACTAGCTGCCAAAAAAGTAAAGGGTCTAAGACCCCCCCGAGACCCTGGACGACTACACTGCTGTTACGAGACCAGGGTTCCCATCCCACTTGGCCATCAAGCTCCCCCAGTGACCTTGGGCCAGTCGCCGCCTCTCAGCCTAACCTACTATAGTTGTTGTGCGGATAAAAATATTTGCCTCCTTGGAGGAAAAGTGGGATATAAATGTAATAATAAATTAAATTAATAAAGCCTAAACAAACAGGAGGTCACTTTCATTGGGGCAGCAGTGTGAGAAGCTTGCATTGGGAGCCTCTCTTTGGGACTAATGGCAGTTTTGGGAGATGACTGTCAGCAGGATCATGGTGGGGAGAAAGGGCTGACCCTCTCGGCATGCTGCAGTCCAGATGAAAATCGGGGTGGAGTGGGGAGGTTGCACCTGCTAATACTTGTTTTGGGAAAAAACACTCAACAACCTCAAAACCAGCACCTGACATGGTTCATAAAGATGAGTTGAGCACCACATCTACTTTTGCCCTGAAGCTCTTGTTACGAGGCAGGGCCATGGAGCCTGCTAAACTACAGTTCCCACCCCCCACCCCCCACCTAATGGTATGGCTGGTTATGCTTTCCCACGAGGTTTTGTGCGAAGAGTAACAAGGGCAGAAATTAAGATACAAACTAAAGCTACGGCATAAATGTTCTGCATAATTGTTATCTTGTTCTTTGGCAAATTTCCCTCACCCACAGTGAATCCCATTGTTTGTTAGGAGCCTTAGTTTTTCAGGGTCAGTTAGAGATACACACACACATACACAACATCACCAGACTTTCATACCCTCCTTGGCAGGAGGGGGAGAGAGGAAAAAAGTATTTTAAAACTGAGGCTTGAAGGTAGAAAGAGGGGGGAGGAGAGGAAGAAGGAGAAAAAGGGGGCTGAGGAACATCAGAGCTCCGACACACGTGTACGACGCTCTCAAGGAACGCATCAAGGACTGCAGGGACAGAACCGGGGAGACTCTGGGTCTCGGTGCAAAAACCTTGAGATCAAGAGATTCCTTCCTGGTTTGGGATCAGAGCTCTTCCACATAGCTTCAGCTGTATTCAGCCGCCCATTCCGGGCATAGGATAGGTAAACTCTCCTACCTTTCACCTCTTATAGTAATAGGGTCCTTTGATTTCTTTAGTTTAAAGTTATGAATGGGTTAGGATATTAATGATAAATGCTGCCACGCACCCAAGTAATTCTGTAATGCTTTCCTACTCTTTCTCTCAATAAAAATCAAGCTTTGCTTTATTTTGGTTTGGACCTGCATTTATTGGGTTAAATATCTACACCATTTAAGCACATTTCAGGGCAAAGCGCTTGTTTTTATCCCTAGCAAAAGATCCCCTCCTCTCAAGGAGGTGTGTTTCATGGGACATGAGGGTGGCAAATGCACACACTCAGGTTCCCAACAGCACATGTCGTAACACTCTTCAAGAAAAGCCGTGCCTCAGATCTCTCTCCCAGTTCCAGAGAACCTGTGTGAGGGTGCCTCCTTCATCTCTGACCCTCTCATCCCTTTGGCTCCTTAACTCAGGACCATTTTGCCTTCCAATCTGTATCCCCCTACCTACTACCACTGTGCACAGTTCCTTTCTCCAGGGTAAGCAAAGTTCTCGATTATTCGTCTGTCTTCCCCTTTCCCCATTACAGCACCCACTTCTAGGACAATGGAGGTCCCCCCATTCCTTTCTTTCCTCCTCAGTTTTTACCTCCCAGCTTCTGGGAGGCGGGAAGCCTGTGGGAGGCAGAAGCAGATTTTTCTGTATGTATCTGGACAAGAGAACTGAAGCGCCCAGGCCCTTGGCAAGAGACATGATCCTCTACCCCACTGAAAAAACTCTAGTTTTTTCAACAACAACAACTAACTGGTTCCTGGCAGAGCAGAAAGGATAGTGGATCATGGATGGTACTGGCTCCAGGGCTCAGCTCACTGGCCCTTCCAAACAGCAGCTACCCAACCTTGCCATGGTGTTAGCTACGGAGTGCTGCATCAGATGGAATTTGAGTCTCACCAAGGGAGGCAATTCTTAGGTTCATAGAAATTGGCTCACATCTGGAGCACTCTGTGTCTAGGATGGCCATGTTCCTTCTCCTCTGCATTCACACAGTCTGTAGATATAGGCCAGGCAGAAAGTCTTGTGACTTTCCCTGTTTCTCAGAGCTGTCATCTACGCTGCATGGACAGCCAGCTGACTGGTTCCCAAAGGATCCTGTGCACTACACAGACCCTCCTTCACCTCCCCTATGGCAACTAGGGATAGGGATGGGGGAGAAATTTGATTCCCTTCATATTTTTTAATGCGACCCTACCTAATTTGGACTTCCTGAATCAGTACAGGAACTGGAACGCAGCTATCCTTTGAAAGTTGCACATCTCAGAATTTTGAGATATAGCTCTCCAGCCAAAAAAATGTGCATAAAAACACCTGTATTTGGGTGTGCATAAAAATGCATATATTGTGAAAAATAACATAGAAAACTGCATCCTTTTAGGGAAAATTGCCTGCAGAAATTAAAAGAAATATGCACTAAAAAGCTGAAGAATTTTCACGAGGGCGTTTTTTAAAACAAATTCACCCACTGACACAGAAATGTGTCAAATGGAAATTAAGAATGGAAGGATAAGCTGGAGCTGACAGCCATCCATCCTAACTCTTGAGTGAAGGTCATCATATCTACCCACTGCCCTTATTATTTATTTATTTATCAAATTTATATCCCGCCTTTCCTCCCGAAGGAACCCAGGGTGGCAAACATTGACAAAACAATTTTACCAGAAAAACGTATTAAAAGCACTTAAAAACACTCCAGAACAATTTCAGTTAAAACATTCTAAAACACAATTAAAAACATTTTAACGCACAGTTAAAAACATTCTAAAACACAGCTAAAAACATTCTTCTGGTTGCCAGGAACAACCAGCCATCAAATGCCGTGGTAAATAGGAATGTTTTCAAATTTCTCCTGAAAGTTAATAGTGATGGAGACAGGCACACCTCATTGGAGGGCATGCCAAATGGGGAGCCACCACTGAAAAGGCCATCATGAGTTAGCACCAACCGGGCAGCGCTCGGGGGTGGCACCACCAACAAGGCCTCACCTGCCGTTTGTAGGGTCTGAGATGGGTGCTCTTTTACATAATTGGGTCCCAAGCCATTTAGGACTTTATATGCTAGTGCAAACACCTTGAATTGGGCCCAGTAGGTCACTGGCAGCCACTTTCAGGACTGGTCCCATTGGGCTGCCCCACTTACTAGCCTAGCTGCCACATTCTGCACTAGCAGCAATCTGGACTACCTTCAAGGCCAGCCCCACATAATAACATTACAGTCGTCCAGATGTGAAGTCACCAGACCATGGACAACTGAGGCCAGGCTATTCTGGTCTAGGAACAGCCATGGCTGGTGAATCAGACTCAGCTGGGCATAAGCGCTCCAAGATACAGAAGCCACTTACAACTAGAGACAAGTTGGAATCCAGGAGTGCTCCCAGTCTACGACCCTGTTCCTAATTATTATGTTCCAGCTGTCTTTGGGGTCCTGCTGGTTCTCTAGCACTGTGCATGTAGAAGGGATACCATCCAAAAAATGAGAGAGATGGGAATGCCATAGATGGTGTTTGGGGAATCTGACATCTTCCATCTGGAAGAGAGAGCCCCAAATTCCCCACCCCTCTTGGAAATGCAGGAAGGAAAAGGCTCCCTAAATGCAGTGTAAAGGGATTGCCACATAAGCAAGAAGTGGACCAGTCCATTTCCCTTGCTCGGTGTGCATGTGTGGGATTATTGTGAAACCATTTCTCTCCCTCTGCCTGATTTGCATGCTTGGGGCATTGTGACATCAGCAGACTGTAGACCTGTTGGGCAGTCCTTTCTCATCTGCCTAATTGGGATAATTAGGAAAGGTATTGAAAATAAAACAACCGATATCATAATGCCGTTGTATAAATCTATGGTGCGGCCGCACTTGGAATACTGTGTACAGTTCTGGTTGCCTCATCTCAAAAAGGATATTACAGAGTTGGCAAAGGTTCAGAAGAGGGCAACCAGAATGATCAAGGGGATGGAGCGACTCCCTTACGAGGAAAGGTTGCAGCATTTGGGACTTTTTAGTTTAGAGAAAAGGCGGGTCAGAGAAGACAGGATAGAAGTGTATACAATTATGCATGGCATTGAGAAAGTGGATAGAGAAAAGTTTTTCTCCCTCTCTCATAATACTAGAACTCGTGGACATTCAAAGAAGCTGAATGTTGGAAGACTCAGGACAGACAAAAGGAAGTACTTCACTCAGCGCATAGTTAAACTATGGAATTTGCTCCCACAAGATGCAGTAATGGCCACCAACTTGGATGGCTTTAAAAGAAGATTAGACAAATTCATGGAGGACAGGGCTATCAATGGCTACTAGCCATGATGGCTGTGGTGTGCCACCCTAGTCAGAGGCAGCATGCTTCTGAAAACCAGTTGCCGGAAGCCTCAGGAGGGGAGAGTGTTCTTGCACTCGGGTCCTGCTTGTGGGCTTCCCCCGGGCACCTGGTTGGCCACTGTGAGAACAGGATGCTGGACTAGATGGGCCACTGGCCTAAGCCAGCAGGCTCTTCTTATGTTCTTATGTTTACATTGTGACATTAGCAGCTTGTAGGCTAGAGCTGAGGAATGTTTGTCTCTCCAGAAGCTGTTGGACTACAACTGCCATCTTCCCCGACCATTGGTCGTTTTGGCTGGGGTTGATGGGCATTGGAGTCCAACATCTGGAAAGCCGCAGGTTTCCTAACCCTGCTATAGGCCAATCCTCCTCCTCTGCTTGATTTGAATATGTGGTCCGTTGTGATGTCAGTTAAAGCAGGGGTGGGTGGGGAACTTCTTTCAGCCTTAGAGCTGCATTGCTTCAGGGCAACCTTCTGGGAGACCGCATGTCAGTGGTGGGCGGAGACAGAGGTAAAAGTGGGTGGAGCAACTGTTGCGACTCTTGCCTTTGTTCAGTAGGGTACATTCCAGCCCTGCAAAAGTCAGAGGTCCCTACATACCCTCCGTCCACTGGTGGAGTCTATACTCTCCATCCATTAAAGCAAGAGACATTCGCCCAATTCAAGGGCACTTCTAGCCAGGCAGAAGCTCTCAAGGAGGGCATTGAGCAGGAGCTGTGAAGGGTGTGGCCTGGAAAGAAGGGGTGTGGCTTGGGTACAGCCCTGGAAAGGAGAATAAAAGCAAATGCATTTGGGCCTTGGGAACTGGAATCTCTCCGTTTCAGTTCCTCCCAATTTCTCAATCTCAAGCCAAGTTTTTTTCCCCACTCTTAATTTCAGTTCTCTACATTTCCACATCAGTCTGCAATTTTTCTTAAAGGCCCTGATGAAAATTCATTAGCATTTCATGGTGAATTTCTCCTAATACCCACATTTTTTGAAAAGCAATTCTCCCTGATATAATGCATTTTTGGTAGGTTATTTTCTCTAATGTATGCATTTTTATGCACCCTTTTCTCTAATATATCCATTCTTGTACACATTACTTGGCCGGGGAACTACTTTGCAAAATTTGGAGAAGTGCAAATTTCAAAGGGTGGCTGTCTTTCGATTCTCTCATTGTTTCATAAAGTGCGAATTTGGTAGGTTCATCTTTAAATTTGAACCAAATCAAATCTCTTCCCTGTCTCTACCCACCCCTCTCTTATAGTACACAGCAATGAGATAAGACCCAGGCTGTCAAGGTTTCTGCCTTTCATGCTCTTCTGACAAGCAGGTAGGCCCAGCCAGGTAAAAAAGACAAAAAGGTAGGTGCAGAAGGAAAAGGCAAGTGAGGCAAACCAGTTGAGAACAGGAAATGGAAGTTGGGGCTTGTGCCCGCCCACTCACTCGCCCGCCACTCAGCTGCCGCTCACCTTTACTGTTCTAAAGGCATTCCCGGTGGGCATCTGACTGGCGGCGAGCAATTTCCCAAATGAGTGGGTTATCAAGTCATTCAGATAGGTTTCAGTGGTGGCAACAAGATCTTTTGTTTCCTTTTTTTTCCCCTGAGGCAAAAGAGCTCATAATGACCCTGCTTTTTTCTACCTCCAAAGGTATAACATTTAAATTTAGTTCTTTTCAGATATCACCCTGTTAAGCCATTGTTTTACAACAAGAGTAAAAAGTGCCGGGTTCAGCCTTCCGGGGTCTCAAACAGTTCTTGGTTTGAACTGTTGTTTTTGTTCCCTTGGGAAATATGCTATTTGTCCCCTCCATTTCTTTTCTTCGTCTTCTTTTGGTTTTAATTCCATCTCCCCCCCCCCCTTTTTACCTCAGAGGTAGCAATCGCACTGCTATTAGCAAGATGTCTATTACAGCGTCATTAAAAAAGCTATAGTCAGAGCATGGAATGACTCACATCATGGAGGAGTTAATAATTCACTGTAATAAAAGTATAAAGTTTTATGATAAACCACTCTCAGGGGAGTTAAATATAATCCTTAGCGGGTCACACACTGACTACAAAGCTTACATTTGTAATGGTAATTTGAATTTACTACATCACCTTTCGTTTTTAAGCATTTGTGTGTCATTAGACCTTATAAATTGATTTATATGTTCAACTTCAGTATAATTCCACATAGAGGTGCAATAAATTTTATGGCTTGGAGATATGGCATCTAAAACAATTTTTTGGAGGGGTGGGGAAAAATAATTTTATTAAACTAACTTAAACAGAGGTGGTTAATAGCAGCAAAGATGCCACAACCCACAATAAGCTGAGGCTGACAGCTGAGGGCTTGGTTGGTTAATCTGAATGAACATGGGATCCCTTACATTGTTCCATGTACATCTCCTCTTTGCCCATTTAATTTCCCAGTTTTGCTACTCACTAACTGATCCTCAAGGCTTATATTTCTCCCCTGCCCCACTTGCCGCCTTAGATGTCCTTCTCTTTAGAAACTCAGCAGCTCGGCCAATCCCAGCCTACAGAAGCCTTTAGGATCAGAGCAGCTCAGCCAATGTCTAACTCCTCTCTCACCTCAGTGCAACTCATCCAATCACAGCTAGAGCCTTTACCACCACAAAACCCTAGTGTTAGGGAAAAGATAGGAAACACAGAAGGCAGATTAAAAAGAGGGAGGGCAGAACAAGAGAAAGGGAAGGATCATTTTAGATAGCGCTATTCCTGGCAGCATCTTCTGGAATGGGGCACTAAAGGTCTTGGGGTTCCTGTTGCTAACTGTATCCCATGCTTAATATTTCAGTGGAATATTTTTGAAGACCTGCAGAAAAAAAGAATATTTAAGACGTGCCTGTTAGGTTTACCTTCAGCTACCTGGATGCTTGAGGGTGCTTGTTTGCATAGACAATTGTTCTTTCAAAGTAAGTTTTGTTAACTACAGCAAGGCTAAGCTTCTGACTATCATGCTTTCAAAATATCCTCTGTGTCCTGTTACCAGGCATTTCCCGACAGCCACGTTCACATCGGTGAGCATTGTATATTCTCTCTAGATCAGTATTCTTTTCATTTGCTCATACTTATGTGCTAAGCCTCCAACATTGTTTTTATATTTTAATCTCTTTGCCCCAATCCATTTCCTTACCAAATCTTGCAAAATTGGTCACGGCGAAATACATATACAACTCAGTCTCTACAAAAAGCTTCAGTGAAATACACACACTCTTTGTTTCAAACCCACCTTTTTTCCTCAAGACGCTTCAGCCCTTATCCTAAATTGAACTAAAGCTAAAACTTATTCAAGTTTGCTCACATTGCGCTCATCTTTATATCTGCTCAGATTCAGTTCTTGTTGGTGGCAGCTGGTGGCTCTACGTCAGTGGGACAATGGAATCGCCCTGAGTTTTAGTCCAAACTTTCAAGAAGCGGTCCAGTCCTTGTTATCCTTGATTAGGAATGGTGGCAAAATTTGGTTTGGTTCATCTTTCAATGAGAATATACATAATCTGCACTTTCTGAGACAATACATGAACTGGAATGTGGCTAGAAATGTCCACTTCAAATTTTCCAACTCCAAAATGTGTACAAAAATCCATATACAAGGGGTAAGTGGACATAAATATGTGTGCATTAGTGAAATCAGCATAGAAAAAATGCAATATATTAGGAAGAAACGCTTGTAAACATATTTGGCAAAAGTGTGTACAAAAATGTGTATATTAGGAGGAATGTGCACTAAAATGCTGACAAATTTTCCTAAGGTCTTTTTTTTTTTTAAGAAATCCCCAGACAGATGCAGAAATGTGGCAAACTGAAGTTCAGACTGGAAAAAGGAGAAAGTGAGAGAAACCAACTTTGTCCATCTGTATTCTGGACACTCTCACCCTTTCATTTTTTTGTCTCCCCAATTTGTCAAAGTGTAGACTGTAAGCTCTTTGGTGCAGAGACCTACCTTTATTTCTTCCAACACTCTTTCAAGCACCACAGACAGACAGACAGATAAACAGGTGTGAGCAGCTCACCCTGCCATGCTTTACCCAACTGATTAGTCCTCCTTTCCTTGTGGAAATAAAATAAGGTGATGTTCAAAGTCTCTGACTAGAAAGCACTTGATAAACTTTAAAGTCTGGTTTTCTTTTTTATAAAGAAAAAAGAAAAAAAAAGAAGCAGCCAAGAAAAATGGTTTTAAATAATCAAGTGGCTTTTTAATGCTGCTCCCTTTTAAAGCTGGTGTAATTTCAGCACTGATCTTCCAAAACCTTCTGTCTAATCCTGTGCTGTGAGCTTTCCCATAACAAAACTTTAAAAGATCCTTCCTCTCCCCAGTGGGCAGTTATCATTGTATTCCCCCATTGCATTTGCACATTAGCAAAGCTTTATCCTATCATCATACACAGCTTTTTGTTTTCTTTTGTTTTGAAAGCATTGAGGTAACTCTCAGGTGGCCTCTAACAAACACTGAGTGGGTGTGTCACTTGCTAAATGACCTAGCCAGCTGGACAGGTTTAGGTACAATTTACTGGAAATGTATTAAGTGTGCCTTGGGAAATGATTCCTTCAAATGTTCCCACTGCCGGTGCAACACAGATTAAAACCTTGGCAAGAATCGGAAGAAAAATTAAATAATAATGACATTTGGAAAGGAGTTGGGCGGGGGGAGATAGAATGAAAAAGTGCCTTGATGTTAGAATAAAGTTGCCGGCTCTTGAGCAAATCCAAATGCAGACACTGAGAGGGTCACTGAAATGCTTGGAATGCTACGCTGGCCATGAACGGAACGTTGCCGTGCTAGGCGCTGGACTGACACTGACGCTCGTTCTGATTTAGACATTTCAAATAGAGTGAGGAAAGAAAGCGAGTGATGCCAATTGGCGACTCTCCTTAAAACACGATGGGACTTTATTTTGGTTTTATAGGAACTCATTGGAGGGGTGAAGGCCATACGAAGGATGCTTTTAGATTAAAGACCATAGCTAAGGGGTAGAGCATTTGCTTTGCATGCAGAAGGTCCCAGATTCACTCCCAGCCATCTCCAGGTAGACCCTCATCTGAAATCCCAGAGAGCTGCCACCAGTCAGAGTAGTCAATACTGACCAAGATGGACCAATGGGCTGTATTCAACTAACTCATTGCACTAGCAGAACCCAGCTAAAGAACTCCTGTTTATGCAGCAGGGCTTACTCCTCTCCTTCTCCTGTGTCCTCCCCATATCTGCTCCAGAGGGTCAGGAGAACCCTCAGAAGAGCAGTTTGGAGGAGGGGATGAGAGATCGTCCCATCAGGCAAACAAAAATACTTGTGTTGACTGATGGAACAATCTCCGTAGTCCTACACTTGAATACAACCTGATGGGCTGACTCAGTCTAAGGCAGGTGCCAAGGTTCCTATGGTCAGGAGATGGGGGAAGAGCCCTTGTTCGGTGGTAGAGCCCTTGCTTTGCATCACTGAGCTAGCAGCCTTGTTGTAGGTGTAGGTATTGGGGCAGGTCTTCATTCCCTCTCTATGTGGCCTCGACCGACAGCTCGCTGGGTGACCATGGGCCAGTCACAGTCTGTTAGCCTACGCTACCTTACAGGGTTGTTGTGACATAAAATGGAGAGGGGGGAACCATGTACACTACTTTGAGCTCCTTGGAAGAAAGGTGGGATATAAATGTAATAAATAAAATGAACAATAAAATAAATAATAAGTCTGGAATGAATGCAGCCATGGCTAGCCGGGTAAAGGTAAAGGTGTCCCCGCACTTATAGTGCGAGTCGTTTCTGACTCTTAGAGTGACGTCTTGCAACATTTACTAGGCAGACCGTATATATGGGGTGGGATTGCCAGTTCCGTCCCCGGCCTTTCTTTACCCCCCAGCATATGCTGGGTACTCATTTAACCGACCACGGATGGATGGAAGGCTGAGTGGACCTCGACCCCTTTTAGAGAAAAGTTCTTCTCCCTCTCTCATAATACTAGAACTCGTGGACTTTCAAAGAAGCTGAATGTTGGAAGATTCAGGACAGACAAAAGGAAGTACTTCTTTACTCAGCGCATAGTTAAACTATGGAATTTGCTCCCACAAGATGCAGTAATGGCCACCAGCTTGGATGGCTTTAAATGACAAATTCATGGAGGACAGGGCTATCAATGGCTACTAGCCAAGATGGCTGTGCTGTGCCACCCTAGTCAGAGGCAGCATGCTTCTGAAAACCAGTTGCCGGAAGCCTCAGGAGGGGAGAGTGTTCTTGCACTCGGGTCCTGCTTGCGGGCTTCCCCCAGGCACCTGGTTGGCCACTGTGAGAACAGGATGCTGGACTAGATGGGCCACTGGCCTGATCCAGCAGGCTCTTCTCTTCTTATGTTCCAATGAAGTACTGCACACTCTCCTGCAATAATGTTGCATTCTTTTGTAACTTTCCGGGAGTTCATTATCGGAGATGCTCATTATAGGCAGGAAAGCGGGCGAGGAGAGAGAAAGAAAGGTGTGAAATGAAATGGGATGTTACTCCCTTGAGAATTTTTGTAAGCCTTCTTGAAACTCCTTTTTCCTTAACATTGAAATTATTTGGACGCTTTGCTTAAGCAGGTACCTATACATTTGCCTCGTTGTTGTTGTTTTTTGCTTTAGGTGACCCACAGGGGCTTGGATGTTTTGCTGGCTTGCTGAAACCCTTTTTGCTTGCTGTGAAATTCCTTGGATATTTCAACAGAGCTGTAAGTGTGTGTGTGTTTGTGTGTGTGTGTGAATGTAATTGTGATTAACAAAGCAGAGGTTTTTATTGTATTAACAAAATGTTTCGGCTTCCGCCTTCATCAGCTGCCAACATACAAATGCTGTTACCAAGGTGGCAGTTATAGAGCTTTGAGGATGGAATGCTCAGAGGGGCCTCCTTTGCAGAAGCTAAGTGATGCTGGTACTGTCCTCCAGGTTCAGGCCATGTGGTGCCAATGTGTCCAGAGAGTATATCCAAAAGTTCTCCCTTTTAGTCAATGCTGCTGGATCTGCTGGCATCTCTATCGCTGTTATAGAAAAGTCCAACAGGCTGTAACCCTCAATGTTAAAGTGCTTTGCAACTGGTTGCTCCACTTTTTTTGTCAAGATTGCCGACTTGTGGTTCCTGAAGCATGTGCGTAGGTCATTTGTGGTCTTTCCTACATATTGGATATGACACCCTGGTCTTTTGCACTCGATGATGTAAACTATATTGCAGGGCCTGCAGGTGATGTTCTGTTTGATGTAATATGTCTTAACTGTCTTATATATATGTATGTATGTATGTATACTTTTGCTTGAGTTGTGAAAGTAGGAATGGGCAAATCCATCTAATCCTGGTCCTTGACACTTTCGCATGCAGGGGTGTAGTGGTCCAGGGTCTCTGGGGGTCTTAGAACTCTTATTTTTTTGGCATGAAAGGGGAGTGTGTTAACCACTGCGAAGAGTCTTCTAACATGCTTCCGAGAAGACTCTTTTAAGTAACTAACACTCTCTCCTTTCATGGCTCCTAGCGATGTCTTTTGTTGTGTGACAAGGCATTAACAAGGATCTTGTTCTTAACCCAGCAGCCAAAAAGGGGTGTATGGCTGTGACTTTCATGAAGGGACCCTGCAGTTCTGAATTTGCCACTATGCTACTGTTCACCATCATTCACCCATAAGTCTGTTCAGGCCTCTTTTCACATTAATCACATGTTTATCTTTATTTTTTTTAGTCGAGATGAATATTTGCATTTAAATAATGTATTTCCTCTTTCAACAAGCATTTTAGGTTGAGACCTATCCCAGTCTGTGTCTGTGTTAGAGTTGCTTAATATGTTTTTTAATGATGTTTTTAACCCTTTTTTAAAGTTGTTTTTTTAAAATGTTTTTAACTCTGTTTTGTTTTACTGTATTTTAAGATCTGTTTTTATGACGTTTTAAAGTGTTTTTTTAGCGCTTTGTTTGCCGCCCTGGGCTCCTGCTGGGAGGAAGGGCGGGATACAAATTGAATAACAAATAAAAATAAATAATTTTTTGAAATGTGTTTCTTCTCCAAATATACCGTTCTAAATGTATTTGATACACCATTGGCGCTTAGAACTACATTAGAGCCTTCTGGAAATGTGAAAGCCTGTAGCTAACTGGCAAAGTACCCCAAATCCCCTTTGTGCCACACCAGGAGGGACAGAGGCATCTCTCTGCCCCTCCCGCTGGGCTCCAGCTGTGTAGTGCTGCTAGTGTTCCACAGGCGGTGCGGAACTCCTGCCTTCATCCACCAAACATGGTGTTCTTGAGGCAGGGAGCGGCAGAAACATTCCACTGCCACAAAGTGACAGCACTGGCCCCGATATGGATCCAAACGCTGCACCAGCTCCAAGTTGGCAGAATGATGTCTCTGCCCCCTCCCGGCCTTCCACCTGGCTGGCATGTGCAGCAGGGTTGTGTGTGAGGTGGTGGACCCCTTGTTGCATTAAGCTCCACTGGGCAGCAGCCAAGGCTAGTGTCTACTCAGAAGTAAATCCCATTGAATGCGATAGGATGCATTTCCCAGAGGTTTAGGATTGCATCCTAAGTTATGACCGGCATGTTAAGCCTTGGAGGTGCAGAACAGATCAGTTCATACTGGAATCCGAAAAGCTCAAATTCCTCTAGGTGAAGGGAGCTGGCGTTGTGTTGCAGGTAGCTGTGGGCTCCCAGTGCATGCCGCGTGCTTTGGGGGGAAATGATTCCACTTTAACGATTAGCACTGAGAGCTTGCCTTCTCTTACCTGCTCAGCGTGTATATCAACCAACAGATACAACATGCTAGCACCCCTTACAGAGAAAATGACCCCTGTAAATGGCTGCCCTCCTGAAATATCCTAATACTTAGGGGTAGTGGAGAATATGAAACAGTAGAACTAGGAGATTTATGCAACTTTAAAGTTGTCAATGAGGACATTGCAGTTGTCAAGGATTATCAATACCTCGGCACAGTCATTAACCAAAATGGAGACAATTGTCAAGAAATCAGAAGAAGGCTAGGACTGGGGAGGGCAGCTATGAGAGAACTAGAAAAGGTCCCCAAATGCAAAGATGTATCACTGAACACTACAGTCAGGATCATTCAGACCATGGTATTCCCGATCTCTATGTATGGATGTGAAAGTTGGGCAGTGAAAAAAGCAGGTAAGAGAAAAATCAGCTCATTTGAAATGTGGTGTCGGAGGAGAGCTTTGCGCAAACCATGGACTGCGAAAAAGACAAATAATATGGGTGTTAGAACAAATTAAACCAGAACTGTCACTAGAAGCTAAAATGATGAAAATGAGGTTATCCTACTGTGGACACATAATGAGAAGACATGATTCACTAGAAAAGACAATCATGCTGGGAAAAACAGAAGGGAGTAGAAAAAGAGGAAGGCCAAACAAGAGATGGATTGATTCCATAAAGGAAGCCACAGGCCTGAACTTACAAAATCTGAACAGGGTGGTTCACGACAGATGCTCTTGGAGGTCACTGATTCATCGGGTTGCCATAAGTCGTAATCGACTTGGAGGCACATAACAACATCAAGGATATCTTGCGCTGCTCTCATTTTTGTTCCCCTTTTTTGCCGTCTCCTCTGTTGCCAGGACTTTACTAAACAAACCCATTAAGCCAACCTGTTTTTTTCTGCCGAAAACACTCAATTTGAAAATAAAAGATAATAACTGACAATATACTTTTGCCGAGTGTTCCATTCTTCACAGATTAAATGATCCTTGCTTGAGATCATCAAAAATAATAAAACCATTAGTAGACTTTGGGACGTAACAGACAATTGGAGAAAAATACTTTCGTCCCAATCAGTGCCTTAATAATAATGGAATCAAACAATGATAACAAACATGCTGATGACCATGATGAATGGAGGGAGTTCTTAGTGATGCAGGAAATTGAAAACGGTCTGAAGAAGGCCTCAGACGAAGGGATGGAACAAAATTGCTCATATTGTTTCATATTCAAGTTTTCTTTTCTCAAAGAGGTAACATGTTTAGTGTCTTTAGCTCAATTCCTCAAATATTTTGCAATTATGTAGGGCTGAAGTCTTCACCACTACCCCAGAGGCTTTGATATTTGGAAGTAAATGGCCCCAAACCGGCTGAAAATCCAGCCGCCACAGTGTTATCTGGGGCCATCAGAGCATAGAACTTCAGACTTTTTCCAGCTCTTACAGGTTACTTATTTCTCTCTGGGCTCAGTTTAAAATGCTGGGGTTTGTTACCCTTTAAAACCTCGACAGAACAATCCAAAGTATAGGCAGCCAGTGTGATTTACGTTGGGGTCCATTATGCCAGTGTAATGTACCCTTATTCATACTCCATTCAAGAGCGGGCATACTGCTGGCTGAGCTGGATTGAGCATGGCATTGGGAAACCAAGCCTTTAGAATAAAGTTTGACTTACCCTTTTTGCCAGTGAAACTTCTGCCAGGTTTCCAGGTCACATGACTGAGCTGAAAGTGGTTTGGAATAAGGGTATGTCTCTCCCCTGCCCTGACCCACCCCTGCCATACCCCCGGGATGCCCCTTTTTCAGGACTTACCCTGGCCTCAGCTCAGTCGGCTTCAGCTGAGCGTGTTGAGCCCTTGCTGAAATGGGATAGATGACGTATGCCGGTGTATCTCCAGCGGAGCCAGGATCAGGGACTGTAGCTGGCTAATGCTCCAGCTCCAAACTTTGCTCATCCTGGTGGATCTTGGGTTTGTCTTGGTCCCTTAAGGGTCTAGGGCCAGATTATCTCAACAGCCATCTTCTACCATACAGACCTGCATGAGTATTAAGAGCATCCTCAGAGGGCTTGCTCTCAGTCTTGCACAGTTAGATCAGAGGTTCTTGCACTCGGGTCCTGCTTGCGGGCTTCCCTCAGGCACCTGGTTGGCCACTGTGAGAACAGGATGCTGGACTAGATGGGCCACTGGCCTGATCCAGCAGGCTCTTCTTATGTTCTTATGTTCTTATGAGGTAGGGTAAACACCAGTCCCTGGGGTCAAAGCCCTTTCTGAGAGAAATGGAAATTGACAGATTGGACAATCTGTCCATCCCTACCTGAAGAATGACCTTCTCTCATGCAAGGGTGCCTACGTGTTGATATCCTTCCAGCAGGGCTGTGGAGTCGGTATGCCAAACCTTCGACTCCGACTCTATTTTTCTACTGTCCGACTCCGACTCTGATTCCTTCGTAAATGGCAAATGTATATTAACTAGTAATAACAAATGTACAAGGCATTTCATCACTGCCACATGAATCATAGATTGATAGAACATAAAATATATTTATTTGATTAAAATTTCTGAACAAGAAAACTTTCCTAAATTCCTTGGAATGTTTTTATTCTGAAGTCGGAGTCGGTACATTTCTACCGACTCCGACTCCACCCAAAATTGCTTCTGACTCCACGACTCCGACTCTGCAGCCCTGCCTTCCAGAGAAGGTTCCTTCTCTCTGTCCTGACAACATCTGATGTGCTTTTGGTGGGAACCTGGGAAAGGCTCGGCTAGTTCCCTCACCCATGTCCTTTTGCCGATAGGCAAAAACCTATTTTTGCTTAAACAGACATTTGTCCCATTGAGTTGACTTGCCTCACTTTGTGTTTTAATCGTAACTTTCATGTTTTAAACCGGCTGCCATTGTCGAACGTTTTAATCTGCTTTTCTCTGATTGTGGTATCACTTTTTCAGCGGCAATATCTGCACGTTACAGGAACCTGTACACAGGCACAGATGTACTGTGTGTGCATGTGTGTACGCATCGATTTTAACAGTCAACCCAGGGACTGGACCCCTCAAAAATGTGGAGTACCAATTGTGGGTGCTGCTGTGCTTTGCCTTCCCCCAGGCACCTGGTTGGCCACTGTGAGAACAGGATGCTGGACTAGATGGGCCACTGGCCTGATCCAGCAGGCTCTTCTTATGTTCTTATGTACCTGGGTATGGTCATCTTCAGCATTCTTGTGTTCTTGCTTATCACGCTGTATAGATCAGTCAGTTTTTATGCTGTATCACATTGTTGTTAACCACCTCCGGCATTTTATATAAGTGGAGTCCACTCTGGGTTTCAGTCCAAACTGACTCTGAAGCACCATGGGCAGCTCCTTGAAAGTTTGGACTGAGGCCCAGAGTGGATTCTGCTGCCCTGCTGACAGGGAGCCACCAACCGCCCCTGCAAGTAGAGGACAAATTTAAGTGGTGGAGGAACTTTGGGTGTTTTATGGCCTTTTTGCAGGCACAAAAGTAGAGAATTTGAGCCTAGCGTGTTTGAAGCAGAGCTTGGAAAAGTTACTTTTTTGAACTACAACTCCCATCAGCCCAATCCAGTTGCCATGCTGGCTGGGGCTGATGGGAGTTGTAGTTTTAAAAAGTAACTTTCCCAAGCTCTGGTTCGAAGTGCTGTGATGTAGGTCAGGTGGGCCCTTTGTCATTGTCATTACAACGAGCTGTTCCCAGGTCCCTTCTTTGTTGTGAGATTCTGGGGGTGAGTTGTGATTGGGTCCTGGATGAGAGCCAGGATGATGGATGGAGTCCTGGGTGAGAGCCAGGAGCCTGAGAGGGTGTGTATGTTAGAAGGAGAAGGGACTGATACGGGTTTTATTTATTAGTAATTTGTATTGGTGCAACACTTGTATATGTAATATATATTTTTGTAACATTTGTTGTTTAAGTTTATTTGGTATTATTTTGTATTTTGTAGTACTATAGGATGATTATGTGTGTATATGTTTCTGGTTGCAAACCGCCTTGAGTGCAGTGATGTAGAAAGGCGGTATACAAATTAAAAAATGAAATGAAATATAAAAAAGTGGGGGTATCAAATGTTTAACAGCAGCAGCAGCAGCAGCAGCAGCAACAACACCTACCCTGTGGAATTCCCTCCCCTTAAAAGCCTTTTGAAGACTTTCCTCTTTCAACAAGCCTTTTAAGTTGAGCCTTTATCCCAGTCTGCGTCTGTGTTTTTAACCTGTTTTCTTTAATAAAATGTTTTTAACCCTTTTTTTTAAAAAAAGATGTTTTTAAAGCTTTTTAAAAAAATGTTTTTAACCTTGTTTTGTTTTAATGTATTGTAAGGTCTTTTTATGATGTTTTAAAGTGTTTTTAGCATTTCTGTTTGCCGCCCTGGGCTCCTGCTGGGAGGAAGGGCGGGATATAAATCAAATAGTAATAAATAAATAAACAACAGGAATTCAACTGGTGTATCTGTGCTCATAGAAGGGTTTTCATCCAGCAGAGGCGACAAAAAGGAGGCTCCAGCCTGCAGCCCTCAGTCTCCCTCAAATCAATTCCAGAGAGCGGTGGGGACCACACAGAACAGGATGGAAGGTGGCAGGAGGTTTTGTTGCGATTGCAAACATTGGCTTCACTCAGTGGCAGCTGGAGCCCATTGGGACTGACGAGGCAGAAGGCAGAGAGGCGGGCCAACAGTAGGTGGAGCCAGAGGAAATGTCAGGCAAAGCAGACTCATTCTGGGGTTGCCCCATCCTCCTTCCTGCTGGGTTCTACACGAGCGACACTGAGACTGCAGATGAGGAAGCTGACATTTGCAGATGCCTTTGCCAGACCTAAAGCCCTTCCATGGGCACAAGGGTACCCCCCCAAAAGGGTCAATATTTTTATCATTGTAAGCTACTTTGGGACCTAGATAGTGAAAAGTGAGATATAAATATTTTAAATAAAATAAATTAAGAACAATAAGAGCCACCAACTAGGGTCAGGTGTAAAAGACATACTCTTAGAATTAAAAAATTCTGAGCCCAGGATTAAATTGTGTTTAGTCTTTCCACACAAAAGTTGACTTCTGGTTTACACTGGTTGACACATTATTTCACCAGTATAATTTAGAAGGGGGCAGAAAAGAGTCATTTTATTGTCCTCATTGTTAAAACAGTTGGGGGTCAGAAATCCTTGCCAATCTGTTTCCAATCACCCAGAGTTCTACCAGCAGATCCTGATCTACCTTCTGCCCACCTCTGGTTTAAGCAATGAGTATACCAAATCAAACCGTGCATTTGCCCCTGAGATATTGCAGAGAAAATCTTTGCGAGGCAGGGCATCACATCATGGAAAAAGTGGTTTAGCCGTGGCAGGGATGGAAAACAGAAACGAACTGCCTTCAAGTCGATCCCGACTTATGGCAACCCTGTGAATAGGGTTTTCATGGTAAACGGTATTCAGAGGTGATTTACCATTGCCTTCCTCTGTGAGCTTCATGGCTGTGTGGGGATTCGAGCTCTGGTCTCCCAGGCCGTAGTCCAATACTCTAACCACTACACCACACTGGCTCGGGAAGGATCTGTCAATTTTGGTTCTCTTGCTTTTCCATTTCTCCAGTCTTAAATTCTGTTTACCACATTTCTTCAGCAATCTGCAATTTTCTTAAAAAAGAAAATCATGGAAATTTGTCAGCGTTTCCCAGTGAATTTATCCTAATAAACACGTTTTTTGTATGTAGTTTGACTAATGCACACACTTTCAACTGCCTCACAAAATTTGGATAAGTGCAAATTTCCAAGAATGGCTGTGCTTCAATTCTCATATTGTTTCGGAGAGTACAAATTTGATAGATTCGGCTTTAAATGCAAGCGGAATCAAATTTCTCCCCCATCCCTAAGCAGTGGGTGCATCAGAACACAGACCTTATTAGACCATTGGTCCATTCAGTGAGGTATTTACAGTGAATGGCAGCAGTTTGCCAGGATTTCAGGCAGGGTTCTTTCCCAGCCATACCTGGATTGAATCTGGGGCCATCTGCATCCAAAGAAGAGAATCTGTCACTTAGAATCTTCACCTTGCACAGTTGCGTACCAAACCATAATCAATGCGTGCATTTGCATTTACAAATCACAGCTTTCCCAGTGCATAAATGTGCACTACACTACAATTCCAGCAAGAGCAACCCCATCTCTCCAAGTGATGTGTTTGTGGTCAGGTGAACAAGACTATTTTCGAGGAACATGCACAGGAATGCATCAGTTGCGCATCCTCCAATTCTGGCAAATGGCCAAGAAGAGAAACATGTTTGTTGTGCCAGCTAGGGTATGATTTGCTGGCCAGCCCAAACTTAGTTTTTGGGGGAAAAAACTTTTCCAAATACTTCACATTTGAAACCACATAGATACTTTTGAATTTATATCCCCCCCAATCGTTTGCATCTTTTGAAATGCAGCTGCTGAAGGATTTATCATTTTTAATAATAAAAATAAAACTAGGCATTTGACGGCACTTCAGAGGATCAAGCAGGGGATAGGTTCCATTTGCTCTGTTTCGCAGTGCAGGCCGGCTTATGGAAATGGCAAAGGGTTAAAACGCACCAGCCAAAATGGAACTGTAGTAATTGTCTGGCAGGATGATTTATAGTTTTATTTCAATAGTCCCTAAAAGGCAAGAAAATAAAAATAAAATAAATCATGTTTTTTTTCCTTTTCCTTTTATTGCTATGCTTAATTTTTTCATTAGTTCAATGGTTATGGTCGGCTTTCCAAAACGGTTTAGTTCTTTCTGTTATTAAACAGTCAGCTCATTTCTGCCAAATGTTGAGTATCATTTAAAGCTACAACTGTCATTGGAGGTGGAGCAATTCTGGGCAGGGCTCTGAAAATGATATCCCTCTGTCCCATAACATATGGGGTCACCAGCCTGAGGTGTTCATCGTACATCCCTGCCAGGGCTAGCCAATGTTGTGGTGTGAAGGAAGAGCAATAGACACAGTGATGATGTTTCATCAGGGGTTAATAATGTGTCACCTATGGGCACAACGGCACCCTTGAGCTCTTGTCATGGCACCCATGAAGCTTCTGAGCCCCCCTCTCTCACTTCCCCGCCCCGGACATGAAGTATAAATGGTTACCTTTTCCTCCCCTTGAAAAGTGCATAGAGCTGAAGGAGGACAGTGACACTTTCCCACTTTCTCTTCCAACTCTTTCCGCTTTTCAAGGCTCAGATTAATTCTACTGGATCGGACTTTAACCAGATCCCTTGGGAAAGTGAAGTGTCTCTCTTTCTCTGTGTGCACATTTTCATTCTTCCATCTCTTGTGGGGTGGGGCTGATTTGGGGGAAGGGAGAAGAGAGGTGGCCAAAGGGGGTGATGCCCACAGCACTCACTCAAAAATCCAAATGTGCCCTAAAAAGCGTGGTGACCTCCATGTAGCATGATGGAGTGAATCAAGAGTGAACACCTTTTTCAGGATTGAGGACTGTATTCCCTTGTGGTAATCTGGTTGGGGTCCATGTACAGGGGCCAAAGGGAGGGAAAAAGAAGAAAAGAAAAAAGTAAAAAAGTGATCATAGAATCATAGAATAGTAGAGTTGGAAGGGGCCTATAAGGCCATCGAGTCCAACCCCCTGCTCAATGCAAGAATCCAAATCAAAGCATTCCCCACAGATGGCTGTCCAGCTGCCTCTTGAATGCCTCCAGTGTCGGAGAGCCCACTACCTCTCTAGGTAATTGGTTTCATTGTCATATGGCTCTAACAGTTAGGAAGTTTTTCCTGATGTCCAGTTGAAATCTGGCTTCCTGCAACTTGAGTCCATTATTCCGTGTCCTGCACTCTGGGACGATCGAGAAGAGATCCTGGCCCTCCTTTGTGTGACAACCTTTCATGTACTTGAAGATGCACCTCTTTTCTCTGTCCCTTCCTCTCTCATTCTCTACCTCTCCTCCTTTCATTCATCTGCCTATTTTCCATTCATTCTCTCCCTTACACACACACACCCATTCCCAGAAACATACAAGTACACAAGCCCTCATCCTTTCCCCCTTCATCTCTCTCTCTCTCTCTCTCTCTCTCTCTCTCTCTCTCTCTCTCTCTCTCTCTCTCTCTCTCTCAGGGCTTGGGGGAAGAGGCACACTAAAGGAGTTGAAAAGGCACATCTGGCCCTTGGGCTGTAAGTTGTCCACCTGCAAGAAATTTGATTCAGTTTGCATTTCAAGCCAAACTATAAAATTTGCAGTTTCCAAAACAATATGGGAACCGAAGTACAGCCATCCTTCCAAATTCACACATATTCAAATTTGGCAAGGAAGTTCGCCAACCAAACAATGTTTGCAAAGATGCATATATTTGGTGAAAGTGTGCATAAAAATGAATATCTTTGTGAAAATACCATCCAAAAATGCATTCTATTAGGATAAATTGCTTTCCAAAAAATTGTACATTAGTCAAAACTGCCAACAAAAATGTGTTTATTAGGAAAAATTCACAGTAAAAGGCTGGAGAATTTTCATGAGGATTTTTTTTTAAAAAAAAATTGCAAACTGCATCAGAAATGTGGAGAAGTGAATTTAAGATTGGGGGAGAAAGAGAGATGGAGAGAAGCGAAACTGACAGATCTGTCCATCCCCACCCACCTGTGAAATAAGTGATGCTACACCTTACAGTGGAGAAGGGGGTGTCATTTGTGACAGGAGCCTCAAGCCAAGCAGACCTCATGGTTCACCCTGACTTTGGATGCTACTGATGTAAAGCTGGAATCCAGGGGACTGCGGCACAGCAGCAGGTCATGGCAAACAGCCTTCCCAAAGCATTAACAGTTGCATACAAGAGAAAACTTAAACTGGTGCTGTTTTACCAAACCCTTGCATGACAAAAATGAGTGGGGCTCCCAACCATCAGCTAGGAACAAGAACGTAAGAACAGGCTGGCTCATCAATGGCCCATCTAGTCCAGCATCCTCTTTTCACAGGGGCCAACCAAATGCCTATGGGAAGCCCGCAAACAGGACCAGAGTGCAAGAGCACTCTCCACTCCTGTGGATTCCAGCAACTGGTATTCAGAAGCATACTGCCTCCAAAGGTGGAGGGAGAACATATCCATCATGGTTAGCAGCCATTTATTTATTTATTACATTTGTATACCGCCCCATAGCCGAAGCTCTCTGGGCAGTTTACAACAATTAAAACATAAAAACAAATATAAAAATTTAAAAACACATATTTAAAAGCCAGTTAAAACACATGCTAAAATGCCTGGGAGAAGAGGAAAGCCTTGACCTAGCGCCGAAAAGATAACAGTGTTGGCACCAGGCACGCCTCGTCAGGGAGATCATTCCATAATTTGGGGGCCACCACTGAGAAGGCCCTCTTCCTTGTTGCCAAACTCCCAGCTTCCCTCGCAGTAGGCACCCGGAGGAAGGCCTTGGATGCTGAGCGCAGTGTACGGGTGGGTTCTTGTTGGGAGAGGCGTTCCAACAGATATTGTGGTCCCACGCCATGTAAGGCTTGATAGGTTAAAACCAGCACCTTGAATCGAGCTCAGAAACATACAGGCAGCCATTGACAGCCTTCTCCTCCCTGAATTTGTCTCATCCTCTTTTAAAGCCATCCAAGTGGGTGGCCATCAGTGCCTCCTGTGGGAGTGAATTCCAGAGTTTAACAGTGAAGAATACGAACAAACATAGTCATCAGCACCTTCAGCCCCCATCCTATCCCAAGTCCAAGTCAACTTGCAGTGAGTTGCTAAGAACATTGGGAGTGAAAACAAAGGCGCCAGTGAGCGAACACCGCCAGAGAAGTTCTGCAGGCCTTTCCCGTTCTATATTCTGGAGGTCAGCAAGTTTGAGGTATTACAGCCACTAAGTGAAAATGAAAACTTCAAGAGGCTTGCTGTCTATCACAGGCATCACTAAAGCTTTTTTCAACAATCCTGGGCAGTGAATTATGGAAGCATGGAATTGACTTACACTTCATTTCGAGCTGTAGTCAGTTACTCTGTCAAACACAACAGCATTCAGGAAAAGCCTATAAAAATATATGACAGGCGAAACTGGCAACCTCTAGATCTTTTTTTACATGGCTAGAACGTTTAAAATATAGCTGTGCCCAAATGGACTCTCTAAACTCCCCACCCCATTTGTGGGCAGACCAATGGAGGAGGGGAGGGAGGGCATTTCACCAAATTTTTCCAGGGGTGAAAGAATTCTCAAACAATTTCTCAGGGGTGGGGCACGCCCTTGACAGTGGCAGCAATGCATTTTCCTTTCCCCTGTGGATTCCCCCTGTCTTGTTGCAAAATCCAACAGCATTTTGGTGGCAGGCTGGGGACCATTTTGCAGCCTCCAGAGCATTATTCTGGGGCATTGTGTGTGTGTGTGTGTGTGTAATTTGCATCTGGCACCCCAAAATAAAATAATAAATGGAAAGAGAATATTTAGAGAAAATTAAGAACATAAGAAGAGCCATGCTGGATCAGACAAAGGGCTCATTTGGTCCAGCATCCAACTCTCACAGTGCCTAACTAGATGCCTATGGGCTTGTTCACATGTTACAAGGGACACAGATACAGGCTGTCTGTATACACACAGAAGTGCTTGTGTGAAAGAGGGTACACCTTCCGACAGCTCAGTTACTGAATGCACAGGTACACAGACTGTACGCTCATTGAACATGACATGTGAATAACTACACGTGGACAGCTCAGCTGGCTGCATATGCCGATTGTACACTGGTTGAGTGGAATGTGTGAATAGGCCTTACGGGCAGCTTGCAATCAAGATCTGGGAGCAACAGCACTCTTCCTGCTTGTAATACCCAGCAAATGGTATTCAGCGGTATGTGTCCTGTGACACTTCAGGGAGTACAGAGCCAGCATGGCAAGTAGCTGTTGAAAGCCTTATTCAATTCTGCAAAGTGGTCTTTTTCTAGGGGCTGAGGGTGGGGAAGTGGAAACAAAGGAGAATCATCCAGAAATGTCCTCAGAGAAATGCATTTTGAGATATTTGGGCTCAGCTCTGCTTTGAGAGCATTGTGCTGACTTGAAGGAAAGGAGACTAAGGCATTACTTTTGAGAGGAATCAGCCCTGGCCCCTACTGTTAGGGGCTGAGAGCTCGCCTCTAGAAACAGATTTGGGGCTGCCTTTGAAGACGGTTCGGAAACTGCAGCTTGTGCAAAATGCAGCGGCCAGATTGGTAACAGAGACCAGACGGTCCGAACATATAAAACCGATTCTGGCCCACTTGCATTGGCTGCCTGTATGTTTCCGAGCTCACTTCAAGGTGTTGGTTTTGACCTATAAAGCCTTACACGGCTTGGGACCACAATACCTGATGGAATGCCTCTCCCGATACGAACCCACCCGTACACTACGTTCAAGATCAAAGGCCCTCCTCCGGGTGCCTACTCCAAGGGAAGCTCGGAGGGTGGTAACAAAGGAGAGGGCCTTCTCAGTGGTGGCCCCCAAATTATGGAATGATGTTGGGGACAAGGTGCACCTGGCGCCAACACTGTTATCTTTTTGGCGCCAGGTCAAGACTTTCCTCTTCTCCCAGGCATTTTAGCATGTGTTTTTAAATTGCTTTTTAAAAACGTGTTTTTAAATTTTAAAACTGTGTTTTGAATTGTTTTTAAAATATGAGTTTTGAATTGTTTTTAAAATATGAGTTTTGAATTGTTTTTAAAATATGTGTTTTAAATTGTATATTTGTTTTAATGGTTTTGATTGCTGTAAACCGCCCAGAGAGCTTCGGCTATGGGGCGGTATACAAGTGCAATAAATAAATAAATAAATAAATAAATTTGGAGGTACCACTGAAAGAAAGCCTGTGGTAGGGATGCTGGAGAAATTCAGTTTGCCTTTAGAGGCACTATGAGACACTATGAGAACCAAAACACAGCTATCTTTCCAAATTTTCACTTATCCAAATTTTGGGGTGCAGTTCTGCAACCATTGTTTAGCAAATATTAGGGGAAAATGTGCATAAAATGCATATATTTACGGAAAGAACAGACAACTATGCATTATATTAGGAGAATATCCTTGCAAAAATGTGTACCTTTGTCAAAACTGCATACAAAAACGTGTAGAGCAGGAGAAATCTGTACTAAAATGCTGAACAATTTTGTGGAGAACTTAATGAGACTGGAAAAAATTAGAAACAGAGAGAACCAAGCCAGCGGTCAATAACTTTGTTTACGTCTTTACCACAATAGGAAGCATCAGATGTTTTCCTACTTTTTGCAGCAAAATCCTACTCTTTTTTCTGTTTTGTTTTTTTTTTGCAACTGAGAAGTAGTCGCTACAACAAGACAATATGGTGTATTCAGACAGAGGCCTAGTATTCTTCCTGGCTACCTTGCTGATGTACATTTTTTCCTGCTGAATTCAGCATAAAGCGTTTCCCTAACAATCTTGTTAAACCTATGGCCTAATGGGCAACAAGGAACCTTAAATTAAAGGGTTACAGCTAGGGCTGAAAGGTTTATGGTAAAATATTGTTTTCTCACAGTAACAAACATAGCATATTTCATGGCACATTGTCAAAGAGTTGGGTATTTCACGATCAAATATGAAATATTTATTAATCTGGGAAGCATTTTGAATTCATTTCTGGTCCCTGCTACAGCTGGCACATCATGAAGCTGCAGTTAAGGGAGCTAGAAGTCATATGACCACATGAGGGGGGGGGACGCAATGAGGACTCCAGTAGTTCCCAGTGAAACTCAGCTGCGTGTGTTTTTATTTATTTTTTTATAGAAAGAGCAAGTTGCTAGTTTGTTTGTTTGTTTATTTGTTTGTTTATTTATTGCATTTGTATGCCACCCCATAGCCGAAGCTCTTTGGGCAGTTTACAACAATTAAAAACATTAAAAACAAACATACAAATTTTAAAACACATATTTAAAAAGCAATTTAAAAACACATGCTAAAATGCCTGGGAGAAGATGAAAGTCTTGACCTGGCACCGAAAAGATAACAGTGTTGGCGCCAGGCGCACCTCGTCACAAACATCATTCCATAATTTGGGGGCCACCACTGAGAAGGCCCTCTCCCTTGTTGTCAGACTCCCAGCTTAAAATTAAAAAAGTAGCAGAGCAGCTTTTAAACTGACTGAGGGGGGAAACCCGACAGGAGCTGAGAAAAGTCCGGTTCGGAATAAACCTCCCCCCTGGGATAAAGACCAAAGAAATGATGAAATTTTAAAAGGGGTAGGCCTAGAAGTAGGCATTGTGAGAGCAGGGGCACAGGATATAAATTCAGAAGAGCAAAATTACCACAGGCCAAACCACAAGTGCCAAAGACACTTGAAGAGAGACACTGCTTACAAGTGCCTGTATGCTAATGCTAGGAGCCTCCGAACCAAGATGGGAGAACTGGAGTGCTTGGTCTTAGAGGAGAGCATTGACATAGTGAGCATAACGGAGACCTGGTGGAATGGAGAAAACCAGTGGGATACGGTTATCCCTGGATATAAACTATATCGGAAGGACAGGGAAGGACGTATTGGTGGCGGAGTCGCTCTATACGTGAAAGAAGGCATTGAATCCAGCAAGCTGGAAACCCCAAAAGAGGCAGACTCCTCCACAGAATCGTTGTGGGTGGTGATACCATGCCCCAGGAGGGACTTAATACTGGGAACGATCTATTGTCCCCCTGATCAAAATGCTCAGGGAGACCTTGAGATGAGATATGAAATTGAGGAAGCATCCAAACTAGGAAATGTGGTAGTAATGGGTGACTTCAACTACCCGGACATAGACTGGCCGCATATGTGTTCCAGTCATGACAAAGAAGCAAAGTTTCTAGATATTCTAAATGACTATTCCCTAGACCAGTTGGTCATGGAACCGACCAGAGGGACGGCAACCCTGGACTTAATCCTCAGTGGGGACCGGGACCTGGTGCGAGATGTAAGTGTTGTTGAACCGATTGGGAGCAGTGACCACAGTGCTATTAAATTAAACATACGTGTAAATGGCCAATTGCCAAGAAAATCCAACAAGGTCACATTTGACTTCAAAAGAGGAAACTTCACAAAAATGAGGGGATTGGTAAAAAGAAAGCTGAAAAACAAAGTCCAGAGGGTCACATCACTCGAAAATGCTTGGAAGTTGTTTAAAAACACTCTATTAGAAGCTCAACTGGAGTGCATACCGCAGATCAGAAAAGGTACCGCCAGGGCCAAGAAGATGCCAGCATGGTTAACGAGCAAAGTCAAGGAAGCTCTTAGAGGCAAAAAGTCTTCCTTCAGAAAATGGAAGTCTTGTCCGAATGAAGAAAATAAAAAAGAACACAAACTCTGGCAAAAGAAATGCAAGAAGACAATAAGGGATGCTAAAAAAGAATTTGAGGAGCACATTGCTAAGAACATAAAAACCAACAACAAAAAATTCTATAAATACATTCAAAGCAGGAGACCATCTAGGGAGGCGATTGGACCCTTGGATGAGAAGGGAGTCAAAGGTGTACTAAAGAACGATAAGGAGATTGCAGAGAAGCTAAATGAATTCTTTGCATCTGTCTTCACAGTGGAAGATATAGGGCAGATCCCTGAACCTGAACTAACATTTGCAGGAAGGGATTCTGAGGAACTGAGACAAATAGTGGTAACGAGAGAGGAAGTTCTAGGCTTAATGGACAATATAAAAACTGACAAATCACCGGGCCCGGATGGCATTCCCCCGAGAGTTCTCAAAAAACTCAAAGGTGAAATTGCTGATCTGCTAACTAAAATATGTAACTTGTCCCTCGGGTCCTCCTCCGTGCCTGAGGACTGGAAAGTGGCAAATGTAACGCCAATCTTCAAAAAGGGATCCAGAGGGGATCCCGGAAATTACAGGCCAGTTAGCTTAACTTCTGTCCCTGGAAAACTGGTAGAAAGTATTATTAAAGCTAGATTAACTAAGCACATAGAAGAACAAGCCTTGCTGAAGCAGAGCCAGCATGGCTTCTGCAAGGGAAGTCCTGTCTCAGTAACCTATTAGAATTCTTTGAGAGTGTCAACAAGCATATAGATAGAGGTGATCCAGTGGACATAGTGATGATAGTCCATCAGATTTTGATGTAGCTAAATCACCAGAATCTAAAGACACTCTATCAGAAATCAGCCTGCTATCCCAATTTTCGTTTTTTCAACCTATCCAACCAGATGACATTCTTCAACTTCTCTCTAGAATGAAACCTACTAACTGCTCACTTGATCCCTGCCCTTCATGGCTCATAAAAACATCTAAAGCTGAACTTGCGAATTGGCTCACTGTGATAATCAATGCTTCACTCCAACAAGGTCATGTTCCCGAAACTCTGAAAGAAGCAATTGTAATTCCATTATTGAAGAAGCCCTCTCTTGACCCTACACTTCTCAGTAACTTTCGTCCAGTATCTAACTTATCCTTCATCAGTAAAGTCATCGAACGAGCTGTAGTCACACAACTTCAAACATTTATAGATTCAAATAACTGTTATGATCCCTTTCAATCTGGCTTTAGGCCCAAACATGGGACCGAAACAGTGTTAACAGCACTGGTGGATGATCTGCGACTTGAATTAGATAGAGGAAATCTAACTTATTTAGTGTTGTTAGACTTGTCAGCCGCATTCGACACTATCGACCATACCATCCTTCTGCACCGCCTCTCTAATTTGGGATTCCGTGGGACGGTACTACAATGGCTTCGCTCCTTTTTGGAGGGCAGACTCCAGAGAGTTGTCCTTGAGAACTTTTCATCTAAGGTTTGGCCATTACGATGTGGTGTTCCCCAAGGCTCCGTATTATCCCCAATGTTATTCAATATTTATATGGAGCCCTTAGGAAGGATCATCCGTGAATTCGGAATACACTACCATCAATATGCAGATGATACCCAACTTTATTATTCTTTCCCGCCAGATGTTTCAGATGCAGTTCGTCCCTTAAACCAATGCTTGGCTGCAATACAGCAATGGACTAACAAGAACAAACTGAAACTTAACCCAGAGAAGATGGAGGTTCTACTAATTGGACATAAACCCTCTCATGAATTTAAAAACGTACTTATTTTAGATGGGGTTCCACTCCCTCTGAAGTCCGAAGTTTGGAGTTTGGGTATTCTTTTAGATTCTGCTTTGACCCTTGAACCCCAAATTGCAACAGTATCCAGAAGTGCTTTCACCCAATTAAAGCTAGTCCGCCAACTTCGTCCGTTTTTAGGAACGTCGGACTTGAGGCAAGTGACACAGGCTCTTGTGACCTCAAGATTGGACTATTGTAACGCTCTTTATATAGGACTATCTGCTAGATCGCTCCGTCCGCTTAAGTTGGTTCAGAGAGCGGTGGCCAGAATGCTGACCGGAGCTGGTCCACAAATGCATACTACACCTCTTCTTTATCAACTTCATTGGCTACCGATTTTATTTCGACACCAGTTTAAAATTCTGGTATTAGCTTTCAAGGCCCTACATGGATTAGCACCAATATATCTATCAAATCGTATTCTGGAATTTAAATCTCAACGACCGACAAGAGTACCCTTCGAACATTCTCTTATCATTCCATCTACCTTTATAATCCGCCGCTCCAATACTAGGAACAAAGCTTTTTCGTGCATAGCTCCCATCTTATGGAATAACCTGCCACCAGAGATCCGGTGTTCCTCCTCACTCATGGTCTTTCGCCGTCAATTAAAAACATTTTTGTTTCTTCAAGCTTTTAATGTTAACATTTAAATTGTTATAACTATTGTATTATTGATTTTCTTAATTTTATCTTTTAATTGTATACTGTTTTGTATTAGACATTGTCTTATTTGTTCGCCGCTCTGAATTCTAAGAACTAGGGCGGGATATAAAATGTTTAAATAAATAAATAAATAAATAAATAAATAGTGTACTTAGACTTTCAAACAGCGTTTGACAAGGTACCTCACCAAAGACTTCTGAGGAAGCTTAGCAGTCATGGAATAAGAGGAGAGGTCCTCTTGTGGATAAGGAATTGGTTAAGAAGCAGAAAGCAGAGAGTAGGAATAAACGGACAGTTCTTCCAATGGAGGGCTGTAGAAAGTGGAGTCCCTCAAGGATCGGTATTGGGACCTGTACTTTTCAACTTGTTCATTAATGACCTAGAATTAGGAGTGAGCAGTGAAGTGGCCAAGTTTGCTGACGACACTAAATTGTTCAGGGTTGTTAAAACAAAAAGGGATTGTGAAGAGCTCCAAAAAGATCTCTCCAAACTGAGTGAATGGGCGGAAAAATGGCAAATGCAATTCAATATAAACAAGTGTAAAATTATGCATATTGGAGCAAAAAATCTTAATTTCACATATACATTCATGGGGTCTGAACTGGCGGTGACCGACCAGGAGAGAGACCTCGGGGTTGTAGTGGACAGCACAATGAAAATGTGGACCCAGTGTGCGGCAGCTGTGAAAAAGGCAAATTCCATGCTAGCGATAATTAGGAAAGGTATTGAAAATAAAACAGCCGATATCATAATGCCGTTGTATAAATCTATGGTGCGGCCGCATTTGGAATACTGTGTACAGTTCTGGTCGCCTCATCTCAAAAAGGATATTCTAGAGTTGGAAAAGGTTCAGAAGAGGGCAACCAGAATGATCAAGGGGATGGAGCGACTCCCTTACGAGGAAAGGTTGCAGCATTTGGGGCTTTTTAGTTTAGAGAAAAGGCGGGTCAGAGGAGACATGATAGAAGTGTATAAAATTATGCATGGCATTGAGAAAGTGGATAGAGAAAAGTTCTTCTCCCTCTCTCATAATACTAGAACTCGTGGACATTCAAAGAAGCTGAATGTTGGAAGATTCAGGACAGACAAAAGGAAGTACTTCTTTACTCAGCGCATAGTTAAACTATGGAATTTGCTCCCACAAGATGCAGTAATGGCCACCAGCTTGGACGGCTTTAAAAGAAGATTAGACAAATTCATGGAGGACAGGGCTATCAATGGCTACTAGCCATGATGGCTATGCTGTGCCACCCTAGTCAGAGGCAGCATGCTTCTGAAAACCAGTTGCCGGAAGCCTCAGGAGGGAAGAGTGTTCTTGCACTCAGGTCCTGCTTGCGGGCTTCCCCCAGGCACCTGGTTGGCCACTGTGAGAACAGGATGCTGATCTAGATGGGCCACTGGCCTGATCCAGCAGGCTCTTCTTATGTTCTTATGTTCTTCCCTCCGAGTAGGCACCCGGAGGAGAGCCTTTGATATTGATTGTAGTGTATGGGTGGGTTCGTGTAGGGAGAGGCGTTCCATCAGGTATTGTGGTCCCAAGCCATGTAAGGCTTTATAGGTCAAAACCAGCACCTTGAATCGAGCTCGGAAACATACAGTCAGCCAATGCAAGCGGGCCAGAATCGGTTTCATATGTTTGAACCGTCTGGTCCCTGTTACCAGTTTGGCCACTGCATTTTGCACAAGCTGCAGTTTCAGAGCCGCCTTCAAAGGCAGCCCCACGTAGAGTGCATTGCAGTAATCTAACTTGGAGGTTACCAGAGCAAAGTTCTCGTGGTTCTGGAGAAAAGTCTGAAAACACTGGACAATATTTGGGGGTCTGGGCTGCGGTGAATGAGTGATGGAAGAGCTTAATGTCTACTGCCCCCACAACACTCTTTGGCCCCAACAGAGACAGTCACATTTCACACTCAGGATGTGCTACAATTCAGCCCAATTCAGATTTAGTACCAAATTTTCCATTAATTTGCTTGTTCTCTGTCTCTGTGGATCAGATTTTTATGTAGTGAGTTTCTGCAGCTATTTTCGAAAATGGATTTCCCCCCCCCAAAAAATCCGCCTCTATAATATCAATATTAAGAATGATAATTTGATCAATATTTCCTTTTATTTATGTATATTCCTTTTCAAATTATTAATGTTTCCTTTAAAATGATCAATCTTTCCTTTCAATATATCAATATTAATATCAATACTGTTTACGAGGGAAAATTGATCAGTAAAAGCAGCAACTAGTAGACAAAGAATGAGCTCGAATTGATACTAGCCTGTTAGGTTGACGGAATGCTTTCGAACCTGTATCAGCCAAGAGATGCCATCCCTAGTCACCAGTGGGTTGCCAAATGTCCTACTTCACAGAAGAGGAGAGTCCTCTATTTGAAGGGCCACCAAAGTCCTCTATCTAAAAGTGCCCTCTAAATGACCCAGTGCCTAATGCAAGTCCAGTTTAGGAAGGAACATGAAAGCAGTGACTTAGCAATCAATCCTTCTTGCCAGGGATCTTTGAGAAATATAGCTGTGTGAAAGGAACAGGGGTCTCCCAACAATTCTTAGTACCCTTAACCAACTACAATTTATTATTTATTATTTATTAATTTTATTATTTATTTGTTAAATTTTTATACCGCCCCACTAGCATAGCTCTCTGGGCGGTGTACAACAGAAAGTATATACAATAAGATCACATAAATTGGTACAAAAACATATATATAAAAATCCACAAATCTAAAACCAAATTGAACATATTAAACTAAAATGCCTGAGCAAAGAGAAAGGTTTTAACTTGGCGCCGAAAAGATAGCAATGTCAGCACCAAGCGCACCTCAACGGGAAGACTATTTCACAATTCAGGGGCCACCACTGAGAAGGCCCTGGTTCCCAGGATTCTTTGCGGGGGGGGAGCTATGACTATTTAAAGTGGTATGATACCGCGTCAAATGCATAGCTGGGGCCACTATTGCTGTCCAAGGGGGCAAAAGCATAACCAAAGCAAAACAAAAATAATTGGTAGTATAAAACGTTAACAGGGCCTCAGCAGGAAGTTATGGGGCATGCACTGGTGGGAAATACAGCAGTGTGGCCACCCCAAAACCTTTGCAGGTGCAAACAGTACCGAAAGTGGGATTGCATGTGATCGCCCAATAGCATCATGAGCACAAATAATCCTGAATGTGCAATGAAAAGGATGTCTGGAGGAGCCCACAGGCAGAAAAAAGGGAAGCCTTTTTTTGCAGAAGGTGAAAACTTTGAGAAATTGGAGGACAGGTTTTGCTCAGCCCTAGAAACAAATAGTCAAACCTCACAGTGTAAGCCTTGACATGAGTCTTATTCACCATCTGTCTGAGGACTAGGACTTACATGTAAATGTGAAAAGTTAGCACAATCTATGAAACCTCAGTCCACTCGCAGAATAGCTACCTGACAGTAATAAAAACCTTTTTATTTGGGGCTTTTAAAAAAAATTATTTTACATTCACCATGAAACAAATTGCAGAGTAAAGTGCCCCTCCCAAAATAATAATAATACTAAATGCCCCATGGCGAGGTGGTACAATGCAAAACGTAATTAGGTAGCACTTTGTTAAAAGTCAGCAGCAAAATCTCACAAAGCCAAGGCCCAGATTTATATGCATGTAACTATATAATACATAATTGTCAACTGTTCCAAAAAGATCTAATTTTGATAATGCATATTGAGATTGGTTGTCTGTTTTGTTAATTAGGGGTCTGAAGAACACTTGCCTTGACAGCTCGAAAGGCAGTGGCACTGAGCACAGCCAGAAAATGCGGAGCCAAAGGGATACAATATTCCCCCTGCTTTTGCTTTGTAAAACAAAATAAAATAAAAATAAACCCTTCTTAGAAATGAGAAAGAAAATGGACTATGCACAGTTTACGGCAGACTTCGAATTACCCTGCTGAAATATTAACAACGCTACAAAACAACGTATTCATCCACTTTTGACAATTTATAATTGATGTGCACAGTTTTGGTTCCAAGTCAGCATTTCTGAGGCTCGGTTGCAAACCAGCTGCACACCTGGAGAGGACTGCAACAAGAGAGAAGAAAGGAATAATAAAATTAAAATTAAAATGAATGCAAATCTTTGTCATATAACGACTTTCCTTCCTTTGTTTCCATGTCAATCTTTTTTAAAAACTTTCAAATGATAAGCATATTTAAATGTCTCCCTCTCCTGCTCAGGTATATTTATATTGTGGATCATAGCAGCATGCAAAAGTGCCTTATACTGAGTCAGACTATTGGTCCATCTAGCTGCACTGACAATACTGACAGAGGTGACCAGGCTCTCCAGGATTTCAAGCAGGATCTCATCCCAGCTCTACCTGAAGATGTGGGAGATCAAACCTGTGACCTTCTGCATAGAAATCAGATGATCGTCCACTTAGTTATGGTCCTTTTCTCAATCGTAGGAAGATGCCTTAAACTCAATCATAGAACCATAAAATAATAGAGTTGGAAGAGGTCTATAAGGCCACTGAGCTCAACTCTTTGTTCAATGCAGGAATCCAAATTAAAGCATACCCCACAGGTGGCTGTCCAGCTGCCTCTTGAATGCCTCCAGTGTTGGAGAGTCTATCACCTCCTTAGGTAATTGGTTCCATTGTTGTATTGCTCTAACAGTTAGGAAGGTTTTCCTGCTGTTCAGTCAAAATCTGACTTCCTGTACCTTGAGCACATTATTCCTTGTCCTGCACTCTGGGATGACCGAGAAGAGATCCTGGCCCTCCTCTGTGTGGCAACCTTTCAAGTGCTTGAAGAATGTTATCATATTTCCCCTCAGTCTTCTCTTCTCAAGGCTAAACATGCCCATTCTATCCTCATAGGACTTTGTTTCCAGTCCCCTGATCATCCTTGTCACTTTCCTCTGAACCCGTTCTAGTTTGTCTGTATCCTTCTTAAAGTGCAGTGTCCAGAACTGGATGCAGTACTCAAGATGAGACCTAACCAGTGCTGAAAGAGGGGAACTAATACTTCACTCAGTTTGGAAACTATACTTCTGTTACTGCAGCCTAAAATAGTGTTTGCCTTTTTTGTAGCCACTTTGCACCATTGGTTCATATTCAGCTTATGATCAACAACAATTCCAAGCTATCTCTGCATCTCCTCATCCAAATTATTAATAAAAATGTTGAAGAGTATTGGGCCCAGGACTGAGCCCTGCAATATCCTGCTTGTTACCTCCCCCCAGTTTGAGAAGGAACCATTGATAAGCCCTCTTTGAGTATGATTCTGTAGCCAGCTGTGGATCTGTCTGATAGTTGTTCCATCTAGCCCACATTTAGCTAGCTTGTTAATCAGAATATCATGAGGTACTTTGTCAAAAACTTTGTTGAAGTCAAGAAATATGAAGTCCACAGCAATTCCACAGTCTACCAGGGAGGTTACCTGATCAAAAATGAGTTAAGATTAGTCTGGCAGGATTTGTCCTTGACTGCTTTATAATCTGCTCCAGACTTTTTCCAGGGATTGATGTCAGGTTGACTGCTCTGTAGTTCCCAGGTTCCTCCTTTTTGCCATTTTTGAAAATAGGGACAACATTAGCCCTCCTCCAGTCATTCGGTACTTCACCCATCCTCCAAGATTTTGCAAAGATAATAGATACCAGTTCTGAGAGTTCTTCAGCCAGTTCCTTCAATACTCTAGGATGCAGTTCATTGGGCCCTGGAGATTTGTACTCGTTCAAAGTGATTAGGTGTTCCTTGACTATTTGTCTAGCTGCAATCCTGCCCCTTCAACTTCACGTTTTCCAGGAGGATCATAGACTCTCTTTTGGGAGAAGACTGAGCCAAAGTAGGAATTGAGCCTACAGATCACTGATGCATCTAGCTCAGTATTGCCTACACTGACTGGCAGCAGCTCTCCAGGATTTTGGATGGGTCTCTCACAGCCCTAGCTGGACATGCCAAGGTTTGAATCTGGGACCTTTTGCATGCAAAGCAGATGCTCTGCCAATGAGACTCTCCCCTGCTTTTTTTTTTTTTTAACCAGAAAAAACCATCAGATGTTTGTCTCTATCAGGGCTCAGATATTTGCTGATTTATTGGTAATGTTTAATATTTTAATAGGGCCTCCTGCAGATACAACCTCATCAGCAAGGGCAGTTCCATATGATGTTGGAATGGGACCTTTAGTCTGGGAGGACTGACCCTTTGGAACTCCCTCCTCTTACATATGTGATACGTGAACGGTTTTTGTTCCTCAGTTGAGAGGTGAGGGAAGTGTCATTGCTTATTATGTTGGAAAAAGTGGTTTCTATACCCCCAGGGTGAGAGCCTGATGGGGATAGTTTCTGCCCCCTTGAGTGAGAGACAAGGGGGAGTGTTTGGTAATAGTGTTTTATTCAGAGAGTGTGTGTACATTATTTGGCTGTATGTATGCTGCTTTGAGTGGTTCTCAAGGTATGAATATTTTGTTTATTTATTTAAAATATTTCTTCCCTATAATAGGGCACTCAGGGTGGCTTACAAAAATAAAATCAAACACGTACAGTAAAATCACAGAAAACATTAAAATAAATTAAAATACATAAAATACAATTAAAATACATAAAATACAATACACACACACACACACATATATAGGGGATGGTACTAAAGGGACCACAAAGGTAAAATTTAACGTAGAAGGCATAAAATCAGTGTCAGGCTCTACCTTCAGTCCCTCCCAAAGGCTCTCTGGAACAAGATCATTTTCAGAAGTCTCCGGAAAACCACCAAGAAGGGAGCAGAGTGGACTTCTTGGGGTAGGGTGTTCCAAAGCTTGGGGTCACAGCTGAAAAAGCGCTCTCCCGCATGCCTGTCAGTCTAACATCTTTTATTCCAGACAAGCAGAGGAGACCTTTAACTTTACCTTTACCTTTACTCAGCCAGCAATAGAGAAGCATGTCTGCTTGCTTGTAGTAAGAAATAAGAGTTTGTTTATTCTGAAGTTATTATAAGTAGATCAGGATAGGCTGCTTATTGCTCAAGGGTGAAATAAAGAGATAACGTAAAGTCATCTGAAAAAAAATTACCCTAAGTTGCCCATTACTGTTTTAAAGCACGCACAATACTCAAAATCATAGTGGCTATTTTTTCTTCTTTTTTCTTGAGTACTTAATGGCAAAGGATGAAAACAGCCCTAGAAGAATAGAAACACTGCTCTTCACACTGTGCACACTGCAGTTAGCTGGGTGGCTGATTACCTAGGATGTAACTCAGGCTTAACTTCTGATTTTCCCAATATGTGCAGCTCAGCATGAGGCCTTTTCAGGGTGTCTGGGCATAAGAAAACTACCCAGCAACCAGTAAAATAAAATCTCCAGTTGCTTTCTATCATTGGTTTCCAATCACTTAGTCAGTCCTTTATATCGCAACCAGTTAAAAAGTTTTCCCTTCATTATAATAATAATAATAAATAATAATAATAATAATAAAATTTAATTTATGTGTCGCCTATCTGGCCGTTGGCCACTCTAGGCGACGTACATGAAGGAATTAAAACACAATACAATAAATTACAATAATACAATGTGAAAACAATACAGTAGCAGAACAATACTAGTACAGGGTTAGAGGCATTTCAGTCATAACAGTTAACCCTCCCCGGAAATCCCAAAGGCCTGTTGAAAGAGCCAGGTCTTTAAGGCTTTACGGAATACATTTAGGGAAGAGGCGTGCCGTAGATCTTGTGGGAGGGAGTTCCAGAAGGTGGGGGCTGCCACTGAGAATGCCCTCTCTCTAGTTCCCGCCAATCTAGCTGTTTTTGTCGGCGGGATTGAGAAAAGGCCCTGTGTGGCTGATCGTGTTGGGCGGCATAATTGGTGGCGTTGAAGGTGCTCCTTTAGATAAACTGGGCCGATACCGTATAGGGATTTAAAGGTTAATACCAACACCTTGAATTGGGCCCGGAAAGCAACTGGAAGCCAGTGTAGATCGAACAACACTGGTGTGATGTGATCCCGGCGGCGACTATTCGTAAGTAGTCGAGCCACCGCGTTTTGTATAAGTTGTAATTTCCGGACTGTTTACAAGGGTAACCCCACGTAGAGCGCATTACAGTAGTCCAATCGAGATGTGACCAGGGCGTGTACTACTAATGGGAGCTGATGGACAGGAAGGTAGGGTTGCAGTCTTCGTATGAGGTGTAGTTGATACCAGGCTGCCCGGCTCACTGCTGAAATCTGAGCCTCCATGGACAGCCTGGAATCAAGTACAACCCCGAGGCTGCGGACCTGGTCCTTCAGGGGTAAACTCACCCCACTGAACTTCAGGTCAACATCTCCCAACCTTCTCTTGTCCCCCACGAGCAGCACCTCGGTCTTATCGGGGTTCAACTTCAGCTTGTTCCCATCCATCCACTCATGGATTCCAGGCACTTGGACAAGGTCTCCACAGCCAACTCTGGTGAAGATTTAAATGAGAGATAGAGCTGAGTGTCATCTGCATATTGATGACACTGCAGCCCAAATCTCCTAATGATTGCCCCCAGCGGCTTCATATAGATGTTAAATAGCATGGGAGAGAGGATAGAACCCTGTGGCACACCACAATTGAGAGGCCAAGGGTCTGAAACCTCCTCCCCCAATGCTACCTGTTGATACCTATCGGAGAGAAAGGAACGGAACCACCGTAACACGGTGCCTCCAATTCCCAATCCCTCCAGGCGATGTAAAAGGATACTGTGGTCGACAGTATCAAAAGCCGCTGAGAGATCGAGGAGGACAAGAAAGGTGAATTCTCCCCTATCTAATGCCCTTCTCATATCATCTACCAGAGCGACCAAGGCTGTTTCAGTTCCGTGACCAGTCCTGAAACCCGATTGGTATGGATCCAAGTAATCCGTTTCATCCAAGTGCGTTGTCAACTGGTTGGCCACCACTCGCTCAATGACCTTGCCCAAGAATGGTAGGTTCGAAATTGTCCAAAAGAGAAAATCTAAAGGCCAGGAAGAAGACTAGAAAAAGGGACCCTCAAGGAGGAGTTAAACACACCCCAACATATTTATTTTCTCTTTACCCTTCCCTAAACGTGTAGTATGGAGAAGTTTGTTTTTTGCATGGAATCTCAAAATGAGAAACACAATCCAGCATTAAAGCCAGGCTCAAGAGTTCATGTCATTAAGAATATAAGAAGAGGCTACTGGCTACTGTAAGGACAGAATATGGAGAAAACGATTGGTTCCCCATTGCAAAGGGTATGAGATGGGTGTATTTTATCACCCCATTTGTATAATCTATTTGCAGAACATATCATACGGAAAGCGGGATTGGACGAAGATGAAGGAGGTGTGAAAATTGGAGGGAGAAATATCAATAATTTAAGATATACAGATGATACCATACTACTAGCAGAAACCAGTAATGATTTGCTGGTGAAAGTTAAAGAGGAAAGCACAAAAGTAGGACTACAGCTGAACGTCAAGAAGACTAAAGTAATGACAACAGACGAGTTATGTTACTTTAAAGTTGACAATGAGGACATTGAACTTGTCAAGGATTATCAATACCTTGGCACAGCCATTAACCAAATGGAGACAATAGTCAAGAAATCAGAAGATGGTTAGGACTGGGGAGGGCAGCAGGGGCGTCACTAGGGTGGTGCGGCAGGTGCAGGCTGCACCGGGTGACACCTCCAGATGGGGGTGACACCCAGAGCCGCCCCCCCCAGGCACCGCCTAGGCACCAATGAGAGTCTTCGCGTGGCACGCTGGCTGCCTTCCTCGGCTGTTAGAAGGTGGAAGCGGCGGCAGACAACGAGGCAGTGGTGCGCTCCCGGGCCCTGTCGTTTGGCCGCACACACGCTCCCAGAGGCCACACGTGCACATGCGTGAGAACTCTCAGAGTCTGAGAGAGAAGGCGCTGCGGGCCGCACCGGGTGACACCAACCCTAGTGACGCCACTGGAGGGCAGCCAAGGAAGACTAGAAAAGGTCTTCAAATGCAAAGATGTATCACTGAACACTAAAGTCAGGATTATTCAGACCATGGTATTCCCGATCTCTATGTACGGATGTGACAGTTGGACAGTGAAAACAGCGGATAAGAGAAAAATCAACTCATTTGAAATGTGGTGTTGGAGGAGAGCTTTGCGGATACCATGGACTGCGAAAAAGACCAAATTAAACCAGAACTATCACTAGAAGCTAATATGATGTAACTGAGGTTATCCTACTTTGGACACATCATGAGAAGACATGATTCCCTAGAAAAGACCATAATTTATCATGTGCCTGGGAGAGAGGACTGACGAGGTGCGCCTGGCGCCAACATTGCTTTCTTTTCGGCGCCGGGTTAAAACGTACCTCTTTCCCCAGGCATTTTAATATATTTTAGTATATTTATAACACTCTGGTATACTAAATTAATTGTGTAATATGTTTTTAGCTTTGAGAATTGTTATTATGTGTGTGGTAATTATTATGTGATTTTATCTTATTGTATTTTTATATTTATGTTGTTCACCGCCCAGAGAGCCGTTGGCTGTGGGCGGTATAGAAACTGAATAAATAATAATAATAAAATAATAAACAAAAACAGCAGGGAGTAGAAAAAGAGGAAGGCCAAACAAGCGATGGATGGATTCCATTAAGGAAGCCACAGACCTGAGCTTACAAGATCTGAACAGGGTGGTTCACGACAGATGCTCTTGGAGGTCACTGATTCATCGGGTTGCCATAAGTCGTAATCGACTTGGAGGCACATAACAACAACAAACTGGATCAGGCCAATGGCCCATCTAGTCCAGCAACCTGTTCTCACAGTGGCCAACCAGATGCCCACGGGAAGCCCACAAACAGGACCTGAGTGCCAGAACGCTCTCCCCTTCTGCAGGTACCGGCAGCTGGTTTTCAGAAGCATACTGCCTCTGACTATGGTGGCAGAGCCATAATTTCCAACAAGAATGGTTCCAGAAATATGAATGGTTAGAGTATTCTAAGCTCCTTACTAGTTTTTAACTTCTTAGTTATAACGTAAACTATTTTGCTTGTTTTGCACTGTTTGGTATCTCCTTATTCGCTGTATCCTTAACATCCTTTTTTGTTATGAAATAAAAAATATGCCAGTCATTTAATTCCTGACATTCATACTAATTTTTTTTTGTTAACTTGATCTTTACATAGCCCATTATGTAAGTTAACACACTGCTTTTCCCTTCTCCTGGCCTGGCCCTCACATCCTCTCTGCCAGTGAATTGGGAGATTGGCTGGCCTCCCCCCAAAATGCTCCACCTAAACATGTGGCTGCCCCACCTAACAAGGAAGGCAGGCTACAGGGCTGGGGAGAGGTCAGTTGGAATGGCAAATACACTTAACGCTTCTGGACGACTTTCCAGAAGAGAGAGAATAGTGGTCAAGTATCCCCAGTGTGGAATAACAACAACAACAACAACAATAACCAGAGCTTGGAAAAGTTACCTTTTTGAACTACAACTCGCATCAGCCCAATCCAGTGGCCATGCTGGCTGGGGCTGATGGGAGTTGTAGTTCAAAAAAAGTAACTTTTCCAAGCTCTGATACCACCACTACCACCACCAACAACAACAACAATAATAATCAGGTCCTGCTTGGTGTCTTCCCATTAGGGCATCTGGTAGGTTAGAATAGAATAGTAGAGCTGGAAGGGGCCTGTAAGGCCATCAAGTCCACCCCCTGCTCAATTCAAGATTCCAACTTAAAGCATGAGAACAGAAGAGAATGCTGGACCAGATGGGCCACTGGCCTGACTCAATTTTGGCCTCTTCTTAGTAGTAGTAGTAATAGTAGTAGTAGTAGTAATGGGAGCATAGCAACACCAATAGTCCGGCCATGAGCAGATTAGGGCATGACCCCTTGTATTGGCAACAGTGATCGGTCCCTGACCCCATGGAGCTTACAATTTAAGCAAGAGAGTGGGAAAACAGCAGCAGGAGAAAGACGGTACAGAAGGGAGAAGACAAGCAAATGAAATGGCATGTGCTTAAAGTTTGGCTACAGTGAGCACTGAGGACTAGCCCAACTAGATGGAACAGCTGGGTTTTCAGGAAGGATTTTCAGAGAGGGAGTTACATAGGAAGCTGCCTTATACCAAGTCAGAGCATTGGTTCATCTAGCTCAGCATTGTCAACACTGACTGGCAACAGCTCTTCAGGGTTTCAGGCAGGGGGGATCCCCAGCTCTGCTTGGAGATGCCGGGAACTGAACCTGGGACCTTCTGCTTGCAAATCCAGTGCTCTGAAACTGAGCCGCAGTCTTTCCTCTGACAGGACATAATTGGGGCTCTCTATCTGAAGGGGTCCTTTATTTGAAGGGAACGTGGTAACATAGGAATCTGCCTCATACCGCGTGAGACCATTGGTCCAGCTAGCTCAGCATTGTCAACACTGACTGGCAACAGCTCTTCAGGGTTTCAGGCAGGGGGGATCCCCAGCTCTGCTTGGAGATGCCGGGAACTGAACCTGGGACCTTCTGCTTGCAAATCCAGTGCTCTGAAACTGAGCCGCAGTCTTTCCTCTGACAGGACATAATTGGGGCTCTCTATCTGAAGGGGTCCTTTATTTGAAGGGAACGTGGTAACATAGGAATCTGCCTCATACCACGTGAGACCATTGGTCCAGCTAGCTCAGCATTGTCTACACTGACTGGCAGCGGCTCTCCAGAACTTCAGAACGCAGTCTCTCCCAGCTCTACTTGGAGATGCCGGGGATTGAACTGGGGATCTTCTGCATGCAAATCACACACCAAGGAAGGATAATAGACAGTGGTGCCCATTGGGGCCGGTGGGGCAGAAGGCAGGGAGCCTAACAGTAGGTGGAGCCCAACCAATGACAGGCAGAGCCAACTCATTCTAGCTTTGTCCCCCATCCTCCTCCCTGCTGAGTTCTACATGGGCAGCACGGAGACTATGGAACAGGAAGCGGACAGGCAGGGCCACCCCCTGGAATGGTTCTGAGTAAGAAGGCAAGTAGATGAGCAGACTGGCTGAGGGCAGGCTGAGGTTGGTGGGGCAGCCCCAATAAACCAGCCTCCTTTGACAATAGAGGTGAACTTGGATGGATGAGGGCCTTCTGACCACCACCACCACCACCTCTGTCCTCTAATTTCCCTGTCCCCCTTAATTTATATACTTCTGCAATGCATTATTAATTTTCTTTTGAGGCATATAACTTGCCAGGCTACCATGGGGCTAATCTTTTTATTCTCTTTTTTGCACAGAGTAGGTGAAGATTTGAGCTTCATACAAATGAAAGTGCTCCCCAGAAGGAATACAAACAAATATGATATTGGTAAAAGATGATGACTTTTTACATCACTTCTGAGCAAACAGTACATTCTCTGTTGAAAGTTAACACTTTAATTAGATGAGACACCACAAAATTGAGTGCCTGGGGTAATAAATGTGATCCATTGAGCTCCCCCCCCCCTTTTTTTAAAGATTCATATTTAAGTAAAGCATCAAGGGGGTGGAAGAAGGGAGATATATTTAAAAAGCTGTATCTAAATGGTGGGATAGAGACAATTAAACCATCCTAAGAATTAGTTGGAAGGACTTTGCTGCTGAAATATTTGCTTAATTCTAGCTGTTTGTTCCTTGCTTTCAAGGAAAATTAGGTATGGTTGCCGTGCACTAAATATGTTTCTTTTTCAGCGGAACGACAGGTATAATGATTTCATGGGTCTAGGAGATAATTTCGGCAGGGGGATGTTAAACTGCTAGGAAAACGCAGGCGCTGTGATTGAAGGTGGAATTCTTAGGGAAGTAAATAAAAGCCCTGGCAATGTTTATTTGTAGCTTGTTCCTGACCTCCTGAATCGTATTAAGAGCAGCTTTGATGTCCCGGATTAGATGGTTTTTAATATTTGAAAAATGCCATGGCTACAGAGAGTGCTCTCGCTGAAAGAATCAAGTGGAGACTCAAAATGCGCCATCATTAAGGCATGTGGCGTTGCATGAATAGTAAATATTTTAAAATGATACCCATTTCATGGCTACCCAGCTCATGAATTATCCACCACTTCTTTTTTGCTTTTCATTTTTGTATTGCTTCTGGGGATTTTTGGTGGGTTTTTTTAGCTTAGATTTTAGCTCCAGGAATGAAGAATGGGTAGGGAGGGAGGAAAAAAAATATTTTTCATGTACTTAATAAAACCTATTTATTTATTTATTTATTGAATTTCTATACCGCCCGACTAGCATAGCTCCCTGGGCGGTGTACAACAGAGGAATATAAATATACACAATAAAATCCTATAATTCGGTGCAAGGAACATGTATGTAGGCATCCACAAATCTAAAATCAGTTAAACATATTTAAAAGACTAAAAACCTAGCATGTACATAGCCATTTTAGAGTATCTAAAGCAGGGAACCTGTTGGCCCTCCAGTTGACATTGGGCTAGTGTATGGTATGAATGTTTTATTTAGAGTATGAGTGTGTGTGTGTGTCCATTATTTGGTTGTATGTATGTAGATCTGAGTGGTTCCCCTGGTATTACTCGTATGGATATGTGACTGTGCTGTTTTTAGGATGTGAGACTGAATGATGTGAGTGCTTGTAGAGTGTGATTTGAGGTGTGTTAAAATAGTAAGCTTGAGTGTGTAGGTTTAGAATGTTGATATTTTTGAGCACTAGTGTGTTGATCTTGTAAGGGTGTGTTTAAGTAAACTAAATTATATTTATTTTCAACTGTAAGATGAAATTTCTGTTATAAAGGGGGCTGGCTGTTTTAATTGTTTTGCTTTTTATTATGTTGTAATTAAGAAATGAGCTGATTTATTTTGTTTAATCTACTTTGTTTAAAAATAAGCTTTTTTAAAACTTGGTTTTTTTTTCTCAAAGCCTAGGGAATGTTTTGTTCAGTCTACTATGTTTGTTATTATTTTTTTCTTGTATTTCTTGCACTTAATTTTATATGCAATGTTTATACTATATGTTGATACTAAAGAGAATGTTTTCTTCAGTTAATTGTATTTTATCAATTGTGGAGTTTTTGTATCTACTGTTTTAAGATGTTTTGACTTATGTTGTATACCACTTAGAATTTTATTTAAAAATAAGTGGTATATAAATGATCTAAGTAAATAAATGAAATTCTCTAATAGGCAAAAAAAACCCCTTGCGGTTTAAGAACGTACCTATAGCCCACAGATATTTCTATCAAACTTTAAAAAGCAGGAAATTGGGCAACTATAGTGAATGCACCAGGGGAGCAGGAGATCTGACCTCCTCTCTGAGATACTGTACTGCCCTACAAATTTGTAAAAATGCAAACACAAACTGGCTTGGTCTTTCACAGTCTAATCCACTTCCTGTGTAGCTTGGAAGAATTTGGAAACATGGGGAGAGGAGACGGAAGCAGAAGAAGGGGGAGGATGAAGGAGGGGATTGGAAGGGGATGGGGAGGGAGGGGCAAAGGAAGGGTGAGGGAAGGGGCAAGAGGGAGGGCATAGGAGGGAGGAGGGGAGGGCAGGTTTGATCACTGCATGCTTTTTAAGTTCAGTGGGATTTACTCCTGTGCAACCATGCTTAGTGTAGGGGAAACTGACCAGGAGGAGGGGCAGGGAGGGGAGGGGAGGAGATTGGGTGGGCAGGCACTGGGCAGAGGGGAAGCACTTTTCCTTTCCGAAAGGAAAACATTGTGAACAATATCGTTTTTCAGCATTTCCCTCATCTTTTTGTTCTACAGCAGGCACATGTAGCCTCCCACCCAAATTTAAACCAAAGCTGTCCCTGGCCACATCCACATCAGACCTTTATTCCATTTTAGACAGTCATGGCTTCCCTCAAAGAATCCTGGGTAGTTTCGGAAGGGTGCTGAGAGTTGCTGGGAGATGCCCTGTTCCCCTCATAGAGCTTCAGCCAGAGCAGCTGACTGTTAAACCACTCTGGCCACTGGAGCTCTGTCAGTGGAACAAGAGTCACCTCACAGCACCCTTACTTTTTATTATTTTATTATTATTATTATTTGATTTATATCCTGCCCTTCCTCCCAGCAGGAGCCCAGGGTGGCAAACAGAAGCGCTAAAAACATATCAAAACATCATAAAAACAGACCTTAAAATACACCAAAACAAAACAACTTTAAAAACACTTTTTTTAAAAAGCTTTTAAAACATCTTTCTAAAAGGGTTAAAAAACATATTGTTTAAAAAATATATTAAAAAGCAATTCCAACACATACACAGACTGGGATAGGTCTCAATTTAAAAGGCTTGTTGAAAGAGGAAAGTCTTCAAAAGGTGCCAAAAAGATAACAGAGATGACGCCTGTCTAATATTTAAGGGGAGGGAATTCCACAGGGTAGGTGCCGCCACACTAAAGGTCCATTTCCTGTGTTGTTGAGGAACGGACCTCCCTTCACAACTATACTTCCCACGATCCTTTAAGCCATGACTGTCTAAAGCAGACTTTCCCAACTGGTGTGCCTCCAGATGTTGTTGGACCACAACTCCCATCAGCCTCAGCCATTGCGGCTGAGGCTGATGGGAGTTGTGGTCCAACAACATCTGGAGGCACACTGGTTGGGAAAGGCTGGTTTAAAGTGAAATAAAGGTCTGGTGTGGGTGTGGCCCCCTGATTAGCCAAGCCTAGCAGCTGTGAGTCTGGCTTTTAAAACACTGACAGTTGGTAACTAGAGTCCAACAACATCTGGAGGGCCACTGGTTCTCTGTCCCTGATCTACGCCTCATACATTCTCTTAGAAACCCTTACAACAGCCCTGTAAGGTAGCTCAGAATTATACACCTCTCCCTGTGCTACAAATAGAAGTTAGAGGAAAAACTGGCCAGCCAAAGTCCATCTAGTGAGTTCATTGGAGTGAGGACCTATCAGCTCATAACCCATTCTCTTTGTTGTTGTTATGTGCCTTCAAGTCGATTACGACTTATGGCGACCCTATGAATCAGTGACCTCCAACAGCATCTGTCATGAACCACCCTGTTCAGATCTTGTAAGTTCTGTAAGTGACAGTTCTTGTTTAATTTGTTCTAACACCCAAGTATTTGTCTTTTTCGTAGTCCATGGTATGCACAAAGCTCTCCTCCAGCACCTTTACCTGTACACAAACGGGCATCTGGGTAAATAGTAACAGACTTGAAAGAGCATCCCTTTCCCCAAAGCAACAGCATACCCTTGTAGCAACCCACAGCTGCTTCCTGCATGTCAGCTGCAGAACGCTGACCGTATTCAAACTGCAAAATGTTTTCCTTAGGCCTTGCTCAGGCAGGGTAGCAAATATTCCACTGGGGTGGAGTAAATGAAAGACAAAATAATGGTAACAGTAACAATAATATTAACACAAACCAGATTAATCAATGGCAAGGGCTGTAGCTCAGTGGAAGAGCATCTGCTTTGCATTCAGCAGTTTCCAGATTCGGTTCCAGCCATCTCCAGGTAGGGATGGAAGAAAGTTCATTGGCCACATTCACACCATACATTTATTCCACTGTTATTCCACTTTAAACACTCCCGGCTTCCCCCAAAGAATCCTGGGAAGTGTAGTTTGTGAAGGATGCTAAGAGTTGTCAGGAGGTTCCTGTTCCCTTCACAGAGCTACAATTCTCAAGAGTTCTCTGGGAAGAGGGAATGACTGTTAAACCACTCTGAAAAGTGTAGTTCTGTGATGGGAACAGAGGTTTCCTAACATCTCTCAGCACCCTTCACAAACTACGCTTCCCAGGATTCTTTAGGGGAAACAATGGCTGTTTAAAGTGGAACAATAGTGGAATAATGTGTTGTGTGATTACGGCCATTATTCCAAAATAGTAACTCAGTCATGATGATGTTGTGTGAAGCATGCTATACCGCTATAAAAGGAAAGTAAGTGCAGAAAGGCCCCTTCTTGTTCAGGAAGATCCAATGGCCATCCTAGGTGGGCAGAGTCAGTCCAGGGCCTGAGGGTACTTCACTGAGAGGCTTCTACTTGCAGTTTACCAACTCACCACATGAGGCAGCTGTCCACAGGTCATGGCAGCTCTCAACAACAGGGTTCATCCCCCTGAGCATCCTCTGTACACCCAGGGATGCATACAGAGGGGCAATCCATGCGCAGGGCCTTCTTTTTGTGTGCCCCTCAGCCACAGTGCATTGTAGAGCACTTGCAGTTAGCACAACTTAAGGCAGGGATGGGGGAGCTGTGGGTCTCCAGATGCTGCTGGACTCCAACTCCCATGCACTAGTCAGCATAGCCAATGGTCAGGGATTATGGGAACTGGAGTCCAAGAATAGCTAAAGGGTACCAGGTTCCCCATCTCTGACCTAAGGGAAATTTAAAGTAGCTTCATGTGTATGAACTGAACAGAATGTATTTTTTGTTGGAGAGGGCATGCCCCCTAACTCATCAACACATATACCCTATAGGAAAGGGTCATGGCTGAGTGGTAAAACATCTCCCTTGCAGGCAAAAGGCCCCAGCTTCAATCCCCAGCATCTGTAGGGACAGAGCTGGGAGAGCCCCCTGTCTGAAATCCAGGAGAGCAGCTTCCAGTCAGTGTGGACCATCTTGGGCTAGATGGACCAATGGTCTGACTCAGTGTTTGGCAGCTTCCTATGTTCCTATCTAGCTTATCATGAGATCAGCATATGGACATCAATGGAAACAACTCAAAGGTGTCTCCACTCATTATGACTGTATAATGGACATAGGGTTCCCAGGTTCAGGGCCTGAGACTGATCCTGTATCTTTAGGAGAAGAGATAGTCAGCCAAGTGCAGGTGTTCTTGCAACCCTATAATGGGAAAAACCACAAGGTGGAATTCTCCCTTCCCCCTGCACAACTTTTAAAGATACAGAAGACCTCTTGGTTGCCAGGCCCTTTCTCACCCCAAAGCCTCTGGCAAACTGGACACCACCATAATAAACATACGACATTTGATAACACGAAACATTAAATAATTTTTCCCTCTGTAAAATCATGGGTTGACGGAGCCTCAGATTCTGTCGTTAACATTTCCTTTAAATAGCCCTTATCACAATGCACTTTTGTGTCACACACACACGTGTGCAATCCTCCAGTGCAACCGGTCATTAATTTAAAAGAATCATAATGGGGCCGGAAGGAAAAGGGCTCTCCACTTCCACGGCGATTTACTGTGAGATTGGTGCTACTTGCATCCCCGTTTAATTTGCATGGTTCACATGATGTTGCAGGCAATGAGCAGCTATCACACAGTTTTCCAGTATCAACCCAATCCCATACTAATGCGAAAAGGAAAGGAAAAACCATATCAGCTTCGCTGCACTTCTCCATGTAGGTTCTTTGCATCAATGTTATTGTAGTGGGCAGGCTTTCTTATGCCCTATTGCCAGCTCCCTCTCTCTCTGCCGCCTGCAAAAGCTGCCTTTCACTCACTCCCCCCTCTATTCAGTTTCATACAATATTGTGTCAATTGCACCCCCACTCTCTCCCAGAGGGAGTAAACGTGTAAAATTAAGGGCGGGGCCACAAGGAAACAGCGATACTAAACCTTTCCAGAGGAACGCTTACTTGTGTGAAAGGAAAGCAGTGGATTTAAAGGTATGAAGTGTGAACCTTGCAAATCTATCGCGTTGGCAAAAGCTGTGTCTTTACTGCGAAGTTCAACTCCCATGTGAATGAGCCCTCAGTCTGTGACACTTCAAGTGCAGCTTGTAGCCTAACATAACTGTGAGCAGGGTCAATTATTTAGCTGGTCAGGAAAGGGTGGGGAATGCACTCCTTTCCCATCTTGAGCGGACAGCCCAGTTGCAAGCAGTCAAGCATACCAAATCTGAGGGAAATGGAATCAAAGCCGGCATGAAAGTTTCATTCGAGTCGAGCAGGAAAAGCTGTCCCAGCTGACATGATTTCTAAGTGACCCTGAGCTGGCCATGCCACAGACAGCCGAGGCATCTCTTCTCGGAACATCTGCAGGCAGGGCCAATGGTAGCTGGCTCAGAAAGAGAGGTTGCAGGGGGGGTGTATGCAAGAGACTGTGTGCTTGCATGTGCTTATGCCCTTGTGCATTTGAGGACAGGGTGAGCACAATTTCTTCCCAAAGAAAACATTTCATGTCTTTTTTCCACAGAGGACATAAGTACAGAGACCTCAGCTTCTCAGCTGCCTTAATCTTTTCTCGCTTTCCCCACTTCAAAGATGCCCAGGTTACGTTGCCGGCCTGTAATTACCCCGGAGGTATTTCAGACTCCCAGCAATGCCACTGAACTATTTGGTGTAGCATAGTGGCTAAGACACTGAGCTGTGAATCAGAAAGTCCCCAGTTTAAATCTCGCCTCTCTCTTTTTCTCTCAGCCTGAACCTCTCCCACCTGCAAAGTGGGGGGATGATCATATTGACTTATCTTGCAGGTTTCAGAGGACTGACTGATGGATTTCTTAAATGGTTATTCCACCCTAGAGCAGCAAGCAACACTTTAGTAAAGCAATACAATTAAAATAAAAACATATTTAAAACAGTTAAAAACACTAAGAACATCTAAAAACATTTTAAAACCATCACATATCCTCACAGCTAATAATTGCAAGGTATCAAGCACTATCAGCCATCAAATGCCTGGGCAAAAAGGATTTTTTAAAAATTTCCTCTTGAATGTTAATAATGAGGGAGACAGATGCACCTCACCATTCCAATAACATTATTATTATTATTATTATTATCATCATCATCATCATCAACAACAACAACAACAATAATAATAATATCAACTCTTTCTCCCAAATGTGGCAATGGGGCTAACACATAGAAGCAGGGACAGCTCCAAAGGGTGGCCAGGTGGGGCCCTGGCTTAGCCCCTGGGGCTACAGGGGCCCCTTAGGAGCCCCTCCGCTCCCCTTCAGAGTCCCCACCATTCCCTCATTCAACCTACCATTGTTTTGCGGCTCTGTGCACAGCGCGAGCAGGGCTACACTTAACCAAGGTGGCTGCATCCTGCCATCAACCAAGATGGTGGCAGAGGCTTCAGCTCCTTAGGAAAACCTTGGCCGCCATCTTGGTTAAGGGTAGCCCTGCACACGCAGCATGCGCAGCCGCAAAATACAGCCAAGAAAAGTAGGTTGAGCAAGGGGATGGTGGGGGCTCTGAAACTCCTGCCCTGTGATCCACGGCAGTGATCCTGCTGTGAATTGCAGAAGGGGAACGCCGGGGCCCAGGGCAGGGTGGTGCCCAAGGGCCCCGGCATGCCTGGGACCAGCTCTGCATAGAAGGCCCTGTCACTGGTCAGTGCAACCTTGCAGTACCCAGCAGCAGGAACATCAACTGCATTAGCTGCGTTAGTCTGTTGAAACACCAACAGCAAAGTATATGGTGGAAATGCAGTACATCTCTCCATCATGGGAAGACTGTGAGCAGCTGGCCTGTGTGGCTGCTCAGTTGTCTGACCATCTGCTAATTGTTCTCTCTTTTAGTGGATCTTTAAACCAGACTTGTCCCAGATAGCTCCTTCCCACCGACACTTTGGAATTTCCTCCCCTTAAATGTTAGAGAGGTGCCATCTCCATTATTTTTTCAATGCCTGTTGAAGACCTTTCTCTTTCAACAAGCCTTTTAAGTAGAGATCTACAGTCTGCATCTGTACTGGAATTGCTTTTTAAGATGTTTTTAATTCTTTTGTAAAAAAATATGTTTTAAGATGTTTTGTTTTAGTATGTTTTTAAAGATTTTTTAATATGTTTTAAAGTCTTTTGTTTTTAAGACTTTTAAAGTGCTTTTAGTGTTTTTGTTTGCTGCCCTGGGCTCCTTCTGGAAGAAGGGCAGGATATAAATGGGATGAATGAATGAATGAATGAATGAATGAATGAATGAATGAAAAGATAAATTCATAAGACCATACAGTAAGTGTCTGCTGAATCAGGCTGTTGTTGTTATGTGCCTCCAAGTCGACTACGACTTATGGCGACCCTATGAATCGGCAACCTCCAAGAGCATCTGTCATGAACCACCCTGTTCAGATCTTGTAAGTTCAGGTCTGTGGCTTCCTTTATGGAATCAATCCATCTCTTGTTTGAATCAGGCTAATGGCCCATCTAGTCCAGCATCCTGTTCTCACAGTGGCCAACCAGATGCCCTAATGGGAAGCCCGCAAGCAGGACCTAAGCACGAGAGCACTCTCCCCTCCTGCAGTTTCCAGCAGCTGGTATTCAGAAGCATACTACCTCTGACTGTGGAGGCAGAGCATAGCCATCATGGCTGGTAGCCACTGATAGCTCTATCTTCCAAGGATTTGTCTAATCCTGTTTTAAAGCCATCCAAGTGGCTGGCCATCACTGCCTCCTGTGGGAGTGTATTCCATAGCTTTACTATGCGCTGCATGAAGGACTTTCTTTTGTCTGTCCTGAATCTTCCAACATTCCATTTCATTGGTTGTCCATGAATTCTAGTGTCAATTCAACAAACTCTAAAAACAATAAAACCATACACACCAACTTCAAAAAGAATAAAACAAATTGTATCAGATGTAAAATTGATGTCCCATAAATGACTGGGTTAAACCTCAGGGAAAACCTTCCCTAAACAAAAATGTCTTCAATAGGCACCTAAACATCATCACTCTAGGTGCCTGCTGGATTTTGGCTGGTCATTGATTCCAGAGAGCTGGAACTGCAACACTAAAATCCTGGTTTCTAGGACAGGCTGAGCACATCTCAGGGGCACATGATACTCTCACCTGTGCTCTGTCTGAGGAGCACAGTCATGAAGGCAAGGATATATTGAGCAAATCAATCCCTTAGTTAGCCTGGTCCCAAGTTGTTTAGGGTTTTAAATGCTAAAAGTCAAACTTTGAACTGCACCCAGTAGCATATTGGCAGCCAGTGCAGCTACCTCAGCAGATGTGATGTTGACTGAGAGTCCCAGTCAATAATAATAATAATAATTTAATTTTTGTGTCGCCTATCTGGCCAAGGCCACTCTAGGCGATGTACACAATTAAATTCCAGTAAAATACAATTTAAAATACCATTTAAAATACATAGCAATACAATACAGTCGACAATAAAGGATTAAATTACAGCATAAAACAGTATGTAAACAACGGGCGTTCAGTAATAGTGATAAAAGCTTAGCCCACCCCGGAGGTCCCGAAGGCCTGTCCAAAGAGCCAGGTTTTTAATGCTCGGCGGAATGCATCCAGGGAAGGGGCATGTCGAAGATCGAACGGGAGGGAGTTCCAGAGAGTGGGGGCCGCCACTGAAAATGCCCTCTCCCTAGTTCCCACCAACCTAGCTGTTTTCATTGGTGGTACTGAGAGAAGGCCCTGCGTGGCTGATCTAGTCAGTCAACAACCTTGCTGCTGCATTTTGCACCAGCTGCAGCTTCTGGGTTAAGCCCAAGGGCAGCCCCACATAGCGCACATGGCAGTAATCCAGTCTTGAGGTTATCAGTGCCAAAATTACAGTGACCAAGCTATTTCAGTCCAGGAACAGCCATAGCTGTCTTACCAACTGAAGCTGACAAAAGACATTCCTAGCCGCCAAGGCCACCTATGCCTCAAGTGACAAAGACGGTAGACTTTGCCTTGCACGCAGAAAGTCTCAAGTCAGTTCCCAATAGGGTTGCCAGGTCCATGGCCTGAGGCTGATCCTGTATCTTTAGGAGAAGAAAAGGTCAGCCAAGTGCAGGTGTTCTTGCAACTCTGTAATGAGAAAAACCACAAGGTGGAATTCTCCCTCCTCCCTCCACAACATTTAAAGCTACAGAAGACCTCTTGGAGGCCGGGCCTGGCAACCAAGAGGTCTTCTGTATCTTTAACAGTTGTGGAGGGGGAAGGGAGAATTCCACCATGTGGTTTTTCTCATTACAGTGTTGCAAGAACACCTGCACTTGGCTGACTTTCTCTTCTCCTGAAGATACAGGATCAGTCTCAGGCCCTGAACCTGGCAACCCTCATTCCCAGCAGTTTATGATCAAGACTCTTTGCCTGAGAAAGACCCCTACTTGAGATCTTGGACAGTCTCTGCTAGTCAGGGTAGACCGGGGTAGCCACGTGGTGCCTTCCAGATGGTGCTTGATGCCAACTCACATGAGTCCCAGCCAACATGGCCACTGATCAGAAGTGGTGCAACTACAGCTACCATCATCCCTAACCCGTAGCCATGTTGGCCAGGGCTGATAGGGGCTGGGGTCCAACAACATCTGGAAGACACCATGTTGGCTGTCCCTGCTGTAGACAATACTGTTTGTAGATGGCATGACTCAGTATAAGCATCTTCATAGGTTCACTACCCCCACTGTACTTTATGATAGTACTAAGGAAAGAATGACCATATTCTAGCCCAGAGTTGGGGAAGCCTGTAGCCTTTCAGATGTTGTTGGACAGCAGTGCCCATCAGCTCCAGCCAGCATGGCCAGTGGTGACGGATGATGGGAACCTTAGTCCAACAGCAACTGGAGGAGCATCATTCCTAAACTTGTTGCGCTGTAGCCTAACTCTTAGGAGAGCAACATCTCTGCTTTGATTTGGATTCCTGCACTGAGCAGGGGGTTGGACTTGATGGCCTTATAGGCCCCTTCCAACTCTACTATTCTATGAACTCCTCAAGGTCTCAGACCTTCTAGCTTAGCTCCCTGTAACTCAAGTACGGGGAACTTTGGCCCCCCAGGTGCTGCTGAACTCAACTCCTCCTCTTTCCTCTTCTCCCAGGCATTTTAGCATATATTTTTCAATTGTTTTTTTTAAAATGTGTTTTTAAATTTGTATATTTGTTTGTAATGTTTTTTAATTGTTGTAAACCACCCAGAGAGCTTTGGCTATGGGGTGGTATATTACATTTGTACAACAACAACAACTACAACTCCTGTCAGCCTCAGCAAGCATGGCCCATAGCCAGGGATGATAGGAGAGTTGTAGTTCAGCAACATCTGTAGGGCCAAAAGTTTCACACACCTACTGTAACTGTTGATAGCAAGGACTGAACTTGGAATCAGGGACAGGGGACCCTGGGGCTCTCCAGAGGAAATTGGGCTACAACTTCCCTCATCCTTTTCTGCTGGGGCTGCTGGCTGGGGCCGATGGGAGCTGGAGCCCAACAACATCTGGAGGACCACAGGCTCCCCCATCCGTGTCCTACACCCTCTGTCCCTGAGCAGCAGTCTCTCCCCAAGCCATCCCAAGCACACCCCACTCCTGACACCACACGTAACTAACTCCAGGGCTACAGGGGCCAGCCTGACTTTTAAATACCAGTCGCAGTTCCTGCTGGAGAATGTTTAATCATGAACTTAAAAGTTTGTGAAAGAATGGCTCTGACCTCCAAAGCTTTTTTATCGATTAACTCCGAGTCCATTGTGTTTCAACGCACTTTTGCAGGCAGAGAGAAGCAAAGTCAGGCATAAGCAAAAAAAAAAAAAAAAAAAAGTCAGATCCCAGCAAGCGATAAGCAACAGCTCTGTTCCCGATTTAATAAGAGCTATCGCTGGCTTCACAAGACAACAGGCATGAAATATTGCATTATGCCATATGCTGCATGGGAGGGGGAATCCGCTGGAATTACACAGCTCCGGGGGGAAGCCGCATGGAAGCAGCTATTTTGCATTAATAAATGGTGTCTTGATAGACAAAACAGTAACTGGTCCCTATTGTTGTAGCATATTCTTTTTAAATTCACGCACACTTACTCTAAAATAGATGTGGGAGGCTTGTATTGTAGGTGTTAATGAGCTTTGCCAGTTTTGGTGCAGGGCAAAAATGGGGAATGTTCAACCTGTGGGCCCAATGTGGCCCTCAAGGCCTTTCTACCTGGCCCTTGGGACCGTCACCGGGCTATGCCCCCTTTTCCAAGGGCACATCCCTCATTGTCCCTTCTCTGCAGCTTCCTGGAGTGCTTTCCCTTGTTTGAAATGTGTCCTCAAACTGTGGCAAAGCCTCTTGTGTGACTGAATGGAGGTTAGGGATGGAAAGATATGTCAATTTCCATTCTCTTGGTTTATCCCTTTTCTTATCCTAAATTCAGTTCTCCACATTTCTCCAGCAATTTGCAAATTCATTTTTTTTAAATCCTCATGAAAACTCTTCAGCATTTTAGAGTGGATTTCTCTTAATAAACACATTTTTGCATGCAGTGTTCACTAACGCACACATTTTGCAAGCAGTTTCTCCTAACATAATGCATTTTAATATATTTGTTTTTATGCCCTTTCCCCTAATATATGCATTTCTCTAAACTTTGGTTGGAGAACTGCATCACCAAATTCAGAAAAGTGTGACTTTTGAAGGATGGGTATATTTCAGTTCTTACAGTGTTTCAGAAACTTCTAAAAAAAGTTCAAAACTTCTAAAAACAATCACTTATGCACACATCTAATAATTTCAAGGTTGCAAGGAACAGTATCTTTCAGCCACTAAATGCCTGGGTAAACAGGAATGTTTTTACATTCTTCCTAAAAATTAATACTGAGGGAGACAGACACACCTCTCTAAGGAAGACATTCCACAAATGGGGAGCCACCATCAAGAAGGCCCTGTCATGGGACACTGCCACCTGGGCAACCCCTAGAGGCAGCACCACCAGCTGGGCAGAGCTTGGAAAAGTTACTTTTTTGAACTACAACTCCCATCAACCCCAGCCAGCATGGCCACTGGATTGTGCTGATGGGAGCTGTAGTTCAAAAAAGTAACTTTTCCAAGCTCTGCAGCTGGGCCTCCCCTTCCAATTGTTGGGCCCAAGATGGTTGATATTGGAGAAGGCACTCTTTTGGTCTCTGGTCATTTAGGACTTTGTTTGCTAGTACAATTGGGTATGGTATCTCAGTGCAGTGCTCTCAGGACTGGGTGACACATGGTCCATTGGGCTGCCAGATTACCAACCTAGCAGCCACATTCTGCACTAGCTACAGTCTCTGGACCATTTTCAAGGGCAGCCCCACATAGAATGCATTTCAGTAGTCCGTGAACGAGGAGCACCAATCCTACAATAGTAGGAAGTACCCTTAGACATGGCATTCTTATTAAAGGGAATATGAGTAAGCAAGCTGTGATTGAGACCCACACACCTCAGGCTTAATGTTACCATTGCTGCTTCTCCCCAGCAATATTTTTAATTATTCTTCCAATTTTGTATTTGGAGATCACCATGGTCCTGTTCTGGTACACTGTCAAGCACCCACGATTCAAATCTGTGTTAAATATGAGAATCTACTGCCATTCCCTTTATCTGATTTGTGATTCATTTCCAGTGTCTTATCTACTTTTAATTAAATGCCATAAAATGCTCCTGGTCAGCAGTTTGACTTTTCATTTCCTTACAGTGTCGCTAATTCAGGTTGATTGTTGCTACCTTGCACGGAATTAGATTTTTCAAGACGTTGCCCCTGCATGGTGCAGATTCAAGATGCAAGCACTTTAAACCCATAGCAAAGGGTTTTTGTTTTTTTTTAAAAAGGAGAGAGTAAAAATATGTTTTGTTAGGCAGCTTGTTCCAATAGTCAGGGGACGAAAAGATATGTCAAATTCTGGGTTCCAAAGATGGCCTTTTAAATAGTTGCAAGGGCTATTTAAGTATAGAAGTGATTTGCTAGGTGGAGCAGAGCTGATATGCTAGCTTCCCAAATTCTGGGTTGCTGTTGCTTACTGGGAGGGCTGGGCAAGGCAGTGGGGAAGCTACACAGTGCTGGTTTCCCCACTGCCTACCCCTTCCTCTTCCCTTTCCACCTTCCAGGAAGTTACCACAGTGGCTCTGCCCTTCTAGAGGAGCTACTTCCCTATATCCACTCAACAAATACATAGAGCAATGCATATAACTGTATAAAGACACCTCGAGGAAGGGCCACAGCTAGATTAATCAACGAAACTGAGCTAGATGAATCAACAGTCTGACTCAGTAAAAGGCAGCATCCTATGTTCCTATGTTATATATTGTTGTTGTTATGTGCCTTCAAGTCGATTACGACTTAAGGCGACCCTATGAATCAGTGACCTCCAAGAACCTGGCATGAACCACCCTGTTCAGATCTTGTAAGTTCAGGTCTGTGGGTTCCTTTATATTTATTTATTTATTAGACTTTTATACCGCCCGACTAGCAATAGCTCTCTGAGCGGTGAACACAAGAAATACAATAAAATACACAGTATAATACAACAGAACATATAAAAATAAAACAATCTAAAATCAATTACAACAAATTTAAAATTAAGTTAGCTTAAATTAAAATTAAAATTAAAATGAGAATGCCTCAGAAAAGAGGAAGGTTTTAACTTGGCGCCGAAAGGATAACAATGTCGGCGCCAAGCGCACCTCCTCGGGGAGACTGTTCCATAGTTCGGGGGCCACCACTGAGAAGGCCCTAGATCTTGTCATCACCCTCCGGGCCTCTCTGTGAGTCGGAACCCGGAGGACGGCCTTCGTAGTAGAACGTAGTGTATGGGCCGGTTCGTATCGGGAGAGGCGTTCCGACAGGTATCGTGGTCCCGCGCCGTATAGGGCTTAATAGGTTAATACCAACACTTTGAATCTGGCCCGGAAGCATATTGGTAGCCAGTGCAGGCGAGCCAGAACAGGTGTTATGTGCTCGGACCGTTTGGTCCTTGTTAACAATCTGGCCGCCGCATTTTGCACTAGCTGTAGCTTCCGAACTGTCTTCAAAGGCAGCCCTACGTAGAGCGCATTGCAGTAATCCAAACGCGAGGTTACCAGAGCATGTACAACTGATGTAAGGTCCTCCTTGCTCAAATAGGGACGTAGCTGGGCTACCAACCGAAGTTGGTAGAACGCATTCCATGCCACTGAGGCTACTTGAGCCTCAAGTGAAAGGGAAGAGTCTAAGAAGACTCCCAGACTACAAACCTGCTCCTTTAGGGGGAGTGTAACCCCATCCAGGACAGGGTATATATCCACCATCCGATCAGAGAAACCATCCACCAACAGCATCTCAGTCTTGTCAGGATTGAGCCTCAGTTTGTTAGCTCTCATCCAGTCCATTGTCGCGGCCAGGCAACGGTACAACACATCAACAGCCTCACCTGAAGAGGATGAGAAGGAGAAGTAGAGCTGCGTGTCATCAGCATACTGATGACAACGCACTCCAAAACTCCTGATGACCTCTCCCAACGGCTTCATGTAGATGTTGAAAAGCATGGGAGACAAAACTGACCCCTGCGGGACTCCACATTGGAGAGCCCACGGTGTCGAACAATGTTCCCCAAGCACTACCTTCTGGAGACGGCCCGCCAAGTAGGAGCGGAACCACTGCCAAGCAGTACCTCCAACTCCCAACTCTGTGAGCCTCTCCAGAAGGATACCATGGTCAATGGTATCAAAAGCCGCTGAGAGATCAAGGAGAATCAACAGAGTTACACTCCCTCTGTCCCTCTCCCGACATAGGTCATCAAACAGGGCGACCAAGGCCGTCTCAGTGCCAAAACCGGGCCTAAAACCTGATTGAAATGGATCTAGATAATCGGTTTCATCCTGGAGCTGGCCAGCAACCACTCGTTCCAAGATCTTGCCCAGGAATGGAATATTCGCTACCGGTCTGTAGCTGTTGAAATTTTCTGGGTCCAAGGAAGGTTTTTTAAGAAGTGGTCTCACCACTGCCTCTTTCAGACAGCCCGGGACCACTCCCTCTTGTAAAGAGGCGTTTATCACTTCCTTGGCCCAGCCAACTGTTCCATCCCTGCTAGTTTTTATTAACCAAGAGGGGCAAGGATCCAGTACTGAAGTGGTTGCACGTACCTGTCCAAGCACCTTGTCCACGTCCTCCCAATTCCTCAAGCCTCTCCAGAAGGATACCATGGTCAATGGTATCAAAAGCCGCTGAGAGGTCAAGGAGAATCAACAGAGTTACACTCCCTCTGTCTCTCTCCCGACATAGGTCATCAAACAGGGCGACCAAGGCAGTCTCAGTGCCAAAACCAGGCCTGAACCCCGATTGAAATGGATCTAGATAATCGGTTTCATCCAATAGCGCCTGGAGCTGGTCAGCAACCACACGTTCCAGGATCTTGCCGAGGAACGGAACATTGGCTACTGGTCTGTAGCTGCTGACATCCTCTGGGTCCAAGGAAGGTTTTTTCAGGAGTGGTCTCACTGCTGCCTCTTTCAGACAGCCAGGGACCACTCCCTCTCGTAAAGAGGCATTAATCACTTCCTTGGCCCAGCCAACTGTTCCTTCCTTGCTAGTTTTAATTAGCCAAGAGGGGCAAGGATCCAGTACCGAAGTGGTCGCACGAACCTGTCCAAGCACCTTGTCCACGTCCTCGAGCTGAACCAACTGGAACTCATCCAATAAAACATGACAAGACTGTGCTCCAGACACCTCATTAGGATCAGCTGCTATAAATTGGGAGTCTAAGTCCCGGCGGATGCATGAGATCTTACGCTGGAAGTGCTCAGCAAACTCATTACAGCGGGCCACTGATGATTCTACCGTGTCCTGAAGGCTAGAATGGAGTAGCCCTCGGACAACTCTAAAAAGCTCCGCTGGGCGGCAAAGAGATGACTTAATAGTGGCAGCAAAATGTTGTTTTTTCGCCGCCCTCACCGCTCCTACATACAGCTTAGTAAAAGCACTAACCAGCGCATGATTGCATCCATCGGGAGTTCGTCTCCATCTCCGCTCAAGCTGCCTCCTATTTTGTTTCATCGCTCTCAGCTCTGGCGTGTACCAAGGAGCTGTATGAGCTCTACATAGGAGAGGGCGCGCAGGAGTGATCGTGTCAACAGCCCGGGTCATCTCCGCATTCCACAGATCAGCCAGGGCTTCAACAGGAGCGCCAGTCCTATCGGCCGGAAAAAACCCCAGAGCCCTTTGAAAACCTTCAGGATTCATTAGTCTCTGGGGGCAGACCAATTTAATAGGTCCCCCACCCTTGCAGAGGGAAAAGGCTACTGAGAGTCTAAACTTCAACAAGCAGTGATCTGTCCATGACAAAGGGAAAGATGTAAGATTCCCCACATCCAGATCACTATCCCCATGTCCAGTAGCAAAGATAAGGTCTAGAGTGTGCCCCGACATATGTGTTGGACCACTAACATATTGAGACAGCCCCATGGTTGTCATGGAAGCCATGAAGTCCTGAGCTGCCCCAGACAAAGTAGCCTCGGCATGGATGTTGACATCCCCCAGTACTAATAGCCTGGGGGATCTCAGCAATACCTCCGAGACCACTTCCGTCAGCTCAGTTAGGGAAGCCATTGGGCAGCAAGGTGGGCGGTACACCAAAAGGATTCCCAGCCTGTCCCTCTGGCCCAGCACAAGGTGCAAACACTCCAGGCCAGTAACTGCATGGACATGGTGCTTGGTGAGTGAGATGGAACTCTTATAGACCACAGCAACCCCACCTCCCCGACCCTCAGATCTACCATGATGCTGAACCAAGTACCCCGGTGGGCAGAGCTGGGAGAGACTAACTCCTCCCTGCTCACCCACCCAGGTCTCGGTTATACATGCCAGATCGGCTGCCTCGTCCACAATCAAATCGTGGACGAGGGAGGTTTTATTATGTACTGATCTGGCATTTAGGAGCAGCAACTGGAGATCTGAGAGTTGGCTGAGAGGACAACCAACATCCCTGCGGGTGTGAGAAGGGCCGGAACAAGGCACAGCCACTACATGTCTGGGCCGCGTTCCCCTTACCTGGCACGTCCTTCTCACAGCGCCATACCTCCCTCTGCCCGTCACTACGGTAATTGGGGTAATTTATGTTATGGAATCAATCCATCTCTTGTTTGGCCTTCCTCTTTTTCTACTTCCTTCTGTTTTTCCCAGCATTATTGTCTTTTCTAGTGAATCATGAGGACCCTCCGTGGCGCAGAGTGGTAAGCGGTGGTAACGCAGCCGAAGCTCTGCTCACGGCCGGAGTTCGATTCGAATGGAAGGAGGAAGTCGAATCTCCAGTAAAAAGGGGTCAAGGTCCACTCAGCCTTCCATCCATCCGTGGTTGGTAAAATGAGTACCCGGCATATGCTGGGGGGTAAAGAAAGGCCGGGGAAGGAACTGGCAACCCCACCCCATATATACAGTCAGCCTAGTAAACGTCACAAGATGTCACCCTAAGAGTCGGAAACGACTCACACTATAAGTGCGGGGACACCTTTACCTTTAGTGAATCATGTCTTCTCATTATGTGTCCACAGTAAGATAACCTCAGTTTTATCATTTTAGCTTCTAGTGACAGATGTTATGTATTAATGCTTATGAAATCATGCTACAGAAGAGAACAATGATAACTGGAAATGAAGAAATTAACATAACAACCAAGATAGGGCGAGTGAACGGGTGGTGGTGGTAGAACTGAGATTGCAAATGAAAGACACCTAGTGAAGTTGATACTGAGTGGAGATTTGAACCCTGGTCTTCCAGCTCATGGCCCAACATACTAACCACTACACCATACTGGGGGCCCATCCATACTTAACTGCAAAATCTGCATTTTTCATATTTGGTTGGTGGCCTCGAGATCCAGACATGTCCTGTTTGTGGTTGAATTATTGTGAAAACCCAATTATCAAGCATCCATATGTGTGGGCTTTTTTTGTGAATTCCATAAAGGAAGCCCCAGACCTGAACTTACAAGATCTGAACAGAGTGGTTCACGACAGATGCTCTTGGAGGTCACTGATTCATAGGGTCGCCATAAGTCGTAATCGACTTGAAGGCACATAACAACAAAATTGCTTTACCATTGGCCACTCCCCTTTCACTGATTGTTCCTTATGAGTTTGCTTTTTGCTCGCTTTTTTGGAAGAGCGCAGATATGTATATCTTTTCTTTTAATTCCCACACATGTGCAGGTTTGTGGATGTGCTATTGGGTGGGAAGGAGACAAGTGGCTTGGCATTTGATGGAGGAACACCCTGTGATGGAGGAATGCCCATGGACCACTTACTGCAGGAAATTCCCATCATTGCGCCCGAGTGCACGGACATTAATGCAAGTGATTATTGGTTGAGGAAAGCATATCAGTCTTTCGTGGTATTTCTAATGTGGATTTGTGAACACGAAAATCTGTACTAACCTGCAACATCATATGGATGGCAGTGAATTAATGAGGACACTGCAGATTTGGACAGGCCCTGGCTTTCTTATTCTGTGGCTTCCCCCATTCACCACTATAAACTAACAGTTCTGTCCGTTATTATGCGATCCATCATTTCCCAGAAGAGAATAAGAGAGGTTCATCTCCCCTTCCCCTCAGAAATATCTATTGTGTTCCACTCTGTCAATTTAATTACCTATAAATAGCATGGGGAATTTTGAGAGGCCATTTTCACTTGGCCCTACTTCAGGTGGAGGGTCAAATATCTGAACGTTCCCCACATTACAAGCAAAATGATAAAATAAATAATAAAATAAATAAATAAAAGGCTTCCCTTCCTATGGAAAGAAGTACGTGTGCGTGCGTGCGTGCACGCATGTGCATCATCAGTGCAGATACCAGATGAGTATGCCTAATGAGAGACTTCCATAAATGAAAGGCATGGCCACACAAAAGGCCCTCACCGCCTAACTGCCTGCCTTCTGAAGTTGGGGGTACACAGAGATCCCCCTCCCACAGAAAATGGCTTCCATTGATGGACAGGTCAATAATTAGCAGCACTGGTATTGGCTGGTGGCTACTAGCCATGATAGCTATATTCTGCCTCCATGGTTAGAAGCAGTATGCTTCTGAAACCTTGTTGCTGGAAGTCACAGGAAGGGAGCATGCTCTTCCACTCAGGTCCTGCTTGTGGGTTTCCCATAGGCCTCTGGTTGGCCACTGTAAGAACAGAATGCTGGACCAGATGGGCCACTGGCCTGATGCAGCAGTCTCATCTTATGTTCTTGTAATATTGTTGAGGAGATATGCAAAATTTGCCACTATATTTTTAGTGAGAATTCTGCTTGTTCCATCCCCTGGTTTCAGTTATCTATGGAAACTCTGCAGAATGCCTAGGTTATTCATGTTTTGAGGCCCCGTGGTTATAAATTGGATGTACATAAAAACATCCCTGTGTGTGCAGATGTTGTCTAAGCTATGCTTTCAATGGAATGTGCATTCCATAATCATTCATAATCCCCCTGACATCTTGTACAGGGGTTTCCACATTAAGCCATTCATTTTCCCCTCTGCGAAGCATCCAACCACCATTTGTTGTTGCTGTTCTGATAGAAAGTAAATCAGCTAGAATCTCAGCTAAAGAAGTTTTGGGGTGGTTGTCCATGCCAGCAGAGCTACAATCAGGGTTGGGAAGAAATTTGATTCAGTTTGCATTTGAATGTGACCCGACCTAATTCATACTTCCTGAAACAGCATCTGAAGTGAAGCATAGCTGCCCATCAAAATTTGCACTTCTACAAATATTGTGATGTAGTTCTCCAGAAAGAAAAAAAATAGAAGAATGCATATATCATGGGAAAGTGTGCATAAAACTGTATGTATTAATAAAAATAACATACAAAAATGTAGCGACACCCAAGGGGAGGATGCCAATGGATACCCCTTTTGGGTTGGCTCCTTCAGGGTGCAATGAGGGTGAAGGCATTCCCCCCTAGGTGATTGTTTGTGGATGGGGTTGCTCCTAGGTGAGGCGGACCCAGAATTAATCTGACTTCTAGGCAAGAGGCAGAATGCTGGGAAGCTGTATCTGTGGTGAGAACATGAATGCCTCTCATAAATGTATATCTAATGTGATTGATGGTGCGTCTGATGACTTTGCTATTTTATATTTCTTGACTTATTGTAGGTATTTATTGTTCCTTTGTATTTGTAGTTACTATATTTTTCTTTTGTATAAATATGCTGTTCACTACTTTGGGGTCTTTGGGCTGAAAAGCAGTATATAAATAAACCGACCACAACCATAATCATAACTATTAAATTCAAGGGAATTCCTTGTAAAAATGTGTGTATTGGAAGAAATGTGCTGTAAAATGCTGACAGATTTTTGTGATGGCTTTTTAAAAAAAATGCAAACTGATGCAGAAATGTTGCACGCTGAACTTAAGGTTGGAAAAAGAGGAAACCAAGAGAAATTGAAATGGACAGATTCGTCCGTCCCTAACTACAATATCCAGCTCAGGAACTGTACCCGTGGATAACTGTAACATTGCTAGGCTGAAAGACTTGTCACAGAGACACAACTCCCAAGTTGTAACCATCTGAATATTTTGCTGCTCCCATCTTTAGGGAGAATAAATTATCATGTCAGGTGGGGAGGAGGAAATGAATCCACTCTTAAAAGAGGGAAGAGAGGGGGGGAATATATACCTAAGGAGTAATATATCAGGCCAACATTGCAGAATATCTGAGGGGACACTTTTAATGAAGTGGTGATTTCTGAATCCATGCTGAGCAAGCCTGGAGGAGGAAGGTTCTTATTTCCAGTGCCTTAGGTAATGGCAGAAGGATCTGAGTTATACTGTTCACAAACTCCTGGAGACCATAAATCAAAAAAGAGATGATACGATTATTTTCATAAGGAGCACAGACAGGGAAATCCAGCTGATGTTGGGGTTTCTTTCCTTTTCCCTTGCCGTCTTCTACTCTCCTCTTATAAAACTGTGATGCTTTGGTGAAAACAGAACACAGAGAGGGCTTTGCACAGGAATAGCTGGAGTGGCCTCAAGCCCCTAGTATCAGAAAAACAAGGTGCAACAGGTACATGCATGCAATGGAACAAAAAGATATTGTTGCGCGCCACCCCAATCTCAAAGCGGTGAGATTTCCAGGGTTTGAGAGGCCCAGGGTTTGGTTTCCTTGGAAAGAAGGTCAGCAGAGACTGTGGTGTCTTTATGAAACATGGTTTGTTTATTTACACACATTCCAACCTGAGCTTAGGATGGAGGGGTTCAAGGCATCAGCCAATATCCAGCTTTTTCATCAGGGTTACAGGAGGCACCCCAAAGCCAAGGTGTAGAGAGCCAGTCTCTCTGCCTGACTCCAGTTCCCAGCCTTTCTCAGACACACTCAAAACACAAGCCTCTCCTCGGCCCCAGCAGGGAGGGGCAATGCTCTCCTGAAGAGTTTCAATGACAAAAGGATCTCCCTGGCCCATTCACCCGTTGATGGGCACCTGATAGACCCATTAACCCACCTGGCCACTCTATTAGATTAACAAAAGAAACTCATCTGACCAGCAGAGTGGGTTTCTCACCCCCAGGCACAGGATTCCAAATCAGTCGCTGGAGGGGAACTCAGAGAAATTATCCATTTCAACTCCAAACCCATAACAATATTTTAGAATGTCACACAGCTGAGGTGGGGGCAATGTCACTTGCTCCGTTTCTTTCCCTCCATACCTCAGACCCTACCAATGTCTCATGACTGCCTTCTCCTGGAGACTCTGGGTTTTTTGGGACCCCCCCCAGATCTCTGGGCAAGGCACCCCAATCTCCAGTTTCTGGCCAGCTGGGGAGCATGTCAATGGGCCCAAATCTCCCTTTCCTGGTAGTTTCTTCTCCCCCTCCATTGAATGCAGTGGCTCTGAGGCTGGGGGGCATCTCAATGCCCCTTGTCACACACACCTGGCTTCAGAACTGGCTGCATCCCATTGGGGAGGGCCAGGAGGAGGAAGGTCCTCCCTCCCAGTGGGACGCAGCTGGCTCCAGCGCCTACTCTGTGGCATTACTAGAGCCTGCCCCATGAAATCACTAGGGCCTGCCCCTGAAATCTCAGGCTTCTGACCTGGCAATCCTATATTTATTTATATCCTGCCCTTCCTCCCAGTAGGAGCCCAGGGTGGCAAACAAAAGCACTAAAAACACTTTAAAACATCATAAAAACAAACTTTAAAATATATTAAAATAAAACATCTTAAAACATTTTTTTAAAAAAGTTTTAAAAACGTCTTTTAAAGAAGGTTTTAAAACATCTATTTTTTAAAAAAAGGTTTTAAAACATATTAAAAAGCAATTCCAAAACAGACGCAGACTGGGATAAGGTCTCTACTTCGAAGGCTTGTTAAAAGAGGAGGACCTTCAGTAGGCGCCAAAAAGATAACAGAAATGGCGTCTGTCTATATTTAAGGGGAGGGAACTCCAAACGGTAGGTGCCACTACACTAAAGGTCACTAAATGTTGTGCAGAAATGACCTCCTGATAAGATGGTATCTGCAGGAGGCCCTTACCTGCAGAGCGCAGTGATTGACTGGGTATACAAGGGATAAGACGGTCTTTCAGCTATCCTGGTCCCAAGCTGTATAGGGCTTTGTACACCAGAACTAGAATCTTGAACTTAGCCCGGTAGCTAATAGGCAGCCTGTGCAATTCTTTCAGCAGCAGGGTGACATGTTGACAATGCCCTGCCCCAGTGAGCAGTCTCGCCACTGCATTTTGCACCAGCTACAGCTTCTGGACCAACCTCAAGGGTAGCCCCACACAGAGTGCATTACAATAATCCAACCTGGAGGTCCCACCACCTACCAATCCTACCACCTGAGCCTTTATATCCCAGCCTGATAACTGAGATCATCCGGAGGCGCTCTGTTAGTTATCCGCCGTGTTACAGAGGCTCGATTGGCTTTCACTAGAAGATGGGCATTTAGGCCTCATCTGCTCTGCACATTTATAGCAATACGACACCACTTTAAACTGTCATGGCTCCCCCCAAAGAATTCTGGGAACTGTAGTTTGTTAAGGGTGCTGCGGGTTGTTAGGAAACACCTGTTTTCCTCACAGAGCGACATTTCCCAGAGTTCCATGGGAACAGTGGCTGGGACTGGTGGGGCGGAAGGCAAGGGAGCTCAACAGTAGGTGGAGCCAGAGCCAATGGCAGATGGAGCCAACTAATTCTAGTTTCACCCCCATCCACCTCCCTGCTGGATTCTACAACATTGAGGTTAAGGAGGAGGAAGATGACAGGCAGCGCCACTCTTGGAACAGCTGTAATCAAGAAGGAAGGCGGGGGGGTGATGGCTAAAGGCAGTCTGAAGTTGGTGGGGACGCGGTCCATTTGCCCTAATGGGCCAGCCTCCACTGTTTCCACTGCTTTAAATGTATAGAGCAAATGGGACCTCTGTATTTACAGTGACTGACAGAGGCCCTTCAGGATTTCAGACTCTCAGCCCTACCTAGAGATGCCAGGAATCGAACCTGGGGCCTTTTGTGTGCAAAGCAGGTGCTCTACCAGTACGCCATGGCCTTTCCTCATACATATATTTGCCTCATATAATAGTGGGCTTAGCCAAAGGCCCTCCTCTAGGATGCACACCTTAACATGGTGAGGGGGTTTGAGAGTGTTGAAGAAGCTGAGAGCAATGCCGTCAGGAGTCTAGACCAAGAGGCTAACCTCCTAGCAGGGGCACCCAAGGCAGAATGGTCAAAGCTGAAACACCAGACTAAGATGCATCCAAACTCAGAGGAAGGCAATGGTAAACCACCTCTGAATACCTCTTACCGTGAAAACCCTATGAACAGAGTATCCAAAATGAAACATGAGATAGTGCTGGAAGATGAGACCCCCAGGTCAGAAGGCACTCACCGAGCTACTGGGGAAGAACAAAGGACAAGTACGAGTAGCACTGTGACTAATGACGTAGCTGGGTCAAAGCCAAATGGAAGTCCAGAGGCTGATGTACACAGATGCGAAAGGAGAGTCCGGAGTTGTACAATGTACACAATAGGAACATGGAATGAGAGAAGCATGAACCAGGGAAAGTTAGAAATTGTCAAGCAAGAAATGGAATGCATTAACATTACAATACTTGGCATGAGTGAATTAAAACGGATGGGAATGGGACATTTTCAATCAGGCAACTACAACATATTTTATGCAGGAAATGAGAAATTAAGAAATGGGGTTGCTTTAATAGTGAGACGTGATGTAGCAAAAGCAATTAGGAGCTACAGTGCAAGGTCTGAGTGAGTGATATCAATGAGATTAAACGGGAAACCTATTAACATTACCATCATCCAAGTCTATGCTCCAGTGGCAAATGCAGAAAAGAGGGAGAGATTTTACACAGAAGTACAGGAAGAAATTGATCACAAACCAAAACAAGATGTGCTGATAATCATGGGGGACTGGAATACAAAAGCAGGGAACAGAGAAGAACTAGAAACTGTGGGGAAATGGGGCTTAAGTGACAGAAATGAAGCAGGAGAAAGACTTACTGAATTCTGTAAAGCCAATGATTTTTTCTTGCAAACACATTTTTTGAGCAACCGAAAAGACGACTGTACACATGGACAACACCAGATGGTTAATATAGGAATCAAACTGATTATATAATTGGTAGCAGAAGATAGAGAAGTTCCATACTTTCTGCGAAAACAAGACCAGGAGCTGACTGCGGAATATAAAGATCAAATAAGGAACAGATTTGAGGCTTTAAACTTAGTTGATAGAGAACCAGAAGAACGATGGATTGAAGTCAGAGACTATCAGTGAAGAATGCAAAAAGCCAATACCTCTAGTAAAAAAGAGAAAGACCTCAATGGATGACTGACGAAACTCTAAAATGGTTAAAGAAAGAAGGAAAGCAAAAGCAAAAAGGGATAGAAACATAGTCAGAACCCTAAATGCAATAATACAGCGACTAGTATGTAGGAAACTATTACAATAGCTATTTTATGGAAATAGAAGACGACAAAAAAGGCAGAACAAGAGCCCTATTCCAAAAGATTAGAGAAATTAAAAGGAAATTTAAACCAAGAGTAGGGATGTTGAATAATCAACAGGGGAACACTCTGACAGACCAAGATGAAATAAAAGGGAGATGGAAGCAACACACTGAAGAACTATATAAAACAGATGTCAAGATGAAAGATTCATTCACGGAGGAACAGTATGATGAAGAACCAGAAATTTTAGAATGTGAGGTGAAAGCTGCTCTTAAAATACTTGGAAGAAACAAATCACCAGGAACAGATGGCATACCAATAGAGTTGCTACAAGCTATTGAGACTGACTGTCCAAATTTTGACTAAAATTTGTCAAGAAATATAGAAAACTAAACAATGGCCCACAGACTGGAAGCGTTCAATATACATCCCAATTCCAAAGAAAGGGGATCCCAGGGAATGCAGTAATTATTGAACTATTGCCTTAATATCCCATGCAAGTAATGCTCAAGATTCTACAACAAAGGCTCTTACCAAATATGGAGCAAGAAATGCCAGATGTCCAAGCTGGATTTAGAACATATTGCAAATATATGTTGGATAATGAAACAGACCAAGGAATTTTAGAAGAAGATCATCCAGTGTTTTATAGATTATAGCAAAGCCTTTGATTGTGTAGATCATGAAAAACAATGGAACACTATAAAAGAAATGGGGGTGCCACAGCATCTGATTGTCCTGATGCGCAACCTATACTCTGGACAAGAGGCTATTGTAAGGACAGAATATGGAGAAACCAATTGGTTCCCCATCGGAAAGGGTGTGAGTCAGGGGTGTATTTTATCACCCTATTTGTTTAAACTATACGCAGAACATATCATACAAATTGGAGGGAGAAATATCAATAATTTAAGATATGTAGACAATACCATACTACTAGCAGAAACCAGTAATGATATGAAATGAATGCCGTTGAAAGTTAAAGAGGAAAGCACAAAAGCAGGACTATGGCTGAATGTCAAGAAGATTAAAGTAATGACAACAGAAGATTTATGTAACTTTAAAGTTGAGAGTGAGGACATTGAACTTGTCAAGGTTTATCAATACCTTGGCACAGTCATTAACCAAAATGAAGACCAAAGTCAAGAAATCAGAAGAAGGCTAGGACTGGGGAGGGCAGGTGTGAGAGAACTAGAAAAAGTCCTCAAATGCAAAGATGTATCACTGAATACTAAAGTCAGGATCATTCAGACCATGGTATTCCTGATCTCTACATATGGATGTGAAAGTTGGACTGAGAAAAGTGGATAAGAGAAAAATAAACTCATTTGAAATGTGGTGTTGGAAGAGAGCTTTGCAGATACTATGAACTGTGAAAAAGACAAATAATTGGATGTTAGAACAAATTCAGAACTATCACTAGAAGCTAAAATGATGAAACTGAGGTTATCATACTTTGCACACATCATGAGAAGACATGATTCATTAGAAAAGATAATAATGCTGGGAAAAACAGAAGGGAGTAGAAAAAGAGGAAGGCCAAACAAGAGATGGATTGATTGCATAAAGGAAGCCACAGACCTGAACTTACAAGATCTGAACAGGGCGGTTTATAACAGATGCTCTTGGAGGTCGCTGATTCATGGGGTCACCATAAGTCGTAAACGACTTGAAGGCACATAACAACAAAGAACAACAAGCCAAAGGCTGTATAGAAGAAGTGGGATTTGAGGAGGGCTTTGAGAGGAGAGGGGAACAGAGAGAGAGAGAGAGGAGGCACAACCTAGCTACAGAAATGTTTGTGCATGTCTGATCTACAAACACGTAGGTACAGATTTCTTCAGCCAGATGCAAATTGAAGTGAGATGATCCACAAAATTCTATTGTGCAATTGTTTGGAAATCTCAACATTCCTTTGGTATGGGTTCAATTGAATTCTAGCAGGGCTTCTAGATTTTGGAATTTCAAAATAGATTTTGTGCATGAGCCCACACACACACAGAGAGAGATTTTTTACAAAAATTATTCCCAGATATTATAGATTTTTGAAATTAAAAATATGCAATTGCACTATTTACATTATTGTAAATAGATTTAATGCTACTCCGTACACATTACAAATATTTTTTTAAATTGGGGTGCTTTTTTGGAGGGGGGTAAAGAGTTTATTTTTACATTTTATTTTTGGCATGTTTTATTTACTGCAGAGACAGAAAACAGAGGGGGACCCAACTATCCTTACTCAGCTTACAATATCCCCAAATGTCCCCAAAAATGGGCCTCCAAGTTTTGCCACTTTGAATTCTTCCTCAAACATAGCTGGTACAGTGAAAAGCTGGATCAGAATCTGGCAGAGGAGGATTCTGTAAGCATTCCTACATCCAGAAACCAAACGCAGCTGGGTGTGCCAGCCGACTCCTGTTCTGTCTGCTTATGAACTGGCTGTGTTTTTTCCTTTCCCAAATTATGTAGCAATTTTCTGATATTGGCAAACGTCCACTCGGGATTTAGAAGATTACTGAATTCACTTTCCCATTAGTTCACAGAAAGAAGGCAAGCCCTGCTCTCTAGCAACTCACTCAGTCAAGAACAGTCAAGCCCTTTTCTCAGTTTGCCATTTCTAGCAGAGATAATCTTTATTCTGCATCTATTTTATTGATGGCAAGAGTGGAGTTATCGTATGCATTCTCCCCCTCCCTCCAAGTCATTGAAACAGAGCCTCCAATTTCAGGCAGTATGTGTCTGAATACCATGTGCTGGAGACAAACATTTCAGGATGGCTATTGTTATGATTCATTTTTTTAAAAAAAACCTGCCTTGCTCCAAATAATTCAGAGGGCTTTATAAGGGGGTGTATTCAACATAGTGCTGAGGTGAATGTTCCGTCTGTGTCAGGATTTCTTCTTGCACAATGGAACATTTTCCCCCTCTCCACCTTGTGTGCTCCCTCAGTCTATTTTCCTCCAGCTCTCCAGAGCAGATTTGGAAATGGCTCAGGGCATTCATGGGGGGGGGTATTTAGCACAAGTATTGAATTGAAAGCCCCCAAGTTGTTTCCTCCTACTTAATCCTTACAACAACCTTGTGAAATAGGGATGGGTGAGAATTTGATTCTTGCATTTCAAGCCAAACTGATCAAATTTCTAAAACAATATGAGAACCGAGACCCAGCCATCCTTTGAGATTCGCACTTATTGGAATTTTGCGATGCAGTTCGACAACTGAACAATGGTTACAAAAATGCATCTGTTAGGGGAAAGAGTGCATAAAAATGAATATATGAGTGAAAATAACATGCAAAAAGGCATGATGTGCAGAGAAATTTGCACTAAAATGATGCAGAATTTTCATGAGGATTTTTAAAAAAATTGCAAATTGCTGCAGAAACACGGCAAACTGAATTTAAGACTGGAAAAATGAGAAAGAGAGAGGATCGAAATGGACAGCTCTTTTCATTTCTACTTGTGAGGTAGGCTAAGGTGACCAAGTGTGACTGACGTCAGGTGAACTTTATGGCTGGGCAGGATTTTGAACGTGGCTCTTCCTGGTCTCAGTCCAGCACTTTAGCCGTTAACAGTCCTTCCATTTCCAAAGTTCAGGTGTGAGCACCGTTCCTTAGGCAGTTTAAAGGGCAGCATCCGTGCAAGAATGGGAGGTATCAGCAGGCTCAAGGAACACCAGGGTTTCTAAAAATAGACTTCACCAACCTGATGTCCTCCTCATATGTTGGACTGCATCTCACATCAGCCCCCCCCCCCAGCCAGCATGGCTAATAGTCAGGGGTGATGGGAGTTGTAGTTCAAAGCATTAGGAGGACAAGTTGGTTGGGGAGGAGGGGGGGAGAACCAAAACCATCTAATGAGGACTGAGTGTATTCAGTGGCCTCAGAATGCTGACTGAGTGTTGAGGATGGGGACCGAGAACTTGGTGGGAGGAGGAACGGAATGGAGTGTTTTGAAGGAGAGCAGCGAACAGGAACACTTCACACGGCAACATTTTGTTGCAGATCCCACTGGCAGCACACTGTTTCCTTCATGCCCTGCCTATCAGTTTCTCAGAAACATCCGGACTGATTGAGCAGGGGTCTTCCCGTATTGCTATTGTGTAGATCAGGGGTGGGAAACCTCCGTCCCTGAGGCCAAATGTGGCCGTCTGTCTGGCCCTTGGGATCTCCGCAGTCCGCGTCCTCTCCCTAGGCCACACTTCTCCCCAGCCCTGCTGCTGTCCTCCTTGACTGTTGTTGCCTGCCTAGAAGGTGTCCTTGAACTCTGATAATGCCTTTTGCTTGCTTGGATGGATGGATAGAGAGGTGTGCGTGTGTTTGTGCAGAAACATCTGGTTTTTGGGTAGCTGGGAAGTGGAAGAAGCACGCCCATTGCCGCACACTCTTTGCCTTTGTCCACCAGGGATATGCAGCCCCTGGAAGGCTGCCTGCAAGGGAATATGACCTTTGGGCTGAAAAAAGGTTCCCCACCAGTGGTGAAGATAAGTGCTGCAGTTTTGTGCAGGGGTTTGTACAGCCACCAACAGGTGAAGCTAAATATGCGCGTCAGCCCCGAGGTATGTCTTTCTGAGGCTCTTGTGTTTTATGAGAGTTTCAAGTCTACCAGACACCAGGATGTCAAGACAGTGCAGCCATTGATTTACATCTGTGCAATGAACCAAACATAGGCGAGACCCTCTATTTTTATTGGTGACTTTGTTTGAAAAAGCAGGCAAGGGGAGTCAGAGCCATAAACATGAAAGAATTGCCGCAGGGTCATTGCACATTGCGGGAGCTGGAGGTGAGCGAAGGATGAATTTGCAAAGCACAGAGAGACATGGATCAGGCTCAGCTTTCGACACTCCTTGGCTGGCAGCTGAACCGGATCCAAGATCTGCTGTTGCGGAAATGGCTTCTGGCTGGGACCCCGGAGAGAAAGGATCACTTTGCATGCTGGCCAGGCATCTGAGAAGACGGCCACGGGGCAGGCATTGCTGAGTCGTTCAAAGAGTTTGAGAAGTCTGTGCACCGTCGGCTGAATAAGAAACCATGAAGTGACTGAGAAGGGGAAAGGCACTAGGATTGTGTCAGCCAGCTAGGTGAGAAGCCTGGCGCTCTGCAAACAACTGATCTGATTGAATTGATGGCCCCCATCTTCCAGAAGCTGGCATTGCTGGATGCTTCCAGTGTAACATGTGAGATGAGTGCTTCTGAGCCAGGCAGGGCTGGCTTTTGGGGGCAAGTGAAAGGCCCTGGAAGAATCCAAACTTAATCACTGGCTTCTCCAGTTAATAAGTCTGGGAAAGACTTCCACCTGGAGAACCTGAAGAGTTACTGCTACGCAGAGTAGATGGCTTTTGTGTCGATAGTGGGCTTGGTTTATTTCCAGTATTATAAGAACATAGGAAGCTGAATCAGACCATGGGCCCATCTAGCTCATTATTGTCTACACTGACTGGCAGTGGCTCTGTGGCATTTCAGATAGAAGTATATCCCAGCCCAACCAGGAGATGCTGGGGATTGAACCAGGGACCTTCTGCATGCAAAGCAGATGCTGTATAGCCCTTCCCATGCTAAAAGGACCAATGGTTTGACTCGGGATAAAGATCCCAGCCAGAAGCTGTTTCCACAACAGCAGATCTTGGATCCGGTTCATCTGCCAGTCAAGGAGCATAGAAAGTTGACCCTGATATATTTCTCTTCGGGCTTTGCAAATCCATCCTTTTTTCACCTCCTGCTCTGTCAATGTGCAGTGACTCCATGGCAATTCCTTCCTGTTGGCACTGGATTGTAAAGACAGGTGATCTGACTCAGTATATGGTGATTTCATGTGTTCATAAACTAAATTTTATCCTGTTCTCCTGGGACTTGAGGCTCAAACAGAACCTCTTCCAAGCAGGTCGAGTCAGATCAGCTTCAGAACAGGCAGGTCAGGACCCTGGGAAAATCCAGTTTTTCAAAATGATTTTAAAAATAAAGCTAACAGTTGTTAGATTCACAACAGGAGACCTGCAGAACCCCAGAGAGTTGCCTTTCCTTAGGGTTTGCCAGGTTGTTCTAACCTCCCAAGGGAGTTCAGGACCAGGTTCATCAGTCTCTCCCTCCCTTCCCCTCTCTCATATCTGCTTCCTCCTCTTCCAGCACACAGCCAGTAGTACTCTGAGCCAGCCCAGGAACTGCAATTCCCACCTGACAGTTTTAAGCTGGCATGGTGCATCTCAAAGTATCCCCTTACAAGAGCCATTGTTCCCCTACCGACTTGCTGGTTGGGCAAACTGCAAAGAGGACACCGCTGCAGCCGACCTTGCCCATACTATCATGCTTGCCTTGTGAATAAGTTGAGAGCAGGAAGCTCTGGCTCATGGTCACCTCTCTGCTGTGACCTCCCCAGTCTCTCCACATTAATTTTACAATCTGAGTAGGTACCCATAAGAGCAAATAAATATAAACACCTTCAGCTACACCTATTCTAGATTGTTTCCCTAACCAAGCCAATACTTATTGACGCATCCATAAATTCACAGGCTTTGTGGAACACCTTTTGTGGGGTTCTCCTGGCTCCTTCCACCCCGGAATGTTCAGATGTACTCTCTAGCACTTTACAGTGTTCCAATACAATATTTAAATACAATATTTAACTCTTTTGGTGTCTTGCAGCTCTTTAATTTCTAGCTCTTTTAAAACCCTGACTCTTCCTGTTTTCCAGCTTGACTTATATGTAATAATTTCATTCTTTTCCCCAGCTTTCTAATACTTTAACACTTCCAAAAGTCTGACTTCACTCCCCCTTTTAGTCAATCGGAAGGAGAGTAGAGTACTGGTTACATTTCTATTTCCCATTATTGCCAGCTTCCTAGAATGAACATTCGACCTTCCTGTGTGCCAGCTGAGGAAGAGGGAAACGATCCCTTAGAAGGGACCCATTCCTTGGGGGATGAGCAGCTATCCTCTCGTGCCGAGGATATATCTCCAGGGGGTGAAGGGATCCTTGTAGTGGGTGATTCGATCATTAGGAACATAGACAGTGGGGTGTGTGATGGGCGTGTAGACCGCAAGGTGTTTTGCCTGCCTGGTGCGAAGGTTGCGGATATCGCCCGTCGTTTAGATAGTTTGGTAGACAGTGCTGGGGAGGAGTCAGTGGTCGTGGTGCATGTTGGCACCAACGACATGGGGAAATGCAGCCATGAGGTCCTGGAAGCAAAATTTAGGTTGCTAGGTAGGATGCTGAAAGCCAGGACCTCCAAGGTGGCTTTCTCTGAAATGCTACCGGTTCTACGCGCAGGACCAGCCAGACAGGCCCAGCTTCGCAGTCTCAATGTGTGGATGAGACGATGGTGTCAGGTGGAAGGGTTTGGATTTGTTAGGCACTGGGGAACATTTTGGGACAAGCCGGGCCTGTACAAAAGGGACGGGCTCCACTTGAACCAGAATGGAACCAGACTGCTGGCACTTAAAATTAAAAAGGTGGCAGAGCAGCTTTTAAACTGACTGAGGGGGGAAATCCGACAGGAGCTGAGAAAGGTCCGGTTCGGAATAAACCTCCCCCCGGGATAAAAACCAAAGAAATGATGAAATTTTAAAAGGGGTAGGCCTAGAAGTAGGCATTGTGAGAGCAGGGGCACAGGATATAAATTCAGAAGAGCAAAATTACCACAGGCCAAACCACAAGTTCCAAAGACACTTGAAGAGAGACACTGCTTACAAGTGCCTGTACGCTAATGCTAGGAGCCTGCGAACCAAGATGGGAGAACTGGAGTGCTTGCTCTTAGGGGAGAGCATTGATATAGTGAGCATAACGGAGACCTGGTGGAATGGAGAAAACCAGTGGGATATGGTTATCCCTGGATATAAACTATATCGGAAGGACAGGGGAGGACGTATTAGTGGCGGAGTCGCTCTATACGTGAAAGAAGGCATTGAATACAGCAAGCTTGAAACCCCAAAAGAGGCAGACTCCTCCACAGAATCGTTGTGGGTGGTGATACCATGCCCCAGGAGGGACTTAATACTGGGAACAATCTATCGTCCCCCTGATCAAAATGCTCAGGGAGACCTTGAGATGAGTTATGAAATTGAGGAAGCATCCAAACTAGGAAATGTGGTAGTAATGGGTGACTTCAACTACCCGGACATAGACTGGCTGCATATGTGTTCCAGTCATGACAAAGAAGCAAAGTTTCTAGATATTCTAAATGACTATTCCCTAGACCAGTTGGTCATGGAACCGACCAGAGGGACGGCAACCCTGGACTTAATCCTCAGTGGGGACCGGGACCTGGTGCAAGATGTAAGTGTTGTTGAACCGATTGGGAGCAGTGACCATAGTGCTATTAAATTAAACATACATGTAACTGGCCAATTGCCAAGAAAATCCAACACGGTCACATTTGACTTCAAAAGAGGAAACTTCACAAAAATGAGGGGATTGGTAAAAAGAAAGCTGAAAAACAAAGTCCAGAGGGTCACATCACTCGAAAATGCTTGGAAGTTGTTTAAAAACACTCTATTAGAAGCTCAACTGGAGTGCATACCGCAGATCAGAAAAGGTACCGCCAGGGCCAAGAAGATGCCAGCATGGTTAACGAGCAAAGTCAAGGAAGCTCTTAGAGGCAAAAAGTCTTCCTTCAGAAAATGGAAGTCTTGTCCGAATGAAGAAAATAAAAAAGAACACAAACTCTGGCAAAAGAAATGCAAGAAGACAATAAGGGATGCTAAAAAAGAATTTGAGGAGCACATTGCTAAGAACATAAAAACCAACAACAAAAAATTCTATAAATACATTCAAAGCAGGAGACCATCTAGGGAGGCGATTGGACCCTTGGATGATAAGGGAGTCAAAGGTGTACTAAAGAACGATAAGGAGATTGCAGAGAAGCTAAATGAATTCTTTGCATCTGTCTTCACAGTGGAAGATATAGGGCAGATCCCTGAACCTGAACTAACATTTGCAGGAAGGGATTCTGAGGAACTGAGACAAATAGTGGTAACGAGAGAGGAAGTTCTAGGCTTAATGGACAATATAAAAACTGACAAATCACCGGGCCCGGATGGCATCCACCCGAGAGTTCTCAAAGAACTCAAATGTGAAATTGCTGATTTGCTAACTAAAATATGTAACTTGTCCCTCGGGTCCTCCTCCGTGCCTGAGGACTGGAAAGTGGCAAATGTAACGCCAATCTTCAAAAAGGGATCCAGAAGGGATCCCGGAAATTACAGGCCAGTTAGCTTAACTTCTGTCCCTGGAAAACTGGTAGAAAGTATTATTAAAGCTAGATTAACTAAGCACATAGAAGAACAAGCCTTGCTGAAGCAGAGCCAACATGGCTTCTGCAAGGGAAAGTCCTGTCTCAGTAACCTATTAGAATTCTTTGAGAGTGTCAACAAGCATATAGATAGAGGTGATCCAGTGGACATAGTGTACTTAGACTTTCAAAAAGCGTTTGACAAGGTACCTCACCAAAGACTTCTGAGGAAGCTTAGCAGTCATGGAATAAGAGGAGAGATCCTCTTGTGGATAAGGAATTGGTTAAGAAGCAGAAAGCAGAGAGTAGGAATAAACGGACAGTTCTCCCAATGGAGGGCTGTAGAAAGTGGAGTCCCTCAAGGATCGGTATTGGGACCTGTACTTTTCAACTTGTTCATTAATGACCTAGAATTAGGAGTGAGCAGTGAAGTGGCCAAGTTTGCTGACGACACTAAATTGTTCAGGGTTGTTAAAACAAAAAGGGATTGTGAAGAGCTCCAAAAAGATCTCTCCAAACTGAGTGAATGGGCGGAAAAATGGCAAATGCAATTCAATATAAACAAGTGTAAACTTATGCATATTGGAGCAAAAAATCTGAATTTCACATATACACTCATGGGGTCTGAACTGGCGGTGACCGACCAGGAGAGAGACCTCGGGGTTGTAGTGGACAGCACGATGAAAATGTCGACCCAGTGTGCGGCAGCTGTGAAAAAGGCAAATTCCATGCTAATTAGGAAAGGTATTGAAAATGAAACAGCCGATATCATAATGCCGTTGTATAAATCTATGGTGCGGCCGCATTTGGAATACTGTGTACAGTTCTGGTCGCCTCATCTCAAAAAGGATATTCTAGAGTTGGAAAAGTTTCAGAAGACGGCAACCAGAATGATCAAGGGGATGGAGCGACTCCCTTACGAGGAAAGGTTGCAGCATTTGGGGCTTTTTAGTTTAGAGAAAAGGCGGGTCAGAGGAGACATGATAGAAGTGTATAAAATTATGCATGGCATTGAGAAAGTGGATAGAGAAAAGTTCTTCTCCCTCTCTCATAATACTAGAACTCGTGGACATTCAAAGAAGCTGAATGTTGGAAGATTCAGGACAGACAAAAGGAAGTACTTCTTTACTCAGCGCATAGTTAAACTCTGGAATTTGCTCCCACAAGATGCAGTAATGGCCACCAGCTTGGATGGCTTTAAAAGAAGATTAGACAAATTCATGGAGGACAGGGCTATCAATGGCTACTACCCGTGATGGCTGTGCTGCGCCACCCTAGTCAGAGGCAGCATGCTTCTGAAAACCAGTTGCCGGAAGCCTCAGGAGGGGAGAGTGTTCTTGCACTCGGGTCCTGCTTGCGGGTTTCCCCCAGGCACCTGGTTGGCCACTGTGAGAACAGGATGCTGAACTAGATGGGCCACTGGCCTGATCCAGCAGGCTGTTCTTATGTTCTTATGTCATTATACGCTTGACCCTCCTGTGCAAAACATCCAGAGCAAAACTTTCCCTCATACTTTTAACCTTCCTATGAACTTTTGACCCTCCAATGAAGGAGAGCCTATAAAGTAAAAGCAGCCATTTTATAAGCCATATTTTTCAATCAAAAACCAAATAAAGTCCTGAAAGTTCTGTTCTTTTGCATCAGTGATGATGATGATGATGATGACGATGATGATTGTCAGCTCTTCACTGAGACAGCAGTGTCGGTGGGGGTGCAGGCAGGGCTGGAGATTCCTTGGTAATTGCCAGGCCGTAAGTCCTCCGCCGGGAGCTTGGCTATAAATCTGCCAGGCTAGCAAGGAGGAAGCAAGATAAGGGCAGAGGCCGTTCAAAGCTTACGTGCCAAGCCAGAAATCCAGAAGAGACATCAGTGAAGGTCTGGGTCTAGTTTGCCGAGAGATCAGTCCAAGTCAAGGTTCACGGGATAGGAAGACACACAGTGGTCACGCCTGACGTTGTAGTCAGCAACAAGCTGAACCCAAGGTTTGACTTTTAAGGAGCAGGTTTGTCAGCAGGTGTGAGCCCTCAGCGTTTTGGCCTTAAGTGGACAGGCCTGCCCCTCTTCTGCCTGACCTTCTGCTGTCTACGTTCTGCAGGTGAGGGGGGAGTATCCTGTTCACTATCTGCATCTGGCTGAAGGGCTTCAGCTGTGTCTGGGGTGCTCTGCAGCTGAGGGGGAGAAGGAGCTGGGTTCTTAGGAGTTTCCTCCGTTTCTCCTTCTGGGTCTGCTGCTTCTGGGTCTGCTGCTGTTACTCCCGAGTCATCCTCATCTGATGAGTCCTCTGACGGGGCCATGACAATGATGATGATGATGATGTTAATCCACTTAAAATTGAGTATTTTATCAATGTTTACCTGTAACGGTGGTCTAGACTGTTAGAAGACAGAAACAGTGGTACCTAAATAAACTCATTAAATGTTATTCAATCACAGAATACAAAGAGGTATATATTTCTTACCATCTATGCTATGGATATCACAGTAGCAATCATATATACTCCATATGAAAAACTGATGAGGGGTTCTCTGTCTTCTTATACACTTGTTCTTTGAGAGTCTGGCCTTGGCAGAGCTTCCTTATCCATCCTGCTGATCCTTGAGTCTTGTTAATGTCCACTAGGCCAGGGAATGGAAAACCTGAGGCTCGCAGGATGAGCCACCTTATTTTCTTATTCTTATTTTCTAAGTTTAAGACAGTGGAGTTGCAGAAGCAAAACTCTCCTGCTGTATCCTCTCTGTGTGGTAGCTTGCAAAGTCTATGGCGAGCTACCCTTGGCACAACACAGCGTGACTTTATCATCACCACCAGGTAACCCCATTGCAGTGATGCTGTAGGCAACATTCTTGGCAACAATGATATAGGTCCAAGTAGGACAACCTTTTTTTTGGTCCAGTGCCTGATCTCAGTTGTGTGAGGATGCTCCTGCCAACATGTTCTTTCTGGGCCACCTTGGGGTTGGGTGCATGTTAGTGGTGGGTAGGGCCAGAGGCAATAATGGGCTAGTTTGGTGTTTTTACACCACTCATGTGCCCTTTTCTATCCTCCACCAAGAGAAGGACACATTCCAGACAGGCAAAAACATGCAAGGAAGGTGAAAAGCAGGACTAGTAATGGGCATGGGTGGGAAACGGATATAACCTGGGGAGAGTCCAGAGGGCTAGATAGAGAGGATTGGAAGGGCACTTTTGGCTCTTGGGCCTGAGGTTTCCCACCCTTGTCTTAGGATATGTTTCTAGGGCCCCATGCTGTGGTAAAGGGGAATCATCGGATGCACACTGGGGAATTTTCTCTCTCTCAATCTACTGTGGTAGGAAAAATATCAAGGATCTCTGTCTCACATTTCTTCCTGCTGTGCATAAAGCTCTAATTGTGTTTTCTTCTATGTTATGACAATCCCCAGAACCACAATCACACCAATGTAAATTATAAAGGTATAATTTAACAAAGTTCAGTGATGTTTTGGCACACCAGTAACAATACCACATGATTAATGACTGGTCAGGGAGTATCTCGCAGCAAAGAGATTACAGAATGTTGCTGCTCACAGAAACAGGTAAATGTGAAGTAAATAAGGAAGATAACAATGATAACCTGAAATGAAGAAATGAACATCATAACCAAGATAAGGTGAGTGAGGTGATGATGGTAGAATCAAATGCTTCAGACAGGAGTTGATTTATTTGTTTAGAAAATGTATTGAGCACTTAATCAGGAAAGTCTCTATGCAGTGTATGTAATAAAATTGTGAATAAAACACAGATATCTGTAACATTGTTTTTAAAAAGTATGCATAAAATAATTATCAGTAAAATGCAAGTAAAATCAGCACAATTGTTTAAAATAAATATACATAACTAAATTATATGCCTGCATCTGAAACAATATAGTGAGGGCACCTGCCCAGTGTGAACAGGCAGGGAGTTCCAAAGTGTGGCGCTGTCAGACTAAAAGATTGACAAACGTTATGCGGCACTGTGACCATTCCACAGATCAAAGCAGACAAATAGGCCTGAATGGGGCAAGGCGTTCCCTCATTGGTACCCAGTTGCTAAAGGCTTTATATAACCACAGTAAAACCTTGAACTTGACCCAGTAACAAATGAGCTGACAGTGCAGAACTCTGAGCACAGGTGAAATATGCTGACAAGATCTCACTCCTGCCGGCAGTTGCGCTGCGGCCTTCTGCACTCACTGCACTGTCCAGGTCAACCGCAAGGGAAGCCCCTCATAGATTGCATTGCAGTAATCGAAACTTGAAGCGATGCACTTATACACACAGACATGGTCATTGGCACGCTGAAAATGGAGCCACCTCTGTAATATGGACAGCAAGAAAAGAGTGCCCCTTACATGACCAAGTATTACGCAGTGCTTCATGGTAAGCAGAGTCCGAGTGGCCTGACATAAGCCTGTTGTGCTCTGCGATGTGGCAAGACAAGGCCCAACTGGGCTGTAAGACAAGAGAAGGTGGAACAAGGTTCAGATAGGCTCGAGGCGAGGCAAGGCGAGGCTCAGACAGTGCTTTTCCTGCATTTAGCCGGAAGATCTAAAGGGGGACTTCAAGTGTGTTTGGATGAACATGCTTGCAGTCACTCCCATGACTGGGAACCCTCATCTGGAAAGGCTTTTTTTAAAAAAACACCCTTCAAGGTTTCCTGGACATGGTAAGGGCAGGGTTGCACATTCGTCCCTACCCCTCCCTCCAGAGGTAGAATTAAAAACACCAGAGTAGTAGCGGAGGCTTGCCCATTTGGGAAGTTGGGGGCACTGTCCCACCAACCCTCAGTCAGCCCCACTTGCCTGCCTTCTTACCTCCAGTCCAAGAGGTGGCACAACCTAAGAGCTTCCTCGTCCTTAGTCTCAATGTTGCCCTTGTGGAACTCAGCAGGGAGGACGATGGGGGCCACACTAGAATGACTAGGCCCTGCCTGCCATTGGCTCTGGCACCACCTACTGTTGGCCTCTTGCACTGTGCTCCTCCAAAGGGCACCAGCCACCACTGCTCAATAGCGCTACGGAAAAAGGTTTCTTAAAGCTGAGCTGTGGCTCCTCAGAAGCCCTGTTGCATACATTCTTCTTCTTTCTTTCTTTTTTTCCTGAACGCAGAAGGCACTTAAGGAAAAGAAAGTTTTTGCACTGTAAGCCAGATGACCTTGAGGTGATAGACTGGAGGGCTCTATGACACTGCACACTCAGTGCTATTCAACACTCTGCCTGAAAGGGAGGATGGGAATGGATTTATTGACTTGTGACTTTGACTCAAGCCTGTGTATCAGGGTGGTTATTATGTGGAATGATTAGGCTGTAGTATCAAGGACAAGCAAAAACTAGAACAACAAAGGACCTCCTTAACCTTTACCTGGACACAGGGCCATCTATAACAAGTTGTGCACGGCTTTGGAAAAACTAAGTATGTCTCACAGCACTCAATACTTTTTGCAGCTGTGGCAAGCAAAACTGAAATAGGAAAAGATGGATTGCCAGGGGAGATGGGTTGTAATTCAATTCTGCATAGGTTACTGTTTACTATTCCGCGTTTGGGTGGGTGTTGGGAAAAAGCAACATCATTTTTGTTCAAGGCACTTGAAAAACTGGGCCCAATAGTTCTTGACCTAGAAAACGCCCATTTGTTATCCAGTACAGCAAGCTAGTGTAAAAATGCACAGAGCAGCAAGGAACTTGCTCTGAAAGATTTCCCGCTAGACCAGGGATGGGGATCTACTGGGAGACCTCTGGGGGATTTGGGTGAATCTGTCCATTTTGGTTTCTCTCAGTTTCTCATTTTTCCATTCTTAAGTTCCGTTCTCCACATTTCCACATCAGTTTGATTTTTTTAATATAAAAAAGTTCTCATGAAAATTCATCAGCATTTTAATATGATGTTCTCCTAATATACACGTATGTATGCTATTTTGCCTTATATGCACATTTTTGCAAGGCAAAGTTCCTCAATATAATGCACTTTTGCATGTTCTTTTCATGTATGCATTTCGATGCACACTTTCCCCTAATGTACACATTTCTGTACACGTTACATATTGTTTCAGAAAGTGTGAATTAGGTAGGTTCACCTTTAAATGCAAATTGAATCAAATTTCTCCCCCATCCCTACTCCTAATTATATACCAGTAGTAAAAATATTTTTGCTGTTGCTATATTATGCTATTGGAGGTCTTGGATTCGTAGGGTCACCACAGTTTGTAATCGAAGGCACATAACATACACACATCGCAACCATGAGCTGCAACCATCCTCCCAAATCAGACAACTGAAATGAAGAAAACTAGGGATCACTAGGAATGGATTTCGATGGGGAAGAGCCGTGAGCTCAGTTCTGGTACTGACGACAAGTCCTTGTATTCACAGCAGTGGGTCAGGTGCACCATGTTTTTTAATTCTAAGTGAATGACTTCTGCACCATTTGTTGGATCTCAGGGCCCTAGTAAAACACAAAGAAGATCTCAGGAGCCTGAAGTCTGCCCTCCTCTGCTCTAGACAATCCAGATTTTTTTTGATGCTGGGTGATATCTAGATATGTTCCAGATCTTCAGGTATTTGCCAAATGCAAATATTCAATTCTTTTGACTTCTGATAGGAGCATAGGTAGCTGCGTTATACTTAGTCAGACCATGAGTTCATGTATCTCTGTGTTGCCAACACTGACTGGCAGCGGCTCTCGGGGTTTCAGGGAGGAGCCTGTCCCAGTCCTACCTGGTGATGCCAGGGACTGAACCAGGGGCCGTTTGCATGCCGTGCATGTGCTCTAGCATTGAGCCATGGTCCTTCCCCATGACATCCTCTTTCAATATTTGACAGCATTTGAGAGTTGACGTGTGTTGGTGTTTCTATTTGATAGTCAATGCACACTGGTATTTCATAATTAATAGTATTTGACAGCTTCTGAGATCAAGGTTTTGATGTCTGACAAGCCCTGTTTGGGTGTTTTGCTTGAGTGAAAAAACTTATATACAGAAGACAGAGTGGGGGCAAGCATGCTACCCCCACACCCCCCAACTCATGGAGAGCAGAAGTCTAATAGAGGGAGCCTCCCCTACTCGTGGCCATTTTCAATATGATTTAGAACCCTTCACAATCAGGGTTCCATATTTGCACAGGGAGCTTCCATGACCTTCACCATGTATGAGTTGGAGTGCAATGGGGATGGACAATCAGAGTTCTAAATTTTCACAGGGAGCTTCTATGCATAGAGGTGGTTCCTCCCTTCAGACCTTCACCCTCTATGAGTTGGAGGGCAACGGGGCTGGTGCCAGGGGCAAAGTTTAGTCTCTCCACTCACATGTATGTTTTACAGGCGAGCAGAACGCCTACACAGCAAAGCCAAAGCAAAAAGAGACATTAGTGACCTGGGAAAACACTTGGACTTTGAAGTAACCATTCATATTCAAAATGTGGACTTGAATTAACTATTCAGTTGAAAGCTGAATAGAAAAAGTGGGAATTTGGTGTGTTTTCCATATTTGCCAATGTTGTAGGGTTAGAGTATACGGTTAGCCCTGAGGAGACCAGGGTTCAAATTCCCACTTGGCCATGAAGCTCACTGGATGAGTTTGGGCCAATCTCCACCTCTCAGCTTAACCTACCTGACAGAGTTGTTGTGAAGAAAATATGGAGAGGGGGAAAACATAACAACAAAAGAAGAGTAGACTTCTCACAGTGGCTGATCTTGACACCTGAGAGAGTCTGTAGAGAAGGAAGTGGCCTTTCAGATATTTGGAGCTGTGCTTCAACACTGGAGATGGGACAGTGTCCTCCACCACACGTGAGGTCAGCAGGTTAGTTTATAGGGGTGGAGCAGGCCACAAGGTGCCCACAATTCTGTCATCCAACAGAGGGAAATAGCCATGGGCCTCAGAATGAGCAACTGGGGGCTGACACCAACCTGCACCCACCACCTAAAGCAGCTATCTCACTCGGCCTAATCAATGGGAAAGCCCTGTAGATCATACAGAGAGACTTGCCTTATGCAAGGTCAGGCTATTTGTCTACCTATGTCAGTACTGTTTACTCTGTCTAACTATAGCTCTCTAGGGTTTCAGGTTGAGTGAAGTTCCTTCCATCACTGATCCCAGGTCATTTTAACTGGAGATGGCAGGGGCTGAATCAGCGACTTGCTGCATGCAAAGCAGATGCTCTTCCACTGAGCTGAGGCCCTTCTTCTTTGAAATGTGCATTTCCACTGAATAAGAACCTGCAGAATGCACTCTGGTCTTGTAAAAACTGGGGAACAACAACAAACATCAATACCCCTAATCGTTTTATGTGACAGAGAGAAATGAGATTACTAGCCATCATATACTGGGACCAGTGGCAGCTGGTAGCTCCATATCAGTGGAGCAGTGGAATCCAATTCAGGTTCACTCTGAAACCTGGAGTGGATTGCTCAGCTCCACTGACATGGAGTCACCAGCCGCCACTGGATGGAACTGATTAAAAAAAATGCCAAAAAAAGGACATACAGTTTCCACATCAGACTTGAAATTAGTTTCCTTTTGGATGAAGCATGTTTTATCAAGAAACGTACAAAAACAGAAAAAGAAAGAGAAGGAACATCAAAAAAGAAACTGTAACAGAATCAGCCCTGGCATTTTTAGACATATAATATTTCTGCTTGCAGTGTGAAGATCTTAACGTTGTTCTAGAGATATGTCATAGCAAGTCTGCTTTGGAATACACCAGAAGAGAAGTCCCTGTGTAATACTGGTCCTCCTGAGGTCAGTTTTCAGACCTAAGGGCTTCAAGAGCCCATGTGAGGCAGAGGGAGCCAATATCCTTCCCTCCAGGAATTGTTGGACTCTAACTCCCATCAGCCCTGGCCACCCTGGCCATGGAAGGACATCACTCCAACGCTTAAAACGGCTGCCTATATGCTATGAGGCCAAGTTCAAGGTTCTTGTATTAATTTACAAGGCCCTTAACAATTTGGGTTCGGGATCTCTCAAGGATCACCTGATCCCTTTTATCCATGGTAGGCATAGCCACGCCATACATTTATGGCTAGGGGTAGGTCACAACCACACCATACATTTAAAGCGCTATGATACCACTGCAGTTCCCAGGATTCTCCATAACTGTTAAAGGGATATTATAGTGCTTTACCTGTATGGAGGGGGATGTGAGCAGAGTCTCTATTAGTGGTTCCCCCATAGTTTCCAATGCACAGCTCCCTCCAGCAAGAGTGTTGTATTTAGTATTGTGGGACTATTCCCTCTCAGCTGAGATCAGACAGGTCCCCTCCCTTCTAACACTTATTTTATTTATTTGTTCAGCAGACATTTTATGTAAGTTCTTCTGTTGTTTTTTTATGACTTTATTGGCTGCATCTCTTTTGGAACTTATACCCCACTTAGAAAAGAGGCTGTTAAGCAGGACATCAATGTTTGTAATAAATAAATAAAGGACAATCTTCACCAACCTGGTGGTCTCCAGATGTTTTGGACGACAGCTTCCATCATCCATGACCACTGGCCATGCTGGCTGGGGCTGATGGGAGTTGCAGCCTTAAACATTTGGAGATCACCAGGTTGATGAAGGCTGATATAGGTATACAGAGACATAGACAGAAATGCACGCACAGAAGATCCTCTCTTTTGTCGCTCAAACTGACGCCGAGCTATTTGGTCTGTCGGTTCGCTACCTCGCGTCAACTGCCGCATTGTCGTCCTTTGCTTTACAACGCAGTCATTATATCCCTAAACCACATTGTGATACACTGTGGCTTCTGTTTACGACTCCCCAAACTCCCACTTCATATATCAGCTGCCATAAAAGCCATCAAACTGCTGGTAGTAAAATGGTGCACAGTGGTCGACGCAGGAGCCGGGCGGAATTGTGTGATACCCTACTGTGGTTAATGAGAGTGAAAATGTGGTTAGGATTTGAGTCAGCCAATGTTCATTTTCAGGGCCATTGTTATGAGCCTTTTGTTAACCCCGACAACTATGTATTTTCCATTGTACTGAGGAGCTGAATGCCAAGTTTGGCAAGTTATCCGTCAATGGCAAATAAGTCAAACTGTGACCTTGAGTGATTACCATGTTTTCTTTTCTCATTTTTTAAAAAATGAGCCAGAAGACTAATTAATGATACACTGAAATGCTATACTGAGATTATGAAAACACTGCTGTATTTGAAAGCGGGGTTTTGAAATTTCAACCATCCACAGAAATCACTAAAGTATCCTTTCTATAGGTTCATATTTTCTTCTTAGAAATGGCCTCCATCAATGATATTTTTATGAGTTTTTTTAAAAAAATAACATAGATTAAATTTTAAACTCTTTGTCCAACCTGGAATTGTTTTGATTTTTTTTAAAAATTAACAAGATTTACATGCTGCTTAATTAAAAAAAAAAAACCTCTGGTTTACATAAAATGCTATCAAATATTCATTAAAAATAACACTACATACAAATTTCAAAACAGAGTAAAAATAATACAATTACCAAAAGATAGGTAAAAATCAACAGATTTTAAAAACCAATGTTTTTTAAAAAGTTATTAGCAAATGTCGAAAACAGTATGGCAAAGGTATCTTCCTAATATCAATAACTAACGAATATTACCATTAGTTATAAATGAACAGCTATCTTAGGGAATCCTGTGACGTTACGCTGTGTGGGTGGCATTCAACTAAATAATAGCACTAACGCTGGGATTAGCATTAGCACAATGGGACTTTCCCCCTCTCCTCCCCCTGCACACCCCCTAAATCTGTTCTGGGGTTTCCCCCCAACCTTCTGCAGCAGATCTGAGGCTGGCATGGGGAGAATGCGAGGGAGGAAATGGGGGAAGGTGCAGGTGCTAATCCTTGCCCTATGTTTAGAGCTATTTTGGAGCCAGAGTGGTAGAGTGGGTCACAAGTCTTTCAGACTGCAAGTCTGCCTGTCAAAGTGGAAAACACAGGCACATAGGAAGCTGCCTCATATCAGGCCAGACTATGCATCCATCTAGCATAAATCTAGCTCTACACTGATTGGCAGTGGCTTCCAATGGTTTCAGGCAGGGGTCCCTCCCAGCCCTACCTGGAGTAAGGATGGGGTTCACTGCCTAGTTCCGATCCACTTGTATTCCAATAGTCTGTTGTTCCATCCCGATCCGCCCTTCTTGCTGTTGTTTCTGCTTGCTTTTGCACTTGCCAATTTGATCCGCTGTTGTGTATTTTTGGTGGTGAAAAAAATTACGTAATTTTTCACATGAATGCTTATGTAAATCCATGGAAGTTAGTGGATAATAGCGACTGTAATTACAAAGATAACTACGTACAATCAGGGGGGAAATTCGGGGGGGGGGAAGCGGTGCTGATTACAGCCGCGGCTTGCCACGAGAAATCCGTGCCAATCTGAAAAAACAGCGGACTGTCGGATTCAGTCAAAATCCGGTACGAAGTCCGATTTAGCGAATATTCTCCCCCATCGCTGTCCTGGAGATGCCATTGGGGATTGGAACCTTCTGCACGCAAGCAGATGCTCTACCACAGAGCTACGGCCCTTCCCCAAAGAAGCTGCCTTATTCAGAATAAGACCACTGACCCATCTAGGTTAGTTCTATCTACACGGACTAGCAGTGGCTCTCCAGGATTCCAGGCAGGAGTCCTTCCCAACCTTCCCTTGAGATACCATGGATTGAACATGGGATCTGCTGCATGCAAGGCAGATGGTCTACTACTGAGCTACAGTCCATCCTGTTTTCTAGGGTTTCATACATGGATCTTTCCCAGCCATACCTGGAAATGCAGGGGACTGAAACGCAGACTGTCTAGCGCTAAGCTATGGCCTAATACTGGGCCAGATAAAAATGTAGTCTGATCTGGTGTAAGGCAGCTTTCTGTTTGAAAATTTGTTGCTGGGTTTAGGACCTTATCTGCTTCTTTTACCTTTATCTTGGTTTTTGGTTTCATTGCATTGATTTTATGCTGCACCCTGCCCTAAAATCATATATGATGAATTGCAATATAGAAGTATTACAAAATAAATACAGTTCATCCACCATTGCAAATACATTCCTGAAAGTGAAAATCATGGATACGCATTCCTGCTTCGTACCTTGTTGATCACGACTCTGCAAAACAACCAGGTGTGCAATGATTATTCCAAAATGCTTGGTTTTCAACCCGGATATCAGATTCCTCATTGTTTGTTGATATTTGTAAGGATAGGAAATCCAATAAATAAGCAAGTAAGTAAGGGTAGAGACATACTTACTGTTGTGTGTCTCCACCTCTCTTTTCTGAAAATGGGGGCACATGACGTTAATCAAACACCACTCTTTTTTAATCTAAAACCTAGTTGGATCAGCTTGAGTGCAGTTAAAAAAAAAAACAGCTACAGGCAGATTTCACAACTGATTGGTAGATCAACCCATTTGTCTTCCAGGTGTGACCAAAGTAAACACTTTGCTGCAGGCTCAGGCAGAGACAGTGATTGGCCCAATGCTTTGCTGTGGGCGGACTGAAGTCAGCACTGGGGAAGGAGGTGTGGCCAGCAGAGGACAGAGTTGCTTCCAAATGCAGCCAGAAAAACCATTCTGGCTGCTTGTGAAGCAACTAGTGTGAGCACAGCCTAAGTAAGAGTAGTAGGTTTCTTCTAACTGGACTGGCAGGAGGTTGGGAAACACTGTCTTTGAGGCCCCTTTTAAACATTTGTTAAACATGATTTGGTTCACCTCAGTTTTTGCATAATGCCTATTTTTCCCCTTTCGAGATTTTATGGTCCAGGGCGCTTGCCTCATTTGAATATACTGATGGTGATTAAGCCCTAAATAAATAAATAATAAAAATGAAGAATGGTTCACAGATTAAAAATAAGTTTTGGATTTCAACTGGCGCACCGTCTTTCCCCACCCCCTCTGATAACGGAGTCTTCTTTTTCTAAATCAAGCATTTGGCAGGTAGAAAAGGTGGGGCTGAATCTGCGTTCTAACCAAGTTGTTTGTCTTAGTGGAACAATGATATTGTGTTTTGGCTCCTGAAGGAAATGTGTCTGGCTCCTTCAGAGGCAATCTGATTTCAGCTGAGAAAAATTATGGTGAAAAATAGAAACACAACTTTTTTCTTCTTCTTTTTTTAAAAAAGGAAATTAAACCATAAAAAGTGCATTATCCTAATGCTGAGTAAAGGCGAAGGAAACCATCACAAAAATCAAAGCTGTTGGAAATGGGCAAAGGCCATTCTTCATGCCCCATTTTGGAATATACATCGTGGCTTCACAGACATGGCTGCCAAAGACTTCTGAGGTAGCCATGAAATCATTGAGGCAAAGAAGAGCCACAACTCAGCGCTAGAGCACCTGATTTGCCTGCAGAAAACCCCAGGTTCAATCACTGGCATTTCCAAGTAGGACTGGGACAGACCCCAGTATGAAATCCTGGAGAACAGCTACCAGTCAGGGTAGACAATACTGAGCTAGATGGACTCACTGGTTTGGCTTAGCACAGGACAGCTTGCTGTGTTCCAGAGAAGGGAACATATTTGTTCAGAGGCAGAGCAATGGGAACTGGCAAAGCTACAGCTGTGATGGAGGATGGAACAGGGATGAGACAACATCAGCCAATCAATCAATCAATCAATTAAAACATTAAAATCAGCATCTTCAGTCCCAGAACAGTGACCTTTAGTAACAGCAAGAGAAGAATGTAGTTCAAAAAAACCACACTCAAACAAAACAACATCCAGCCAGCTCAACCACAGTAATGGCGTTGGAGGGCAGGATCCAAACAGATCTTTTAGCCAAAAGCACAGTGAAGAAGATTCTTTGTGTTCAGGGATGGGGGAGAAATCTGGTTCATTTCACATCTAATGCACACATCCCAAAACAACGCATGTCATCTTGTGAAATTCTTACGCTTTTGAATTTGTGTGCAAAAGTATGCGCATTGGGGAAACTGTGCATAACAATGCATACAGGTAACGATAACATACAAAAATGCATATGAGGGAAAATAGCTTGGAAAATGTGAGTATTAGACAAAACTGCATACAAAAATGGCGTATTAGGAGAAATCCACACTAAAACGCTACTGATTATCATGAGGGCTTTTTAAAAAGCACATACTGATGTGGAAATGTGGTGAACTGAAATTTTAGACTGGGAAAATGAGAAACTGAAAGAAAGCAAAATTGACCCAAATATGAGTCTGTGAAACACCCTAAGCACATAAGAAGAGCTGGTTGCTGGATCAGGCCAGTGACCTAGCTAGTCCAACATCCTGTTCTCACAGCGGCCAACCAGATCCCTATGAGAAGCTTGCAAGCAGAACCTGAGTGCAACAGCATTCTCCCTTTGTATGCTCCTGATACTGCTATTCAGAGGCATCCTGCCTCCAACAGTGGAGGTAGAACATAGCCATGGTGGTTGTAGCCACTGTTAGCCTTCTCCTCCATGAATGTCTAATCCTCTTTTAAAGCCATCCAAGTTGGTGGCCATCGCTACCTCTTGTGGGAAAGGCTTGGCACCAGCTACAGGCCTCTTGGGGTAGAGAGCTGCAGAGCTTGGGTACCACCATAGCGAAGGGCCCTGCTCTGAATATTCACCACTTGACCTTTTGCTGGTGGTGGGATGCAAACTTGGTTGATAACCTGAAAATCCTTGGGGTCCTAACCTTGTCAGCCACTGTGTCACTCCAGAAGCTGTGAGGCCAACAGTAAGGCTTCCCATTGGGTTGTTTTTTTTAATGAAATGGCTGTGAATAAAAAATGTCACCCGTAGGGGCATCGTGAGAATTTTAAGAGGGGTGTGCATGCACAGGCGAACATCTTTGCTTGACTTTTCATGAGCAGAATTGAGGTGGGCGTCTGCTTTGATTCTGGGGCAACCTGTCCTCCACTGGCTTTCCCTGACTCCAAGACCTCAAAGGTTACTGTGAGACAGAAGCAAGCAGCAGAGGTGGCAGAGGCTGCAGCACCTGGTGGGCCATCTTTTCTCACCTGGGACTGGGAATCAGTATCCCTGCCAGGGAAGCTGATGCTTCATAGCCTAGAGCGCTTTTTCCCTAGCAAAAAGGATGCATCTGGTGTCATTTCCCCACCAGGGATTCTGGAATTTGTAGTCCCAGTTCCTGGGCACATTCCTGGAGACTGGGATCATCTGCCACCTCCTCCACTGCTCCCCCACCCACCCAAAAGGTAAGTGTATGGGATTTTTGGGGGGGGTGATGGTAGGTATGATATGGCTTTCGGGGGGGCAACTGCCCAAAGTTTTATTAAATCAGATGTTACAGAAGAATTGCTCAAAACATAACACGATAACATAACATAATATAACCATAACCTGGTTGGCCACTGTGAGAACAGGATGCTGGACTAGATGGGCCACTGGCCTGATCCAGCAGGCTCTTCTTATGTTCTTATGTTCTTAACATAAACTTGCCTGGTTGTGAGACTCTACCTTTACAGGAAAGTGAAGATCACCCACTCCTACTTGCCTACACACTTCATTTGCTTTGCTTTGTTTTAAAAATGGAAATCCAAATGGTACATGCCCTTCTGGTGATAATACTACAGGGTGATATACAGCTAAGCCATAGTGAAGAGTAGATCCATTGACATTGGTCTTGTCCATTGATTTCAGTGGGTCTGCTCTGGGTATGACTAACATTGGATATCAATCTCAGGAAGTAAAGCTGCTATCTTATGCACAAGTCCCTGGGAATAAGCTCTGCTGAAAACAGTGGCACTTACTTCTGAGTAGATAAGCATAGGATCACCCTACACCTGACATTTTGTACCCAGATCCTGCCTCCTGAGGAATCCTGGAACCTCCCCTCTCCTCACCATGCTGATAGTATACCCAACAATTGGTATTGCCAAAGCTCAAAGGTTTGGTTACAGAGTTCATGGCCATTTGTTGATCTGGTAGATTCATCTGTCTGTATGTCTGTCTATCTGCCTATCTGCCTATCTATCCATCCACCTATCTGTCTCTCTCTATTTGTGGCTAACTGAATACTCATTTTCCAACTGAAACCAACCAGAGTCTAAACCAAGCAAGTCCCCTTTATGTTTTGAACAATGTTTTGGACAATTCTTTTGTATCATCTAATTTAGTAAAACATTTGGCTTATCATCCTTAAATCCTGTAAAAGAGCAAATAAAGAAGTGTGTGTGTGTGTGTGTGTGTGTGTGTGTGTGAAAGAGAGAGAGAGACACACACACGAAAGCATTAACAAAAATAAATAAAACATTCGCAGAAACCCCGCAAACCAAAGCAACTTCATACATTTATAATAACCAGAATCCCAGGTTACTCACATGAAAGAGACTTCAGAGTGGTACAAGGCTTTGGAATGATAGCCTTGGGAGACTGGATGGTCTGCTGTATTATGTACATGTATCACAGCTTTGTAATGGTCCCAAAGATTAGGAACCACAATGTATTAGGTCTAAATATTTCTTTCAAATTAAGCTGCACTACCGTTAAACCCCAAATCTCCCCTGAATATTATAGCAACAGCATAATAGGTGTCCTGCTCTATTTGTCTGAATAAGAGAAAAGAGTTTTTTTTTTAAAATCCCAAACACTAAACTACCTGGTTGAGAGAGGGGGGGGGGAGAGAGAGTTGTAATAACTCCAAACTTCAAAGGTCTAACTTCAAAAGATTTCTTGCATTCTGCTTTGTGGGATGGCAACTTATGCACACACATACTATTCCCTCTCTCTCTCTCCCTCTCTCTCTTTTCCATCACTAAATGCCTTAATAATGAGCTTGGTTTCAGATTTTGTGAATCAGAGCCAAGTAACTCTGTTTTATTATATTTGCTGGGAAATGAACTAGCTCAGGGTAATTAGGAAAGCAATTTTATTAGCTTCTATTTCATAAAGATTGTTTTTTAATCAGAGTCAGAACTTACTAGAAATGATTCTTCCAGTTTTTTTCTCTCTGCCTCCCCCCCACCCTTTTAAATTGGCTGGCTTGTTCCGGTGGCATATGGCTCCATAGATCCTAACCCATGGAGAGGGCTGCACATTGAAAACGGGGGTATCGTGATTAAGCTGCAATGATGCCATAGAATAACCCTCATGTGGTCATGCTGTGAATAATGGGTCACGAGCTAATAAGCACTCCACTGTGGTTTTCAAAACAGCACCACATCAGAACATGGCCCATACCAATTGTCACAAAACTTCTTCGCTTCTAAACTGGACCTATCTCTGTCAGTCCCAGGGTGGTTCAGAACAATTTTTCTACATTCCCAACCTCTGTTAAGAGCCCTCTCTCAATCTACATGGCTACATTTTGGGGGCATTTCAGTTTAGCAAAAAAGGCAAGTAACTGGGGGCATGACAGAGGTGTACTATGATTATGCACGATACAGACAGTGGGCAGCTTCTCTCATAATATTAGAACTCATGGACATCCAATGTAGCCGAAAGTTGGAAGATTCAGGACAGACATCATAATGGTAGCGCTTGTGTGTAGCGATTTCTAACACTCCTTTCACATCCAGTATCTGTTGCCTTATAGAACTGTGGCTTTTTGACCGATATGCCACCACGTCATGCTACATTTTATTCACACCAGTGAGCGTGGTGTGACACAACAATGAACATCATTGGACATATCGCTACTCCCCACCCTTTCCACCCATACTCGTGTCTGTTCACCCATGTTTCCATTAAAATGGTGGGAAAGAACCGTATGCAGGCATACCGCCCCAAATATAGTCACTTTGCTCCTGCCATTTTCCGGGTTAATGGGGTTGCAAATGGATTTTTTTTTTCCTGGAAGCAACTAACACGGAAATGAGCACTAAACTTCCACTATATTCCACTGGATTCCCAGAACTGGCTTTTACATAGTGTGAAAAATCAAATAAAATTTGGAAATGATCACATAAGGAAATGTTGGGAAAACGGAATAAACTGCTGTCTGAATGCAGCCGAAGAATGAGTAGGCCAAGCAGGAATTAGCCAGGATGGGCTGCAGTTGAGTGGGGATGGGGCTGATAAGAGGCCCCAAGCCTCCAGACTAGGGATGATGGCTCATAAGCCCCCAAGGGAGCAAGGGAGGAGTGGTCAGAAGAAGAACACTGAGGAAGCCAAAGGCTATCTCTGGAAGGAGGGCAACATTACCACCACCACCACTTTCATCATTTCAATTTATATTCTGCCCTTCCTCCTGAAGGAGTCCAGGGTGGCAAATATAGCAATAATATTTCTTATTTTAAAAAAAGAAGCATTGTGAAAACAGTTAAAACATTCCAAAACAGTCTAAAACATTATCTCAACCAGTGATCTCAGGATTGCCAGGAATATTGTCTCTCAGCCATCAAATGCCTGGGTGAACAGAAGTTTTGAAATTCCTCTTCAAGGTCAATAATAAGGAAGACAGACGCACTTCATGAGTCAGGGCATTCCACAAGCTGGGTATCACCACTGAAAAGGCCCTGTCACAGGTAGGCGCCATGGCAGCACCATGAACAAACATCCTCAGTCTGACTGAGGGGGTCCAGCTGTGTTCTGCTCATTTTCCAGCAGCAGGGAGTCTTGCACTGCGTCTCTGGTGATTTTGGAAAAGAGGCAACCGTTTCAAAACATTTTGGACTCACATATTTGGAATCATGGCATGAGTGGTGGCGTGAGCGGGTTCCTGCGGGTTTGCAAGAAGACAGCAGAGAGATAGCAGCGGGCAAGCTGCTGGTGCTTTATTTTGAACACTTTCACTACTCGGGACCTGTGCACAGCACAGTTACTGGCAGAGGTGCAGTTGCGCCACCTTTATTTTTGAAAAGCTCCGGAGCTATCAAACGCCGCCCGCTCTGCTGCATGTCTTCCTTGCTGCCCTCCCACTGGGCTTTTTGTTGTCCAGTTTGGTGGAGGGGCAGCTGTGCCACCTTCAACTTTGAAAGCCCCAGGGCCATTAAATGCCGCCTGCCCATCTTCACCACCACATCTTTTTTTGCAGCCGCCCTCCCTGCTGGGCTTCTCGACGTCCAACCCGGTTGCGACGGTGGACCCATACCAACTCTCCAAAGATATGAGCTCTGGCACCGGGGCCTCCCCCATGGGCAGATCCTTCTATGCCAAGCAGGCCTCCATCGTTTCCATCTCTCCTGCGGGCAGACCCACTCACACCAAACAGGCTTCTGTTTCTTTCCTCTTCTTTCTTTCCAAGCCCATCATCTCCACCTTTGGAACAACCTACGACAGCCAGAAAATCGACCGCTTCATCCCCGTGATCAAGTTGAAGTACTGCTTACCCTGGACGTTGTCTGTGTTGGCAAAATGTTGGATGACTCCTGCTCATTTTCCTGTATTAGGACTGCCAGCAGGACCTCAGTGGTAGCATGTTTTGATGTCAACATATTGATGGAAGAACTAGTAGACATTGTCTAATTGCTAGGGATTTATTAGGAAAGTGCTGCTATTTTGTTAAAAATATCAAAGCGGTTTACAACAGGTTAAAAAAAAACCCCACCATCATGGAATAAAAATGTTAAAAATGCAATAAAAACAAAGGTCAACTGTTGCGAAAAAAGCATCTTCGTAACTGCCTTGCATAAGACTGGCGGAACAGAAAGGTTTTCAGCAGGCACTTAAAAGTTAAAACAGAAGGCGCCTGCTGAATCCCTGTTGGCAGAGCCTTCCAAAGAAATAGGCCAATGACACTGAAGGCTCAATTTTGTGTTGATGTTAATGAGCCTCGCCAACTTGGAGAACAACCACAGCTGCTTCCACAGATGATCACAGTGATCAAGCTGGGATAGATACCCTGGACTGAAGTTGTTCAGGGCTTTATATTTAGGGCTTTATATGCTAATAACCAACACCTTGAATTGGGCCCGGTATTGGGCCCGTGACAGCCAGTGTGGTGTATTGGTTAAGGTGTTGGACTACGACCTGGGAGACCAGGGTTCGAATCCCCACATAGCCATGAAGCTCACTGGGTGACCTTGGGCCAGTCACTGCCTCTCAGCCTCATGAAAACCCTATTTGTAGGGTCGCCATAAGTCGGGATTGACTTGAAGGCAGTACATTTACCTTTAGCTTACTGGCAGCCAATGCAGTACTCTCAGGACTGGTGACACATGGCTCCATCAGGCTACTCCATTTACCAGCATAGCAGTCTTGTGTTGGGTGTGAAGTGTTTCATGGGCTTGTTGATTCTCCCTGTGATGAGCAGGGTTTCTCTGGTCTGACAAGAAGGCTGAGCAGGAAGGACAGTCTGTGCCTGAAAGAAGCAAGGGCAGCTGTTTAAGTTCTGAGGGCCCCAGGGCCCTGTAATTGTAACAGAAGCCTAAAACATCTGCTGAGAAGCAGTCAACAACATAAAAATGTTAAAACAACACTGTCTTGGGGATGGTGTTCCCAAGCCAGGACACCATTACTGAGAAGGTCTCATCCTCTATCACCCATCCCAAGCTCAAGGAGAGGGTACATGGACCAGGCCTACCCAGATCTCCTCAAAGAGCAGGCAGGTTTGCAGAACATTAGGCAGTCCTTGTGATAGTGTAGTTCCAAGCTGAAAAGGGCTTTGTAGGTTAACACTGGCACTTTTGGCTTGGAAATGCATGGGAGCCAGTGACATCCTGTTTTCTGGATTCATCACATAGGTGAACCCACCCAATCAGGGATTCTGCAATAAATGGGAGTACAATGAGGTCTGGTTGCAGATTATAGCCAATCAAATGATGTCACTGAGAGCAAAGTCAATTGAGTTCTAAATTTGGCAAAATTTCTATCTTACCTACCTACCTACCTACCTACCTACCTACCTACCTACCTATCTATCTATCTATCTATCTATCTATCTATCTATCTATCTATCTATCTATCTATCTATCTATCTATCTATCTATCTATCAGTCTGTCTGTCTGTCTGTCTGTCTGTCTGTCTGTCTGGTCTGTCCGTCCGTCCGTCTGTCCGTCTACCTACCTGTCTGTCTGTCTGTCTGTCTACCTACCTATCTAGCTACCTACCTACCTTTCTGTCTGTCTATGATATTGCTTAATTTAATAAAGCTCTCCATGCCGTTTACCTTCTAGGAGGAAGGGCGGGATATAAATTTAACAAATAAATAATAAATAAAATAAATAAATAAAAATTCAAACAATAACAATGAACGAAAATTCCTAAAAACAAGATAAAAACAGAACAAAACTGTACATCCTAAATAAAACAGAGCACTGTACAAAACAGATAATTAAAAATTAAGATGAATAATTAAACCACCCAAGGTCTCAGCAGCTCTGGAGGCAAGGAAAGCAATGGACAATGTAAGACATGTTAAGCACATGCACACACACTCACACACACACAGAGGTTTCATTTTGCTATACTATTTTCTTTTTTGTGTGCGGAAGCAATGAAGGATGCAGGAAATTGCCATGTTTCATCATGTTCATCCCGATGGCACAGGTGACACTCTGATCAGGTGTGCATGCATAATCACTTCCCAAACTAATCACCATTTTGAATAATTTCAACCCTAGAAACTTGCAGCTTCAACTTATTCTCTGCAAACAAGTCATAAATCTTGAGCCAGGGATGTGAATCAAGATGGGAAAGTATAGGCTCGGGAGCTCGCTAGATTTATTCAACTTTAGTCTTTATTTATTGACATAAAACTGCATTATTGGTTGTAGCATCCAAACAAAAGAAAACAGATTGTAAGGCTCCATTAATGCTTTCCCAGAAGGGAAATCTAGAGTTTCTCCTGGGCTTCTCACTCTCTCCTTTGTAATATTAAGATGATGTCATAAACTTATAATTACTTTGCCATGCTCTGATGTACTCTTATGTTGCCTTGTTTGAAGAAGCTGATTTCCATTCTGACCAAACTGTAATGAATGGCATGTGCAGGTGGAAAGCAGAAGATCGGTCTTTGGTGGCTCACAATTTGAGGAACCCCAACATTTTTACTTTGCTTTATTATGACAGGCTTCTCTGCGCACAAACTCATGCAGATGTTTTATGGCTTACTGTATCCTTATGAAAAAAAAATCTTTTCATTAATAATCAGCAGTTGAAAATGTTCTGCCTAATGGAGACAGGAAAGAAAAATGTCGAGATTTTCATTCTTCGGTTGAAACTGAATGTATGCCTTGGTAGTGTTTAGTGGTGTCAGCAAAGCTCACCAGCTTGATCCTGGATATGTGTGTTCTGTGGGCTTCTGATGCTCACCTCAAAGCAAGGTGAAAATTATGAGGCCTCTGAATTTTTCTCTGGCTCAGATTAATATCCAAGCTGGAGAAGAATTGTCACACACGCTCCCTCTCCCTTGAAAAATGATACACCCAGATTGCGTAGTAATGCAGCTCTCTGGCTGCAGAAAGGGGGAAAGAAGGCCATCTGGTATCTCCCTTCTTTCCTCCCTCCCCTCTCTGACACCAGTAAAGGACACAAGGGGGGAAAGGCGCTGGTAGTCTTTGAAATATATTTTGGGGTTGACTAGCTTGGCTTGGTTTTTGAGTCAATTTGATGTGAGCCGGGAGGGGGAGTTGCTTATCTCTAATGTTTTCACATAAGATTATTATTATTATTATTATTATTATTATTATTATTTAGCAATGCACTGTAAAAATGTTCCCCTGTTCAATTATACTCCCGTCTTTGTTCTCTGAATTGATATTGTTTGCCCTCAGTGATGTCATTGTGTGGCCAAATCTGAGTGGCTACAGAGTGTGTTAACATGCAGGTGATAGGGGAAGGGGGTGTTGGAATAATAGTGTGAATCCTCAGGAATGACCGGGAAGGGGGAAATGTCAGCCCCCCTCACAAGGCTCCTGTAGCTCCAGTGATCGTTAGTGGATGTGGGCTTCTGCCGCCACCCCATCCCATGAGGGTTTTGGGGGATACAATGGAGGTCTCTCAATTTGACTTGCATAGATCGTAGAACCAATTCGGAAATTTTGGGAGTCCCGTATCTGACCCAAACACCCTGTTAACAGTGCGATCTGGCTCGGAATCACCTTCCTTGAATCACCTTCATTCATCTCATAATTCAGGATAGAAATAGAGGAGCATAGGAAGCTGCCTTATACCAAGCAGACCTTTGGCCCATCTACCCCAGTGTTGTCTACACTGACTGGCAGCCAATTTCTGGGGTTTCAGGCAGGGTTCTCTGGAGCAGATGATAAAGCAGTCAGCCTGTAAGCACCCCAAAAACAATGCAGTGATACTAGGAGCCAACATGGATTTATCTAGAACAAATCCTGCCAGACTAATCTTATCTCAGGTTTGATCAGATAACCTCCCTTGTAGAAATCGTACTCAAAGAGCACTTATCAATGGTTCCTTCTCAAACTGGGGGAAGGCAACGAGTATTGTACTTCAGAGCTCTGTGCTGGGCCCAGTTAGGGTAGCCAGGTCAGAAGCATCCCAAACCCAGAGATTTCAGGGGCAGGCCCTAGTGATGTTATTTAGCATGATACATTAAGCTTCAACCACAGTTGCTTGGAGCATGCAATTCAAACAAACGTTTCTCTGATTTGAAATTAAGATAAAAATTTTAGCTAAAAGATGGTGTTCCAAGGTCCAACTGAAGTGACAGAATCATTCCTTCTCACTGCTTAGGGAACCTGGGTAGGGAACATTTAATCTAGCCTACTTTCTTCTGGCAAGGAAGGTTTAAGTGCCCTCAGGCAAGGCCAGTTACCAGAAGGCCATTGTAGGGAAAAGGGAGCCTAATGTTGTGGAAATGTTAGATGGGAGCACTCAGGAGTAAAGATGGATGCCCCTGAAGGCTGCAATTCTAAGCACACTTACTAAGAAACTAAGCCCCATAGAACTCAACAGACTTTTGAGTAGATGTGGTTAGGACTGTGCTTTGGTAAGGCTTGACTGGGGATCCTCTGCAAAGATATCCATATCAAAGCAGGGTTGGAAACTCCTGCCTGGAATGCTCTGCCTGCCTTTTAACATGGCTGATCCAAACATCTTTACAGACTTGACACTTCACTGCAGAGAGAGGTTTAGGAACAAAGTAATATACCTTATAGCAACTCAGGCCAGTTGTTACCATCTAGCTCAGTACTGATGACATGGACTAGCAATGGCTGTCCAGGATTCCAGGCCATAGTCTTTTCCAGAGATTGGATTTTGGACCTTTGCATGCAAAGCATGTGCTCTACCACTGAGCTACAACCCTTTCCCTTTTGAAACAAATATCTTTTCAAATTCTTTTCAATTCATTAATGAATGCACATGACATTCCTAGGGCAGATCCACACAATTCATTTAAAGCACATTCAACACACATTTGAAGCACATGAATCCCATCACAGAATCATGGGCAGAACTTGGAAAAGTTACTTTTTTGAACTACAACTCCGATCAGCCCCAGCCAGCATGGCCACTGGATTGGGCTGATGGGAGATGTAGATCAAAAAAGTAACTTTTCCAAGCTCTGATCATGGGAACTGTAATTTGTTAAGGGTGGTGGGAACTATAACTGTGAGGGGGAAACTACACTTCCCAGGATTCTTTGGGGGAAGTCATGCCCTTTAAATGTGAGTTGGATGTGCTTTAAATGTATTGTGTGGATCTATTTCATAAACTATACCTGCATGTAAATAGTTTTAATTCATTTGTTAAAATTGAAATGAGCTATAAAGTTTACTGGGTGACCATTGGCTACTCACCATCTCTCAGCCTAATCTGCCCCTCAGGATGAAAACAACAGAGAGGGACCATGACCACCCCAAGGAAGAAGGGCACACTTAAAATGTAGAGGAAATAATAATGTACAAGCATAATGTGAAATCAGATACTTATTGAGACATAGTATGAAGAAATATTTATATAAGCATGAATGTCAAAGATTTTTATTATTTACACAACCTGTAAATATATTTGCAGTGCAATCCTCTGATTGTTTACTCAGAAGCAAGTCCCAATGTATTCGATGGGGCTTACTCAAACAGGGAAGTGTGCACAGAACTGCAATCTTAAGTAATAGGAAACTTCACTCATCCAACCCCAAATTCAGAATCATGTCACTTTGCTGTTTTGCAACTGTTCTATACTTGTTTTTATGTTTATTGGATTTTAAAAGGATTTATTTCTTGTGAGCTGCCTTGGTTCCAGTTTGCAACCCTACCACAAAGGGATGTTGGAAAGACTACACACACACTGGAGATGTAAAATACATATACCCCATATAATAGTTTATTGTCAAAACCAGTTGGTCATTGAAGAACATTTTTTTCAAAATCAGTATTAGTTTCCTACATAATAAAAGCAGTGGTACTTAAGTAAGCCCTGCGTAATTGCTTTAAAAATAGGATTGGAGAAAGAAAGATTTACCGCACAATTACAGTCCTTTGCTATGTTCACTAAAAAGTTCCATTAATTTACAGCAGAATCCTAACATGTCTATTCAATACAGTAGTAAGTCCTATTAAATTCAATAGGATTTACTCCCAGTATGTGGGATTAGCATTACAGCTTTACTGCCAGAAAAGTAAGGTTTTCAAAACAGGCTATGAATTCGGCTAATGAACTGCCCTCTTCAACAGCCAAGGGAAATTTAAACTTGTTTGACTCCTCATAATTAGATAAGCATAACACATTATAATGACATTTAGTTCTCCTGCACACAAGAGAGAAAGAGACTTTTGCTATTGCTGAAAGCTATACACTTACTCAGTTTATGAGATTTTCATACAAACAGGAAAAAACAACAGTTTTCTGGCCTTGCAATGGGTTCTAGCTATTGCCTGGAGAACAACAAATCCTTTGTCAATCACAACCCTGACTTCACTTATTGGCTACAAACCTGAATGGTAGGGGTTAGAGCAGCCAGCTACTAGCTCATTTAACAGAAGTTGTGGGGGTGGCAGTGGCTGACACTTTGGTGTATATCTTTTGAACCACCTAAGGACTTAATTTTTTTTAATGAAAGTTATGAATCCAGGGATTAGGGTGACTCACCTGGAGACCCGGAGAGGACCCCAAAAGTCCAGAGTCTCCAAGTGAAAACCGGAGACCTGGCAGCCATAGGCTCAGTGCTCTTCAACATTTTTGTTAATGATTTGGATGAGGAGGTGCAGGGAATGCTTATCAAATTTGCAGATGATTTCAGAGGGATAGCTAATACCTTGGAAGAGAGAAACAAAATTGAAAGGGATCTTAATAGATTGGAGAATTGGACTGAAAACAACAGCATGAAATTTAATAGAGATAAGTGCAAAGTTCTACATCTAGGAAAAAGAAACAAAATGCACAGTTATATGATGGGGGATACTTGGCTCAGCAATACTACATATGAGAAGGACCTTGGGGTTGTTGTTGATTACAAGCTGAATATGAGCCAACAGTGCAATGTGGCTGCAAAAAGGGCAAATGTTGTTTTGGGCTGCATTAACAGAAATATTGTTTCCAAATCCTCTCTATTCAGCAATGGTGAGGCTGCATCTTGAGTAGTGCATCCAGTTCTGGACAACGCACTTTCAGAAAGATGCAGACAAACTGAAACAGATTCAGAGGAGGGCAGCAAGTTTGATCAGGACACTGGAAACAAAGCCCTCTGAGCAGAGACTGAAATAACGGGGCATGTTTAGCCTTGATTAGAGAAGACTAAGTGGAGATATGATAGCACTTGAAAGGTTGCCACACAGAGGAGGGCCAGGATCTCTTCTCAATCATCCCACAGTGCAGAACAAGGAATAATGGGCTCAAATTGCAGGAAGCCAGATTTCGACTGAACATCAGGCAAAACCTCCTAACTGTTAGAGCAGTACGACAATGGAAGCAATGACCTAGGGAGGTGGTGGGCTCTCCAACAGTGGAGGCATTCAAAAGGCAGCTGGACAGCCACCTGTCGGGTATGCTTTAATTTGGATTTCTGTATTGAGCGGGGGTTGGACTTGATGGCCTTATAGGGTCCTTCCAACTCTATGATTCTATAAGATTGTGGGGACTGAACCAGGGACCTTCTGCATACAAAGCTGGAGGAAGAGCGGGATATAAATCAAATAAATAAATAAAAGCAGATGCTCTACCACTGAACTATGGCCTTTCTCTTTTCTAACCTGTCCCGTGGGGGTGGGAAAGATGAAGAACTGGACAGATCCAGTTGCCCACCTCTAAGTCTTAGCAACTTCCCTAATAATAAAGGAAAGGTGAAATAATTGCAAGCATCACTACCACTTTTTCCAGAAGTTATCAGACAAGCCACATCACTTGAGATCTTTAAAATGGGACATTACCCATCTCTTTTCTGAGACTGTTAGTGGCTATGAATTAACTACTACAGAAATTTCAGTAGATCCAGCTAGGGATGGAAAGCCTATCAATTTCGGTTCTCTCAGTTTCTCAGTTCTCCAGTCTTAAATTCAGTTCTCCACATTTCTGCAGCGATTTGCAAGTTGTCTTTAAAAAAAATCCTCATGAAAATTCTCCAGCATGTTAGTGTGAATTTCTCCTACTGAACACATTTTTTGCAGTCAGTTTTGACTAATGTATACATTTTTGCAAGCCATTTCTTGTTATGTAATGCATTTTTGTACATTATTTTCACTCATATATTCATTTTTGTGCACTTTTCCTAACACACGTATTTTTGTAAACATTAGTTGCTTGGCGAACTGCACTGTAAAATTTGAAAAAGTGCAAATTTTGAAGGATGGCTGCGCTTCGGTTCGGAAAGTGCAAATTAGATACATTTGGCTTGAAATGCAAACTGAATCAAAATTCTCACCCATCTCAATGTAGGGAACCTCTCCATTTCGGTTTCTCAGTTTCTCATTTTTCTAGTCTTAATTTCAGTTCTTCACATTTCCACAGCAGTTTGTGGATCTTTTTCTTTCTTTTTTTAAAAAAAGCTCTCATGAAAATTCTCTAGCATTTTAGTGCAATTTTTTCCTAATAAACATATTTTTGCATGCAATTTTCCCAAATACGCAGATTTTTGCAAAGCTGATTTACAAATATAATGCATTTTTGTATGATATTTTCAATAATGTATGCATTTATATGCACATTTTATCCTAGCATATTTTTTTTGGTACACATTGCTTGGCTGGACAATAGCACTGCAAAATTTGGAGAACTGCAAATTTCATAGGATGGCTATGAGCATTTTTGTGTAGTGTTTTGGAAGGTGCAGATTTGGTATGTTCATCTTTACATGCAATATGAATTGACTTTCTCCTCCCTATCCCTACCATGGAGGGAGAGGAATAACTTTTAAATATCGTGTCAGTGTGCACTGTAGACATGCCTTACCTATAAACATGTGCTTGTGATTTTGGGCCCATATGTCACCTGATGAGTTTGCAAGAAAGACCCTGCCTTCTCCAGATCTTTTACACAGCTAAGTGTCTGCTCTGGGTCTACGATTCTGAAGGAAGTCAGTTCTGATGTTCATTAAGTCCATTGTAGTTGTGTTCCATCTCTCATCCCTCTTCATGTTCTTGGACTCCAACTCCCCTCAGGCCCACTCAGCATGGCCAATAGCCAGGAATGATGGGAGTTCTAGTCTAGCAACATCTGAAAGGCCAAAGGTTAGCCATCCTTTCAGGAGTTGATTAGATTGGTCATCTTCCCCCACTGTGCATATCACCCTTTCCCATGTTTAAGTGCAGGGGTTCCCTCTTCCCCCACCCCTGACAACTTGGAGGAAAGGTGCTGAATGCCAAACAAATCACAACCCGCTTGTTTCTATTCCACGAGGGGAAACTAAGAGACAAAATTCATTAGATCAATTCTTCATTCGTAATTACAATATTTGCTCAGCTGTCCTTCAAGCCTCTTCCTTAATAGGCAGGGGCATTACAAAATAAAAATCCATTCTCAAACAAACCCCATGCTACTTTCAACTGAGACAGGGTTATTATTACTATAAAACATTTCTATAGCACTGTAAATTTACATGACGCCTTCTGCAAGATTGGCCAAGCTACAAATCTCTCATCCAGACACAGAGTTCTGTCCAACCCACCAGTATGGAAAGAAATATGTGTGCCCATCTCCTGAAAGCATACCTTAAAACCCCAAATTCCCAGATTTTCCAATATGCCTCACTCACACAAACACATGAGCTGAGATTCAGGTGTTCCTCTACTCTGTGCCTTTCCCCAAGGCATCATCTGCAGAGCTGTGGAAATCTCTTTCTTCCATGATTAGGAACACAGGAAACTGCCTTTCATCAAGACATACCCTTGGTCTATCTAACTTAGTAGTGTTTACGGCATACTGGCAGTGGCTCTCAGAGGATTTCAGATGGGGGACATTCCCAGCCCTACCTGGAGATGCTGGGGATTAAACCTGGGACCTTCTGCATGCAAAGCAGATGCTCTGCCAATAAGCTACTGCCCTTCCCTTGGTTAGATTCCAGATTCTATTTACATATGTATAGAAGACACAGAGATATGAATCTGCTCACATGAAGCCCTCTAAGTTGCTTCTCATGGAAGGTCTTCCAGGCTCTAGTAGAGTGACCAGGAACCACTATAGTGACCAGCTGCTTGGACATAGATCTCCAGACAGAGATTTACTCTGCCTCTTGGTTGCTCCCACAAAACACAGGGCAGATGTTGGTGGGACAGAGAGATGGGCCTCTCTAGAAGCCATGAAACTATTTATTTATTTATTTATTTATATACTGCTCCATAGCCAAAGCTCTCTGGGCGGTTTACAGCAACCAAAACCAATAAAAACAAATATACAAATTTTAAAACACAAAAGACAATTTTAAAAACACATTTTTTTAAAAAAAATTAAAAACTATTTAAAAACAGATGCTAAAATGCCTGAGAGAAGAGGAATAACATTGCTTTTGGCTTGATATTGGAGAAGGGATTCTGCCTCCCCCCTGAACTTGTGAGAGTTTGGGGTGTTTGTGAACCTCTTTGAAAAGTTTGATTAGGATTGCCATGGGGGGGTATCAAAAGCCACCGAGCTATCAAGTAAGAATTACAGGGTCACACATCCCCTGTCCTTCTCCCACTAAAGGTCATCCATCAGGGCGGCCAAGACTGATTTAGTCCCATGACCAGGTCTAAACCCAGATTGGAATTGGTCAAGATAAACTGTTTCATCCAAAACTATGTGCAACTGCTGCACCACAAGCCTCTCAATCACCTTCCCTAAAAAGGGGGTATTTCTGACTAAGGGCAGTTGTCTCACAAACCAATGAGTCCAGAGTGGGCTTTTTCAGGGGGGCTCGGACCACTCCCTCCCGCAATGATGCGTTGACCACACTCTGGATGCACTCAGTCACACCCCCTGGGCAAGCTTTAATAAGCCAAGAAGGGCAAGGGTCAAGAGGACATGTTGCTGGTGAGATTGTCACAAGCACCTTGTCCATGTAATCAGGCCACATCAACTGAAACTGAGGAAATTGCAGCAGAGTGGCACTGGACACCTTACTGGAGGCTACAGTAGATGTGGCTGGAGCATCAAGATTGCTACGGAGGTAAGCAACCTTACCCTCAAAATGCCTTGCAAACAATTCACAGTGGGCCTCCAAAGGTTCTAAAACTCCATTTCCTGGAGCTGATGTCCAGAGACCCCTGACAATATGGAAAAGCTCCACTGTATGGCTACTTGAGGATGCAATGGTGGCACAGAAGTGGGCCTTATTTGCCACCCTCACTGCCACACAGTAGGCATGGTTATGATGTTTTACTCATGCCTGATCAGCCTCACATCGTGTCTTTCACCGCTTGTGCTCTAGCTGTCATCCAGCCAGTTTCATTGCCCTTAGTTCACTGGTGTACCAAGGTGCAAAGTGGGCTCCACAATGCCAGAGCAGGTGCTTAGAGACAACCGTGTTAAGAGCATGGTGCGTCTCATTGTTGCACAGCATGACAAGGGCTTCAACAGAGTCATCTGCTCTATCTACTGGGACCCCCCCGGGCATTCAGGAGTCCATTAGTCTCTGGGGGCAGGCCATCTTAATCTGTCCACCACCTCTGCAGGGAAGGATCGGAGCCACAAGTCTAAACTTCACCAGGAAGTGGTCTGACCATGACAATGGGGTGACATCCACTCCCCCCTATCTCCAGACCACCCCCTCCTCCATCTGGAGCAAAAAACAAGTTGAAGGTGTGCCCTGCTCTATGCGTCGGGCTGGTGACAACTTGAAACAGCCCTGAACAGCCAGAACACTAGAGGCAGCCTCACTGTGGACACTGAAATCACCCAGGACTATCATTCTGGGCTCCTCCAATACCACAGTTGAGATGGCCTCTGACAGCTTGGTCAGAGAAGCTGCTGGGCAGCAGTATGGATGGTACACAGCAACCCTAGTTTACTGTCTCCTTGGCCCGACACCTAGTGCAGGCCCTCACAGCCAGCTCCTAGGCAGAGTGGTTTCCTGTTGGCAGCCACTGGCCCCTACCACCTCCACAACACTGTGGACATAGTGTCATTCTAGTGCATTCTGGGGGAAGGATGGTGGCTTCCTCTGGTGGCCAACATATTTTTGTGGCAACTGTCATTTTGAATGCACAGGGGAGGTAAATCATGGCGTGTGGGTGGAAGTCATCAATGATAAACTCACTAAATCGCTGGCTTGGCCTCCCCCAAATTCACTGCCTGCAAATCAGGTGGCAAATCTGAGGAAGGGCCATTTTTGCTCAGCGCTACATGGACCTCTTTGTTGGAAGGTCAATGGCCCTGGAAGTTTCTGCTGTGGAGATCACCACTTTCTGTGCTAGCTTTGCATGTTCTGTAGCATTTAGTTCCAGCCACAGTTTTTAGCAGCATTCTGTTTTAATCTCCCTTTGACGTAGGAAAGCTGTCTTTTCAGATTGCTCAAATCAGAATAGTAATATGTACCAGTGAATCTCTTTATCATTATGATGATGTGTCAGTCACTCTGACACTATTTGACTTATCAGAGAGTGAAAACTTAATCACGCACCATAGAGGGAAATAGTTTTGGATGGAGAATTGTACATTTCATGTGCTCATTTGAAGATTTAGCCCACCACATTAATTCAAAATATACAACGGGATCCTCTTGCCTCCAATTGGAGGTTACAAGAGTGTAATAAATATTATGTCCTCCCATCATGCAATTAAAATTTTCCACCTCGTTTCACCATGCAAAACACTCCAATGTTGTCAATCATTTTGAAACACGATTTTCTGACATCATATAATTTCATTTCATCCCCCCCAACAGACATCATAGCAGGAAATTATATAAGGAAGACTCTTATATCTTTATGCACCTCCAGTGCAGACATTTGTGCACATTTTCAGTCATCCCTGACAATAAACTTACAAAGGGTAGAGGGCATGGTGACACGCATTTGCATCGGGAGCTAGATACTCTGGAAGGACTGTAAGAACATAAGAAGAGCCTGCTGGATCAGGCCAGTGGCCCATCTAGTCCAGCATCCTGTTCTCACAGTGGCCAACCAGGTGCCTGGGGGAAGCCCGCAAGCAGGACCCGAGTGCAAGAACACTCTCCCCTCCTGAGGCTTCCGGCAACTGGTTTTCAGAAGCATGCTGCCTCTGACTAGGGTGGCAGAGCACAGCCATCATGGCTAGTAGCCATTGATAGCCCTGTCCTCCATGAATTTGTCATTTAAAGCCATCCAAGCTGGTGGCCATTACTGCATCTTGTGGGAGCAAATTCCATAGTTTAACTATGCGCTGAGTAAAGAAGTACTTCCTTTTGTCTGTCCTGAATCTTCCAACATTCAGCTTCTTTGAATGTCCACGAGTTCTAGTATTATGAGAGAGGGAGAAGAACTTTTCTCTATCCTCTTTCTCAGTGCCAGACTGTAGCTCACTGGTAGAGCAGAAGGACCTGGGTTCAATTCCTGGTGTCTCCAGGTAGGGCAAGAAGAGACTCCTGCTTGAAATCTTGGAGACCACTGTCATTCATTGTAAACAATACTGAGCTAGATGGACCAATATGCTGGTCTGACACAGTATAAGGCAGCTTTCCATGTTCCTATGCACCCTGCCAAAAGTAGGGATGGAAAGATCTGTTTATTTCAATTCTCTCCATTTCTCATTTTTCATTTATTTATTTATTTATTTATTGCACTTGTATACCGCCCCATAGCCGAAGCTCTCTGGGCGGTTTACAGCAATCAAAAACATTAAAACAAATATACAATTTAAAACACAATTTTAAAATTTAAAACAATATAAAAACAATTTAAAACACATGCTAAAATGCCTGGGAGAAGAGGAAAGCCTTGACCTGGTGCCGAAAAGATAACAGTGTTGGGCCAGGCGCACTTCGTCAGGGAGATCATTCCATAATTTGGGGGCCACCACTGAGAAGGCCCTCTCATTTTTCCAATCTTAAATTCAGTTCTCCACATTTCTGCAGCAATTTTCTTTTTAAATCCTTATGAAAATTCTCCAACTTTTTAGTGTGAATTTCCCCTAATTAACACATTTTTGTAGGCAGTTTTGATTAATGTGCACATTTGTGAAAGCCATTTCTCATCATACAATGCAGTTTTGTATGATATTTTCACTCATATATTCACTTTTGTGCATACTTTCCCCTAACATATGCATTTTTGTATGCATTGGTTGGTTGGCGAATCATTGTGGAAAGTGTAAATCTGATAGATTTGGCTTGAAATGCAAATGGAATTGAATTCCTTACTCATCCCTAGCCAAAAGAGCATAAGAAAATAAGAAGAGCCTGCTGGATCAGGCCAGTGGCCCATCTAGTCCAGCTTCCTGTTCTCACAGTGGCCAACCAGGTGCCTGGGGGAAGCCCGCAAGCAGGACCTGAGTGCAAGAACACTCTCCCCTCCTGAGGCTTCTGGCAACTGGTTTTCAGAAGCATGCTGCCTCTGACTAGGGTGGCAGAGCACAGCCATCATCTCTCAGTGTCTGAACCAACATAGCTGCAGCTTTAAGTTATTAACCACCTGGGATGTGGGCCACCACGAAACATATGTATGGCTTTGAACTTCCATGCACATAACAGTCAGCAGATGTACTAGCCTTGAACCTCTGGACAACTTGATTTCCAAAATGGCAGCCAAAGGAAAAAGTGCTCATGTATTGTCAGGTGGCCCACCTGTTTGGCGCTCTATTTGTTAAGAGGAAAATATACTTCCTCTGTTTTTCTTAAACACACACACACACTTCTGCTTAGCTTGAGGGAAACAGTGAAGGAACAGATACACCAGTAATCAGTTGGGGGGGATTTTAAGCAATTGAAATATCATGCTTACCATTTGTTGCCTGATTATTGCATTTACTGTATATCCCACTTTTCCTCCAAGGAGCTCATGCTGGCGTACATGGTTCTTTGGAAAGGGAAGGCATAGGGACGGACCGTAGCTCAGTGCCAAAGAGTCTGCTTTGTATGCAGAAGGTCCCGGGTTCAATCCCTGGCATCTCCGGGTAGGGCTGGGAGAGAAGCCTGCCTGAAACCCTGGAGATCCACTGCTAGTCAGTGTAGACAGTACTGAGTTAGATGGAACAATGGCCTGACTCAATATAAGGCACTTTCCTCTGTTCCTATGTTCTCCCTCTTCCCATTTCATCCTAACGTAAAACCTGTGAGGTTGGTTAGGCTAAGAGCTAGCACATAACTCTGGTGCTTAAAAGTTTGCACTGGCTGCCCACATGTTACCAGGCCAGGTTCAAGATCTTGTATTAATTTACAAAGCCCTTCTAAATTGGGCTTAGAATATTTTAAGGACCGCCTGATCCCTTATATCCCAGCCTGGTCACTCAGGGTGTCCCTGTTGGTGGTCTTCAATGTCTCAGATGTATGGCTCGTAACTAGAAGCCAAGCCTTCAGTCTTGTGGTGCCACGCCTGTGGACCTCCTTCCCGACTGAGATTAAACAGGCACCCTCCTTGCTGAACTTCAGGTGCATGACAAAGACTTTCTCATTCCAGCAGGTATTTTAAGATAGTGTTTGGGTTTATGCTTGGTTTGATGGTGAATTTTTATTGTTTTATTCTCTGTCTAGTTTATTTTTATGTATGCTGCTTAGAATTTTTTTATTCTCTGTATGGTTTATTTGTATGTACGCTGCTTAGAAATGCTACTGATTAAGGGATATAGAAATGCTATGAATGAATGAACGAATAAACTTAACAACAGTGACAGGCTCAAGGTCACCTTGTGGGCTTCATGGCTGAGTAAGGATCTGAACCTTTGTCTCCTAGGTCCTAGACCAACACTCAAATACTGCATCACACTGGCTCCCTATAATGGGGTGAGGGCCCTGTTTCAGACTCAGGGCCACATTTCCATCTGAGCACCTTCCCAAGGTCCACATGCCAGTGGTGAGCAGGGCCAGAGCAAAAGTGGGTGGAGCAATGAACATATCTGATTGAAGGTCTCCCGTGAGTGAAAGGCCATCATCACCTTTCAAGATGCTTTTATTTCAATTTGAGATAATCCTGGGCAGTAGTGATATCCAACTCAGAGCAGACTTAAGTCTATTGATTTCAACGGCCCTACTCTGAGTATGACTTAGATATCATTCAATAACTCTTTGGTCCTTTTGTGTCTGTGTGGTGGTGGTGGGGATAATTTATTTCTAGATCTCTCATTTGTCTTTTGAATTGTACTGATTAGTGTTTTGTCTAGGGCAACAGTGTATTTTTTCAAAATTTGTTCTTATGATTTTTTAAAAAGATAATTGAATTATTGTTCACTGCCTTGTGGCAGGGTAAACATACGTTAAGAAAATTATTAAAATGAAGTTTACAATGTTGGAGGCGGGGGATCCTTAGGACTGTTGAAAAAGACGCATATTTCCATATATGCATGTATCCATACATTATCCCTTGCGCAGATGAGATTATTCAAATGTAACATGGTTACATATTTGCCTAATCCCTCTAGTAGTTTATCAAGATTTCTTTGTTTACGCCAGCTGCTTTCTTTATATGTTTTGATGCTGTCCATTTTTCAGACGGGTCTGCGCTGCACACACTTCAGCTGAAATATTAAGTGTTTGTCGTCCCTCTCCACAGACACAGGGCCTGTTATTATGATCTATCATTCCAAAACCCACATATTAGAGGCAAAGACTCCACTAGTCCTTGAAGAGCAAGAGGCATTAGGGTCCAAAGAGTCTCGTTCATCTTGTCAATAATCTACAGCCCAGCACGATTCGCCGGGTTTCCTTCCATCCGCCTTGGTCTCATGGCATTTTATTAAGCAAGAAATTAATTCACCAAAGATACATTTTTGAGGCTGCATTGGGAAAGCTCAGGCAAGCAAACAAACAATGGAAAACGAGGAATCCAGGTCTAATTTCCCAAATGGTACCTGCCCAATCCTTGCTGAAGATATTTTGCTGCCTGTAGCGGAGTCCCAATGGCATCCCATCACCCTGCTAAGGTCAGCAAGGCTTCACAGAGTCTTCACAGGGATGGGCGAATCAGTCCATTTCCATTTCTCTCACTTTCATCTTTTTTCCAGTCTTGAGCTCAGCTTTTGCCAATATCACATTAGTTCGCATTTTTTAAAGAAAGTAAAAAGCACTCTGCCTTCATTGCAAGGCTGGCTGTGTTGACATTCCATTTCTTAGTTTTTTCAAGAGGCCTGGCAATGAGTCTTGAGTGAAGGCCAGGAAAGGGTCATATCTCACAATTGCTCTGCGTTAGGCAGACGGACCTAATTGTAAAACTTCCACTTCCCCAGATAGACCAATGGTCTGACTCAGTATGAAGCAGATACTACTACTACCACCTATTATTACTAATATTACTATTACTATTATTATTACTATTATTATTATTATTATTAAAATATGTGTATCGCTGGACATTAAAGTCAGGATCATTCAGACCATGGTATTCCCGATCTCTGTGTATGGATATGAAAGTTGGACAGTGAAAAAAGCGGATAAGAGAAAAATCAACTCATTTGAAATGTGGTGTTGGAGGAGAGCTTTGCGCCTACCATGGACTGCGAAAAAGACAAATAATTGGGTGTTAGAACAAAGTAAACCAGAACTATCACTAGAAGTTAAAATGATGAAACTGAGGTTATCATACTGTGGACACAGACTGAGAAGACATGATTCACTAGAAAAAACAATAATACTGGGAAAAACAGAAGGGAGTAGAAAAAGAGGAAGGCCGAACAAGAGATGGATTGATTCCACAAAGGAAGCCACAGACCTGAACTTACAAGATCTGAACAGGGTGGTTTATAACAGATGCTCTTGGAGGTCACTGATTCATAGGGTTGCCATAAGTCATAATCGACTTGAAGGCACATAACAACAACAAAAGGGAGATGTTTTTTATGGTGGAACATTTAAGCATGCAATACCCTTTCTGCATTGCAGGCTGGTCCATTAGGGTGAATGAGGCACTTGAAAGCACATAACAACAACAAATTATTATTATTATTATTATTATTCCTTACCCACCCTTTACCATGGGGTCCCAAGGCTGCCATTAGGTCCCAAGATTACATCAATTAATATATATATATTTATTAAAAACAGTTAAAAACAAATTAGACAAAAGAATAGGTTGGGTGTATATGTATATATATATATATACAGATAGAGAAAGAGAGTCACAGCCTAGGGTAAAGAGGTGCATCGTCAGGATCCACTGAAAACTACATAATGAAGGTGCTAGACACACCTCTGTATGGAGGGAATTCCACAGTTTAGAGGCTGCTCCAGAAAGTGATCTCTCCCAGGCTGCCACCCCGCAAAATGTCTGAGGGCAGTGGAGCTATCAAGAGGGCCCCGTCTGCCGATCTTAACATCCGAGAGGGTCCATCGGGAAGAAAGTGATCTTTCAGATATTTGGAGCTTTAAACACTAACGTGGGCATCTTCAGTTGGGCCCTCAAACGATCTGGCAACCGTGATTAATCCATGGAAGATTTAGACCTGGTTCATGCACTTTCCAAAATGATCCCACAGGCCCTCATCAGATCGAAATCTAAACCTGGCAAGCAGCTACATGTACAGTATGGCTGATTCGCAAGAGTCTTCCCTCTCAAAACAGGACAGTCAGAAAGGCCAGTGATATGAGATGTCACCTGAAGAACGTGTGCTTGAGCCTGCTTTTCCTTCCTCCTTCCCATTCCTTTCTGCTTGAGCCTTTTCAGATTGAGTTTTGTAAGGTGCTCTGAGAGCCTCTTCAGCTAAAAGGTTGTAGAGAAATGCTGTACACAAATAATGATAATAAAGAAGATTCTGTGCCTCGTTTGCATATGTACCTGTGCATCACGTCAGGCTGTCGTGAGGGGTCTGAATGCTCACTCTTCCCTGCCATGGCCACATGCTCAACATACTCCAACATTTCTCTGATGGAAATAAGGACGTGCCTGTAACGAATGAAGGAGAGATCAGTCTAGTTTCATTCATTTCCATTGCTCATTTTTAAATTCCTTTCCCTTCCATTTCTGAATCAAACAGATTTAAACACACACACACACAAAATTTGCAGTGATATTTGTATTTCTGACCTTATCCGTACATATTTTGACCTTTTACATATCTTTAAATGTAAAATATTTTCAAGAGACATTTTCAGACATTTTAAAATACTTTTGTGCTGTGCATTTTTCAAGGGGAAATTGCATTAGAAAATTCAAAGAAAGTGCAATATCCAAAAGATTGTTGTCCTATGCTTGTTTGTTAAAATCATTCATCTACTGCCTTTAAACCATCTGTTACCAAGGAGGTGTACAGAATAACTTAAGCAGCAACAAAGTGGCAGCCAATGCAATTATTTCTGCACCGTTAATATGGTGTCCCAAACAGTAGTTTAACTGTGGCATTTTGCACCAACTGCAGCTTCTCAACCAAACCTAATGGCAGCCCCACATAGAACACATTGGAATCATCTAGTCTTCAGGTTACCAATGCATGGATTACTTTGGTTAGCACTTCAACCCAAAGCCACTGCCACATTCAGTGTGGTGTAGTAGTTAAGAGTGTTGGACTGGAACCAGGGAGACCAGGGTTCAAATCCATGCTCAGCCCAGGTGACCTTGGGCCAGTCACTGTCTCTCAGCCTAGCCTACCTCACAGGGTCATTGGGAGGATAAAATCAAAAGGTGGGGAGAGAAACACCTTGAGGTCCTTGGAGGAAAAGTGGGATATAAATGCAATAATAAATAAATAAATCTGCTCATGCTGGCTGGGATAGAAGGAGGGGGCAGGCAAATTATTGTGCTAGCCTGGAGCTGGCAATAGTGATTGGGCTTAGATCAAGCCCAAAGCCATCATGGCAGTGGGGCTGGCTCAGGGTCCAGTAGATCAGTTCTCCCCACTCCTGGTATTCCATGTTGGAACTTTCAGTGAGCTGCCATTGGCAAAGATCTCACTGATATCATGTCCACTCATCTGCGTGTTCACCTAATGGAATGGGGAGCTCCATGCTGGCGGAGTGAGGCTAGTGGCACTCTGTGGGCAGAGGCTGGTGGAGGTTAACAGGACATTTTGGAGGAACGTCTCCACCCAAGCCCAGGCCCAACCCAGCATAAAAGGGCTTTGGATTGCAGCCTAAGTTATCTCTGTCCAGGAACAGTTGCAGTTGGTGTGGCAGCCAAAGCTGGTTCAAGGCCACATGTCGCTGGGACCACCTGGGACTGCCTGAAATGACAATGAAGGGTCAAGGAAAATCCCCAAATGGTGTATTTACTCCCAGGGATGTAGGAAGGCATTGACTTCTGCTCTGCCCTGCATTTGTTGCATGCAGTACCATTTCCGTTCCTCTGCAGTTCAACATCCGCCAAAAACAATGTTATTTGTCTCACTGTCCATTGTGCCAAAATTACACAACTTTCATAGCTTATGTAATTATTTATGTAAACTACATTGTCATTATGTTATCTCACCCCATTCATTTCAATGAAAAGGGAACACCATGCAAATTTATGTATTTATTTATTTATTGTTTGATTTATATCCTGCCCTTCCTCCCAGCAGGAGCCTAGGGAGGCAAATAGTCTCCGGGGGCAGACCATCTTAATCTGTCCACCACCCCTGCATCAACCAACACCTTGGGAGAGGGGCTGTCAATGGGCAGATCACTGGGCCCCATCCTGATATCATTCCCCATGCCCAGACCACTGGGACCAGTAGGGTAGTGGAAAATTCAGAAGTGCAGGGTCCCTTCATGATAGTCATGCCATGCCCCCTCATTCGTTGTCCCTCCATTGTCATTTCTACACTTCTGAGTCCTTCCTGCATGTGCCTTCTCCCACAACAACAGATGTCCTTATGAGCCAATTATCATGCAATGGGAGTGTGTTAGCTGTTCAGAAGAGTCTTCTCAGTGGCTGACACACCTCCTTTCACTCTGATTGGCTCCAATCAGCAGGAAAGGGCAAGGAAGCATGTTAGAAGATTCTTCTCAGTGGCTAACACACTCTGCTTTCATGCTGATTGGCTTGTAGGTTGCTGGAGACATAGGGACCCAGCTGGAAACCTCCTCCCAAAAAGGTAAGGGGCTAAGACCCGCCCCAAGACCCTGGATGACTACACCCCTGACTGGGACCCTCCCCAGGATCCCATGCCACCTCCTCAGACCAGTCTTGCCAGTGGTTCTTTCCAGGGTTCATGACAGAGACAATGAAAAGGTCTGCAGCCCATGGATGGAGCATCTGCTTTGCATGCAGAAGGACCCAGGTTCAATCCTTGGCATCTCCAGACAGGACTGAGGAAGACTTCCTGTCTGAAACCCTGGAGAGCCGCTGCCCATCGATGTAGACAGTACTGTGAGCTGGATGGACCAATGGTCTGATTCAGTATAAGGTGGCTTCCTGTGTTCTTATTTTGAAAAGTCAGGAGAAATAAGGAGAAAATGAGCAGGAACGAAGGAACTTTGATGGGGTAGAAGAATGGGGCAGTTTCAGAAGGTGTCGGGGGGCCACATAACATGAAGTTGGGGGGCACAGGTTGCCCACCTGTGGTGTAGGAAGAAAGCTTAACCCCTCATCCTGCACACCATGATCCAGATATTGATTTCTCCACCTTCCCATAATTGTTATTTTAAAATAAAAATGAGTTAAATGCATTTATTGTATTATCTAGTTTGGAACTCATACTTGGTACAGTATGGTTCTTCCTAAAGCACTTTGAAAATAGAGACATACCGATTGTCGAAGTATCTTCTTCTTCTTCTTCTTCTTCTTCTTCTTCTTCCCAAAGCTGTGTTGTTTTACTATCTTGGAATGTCTGTTTAATAAGGAGTGCTCAAAATGACGGGGCTCTGACAGCTACCACACTGAGTGACAAAGATTACTGTCACACAAGCTCATCAGTTAATTCATCAATAGCAATGGTTTGTTTCATTTCTCAGTAGCCTAGCAACAACCAATTAAAGGGAAGACACGTCCCCATGTAAAAATGGGGCGTGGTATTTTCCAGAATGCTTTTCTAAGTGTAACAATATCTCAACTCAGGGGTTCCCAAATTGTGGTCCGTGGTCCCCAAGCTTCATTCAGGTGGTCCGCGGCATGTCCACATTAAAGATTCATATTGATTTTTTCATTGTATTGCCAATGTTTCTTTTGTTCTTATCTTGCATTTTATGAATGCAAATTTTAATGCGGCAAAATGCAATATATAAGAAATAAAAGAAGCAATACAAATGCAATTAAAAATCACACAGCATTGAGCACAGCGCATTACAACGGCTACACCAGGCAGAAAAATAATGAAGTGGCCTGCCAAAACCCTCAGCAATTTTCAAGTGATCCATGGAGGGAAAAGTTTGGGGACCACTACCTTATTTCATGAGATGGGTTTGGGTTGTGGGCCAGAATTCAAATGTGACGTTCTTCTAATTTGCATGCCAATAAGTCCAACGTATCAGTTTGGTTCAGTCTTCTCCCATCTGATGGCCTTGAGATGTTGTTGGAGTCCAGCTTCCATCGACTGCATCCAGCATGGCAAATGGCCAGTGATGATAGGAGTTGGATTCCAAAAGCATCTGGGGGGCATCACATTGGGAAAGGCTGCAATGGAACTCTTAGGCTGCAGAATGTCAGGGTTTTAAGTTGGCTCGGTCCTTCTGCAATTGACTTTCCTAGTCCCTATCCTCACCATCAGCAACCTAAGAGGGCATGGGATTAAAAATGTGTGTCTTCACAGCATAAGGCCTTCAGACTGACAGTGATTCTCATCCTATTTACAGTCCGAGGGGGATTACAAATACACATTTTGTGCAAGCCCTTCTCACCTCTTTGTGGGATTATCTAAACCCTAGGGAAGAAACATTTTTCAGCCCGAGGGCCACGTTCCCTTTTGAGCAACCTGCCAAGGGCCACATGCCCAGTAATGGTGGGCGGGGCAAGAGTCAAAAGTGGGCAGATCAACAAATGTGAAGTTTTCCTTTGTACAGTAGGCTAGTTTCAAACATTATTCAACTCCAAGAGCACATTCCAGTCAGGTAAAAAACAACAAAGTATGGTGCAAATCAGGGCTGGAAAGCAGCCCTGGACCCCATGAGAGTCCCAAGGACCAGGCAGAGAGGTCTGGAGGACTGCATTGTATGCCTTAGCCTAAGGTCCCCACCCCTGAACTGAAGGGAGGTTTACACAACCCCCATGTAATGTGCCTACTCCAAGGGAAGCTCGGAGGGTGGCAACAAGGGAGAGGGCCTTTTCAGTGGTGGCCCCCAAATTATGGAATGATCTCTCTGACGAGGTGTGCCTGGCGCCAACACTGTTATCTTTTCGGCACCAGGTCAAGACTTTCCTCTTCTCCCAGGCATTTTAGCATGTGTTTTAAATTGTTTTCATATTGTTTTAAATTTTAAAATTGTGTTTTAAATTATTTTTAAAATATGTGTTTTAAATTGTATATTTGTTTTAATGTTTTTGATCGCTGTAAACTGCCCAGAGAGCTTCGGCTATGGGGCGGTATACAAGTGCAATAAATAAATAAATAAATAAGAATGGGTGAGGGGGGGTCACAGAGCCACACGGACTTACCCTTCTTCCTCCTGCTGACTTCTTCTTCTTTTTCTTCCACCTCCTCCTCCTCCTCCTGCATATTGTTATTTTCATTTATGAATCACTTTTTCTCCAAAAGGAACCCAGGGCAATGTGCAACAAAAGCAATAAGGAGCACACATAACATCTATAAAATAACAAACTCATTAAAACACAAAATCACTTGCTGCTGTTAGACACTGGACACAACAGCAGTCTGTAAAAGCCTACGCAAATAAATATGCCTTCAATTGAACAAACATTTCCAGTTTCAGAAAATAAGGTGCCACCACAGAGAAAGCCCTGCTATGTCTCTACGACCTATGGATCCTAGTGGAGACCAACTAATCTTAGGGATCGAGTCATCTGGTACTGGAGGAGGTGCTCCTGCAGATATTTGGGGCTGGAGCCCTTTCAGGCTTTATAAATCATCACCGACAGCTTGAATCTGCCTCAGTAGTACCCAGGTAGCCAGGGCAGTGATTTTAGGACTAGCATTACATGCTTCCATCTTGTTGCCTAAGTTAATAACCAGGCAGCATCATTCAGCAGTACCTGCAGCTTCTGGAAGGCTTTAAAGGGCAGTCTCCATGTAGGGCACATTGCAATCACCAGAGCATGGGTTTACTGACACCAGGGCCGGTTCTAAAGGGCGGCCAGGTGGGGCACTAGCCCGAGGGCCCTGGAGCTACAGGGGCCCCTGAGGGCCCCCTCTGCTCACCTCCTATGATCCGCGGCAGCAGCCGCAGATCGCAGGGCAGGAGCTTCCGCCTGCCTGCCATTCCCTTGCCCCACCTACCTGTCCCCTGCCTTTTAGCATTGCCCTTAATGAAGATGGCGGCTGAGGTTTCCCTAAGGTGCTGAAACCCCTGCCGCCATCTTGGTTGATGGCAGAGATGCGTGTGTGTAGCACTCACGCTTGCCATCAACCAGGATGGCAGCAGAGGCTTCATCCCCTTAGGGAAACTGTGGCCGCCATCTTGGTTAATGGCAATGCTAAAAGACAGGCGACAGGTAGGTGGGGTGTGTGAGGGGGCCACGCACGTGCACACATCCACACACACACACCAAGGCCCAGGGGAAGCTGATGCCCAAGGGCCCCGGCATGCCTGGGGCTGGCCCTGACTGACACTCAGTCCAGGAACAGCCATAGCTGGTGAATGACCCATAGCTACAAACAGGCACTTCTTGCCACTGAGGTCACATATGCTTCCAATGACAACATCTGGTCCAGCAATGCTCCCACTTTAAGGGGGAGCGCTACCCCATCCAGAACAGGCTCTCTCTCCAGTTCCCAGACATGACAGTGACCTATGCAAAGTAATTTCATTTTACGGGATTCAGTTGCCATTTATTATCCCTCATCCAGCCCATCACTGCCTCCAGACATCAGTCCAGCAGATCTAGAGACTCTACAAGAGAGACACAGCAAGCTGTCGTCAGCGTACAGATGACAACATGCTCCAAATCCCTGGATGACTTCTCCCAGTGCTTTCATATAGATATTAAATAGCCTGGAAAGCAAGATTGTCTATTGAGATGGCCCACAACACAACTGGCATGGTACTGCCAACAGGAGCCTCCCAATACTACTATCTTTAGGTAAAACTACAGTAACACAGTCCCAACCCCCAACCCCCAGAGTCTCTCCAGGAGAATACTGTAGTCCATGGTATCACATTGTTGAGAGCCTGAGAAGAATCAAAAGGGTAGCACTCCCCCATTCCATGCCCAAATAAATCTGGCTTGAAGCTGGACTGAAATGGGTCTAGAAAATCTGCTTCATGCAAGTGCATCTGAAACTGGCTGGCTACCATCCTTTGCATCACCTAGGCATGGAAAGATCTGCCAAGTTTGGTTCTCTCAGTTTCTCATTTTCCCAATCTTACATTCAGTTCTCCGCATTTTGCAGCAACTTGCAATTTTTCTAAAAAAGAAATCCTCATGATAATTCGACAGCATTTTTAGTGTGGATTTCTCCTAATAAACTCATTTTGCATGCAGTTTTGATTAATGTGCACATTTGGGCAAGCCGTTTCTCCTAACGTAATGCATTCCTGTAAGTTATTTTCACGAACATATTCATTTTTATGCACGCTTCCCCCTGAGTTTTGTAAATATTGTTTGGCTGGAGAACTACATTGCAAAATTTAGCTAAGTGCAAATTTTGAAGGATTGGCTGTATTCCGGTTCCCATATTGTTTTGGAAAGTGCAGATTTGATAGATTCGGCTTGAAATGCGAAGTGAATCAAATTTCTCCCCAGCCTCTGTCATCATCTTGCCCCCCAAAGGGAAAATTGCAGTTGGGTGGTAGTTGTCCGGTTCCTCTGTGTCCACTCCTGTCTCCTTTGAACAATGCATGTTGGCATAAAGTGGGGAGGCATGAATCAAGCTAATGAGAATGAGAGATCCCTCTTTGCTTTCTTCTCATTGTATGCTTGCAAATCACCTTGGGACTTATGTGAATGGCATTCAAAATTTATACAATAGTAATTTAGTTCTCACCCTAATGATATTGTTGTTGTTGTTGTTTTCCCATTCTTCTACTGAAAGTAACCAGAGTGGCTTATATCATCATAAGGAAAGAACTACATAATATACTCAGTACAAACGTATGTTCAGCAGACAATTTGTGAAAGGAAAAACGAAATTCCCCCAGCACTTAAAACAATGGCAAAGCCCACAAGCTTAACAGCAACAAGAGTAAACGATGCTACACACAAAATTTGGCAGCAATAAAACTAGGTGGAGCCCGTCCAAATAAACATGTCTTCAGTTTCTGACTGAGAGAGATGGATTTCAGCTAGGAGTGGAGAGCTTGTCCAGAGTCATGGCAAAAAGGCTGTGTCTCCCGTGCTCAGTCACTGAATCTCCTCTGAACACCAAGCCTCTGACATTGACGTTAAGGTCAAAGCACTAGGATACCACTTTAACAGTCATGGCTTCCCCCAAAGAATCCTGGGAACTGTAGTTCATTAAGGATGCTGAGAGATGGTAGGAGACCCCTGTTCCCTCGCAAAGCTCCAATTCCCAGAATGAATGTCCAAATGAAGAAAATAAAAAAGAACACAAACTCTGGCAAATGAATGTCCGAATGAAGAAAATAAAAAAGAACACAAACTCTGGCAAAAGAAATGCAAGAAGACAATAAGGGATGCTAAAAAAGAATTTGAGGAGCACATTGCTAAGAACATAAAAACCAACAACAAAAAATTCTATAAATACATTCAAAGCAGGAGACCATCTAGGGAGACAATTGCACCCTTGGATGATAAGGGAGTCAAAGGTGTACTAAAGAATGATAAGGAGATTGCAGAGAAGCTAAATAAATTCTTTGCATCTGTCTTCACAGTGGAAGATATAGGGCAGATCCCTGAACCTGAACTAACATTTGCAGGAAGGGATTCTGAGGAACTAAGACAAATAGTGGTAACGAGAGAGGAAGTTCTAAGCTTAATGGACAATATAAAAACTGACAAATCACCGGGCCCGGATGGCATCCACCCGAGAGTTCTCGAAGAACTCAAAGGTGAAATTGCTGATCTGCTAACTAAAATATGTAACTTGTCCCTCGGGTCCTCCTCCGTGCCTGAGGACTGGAAAGTGGCAAATGTAACGCCAATCTTCAAAAAGGGATCCAGAGGGGATCCCGGAAATTACAGGCCAGTTAGCTTAACTTCTGTCCCTGGAAAACTGGTAGAAAGTATTATTAAAGCTAGATTAACTAAGCACATAGAAGAACAAGCCTTGCTGAAGCAGAGCCAGCATGGCTTCTGCAAGGGAAAGTCCTGTCTCAGTAACCTATTAGAATTCTTTGAGAGTGTCAACAAGCATATAGATAGAGGTGATCCAGTGGACATAGTGTACTTAGACTTTCAAAAAGCGTTTGACAAGGTACCTCACCAAAGGCTTCTGAGGAAGCTTAGCAGTCATGGAATAAGAGGAGAGGTCCTCTTGTGGATAAGGAATTGGTTAAGAAGCAGAAAGCAGAGAGTAGGAATAAACGGACAGTTCTCCCAATGGAGGGCTGTAGAAAGTGGAGTCCCTCAAGGATCGGTATTGGGACCTGTACTTTTCAACTTGTTCATTAATGACCTAGAATTAGGAGTGAGCAGTGAAGTGGCCAAGTTTGCTGACGACACTAAATTGTTCAAGGTTGTTAAAACAAAAAGGGATTGCGAAGAGCTCCAAAAAGACCTCTCCAAACTGAGTGAATGGGCGGAAAAATGGCAAATGCAATTCAATATAAACAAGTGTAAAATTATGCATATTGGAGAAAAAAATCTTAATTTCACATATACGCTCATGGGGTCTGAACTGGCGGTGACCAACCAGGAGAGAGACCTCGGGGTTGTAGTGGACAGCACGATGAAAATGTCGACCCAGTGTGCGGCAGCTGTGAAAAGGCAAATTCCATCCTAGCAATAATTAGGAAAGGTATTGAAAATAAAACAGCCGATATCGTCATGCCGTTGTATAAATCTATGGTGCGGCCGCATTTGGAATACTGTGTACAGTTCTGGTCGCCTCATCTCAAAAAGGATATTCTAGAGTTGGAAAAGGTTCAGAAGAGGGCAACCAGAATGATCAAGGGGATGGAGCGACTCCCTTACGAGGAAAGGTTGCAGCATTTGGGGCTTTTTAGTTTAGAGAAAAGGCGGGTCAGAGGAGACATGATAGAAGTGTATAAAATTATGCATGGCATTGAGAAAGTGGATAGAGAAAAGTTCTTCTCCCTCTCTCATAGTACTAGAACTCGTGGACATTCAAAGAAGCTGAATGTTGGAAGATTCAGGACAGACAAAAGGAAGTACTTCTTTACTCAGCGCATAAACTATGGAATTTGCTCCCACAAGATGCAGTAATGGCCACCAGCTTGGATGGCTTTAAAAGAAGATTAGACAAATTCATGGAGGACAGGGCTATCAATGGCTACTAGCCAAGATGGCTGTGCTGTGCCACCCTAGTCAGAGGCAGCATGCTTCTGAAAACCAGTTGCCGGAAGCCTCAGGAGGGGAGAGTGTTCTTGCACTCGGGTCCTGCTTGCGGGCTTCCCCCAGGCACCTGGTTGGCCACTGTGAGAACAGGATGCTGGACTAGATGGGCCACTGGCCTGATCCAGCAGGCTCTTCTTATGTTCTTATGTTCTTATTATCAATCAATCCCTCTTCGCAGGGAACTCTGGGAATTGTAGCTCTGGAAGGAGAATAGGGGTCTCCTAACAACTCTCAGCACCCTTAACAAACTACAGTTCCCAAGGAAGGTCCCAGGTTCAACCTCTGGCATCTCCAAGTAGGGCTGGGAGAGAACCCAGCCTAAAAATTTCCGAAGAGCCACTACCAGTCAGTGCAGACAATCGGGAGCTAGATGGACCAGTGGTCTGACTCTGTACAAGGCAGCTTCCTGTGTTCATACTTTGGGGGAATCATAGTGCTTTCAATCATAGTGCTTTAGGCCACATCTTCACCATACATTGAAAGCAGAGCTTGGAACAGTTCTTTTTTTGAACTACAACTCCCATCAGCCCAATCCAGTGGCCATGCTGGCTGGGGCTGATGGGAGTTGTAGTTTAAAAAAGTAACTTTTCCAAGCTCTGCTTTCAATGTATGGTAAAGATGTGGCCTAAATCTGAGGCAGGCTTATATTGGATGAGGCAGTCCCTAAGATATCCTGGTCCTAAGCCATTCAGGGATTTAAAGGGTGGAGCCCGCACTTTGAACTGAACAGAAAGCTGACAGAGTGGGCATCCCATTGGAATGAAATGTTCAGACCTGCAAGCAGCCAGCAAAAGTCTAGCTGCCAAATTTTGGATCAACTGAAGCTTCTGGACCGTCCCCAAAGGCATAGAACCCTGCAATATACGAATGAAGAATGGCAATATCTCAAGCATGGATGACAGAAGCCAACAATGACTTCTCCAGGTAAGGACATGGCTGGCATTGTTAGCCAAAGCAGATAAAAGGCACTCCCTGCAACCACCCACCAGCTGAGCATCTAGGAAAAGCATTGGGTCAAGGAGCACTTCCAACCTACGTACCTCCTTCAAGGGGAGGGCAACTTCTTCCAGAATAGCTTAGACCAGCTCACCTAGATCGCCGGCATTCTTGACTAACAGCCCCTCAATCTTCAATGGATGGAGCTTCTTAAACCCCTATCCATTTTAACATATTTTTTAAAAATGAAAACACTTTAGCATCCCAGTTATGACAGGCCATCGATAGTATTCCCCTATAAGTTGTTCGCTTTTTATTAGTATACTTAATTCCCTCTGCACTTGTATGTTATGAAATGAGTTCTTTTAAATATTAAACAGACCTCCTCTCTGACGTTTATTAATCTCTGTATTCAGGAAAGGCCTCCTCCCCATCCCTCAAAAAACCTTAATGCTCTTTCCATCCCTCCCTTCTGTATTGAAAGCCATGCGCTGTGCCTTTAAATATTGAACAATATTGAAAAATATGGAAGCTCTCTCTCTCTCTTTTAATATTAGCTTAAGGCGAGGCTGTGGCATGATTTCCACTCCTTTCATGACACTGTAATGATGTTACCACATACAGCTTTATCTTGCATGAAAAGGTGAAGTCATGACGGATTTCTCCAATTTAAAAGCACTCAACCCTCACACGGCAAGAAATGAATATTTTGCATATATTCATGCAACAATGATTCAATTTAAGATTTCTATTTTCAAACATTGCTTGGGAAAAAAAAAACCTTCACACTCAAACGCCAGGGTAAAATTGCCAAAATGCATAATAAGATTTATTATAGATGAGTAGCGTTTTATTTAGTATTTCATGTTAACATGCTTTTAGGGTTACCCTGCTTTAGCAGAAGGATTCATCTTTTCGCTTCTAATCAGAGATAACGCTTTATTGTGCAGTGCACTTCCTGTCACACGAGAGGACAGAGTCTAAATGTTGTTACAACAATCTGTCTATAGAGTGCACAATGCACATTGTTTCAAAGAAAAATGGGGGGGGGAGAGATTTATGTGTGATTTTCACCTTTTTGTTCCCAAAGTACAATGTAGAGGATATCTGAGTTGAGAAGCTCAGGCATCACCTTGTGTCTTTCAGCTAGGGCTACGTGCAAAGGGCCTCTTGAAATTCTTCACCCTGTTTGTCAGCAGAGAAATTGGAGGGACCATTTCACTGAATTTCTTTGCAGAGAAATTTCCTTATACACTGGCCAGATCGCTGCAATCATCTGGACAAACCCTCTGGACTGTCCCACAGTTACAGTATCTCATATTTGTTTGGCTTCTCCATGAACCAAGGCTTTTAGTGTAGTAGCACCATTAATTCAAGAGGACCACTACTACTGTTGAAATTAGACAGGCACCTACAATCCTGACATATTCAGTCACCTGCTGCAAACATATTTGTTTTGCCAAATGTTTTTAGAAACTTAATTTGATTTAATGTTGGCTGTTTGTTCTGTGGTTCGTGAACTGCATTGCAAAATTTGGAGAAGTGTGAATTCCGATGGCTGGCTATGTTTCAGTTTGCGTATTGCTTCAGAAAGTGTGGCTTGTGTAGCTTCACCTTTAATTGGAATTGGATTTCCCTCCCAGCCCTACTCTGAGCATGAAGGTTCCATTGAGCTGTCATGGCCAGCAGCCATTCATAGCCTTACCCTCTATGAGCTTGTCCAATTCCCTTCTAAAGCCATCTAAGTTGGTGGTCATCACCCACGTCTTCTGGCAGTGAGGTCCACACGTTCAATGAGTGTTGTATGGTGAAATCTGTCCTTTTGGCTGTTCTGAATCCCTTGCCAAGCATTTCCGTTGCATGGCCACATGTTCTAGTAATATGAGAGAGGAAAGAGGGGAAAAAATTCTATCTCCATCATTCACATAATGTGTAATTTTATATGCCACTATCATCACGTTCCTTCTTATTTGAACTTCTCCTGGATCAAACATCATTAAAATTTGAATGGAAGCTCCTTGCAGCCAGCGACTTGCCTTTCTTTGTTTACATTATTTTATAAAGCATGTGAATGGAATCCTGATCATCCTGATCAGAGCAGAGCAGTAGTAAACAAAATGTTTTAAAATGACACACATCCGTAGTCTGGTCAGCTGCTTTCCTGGGTGAATCCTGTTTACTTTCTTGAGAAGTTCCATCTCTGTTTGGATGGCCTGATGGCCTTGAAAACATAAGAGCCTCCCCACCCCCATTAAAGAGGCTTTTTCTTTGGGCTGCAGCGTTATGAGATGATAGCGCAAGAGGCTTTCACAGATGAAAATAATTGTGCTTTTGGTATTATTATTTTTGGCAAGAAACTCGGGCTCTCGGCCTTCCAGTGTATTACATCATTACACAGTATAATGCATCATAATGACAGAGTGAATGGTGGCAAAGAACTGCCAGCTACTCCTTGCAAGTTGAGAAAGAGGCGTGGGCGTTTTCAGCCGAGGGGGGGGGGAGATGGAGAGAGAGAAAGCTGCCGTTCAGCTAAGTGTCTCCCTAGATGAAACAAGGCTGCAATCCCACTTGGCATTCACATTAATTGTGGGCTTGCCAAAAGGCCGGCTCCATCGGCATATAAATTAGCAGAGGATTATTCATCTCATCTCAGTAACTAAGCGAATCTCCACTTCACACTCCCTCTGCTGCAAGATTTACGCCCGCCGCCTTCTCCGGTCCAACTGCAATTTTTTCACCCTATATTTAATAGGAGGAGGGAGAATAAAAAATGCAAGATCTGCATGTTAGTTGATTTTTAAAAAGAATAGAAATGCTTCCCCCACCCCCCTGGTTAGCATTAGAATGCAACAAAGTAGAAGTAGCAGCTTGGATCGTTTGCAGCTGGCTGTGTAAACGAGCAATTTTGCTTTAGTCATGAGTTGTCGGTCCAAGGAGCTGCATTCTTTTAATTCATTCCCAAATATGAAGCAAATGTGAACCAGCTTGGAGTCAGCAAGTTTTTTTTTTTTTTTAAAAGCCTCAAGATTTGAAATAGGAATTTTTTTTCTTGCTGAGGAACATTCAGGGTGCAAGGCCTGATACTGGAAGAAGGCCACCTTAAGGAGTTTTGGGGCATTGCTAAGGGAGACACAGGCCACTTCTAAGTGACCTTTCATTGCGCAAAGTTTGCAGGAAGGCAATACAATATTCACCTCTTATTGAGCATTCATCCTCATTCCTTTGCACAAAGTTTGTGGGGAGGTCATTAGACATCCAGTGTTTATTGAGGTTTCCCCCTAATTCGTTTGTGGATCACGTCAAGCAATTGTGATTCTACACTTCCCACTGCAGTTTCCTGCTACTTTCCTTTGTGCAAAAGTCCATTTTGTGTGTATTTGTGTGTATGTGTGTGCCGGGGGAGGAGCAGTTTTATTACACAAGAACACCATATGTGCAACCTGAATTTGCTGGTATATGATTGAATCCCACCTGCAAAATATCAATAGCTTGTAAGTGCTGATAGATATCTCCCATACCTTTGGATATGTAACAAATAAAAATGACTCTTTTGTGTACTTGTTAACACCCAGGTTTTCTCACCAAGGGATACTGACTGCATGATCCCTGCCTTTCCATTAACATACATTGCCAAAATGGGGGTTCACACAACCATCTCCCACACTGATTGAAGAGTAGGGATGGGTGACTCTGTCAGTCTCAGTTTCTCATTAAGTTCATTTCTCAACATTTCCACATCACTTTGTGATTTTTTGAAGCCCTCATGTAAATTTTAGTGCAAATTTCTCCTAATATACACATTTTGCAAGCAATGTTCCCCAATATAATGCCTTTTTGAATGTTATTTTCACTAGTACATGTATCCTTACATACACCTTACGCCAGTAGATGAATTTTTTGTACACATTACTTGGTTGGAGAACTGCATTGCAAAGTTCAGAGAACTGCAAATTTCAAAGGATGGCTGTGTTTTGGTTTGCATACTGTTTCAGGACCTGCACATTGGATAGATCTATCTTTAAATGTGAACTGAACCCAATTTCTCCCCCCTCCCTAAAGAAGAGGTCCCACTCATGAGAAAGTTGCAGGGTTACTGCTCTACTGCTGAGCTATAGCCATTCTCCCACACTGGATTCCTGCATTGAGGAAGGGTTAGACTCGATGGCCTTATAAGCCCCTTCCAATTCTACTGTTCTATGATTCTACATCATGCCCAATTGGCCTTTGGATATTTAACTAGTAGAGATCTGGGGGATACAGAAGAATGGCAGCTTCATCAGCTCACAGCACTAACAAACACTATTTTAAAAAGGCATCCCCCACTCCAGTCTCCCCAAAGGAAAACATAGGGGCAATGATCTAGAACAGTGGTTGCCAAACCTTCCCCCCCCACATCTGTGGCGAACCACTTCATTATTTTTCTGCCAGTTTTCATTTCTCATATATTTTATTTTATTTAGAATTCAAATTATAATGCAATAAAATACCATACAGGAAATAAAATGAACAAAAAAGAATACATTTAAAAATCCATATGAGTATTTAATGAAATGAACATGCCATCCTCCATCGTCGACCATTAATCTAGAGAGATGCCGTGGACAATCTGAATAAAGCTTGCAGACCATTGGTGATCAACGGACCATGGTTCAGGAACCCCCTGTTTTGGGGATTGACAAAGAATGTTTGGCTCTGCTCCAAGCCACAGTTCCCACAATGCTTTGCAGGGAAGCCATAATAGATAAAACAGTATAACACGAAATCCAGCTTCTCATGTAGACAGGCCACACTCCCTGATACTCAGCTACGTACATTGTTTAAGCAGCATAAACATCAAGTAGCCAGTGGAAGCACCAAGCCCGTTAACATTGTAATGAGCCTGGCTAATAAGGGGGAATCACTTAACACAGTCCTTAATGTGTGCTAATCTTCCTCCTAACATATGTAATATTAATAGAAAATTTAATAATATTATAAGAGGCCAATCATGGCAAATTCCCATCGTGTGCTTCGTAACAGAATTGATCAAAATGAAATTCATCAGGTATTCATGTAGGTGTCATGTGTAGCTCCATAGGTGTTTCAGTGTAAATTAGCATTTCTCAGAGGACACTTAAAGTAAAGTGCTCCTCAAAATTCCCATTACCCATATTGCAATGCTACATCCAGTAAAGATCATCTTCTTACACAGAGATAATGTGATCTGTCTGTCAAAGAGGTTGCATCTCCCATTTTGTGTATCTTCTGAAATATCCATGGTGACCTTCTGCTGACCTCTTTGGATTTCTGGCTTTTGCAAGATATGTCGACTGTAATTAAAATGACTATGTGTGTATGTGTTTGTGTGTAATATAAAATCTACATTTACCTTTACCAGGATGGGAAATGTCAGCCAAATGTAGCCCTCCAGAAATGGCAGGTGGTGGCTCTATGTCAGTGGGGCAGTGGAATCCACTCCAGGTTTTACTCTGAACTTTCGGGGAACTCTCCAAAGTGCTGTAATCCACTCTGGGTTTTATTTAGTTATTTATTTATCACATATATATATATACCGCCCCATAGCCGAAGCTCTCTGGGCGGTTTACAGAAAGCACCTTGGACAGCACCATGAAAATTTGGATTAAAACCCAGAGTGGATTCAGTGCCCCACTGACACTGGAGCCACCAGACTCCACTGATGACCAGAACTGTTCCATTGCAGATATGAGCAGATAATTTTAGTTGGGTGTGAGAGAGCACTTCCACAAATATTTTACAACATTCCTTTTCTTTTAAAAAATAAAATGAATAATTTACATGTCCAGTAGCTATCTCTTGTTTTGGAGAAGAGGTTTTGAAGTTAAGCTGGAGCTGAATTATGGTGCAAAAAAACACTAGCAGGAAACCAGTGAAAGTATGTCAGTAGCTGGGATTAAAGAAGCATCAATGAAACCCAGTTCCCATCTTTCCATCAGGCAGCAAGACATTGAATGAAGGCTATATATGTAAGCATCAGGGCCATTTTTGATGGCCCCAAATAAGGTCCATAGCTCAGTAGTAGACCATATGCTTTCCATACAAAAGTTCCCAGGTACAATCATGGATAACTCCAGTTAGAAGGATCAAGTGAGTTAGAAGGACCATCCAGTTAGAAGGACCATCAGGTGATGGGAAAGACCACTGCTGATCAGAGTAGACAATATTGGATTAGATGGACAAGCAATCTGACGTGGTATGAGATAGCTTCGTATGTTCCATGTAAAGGGGCAAAGTAAAAGCATTTTTATAGATTGAATTGCTTTTAATTTCTTTATCATGGCATTTATATCCCACCTTTCTTCCAAGGAGCTCAAGGGGCCCATTAGCTGCTGGGCCACGTTGAAGGTTCTGGTGTTGTTGTACAAACCCTTACATGGCTTGGGACCTGGATACCTGAAATATTGTCTTACCCCTTATATACCCAGCTGATCACTATGCTATGCAGGTGTGGGCTGTCTGCAGATACCTTCTTATCAGGAAGTCCATTCTGCACAACAAAGGAAGTGGACCTTTAGAACTTTGGAATTCCTCCCCTTAAATATTAGACAGGCACCATCTCTGTTATCTTTTTGGAACCTATTGAAGATCCTCCTCTTTCAACAAGCCTTTTAAGTAGAGACCTTATCCCAGTCTGCATCTGTGTTGGAATTACTTTTTTAAGATGTTTTAAGAGCTTTTTTAAAACACTTTTTTTTTAAAAAAGGATGTTTTATTTTAAAATGTTTTTAAGGATGCTTTGTTTATTATTATTATTATTATTATTATTAATTAAATGTATATCTCGCCCTTCCTCCCAGCAGGAGCACAGGGCAGCAAACACTAAAAACACTATAAAACATTATAAAAACAGACATTAAAATATATTAAAACAAAACATCCTTAAAAACATATTTTTTTAAGAAAGAGCTTTAAAAACATCTTAAAAAGCAATTCCAACACAGAGTCAGACTGGGATAAGGTCTCTACTAAAAAGGCTTGTTGAAAGAGGAAGGTCTTCAGTAGGCACCAAAAAGACAACAGAGATGGCACCCAGGACCGCATTATGACTTTCGTGGGCCGTAGGCACTTTTGCTTTCGTGGGCTCCTCCCACCATAATAATATCAATATTAAAAATTATTTTTGATATAACTTTAAATATGTCAACATTTTATTTATTTTTCTGTTTTAGGCAAAATTTAATAGATTTTTGTGGGTCCTAAAAAAATCATTTTTTCTGATATGAGAATAAAATTAAAAGATTTTCTTCAACCCTAAATATTCATTTTTCTTCTTCTGATTTTAAAAGAAATTAAAACATTTTTGTGGGCCCCTAAAAGTATCATGGACCCTAGGCACTGTGCCTACTGTGCCTAATGGATAAGTCGGCCCTGATGACACCTGTCTAATATGTTTTAATATGTTTTAAAAGATGTCTCGTTTTAATATATTTTAATGTCTGTTTTTATGATGTTTTATAGTGTTTTTAGTGATCTGCTGTACCTGCTTCTCCCCTCCCCATTTTATCTTCATAACAACCCTGGGAACTAGGTAAGGCTAAGAGGCAGTAACTAGCCAAGATCACCCAGTGAGTTACATGACTGAGTGGGGATCTGAACCCCGGTCTCCAAGGTCCTAGTCCCACATTAACCATTTTGTGGCATACAATAAGGATAAAATAAAATAAATGTAAAATGATGGCAAGCAAAGGAGCAATGCAACAGCATCTAACTATTTAACCATACGTATTTGCCTCCGAAGAACAAAGTTCTCTGGGCAGCTTCCAGTATCAATGAAACACTGAAATGCAACAATCAGCCATAACCCCCCCACCACCACCACATAATACAGCATAAAACTCAAGAGGCAGGGATTAAAACCAATAAGAATGCACACACAGAGGGACATGACACTGAGCAGGTTTCAAAGGATTAAAAGACTTGAGAAGCCTTGGGAAAATAAAAAGTCTTTGCCAGGTGCCAAAATGAGCACAAAGTAGGTGCCAGGTGCACCTATTTTAGGAGAGCATTCCCTAGCAGGGAAGCCACTGCTGAAAAGGCTCTCTCCCTAGCAGGCCCGAAGCCACAATTCACTTGGGAGGAGCACCCAGAGAAAGACCTCTGGAAATGATCTCAGGGTCTGGGTGGGCCATACAAACTTGATTGCAAGACAAGTATTTGTGTGAAAGAGTGTACACTTCTTAATTTGTACAGCTCAACGATTGTGCATACAGGTACCTAGACTGTACACTCGTTCAATGTTACATGTGCACACCCCTAAGATCAAGCACCAGACTGATCAGGGAGGTCACAGACCATCCACTGAAGGCTCTTCCAAACATGATGGCTCTTGCCATCGTCCTAAACATTAGCAAAGAAAGGGCAAGGCGTTCCAGAGTCTGAAGTGAAGGTCTGATGACATCACACAACAGTGTTAGAGATTTCACCATCTATGGCACAGTGCAGTGACAGTGAACTAATAACTCCACAATATTTTGCAGTCCAACAGTCATGAACATTAACAGAGAAAAGGATCCATTAATTGATGAGCCCATTCATAACAAGATGCACCTAGGGAAGGGGTAAAAGAAGGTGTTGTCTTAGCACTGGGTTTCCTGAGCAAACAATACTCGCTGGGGAAGGAGAGTTAGTTAGCCTTCCATGACTTGGATAAAGCTACGGGGAAATGACAAGTGCCAGTAATTAAGAAAGCCTCTTCAACAAGATAACCCTATACGTCTTTGTCTATTTCAATCACCAAAGACTCCGATTCAGTGTAAAATGAATGCCCGGATGCCATCAATTCCTGTTAACCTCTCTATAACCATTCAGTGTTCACGCATAGGTGATGGATAGATTTTGTCAGTTTATTAAATGGTGACATCTCCTGTGCCATGTGACTAAAACTCTGGAGGGCTTCCTTCTTTTCCCTAAGCAAAGTATGTTTTGATGTTTCTTGAAAATGGCACATGAGCTACGGGTGGTAGACTTCCGATGCCCAGGCATGGCATTGAAGATCCGCCATTGAGGAAACACACAACATTGTTTCAGGGCTAATCTGTGTTCTCAGAAAAAGCATGTTGACGTCCTGCCTTATCCAGTCAAAGAAGGAAATGCTATTAACATCATTATTCTTATGGTGCCATCAGTGTTCATATAGGGAACATAAGAGGCTGCCTTTGGCCCATCTAGCTCAGTGTACACTGTCTACACTGACTGACAGCAGCTCTACAGGATTTCAGACCTGGAGATGCTGGGGATTGAACCTGGGACCTTCTGCACGCAAAGCAGATGTTCCATCGTTGGTGCTCTTAGGGATGGAAGTCAATGTTGGTTCTCTCAGTTTTTCATTTTTCCAATCTTAATTAATTAATTTTATTTATTTATTAAATTTATTAGTCGCCCATCTGGCTGGTCCTCCAGCCACTCTGGGCGACGCACAACATAAAACATACAATCCACATTAAAACCTTAAAATTCCAACAGTTACACTAAAACCTAACCTACCCCAAAGGCCTGCCTGAAGAGCCAGGTTTTCAAGGTCCAGCGGAAACTCATTATGGAGGGGGCATGGCGGATGTCATTTGGGAGGGAATTCCAGAGAGTGGGTGCCATGGTTGAAAAAGCCCTCTCCCTAGTTCTCACCAGTCTAGCTGATTTAACTGGTGGAATCTTAAATTCAGTTCTCTACATTTCTGTGGCAATTTGTGATTTTTTCCCCTTAAAAAAAAGCCTCATGAAAAGAGAAGACTGAGGGGAGATATGGTAGCACTCTTCAAGTACATGAAAGGTTGTCACATAGAGGAGGGCCGGGATCTCTTCTCGATCGTCCCAGAGTGCAGGACACGGAATAATGGGCTCAAGTTGCAGGAAGCCAGATTTCGACTGGACATCAGGAAAAACCTCCCAACTGTTAGAGCCATACAACAATGGAACCAATGACCTAGAGAGGTAGTGGGCTCTCCAACACTGGAGGCCTTCAAGAGACAGCTGGACAGCCATCTGTCGGGAATGCTTTGATTTGGATTCCTGCATTGAGCAGGGGAATGGACTCGATGGCCTTATAGGCCCCTTCCAACTCTACTATTCTATGATTCTATGATTCTTCAGCATTTTAGTGCAAATTTCTCTTAATAAACACATTTTCTATTCAGTTTTAACTAATGCACAACACTTTTGCTTGCAATTGTCTCCTAATGCAATGTACTTTTGTATGTGACTTTTCACTAACATATCCATTTTTATCCACACCTTCCCCTAATATTTGCATTCATTTAAACCTTATTTGGCTGCAGAAATGCATTGCAAAATTCAGATAAGTATGAATTTCAAAGGATGGCTGTGTTTTGGTTCTCATACTGTTGAGAAAGTGAAAACTTGATAAGTTCTGTTTTAATCAGTCACATTCCTCCCCCATCTGCACGTGCTTCATAGCATACAAGAGGCCAGATCCCTGCCCAGAGGAACTTACCATCTAAGGCAGCCTTTCCCAACCAGTGTGCCTCCAGATGTTGTTGGACCACAACTCCCATCAGCCTCAGCCAGCATTGCCAATGGCTGAGGCTGATGGGAGTTGTGGTCCAACAACATCTGGAGGCACACCAGTTGGGAAAGGCTGATCTAAGGTTTAACACAGGGGAAAAAAACAGGAAGGGAAGTGAGATGGAGGCAGATGTAAACTGGGAAGCAATATGTGACTGTTCCAGGTGCACTGGCTTAAGTTTAATTACAGGTGGATGTACAGCAGGGCAGGGAAACTAGGAGATTGCGCCAAAGGCTTCATGGAAAATATGGGTTTTGATGAGGGATTTGAAGACAGTAGAAGAGGTGGCATCATGCAAGGATGCAGTTCCAAGGCTTATGGGGGCAGCAAGAGAGAAGACAGAGTCTCTTGTGGGTGGCAGGAGACCTCTGGCCAGTGGAGGGAGGTGGAACTAGGAGTGAAGATCATGCACTGGGATGCACAGGGCGATAACAGCAGAGAGATAAGCAAGAGAGAAGACAGAGTCTCTTGTGGGTGGCAGGAGACCTCTGGCCAGTGGAGGGAGGTGGAACTAGGAGTGAAGATCATGCACTGGGATGCACAGGGCGATAACAGCAGAGAGATAAGGGGAACAAGGATGTGTGGGGGGGCTCTGAAGGTAAGGTCAAGGTCACATAAGAGGAGAATGGCTGTGACTCAGCAGTAGAGCACATCTTTTGCATGCAAAATTGTAAATTATTATATTTTGATTTTAGACTGTACAGTTTTGTGTACAGTTTTGTGTTATTTTTATTGTATTTTTAATGTTCACCGCCCAGAGAGCTGTTGCTAGTCGGGTGGTATATAAGCTTAATTAAATAAATAAATAAATAAAATGTCATTCTTCCAACCCCAGAATCTCCAAGTTGGACTAGAAAAGACCCCCCTCTGAAAACCCAGACAGGTGCTGCCAGCTAGTATAGGATAGGGGTGGGAAGCCTTTTTCAGCACAACCTTCCAGGGGCGACATACTACCAGTGGTCAGGGCCTGAGATGAAAATGGCACAGCCATGAATGCAAATTTTACCCTTGCAAAGCAGACACGTTCTTGCATACACACATCCTCCTTCTAGACAAGCAAGGGGCATGATCAGAGTTCAAGGACCCGTTTCAGCCAGGCAAAGACACTCAAAGAGGGTTCAAAGCAGGCTGGTAAGGGATGTGACCTGGTAAGAATTCCAAGGGCCACCCAGAGAGACCAGAAGGGCCACATTTGGGCTCTGGGCCTCAGGTTCCGCATCTCTACCATACACAACCCTGAGCTAACTGGAGCAACGATCTAACTTGAGATAAAGCAGATCCTTCCATTCCAGTAATGCGACATAAAACATTTGTATTGAAAGCTGCCTATTAAACAATTCAGAGAATGCTGGCACAATAATAAAGCCATCAATCACACATATCATAAAGTGCAAACCGTCTGTGTCAATATAGTAATTCAGCAGTAAATGGAAATGAAGTCTGGAGTGTATCAGTTCTAAACTTGCTCTAAAGAAGTTGTGTTTGCTCTAATGGAAGGGATGGGCAGATGTTTTTGGTCCATGTTAGATTTGCATGTGTTCATCGATAAGTTAATCGATAAGTTCATTTCATCCTTTATCTGCATAATTCCTGCTTCATTTTTTTCTTTTTTTAAAAAAAACATTGGATAAAGGTTCACAACTTTGCAGGAGTTGGGTACACATATCTCCTCAAAACACACATTTTTTATCCATTTTGGTACATTTCTTGAGCTGAGAACGCTATCACAAAATTCAGAGAAGTGCAAAAACCAAAGGGTGTCTGTGTTCCAATCTTCCCGGCAGTGGAAATCAGCTTGGTTCATTGTAAAAATACAAACTAAATTAAATCGTCAAACTATTCTAGGATATTGCCCTTCATAAAAATTAATCCCAGAGCGGATTGCAGCACTTTAAACTGTGCTTTGTGTGTGTTTTTAAACAACAACAATCCAAAATAAATACCTAAATTTTAAAAATCCTTAAAACAGCAAAGTGGGAGCTCATTGGAACTACTTGGGCTTAACAAGTATAAAATCATTAAAATGCTTCAGAGAATTAGAACAGATAAACCTGTCACTGGAAAGATAATAAAGTGGCTACCAGGCATGTTTCTTCAGGGAAGGCATTCCATAACCAGGACAACACATGAAGATGAAAATGCCACTTTCTTGTTTGCCAGTCACCTGGGTCCAGTGGAGTCTGGGGGCTCTGATTCCAGTGGGGCAATTAATCTGCTCTGAGTTTTAGTCTGAAGTTCCAAGGATCTTTCAGGAGTGGATTCACTGCCCTACTGGCACTGCAGCCAGCAGTCTCTACTGCCTGGGGCTGCATCCAACACTGCAGCTCCACTGGTCCAACAGACTTACAGGTGTACAATGGAACTTCCTCTTCCTCTCCTGTCCCCTCCAGGCCCTACCACCACCACACACCATCAAAATTAGTTCCAGAGGGTTGGGGGTTCCCCTTGAAGCAGAATTTGGGAGGAGAGGAAACAGAAGCCCTTGGGCAAGTGGATCTCTACTGGTGCAGCATTGGATACAACCTGCCCCATGTCTGATGGTGGTGCCACTCTGGAAAGGGCCTCAGTGGAAGGTCTTAACATTTGGACAGGCTGATGTAGGAGCAGGTGGTCCTTAAATACCTACATCCCAGGCCATAATACATTTGAATTGGGCTCAGAAACAAGCCATTAGCCAGTGAAGCTCTTTGAGATATGGTGAAAAATGCTCCATGCGAGGCACCCCAGTCAAAAATCGTGGTTACCACATTTTGAACCATCTAAACTGTCTTCCAGGGCAGCTCCACAGACAATACTTTAAAGTAGTCTAAACTGGATGCAGAAGTCTAAAAAACTACATGGCTTAAGGAAAGTCACAAGGTGGACTTGAAGGCAAAACCTCCACAGCAAGTGGCATTCAGTGGGATGCTGCCTTGGAACACAAGGGTTGCATGTAGCCATCATGACCTAACAGACCACAGATAGCAGTTCTGAATGGAGCCAGCATCATCAATTGAGTATGTCACTTTGGTCATTCCCAGAATCCTATGCAAGGTTTATTAGCAGACACATTCCTTCTGGTCTTTTTCTGAGTGTGCTTCCAAAAGGATGATTATTGTATTGTAGGACTGGGGCTGCTCATGTCTGCAAGTTTTTCACAGCATCCACATGAGGTCCTTGGTATCAAAAGGCCAGCCTATATTTCCCCTTCGCTTTAATCCAGATTTACCCTTTCTACAGAAAATCTGATAACATTTTTTAAAAATAAACCTGTTGCCTACAACTCATTTGTGACATCTCAGGGGTAGCCGGTGTGGTGCCCCCCAGGGGTAGTCAAAGAAGATGAGAGTTGTAGTCTAACACAGGGTTTCCCAAATTGTGATCTGTGAACATCAGGTGGTCCATGATGTGTCTGTAAACAGTACAATTAAAATCCAGCAGCATCTAGCACAGAACATTGCACTTGCTGCTATTTGGTTTAAAATGAAACAGAAACAGTTCAGTAGTTCTATTTCTTAGCAGAGTACATATTTTGCAAAGCCGAATGAGAATTAACCAGCCCACCCTTCCCCTCATACAGACTAGCTGAGTAAAAACAACAGAGACAGTCTTCTTTGGCAAAAAGTATTAATTTATTTTATTTATTTATTTATTAAATTTATATACCGCCCGACTAGCGATAGCTCTCTGGGCGGTGAACATAAAATAGTATAAAAATACAATGAATAACAAAATAATATTAAAATACAATCAACAATACAATAAACATTATTAAAATTAAATCAGTGTAACTTAAAATGCTTCAGAGAATAGGAAGGTTTTGACCTGGCGCCGGAAGGAAAGCAGAGTCGGCGCCAGGCGTACTTCCTCAGGGAGACTGTTCCATAGTTCGGGGGCCACCACTGAGAAGGCCCTAGATCTTGTCATCACCCTCCGGGCCTCCCTGTGAGTTGGAACCCGGAGGAGGGCCTTCGTAGCAGAACGCAGTGCACGGGCCGGTTCATATCGGAAGAGGCGTTCCGCAAGGTATCGTGGTCCCGCACCGTATAAGGCTTTATAGGTTAATACCAACACTTTGAATCTAGCCCGGAAACATATTGGCAACCAGTGCAAGCTGGCCAGAACAGGTGTTATATGCTCGGACCGCTTGGTCCTTGTCAGCAATCTGGCCGCCGCATTTTGCACTAGTTGTAGCTTCCGAACTGTCTTCAAAGGTAGCCCTACGTAAAGCGCATTACAGTAATCCAAACGTGAGGTTACCAGAGCATGTACCACTGATGTAAGGTCCTCTTTACTCAAATAGGGACGTAGCTGGGCTACCAACCGAAGTTGGTAAAACGCATTCCTAACCACCGAGGCTACTTGAGCCTCAAGTGAGAGGGAAGAGTCTAAAAAGACTCCCAGACTACGAACCCGGTCCTTTAGGGGGAGTGTAACCCCGTCCAGGACAGGGTATATATCCACCATCCGATCAGAGAACCCGTCCACCAACAGCATCTCAGTCTTGTCTGGATTGAGCTTCAGTTTGTTAACTCTCATCCAGTCCATTGTCGAGGCCAGGCAACGGTTCAGCAAATCGACAGCCTCACCTGAAGAAGATGAAAAGGAGAAGTAGAATTAAGAATGTTTACTCACAACCTTTCACATGTTCAGGAAACATAGGCTCTAGCTTGCAGAGAAAAAGACAGAAGTAGGTAGTAGATTTAGTCCAAGATTGGGATCATCTGGCAGAGAAGCCTGTAGAGCAGTCTTTCCCAACCAGTGTGCCTCCAGATGTTGTTAGACCACAACTCCTATATTTCCTGACCATTGGCAATGCTGGCTGAGGCTGATGGGAGTTGTGGTCCAACAACATCTGGAGGCACACTGGTTGGGAAAGGCTGCTATAGAGACTTCTGTCTCTTGTGGCTTAATGGAGAATTATGCTAATAAGAGAACAACACCTCTTAACAAAGAAGAGGAAGAGAAGAAGGGAAATAACACCGATCAATAAGTAACATCACAGTAAAGAAGCATAGAGGTGTCCCCAAATTCTGGCTAGAAGGTACATCTCCCTTTTAAAAAATGCAAGCTTGCTTATCCCAACAGCTACAGCAAGCAGAACAATCATGGAGTGGTTCACCAAGACCCTCAGCAATTGTTAAGGGCAGAGCTTGGAAAAGTTACTTTTTTGAACTACAACTCCCATCAGCCCAATCCAGTGGTCTTGCTGGCTGGGGCTGATGGGAGTTGTAGTTCAAAAAAGTAACTTTTCCAAGCTCTGGTTAAGGGGTCCGTGGAGAAAAAATGTTGGACATCCGCTGGTCTAAGAACATCTGGGGGGTACCACATTGGCTACCCTTGTGATACCTGAATAACCCATTTGCAATATTAAGCCCCCGTCAGGAAGCCTGACTCGGTCTCCATCTCTGTTAAAGGGATTTTTCTGTCCCAGACAGGAACGGAAAAATGATAAGCCAAAAGGAGAAATAATTCTCAAAGATGCCAAAAAATAAATTCTTTATTTTGACAAATTGCCCAATGTGTTTTGGCCAAATTGCCTTTATAGAATCATGGAATAGTAGAGTTGGAAGGGGCCTATAAGGCCATCAAGTCCGACCCCCTGCTCAGTGCAGGAATCCAAGTTAAAGCATACCCAACAGGTGGCTGTCCAGCTGCCTCTTGAATGCCCCCAGACGTCCCTAGGTCATGGGTTCCATTGTCGTACTGCTCTAACAGCTAGGAAGTTTTTTCTGATGTTCAGACGAAATCTGGCTTCCTGAAACTTTGTCAAGGGCTTGTCTAAGAAATACTAATACAATAATTAAACGTCAATTCTGATAATATTATAATTTATAAAAGCAACTATTAAGTCACACTTAAAACTTTTTCACTTAGTAGAGTAAAAACTCTGTCCAAATCAGAAGACAAACAAGGAATTTAATAACCTAGGAACAGCATGCCGCATTAAAAAATTAAAAAACAGAAAGCCTCACTTACTTTTGGAAACAAACCGATCTGGACAGCTTCCCAGAAAGAGCAACACAGAAACGGTTTGGAAGCCAGTTGCTGAAACTCTTTTCAGGTTCCTTCCTTTGCTTTATTTTAAAGATCCCAAAACTTGATTGCTGGGCTTATTATTCATCATTTGCGCTCCTTTAAAACTTTATTGCCAGCACTCTGGGCCTTCGAAACAGCTTTTACTCATTCTTTTCAACAGCAGTAACCTCTCATATTGGCTAAATTAAAGAATAATTGCAAATAACAGGACATCCTTTCTTCCATTGTACAGTAGAAGGTTATACATTTGAAGTGGGAACAATGAGGAAAGTTGGAAGATGAGGCTAGCACAGGGATGGAGGACCTTTACGCCCTCCAGATGGTGTTGGACTACAACTCCTGTCAGCCCCAGCCAGCATGGCCAATGTTCAGATTTGATGGAACAAGGCACAAACATCATGCCATCTGCATATTTATAATTGCAACCACGGCTGTTTTCATAATCCTGGCCTGCACAATTAATGATAGGGCTGTGCACGCACACACGTGATCTGCCCCATGGCTCCAAAGGGGGAGAAACAGGGCCGGTTCTAAAGGGCGGCCAAGTGGGACACTGGCCTGATGGCCCCTGGAGCTAAAGGGGGCCCTGAGCCGCCCCTCCGCTCCCCTTCCGTGATCCGCACCCCCCACATCCCCCACCTACCTGTCTGCTGTCTTTTACCATTGCCCTTAATGAAGATGGTGGCCGCAGTTTCCCTAAGGTACTGAAGCCCCTGCCGCCATCTTAGTTGATGGCAGAGATGCACGTATGTAGCACACACGCGTACCATCAACAAAGATGGTGGTGGAGGCGTCATCCCCTTAGGGAAACCGTGGCCATCATCTTCATTAAGGGCAATGGTAAAAGACAGCAGACAGGTAGGTGGGGGCGCGTGGGGCCCCCGCATGTGCGCACACGCACACATGCCGGGGCCCAGGGCAAGCTGATGCCCAATGGCCCCCGCATTCCTGGAGCCAGCCTTGGGGGGAACACTGGCCAACCCACCCTGGGTCGAGTTGGGGGCCACCCACCCCATCTCATAACAAGTCCTGTATAAGTTCACAGATGGAGCTAATGTTTAATTAGAGTAAAAAACCGTAATTAAATATATTTTGTCTCCTTCCCTGCGCAACCCCAACTGAGAGCAGAGATCTGTTCTGTGGGAATTGCGAATGAGCAATCCAGCCATTTGCCAGTGAGCAACCTGCTCCCCAGAGAATTGCTGCCTCTGCTGAACAGTGATCCTGTATGGTGCTGCTTTGTAAGAGGCTTTCTTTCAGGAAGTCTGCTTGCAAAGCACCTGCACCCCACAGGATTGCTGCCTCCATTCACCAGCTATTGAGTGGAGGCAGCAATCCTAAGTGGTGCAGGTGCTAGTTTGCAAGCTAACCCCTGCTTTAAGGGAAGCAGCTTGCAAACTAGCACCCAAACCGTGCAGGATTGCCGCCTCTGCTCATCCGCTGATGATCCTGTGGGGCGGGGCTCAGACATGAAGGAGAGCCATGGCATTGGTTTTTCCCACCTGATGCCAGCCTTTACTTCCTGCCTGATGCCCCGCACCCTGACAGCTCCGGGTCGCTCTGGGCCATACAGTCTGACCTGTGATGATCAGTGGCTATCCCAACTGGGCCAAGGCCCCCAAACATATGAATGGGCCTGATTTGGCTTGGGCCTCCAGTGAATCTGGTGCACAGCCCTCATTAATGACCCACCAAATGCAATGACACCTAGTAGTCATCTATTGTGGCCCGTGACCAAAGCTTCAAAGTGCCACACAGGGCTCTTTGCAAGTGTTGACAATCACCTGATTGTCAGTGCTTGCATAGAGACCTGTGTGGCACTTTGAAGCCCTGATGATCAGCTGATTGTCGGGGCTTCAATGCTCCATGTGGGTGAAAATGGGCCACCTGACGTCCTTGTGTCTTCCAGTGGTTAGCATTTTGGCAGCCCCACCAACTGTCAAACTTGGCCTGCTAGGGGAGGGGGGAGATAAGGATCCAGCCCACTGACAGAATCCAGTTGGCCACTCCCGTGATAAAATAACAATTCCTTCCTTCCTTCCTTCCTTCCTTCCTTCCTTCCTTCCTTCCTTCCTTGTTTATTTATTACATTTAAATCTCTCTCTCTCTCTCTCTCACACACACACACAGTAGTAAGAGATGTATAGCAACAGAAGTTTAGCAATCGAATATTATCAGCAGAAGTAACAGTAGCCACAAGTAGCCGCCATAGTGCATTTGTTTAGCATCACTTCAGCTCTGTAATTGTACCAGACATATATTCATGTTCTGTGTTCTTTTCCTTACCAGAGAATTTCTGCAGCACCAAAACTATCAACGTACATTTCCCATTGTTTTGTGTCAGACTAGCACTGCTTAAAAAATAATACAATCCTGAACTTCCTGTTGAGGTAGCTTTTCCACCTCCTTCCAATTAGAAATTAAGTCTTACAGGAATTTATCCAGCTAGTTTGACTGTAAGTCACTCTGGGTTCACTTTTGTGAAGAAAAGTGACTAACAAATTAAATAAATAAATAATAAATATAACAGCAGTAGCAACTGCTGCAGTAGTGTTTAGCGCATAGTTAAATTTGTGGAAGATGAGGCTATCAATGGCTACTAGCTATAGTGGCAGAGCAGAGCCAGAGGCAAGACGCTTCTGAAAGCCAGTTGCTGGAAGCCGCAGGAGGGGAGTGTGGTCTTGCGCTCAGGTCCTGCTTGCAGGCTTCCCATGGGCATCTGGTTCGCCACTGTGAGAACAGGATGCTGGACTAGATGGGCCACTGGCCCGATCCAGCAAGGGCCTTCTTATGTTCTTACTTATTTATATCCCACCCATCCTCCCAAAGGAGCCCAGGGTGGGAAGCACATTTACAACAAAACATGTTAACAACAACAAGAAGCATTCTGAAAACAATTAAACACAGTTGCAGAGAGAAAAAATCTTCCATGTAGTGATCTCCGGGTTGCCAGGAACAGTCTCCTACAGCCGTCAAATGCCTGGGTCTGAAAAGACCACGATGATGGAGACAGATGCATCTCACTGGGGAGGGCATTCCACAAATGAAGAGCTGCCACTGAAAAGGCCCTGTCACCAGTCATCGGCAACCGGGCAGCTGCCGGTGCTGGCACCACCAGCAGGGTCTCCCCAGCCCATTGCAGGGTCCAAGCTGGTTGGTAACAGTAGCAGCAACTGTAAGAATGAAAGCAGCAGTTGTAGTAGGAATAGTGAGTAGTAGCAGAAGTGAGGGAGGAGCAGAGGGGAGAGGCGGCGGGGAGGTCGGTGCAGTGGAAATGCCCCAGCAGGAGCACTGGACTGGCTCTGCTGGTGTGTTTGCACTTCACTGGCCTCCCGGCCTCCTTGCCCCTCTCCCTCCCACTCTCCTACTGGAGAGCAAGAGCAACAGCTCCGCCCCACCCAGCGAGTGGCTTCTGCATAGTAGCTGTTGTCTTAGCAGCGGCTGCAATCGTGTATAGAAAGGCAGCTGCTGTTTTGTACAAAAACTGGAAATGGCGTGAATACTTAGATAAGATACAGGAAGATGTTCCACTGGGGGAATAAAATGAGCACAGTGCTCTCCAGTCCACATTATCAAGCTATTTTTTGCATTAGAGATATTCTCAAAATTGCACAGAAAATGCTATTACGTCCATTTGTTGGTCTGCATTGTACATATCCCATGGCATCAGCATACATATATATATATATATATATATGAACATAATTGTGATTAACCAAACAGAGGTTTTCATTGTATTAACAAAACGTTTCAGCTTCCGCCTTCATCAGCTGCCAACATACCATATATATATAAAGACTATATTTTATATACAGTTGATTCTGGTTCTGAGGCTGTACATGCATATTATGTATCAAGAATCAAGCAAACAGTGATAGCCTGGTGAGCTATTTTTAATATAGCTTTGGTCCCTTATCCAAATAGATGGGTGGTGGCGATGGACAAAAGTCTGCAACTCTCAACAATAAGTTATTTGCAGAAAGATGAGCAGCTGCTTTCAACTGGGCTTGCATTTTTCCTATAGCTCCGGTGTTCCCGTTGTGGGATGTGAGGGAATGGCCATGATCCTAGAGCACGGTTGGGGATAAATTCAATGTAGTCTGCGCTAAACTGACTGGCAGCTGCTCTCTAAGGTTTCTGGCAGGGCTGTCGCCCAGCTTCTCCTTGGAGATGCCAGGGGTTGAACTTGGAACCTTCTGCATGCAAGGCAGTTGCTCTACCACGGAACTTCCCTTAAAAAACAATATTAAGATCCCAGTCCTCACTGTTCCAAAGAAAGGGATGATATAAATAGGCACAGAGCAAGGTGCCTTCTACTAGACCATCGCTCAATCTTTACTATTGTCTGTAATGACTGGTGGGTTTACAGGTTTGTGATAAGAGTCTTTCTCAAACCTACCTGGAGATGCTGGGGATTGAACCAGGGACCTTCTGCATGCAAAGCAGATGCTCTGCCACTGAGCTAGAGCCCTTCTACCTTGTTGTTGGGAGCAGAATGCTAGATTAGATGGAACTTTGGGCTGATCCACAAAGGTGATTCTTAAGTAGGATCTCCAGTTGTCCTCCAGCTATAAGCAAGCAACTATGGCCATATTTTTCTTCCCACCATAAGTTTAATTTAATTTTCATTATTTTTCCATGTTAAATTTTAGTGCAGTTCTGTATATTTTAAATGGCTGTATTGGAATGCAGCTTGACTCACTTCCAAATGGAAGACCTTTCCTCCCCCCCCCCTTAGGAAAAAAAATAAGGGAGGGGAGGGGAAATGGAGCACCATCCAATAACTTTAAATTACTCTGCACTGTGCATCGCAATTTAGAGTTATTGGAGTGCTTCAAATTTTTATAAGCCCTTGAATTTGGAAGTGATCAAAGTTCTGGGCATACTCAGTGCAGAGCAATTTAAAATTATAAGAGCTGTCAAATTTTTATATAAGCACTTCAGTTGGTAAAGAATTCAGGAGTTCTGAGCATGTGCAAAAGAGAGTAATTTAAATTATTCAAGTACTTTAACTTTTTTCCTCTTATAAGTTATAACCACCTTGATTTTGTAATGGTTTCTCTCCATTCTTTTCTTTTCTTTTTTCTTTTGGATATGTTCAGCCCAAAACGACATCTTTTTTTTTTAATATCATCATATAAAGGGAATTTGGCTCTTGCAAATGAAATCATTCTTTCAACATTTGTGAAATGGCTATTAATGCAGATATGAACTATGCATGACATACAGTGCACCAGTTGTATTCCCCGCCTCTTCTTCATCTCCTATGTTCTTCATCTTGATATTTTAAGGATTGCTCGATCTCTTATATCCCAGCCCCATCACTGAGATATTTAGGGGAGTTTCTGTTGGTGATCCCCCATGGCTCAGATGCACGGCATGTAACAACTAGAAGACGTGCATTCAGTGTAGTGGTCCCAAGCCTGTGGAACTCCCTCCCGACTGAGATTGGAGAGGCACCCTGGGGAACTTTAGGTGCAGGACTATGCCTTACTTTTTTTTTTTGTTCCAGCAGGAATGTTAAGGTAGTGTTTGGTTTTATGATGATTTTATTGTTTTATTATTTCACTTTGTGTTACTTTTTTAATGTACACTGCTTAGAAATGTGAACGATTAAGTGGTATATAGATGTCACAAATAAATCTAGGCAAAGGATTGCTTTCCCCGCCTCCTCTGTGCTCTAAGGGGTAAACTGATTGAACAAAATTTGTTGCCTGGATTATGAGCTTCCCTCGCTGGAAATGAAAATCTATCTATCTATCTATCTATCTATCTATCTATCTATCTATCTATCTATCTATCTATCTATCTATCTATCTATCTATCTATCTATCTATCTATCTATCTATCTATCTCTAGGGATTTATATACAGTCCTACAAAACTATTTCCTTAGGGCAGCATAAGTACATCAAGAAGAGCCCTTCTGGATGAGGCCATTTAGTCTAGGAGCAGCCAACATGGTGTCTTTCAGATGTTGGTGGACTCCAACTCCCATCAGCTCCAGCCAGCACGGCCAATGGTCAGGGATGATCGGAGTTGTAGCCCAACAACATATGGTGGGCACAGAATTGATTATCCCTGATCTAGAAATAAATCCCACTGAGCTCAGTGATAAGTGAGCATGGACCATTTCTTTCCTCAGTGCCCTGGAGTGTTTCTATATTGGGAGCATTGTGGGGAATTAAAATAGTGGCACCCAGAACTGATCTGAGCACTGGCATGGAAAAAGTGGATAGGGAGAGGTTTTTCTCCTCTATCATTTGTGGACATCCTATGAAGCTGAATATCGGAGGATTCAGGGCAGACAAAAGAAGGTACTCCTTCACACATGGAACTCACTCTCACAAGGGATAGTGATGGTCGCCAACTTGGAAGGCTTTGATAGAGGATTAGACAACTACATGAGGAGGAGAAGGCTATCAGCGGCTGCTAGCCATGATGGCTATGCTCTGCCTCCATGGCTGGAGGCAGTATGCTTCTGAACACCATTTGCTGGAAACTGCAAGAGGGGAGAAGGCTTTTGTGCTCGGGTCCTGCTTGTGGGATTCCCATAGGCGTCTGGATGGCCACTGTAAGAGCAGGATGCTGGACTTGATGGGCCATTGGCCTGATCCAGCAGTCTCTTCTTATGTTTTTACTTCTTCCACTGCTAGGTAAGACCCCCCACGGCTCACCACAGGGCATGGTCCTATGACACTTGTGCAATCACCAGTAGGGGCAACAAAAGCATCCAGCTGGGGGCCAGAAATCCCATGTCCCAGTAGCAATACACTGATTATTAGGAATATCCCCCACAACTGTGTTGCTATCTTGAAATTAACCCACAACTGAATAATGGGCTGCATGAATGTTTATTTTTCACACTCACAGATTTAAAGTATGTAGTAGATAGCAGGTTGGTGTGGGCTTTTTTGGGAGGGGCTTCAGGTGAAGGCCTCGCTATAGGGTCAGACATTCTTTTTATCATCTGCTAATGGAAAACTGCTCAACTCTCCAGCTAATTTGGGCCTCATTCTGAAATCAGCCCATTATACAAACTATCACCTTCTTGAGAAAGTATTAATATTAGAATGCTCTTTTCTCTCGACAAAAGGGCTAAGGTGGGGGAAGCTTTCCCTTCTGCCAAGAAACATTTTTGAATAAAAGCCAGACATAGAATTAAAGAAGAGCAAAGGTGAGTCACAGAGAAAACTCAAAAGGTGATATGTAATAATTGATTGAAAGAAGGTGGCATGTTAATAATATAGTCGGGGGGAATGAAAAAAGAAAGTATTCTAAATAATAATAATAATAATAATAATAATAATAATAATAATAATAATAATAATAATGTATTACCTGCCCTTCAGCCAGAGGTCCCAGGGCGGGTTACAACAATTTTAAAACACATCATAGTTCAAGACAACCTAAACAACATCACAGAAAATAGGGTGGATCCTAAAAATATACATCTCAGATATCAAAGGCGAGGGTAAAGAGGTGCATCTTCAGCATTTGCCAAACATTGTACAATGAAGTTGCCAGGTGCACCTCAGTGGGGAGGGAGTTTCACCTCTTAGGGGCTGCCACAGAGAAGGCCCTCTCCTGGGCCACCTCCCCCTGAACTTCTGAGGGTGGTGGAACTACCAAAATAGGAACACAGGAAACTGCCCCAGACCAGGGATGGCTATTTGTTCATCTAGTCCAGTATTTTCTACTCTGATTGACAGCACCTCTCCAGGGTCTCAAGGAGAGAGGACACTCTCACTACCTGGCTGTTTGTTTCCTCTCTGCCGCATCTGAACTAAAGAGCCTTCTACAGGGGGGTCATGCAGGAGAATGGCAGGAACATGGCTGCGTTGGGCAGAGTTTATGAAGCAGATCCACACAACATCGATCGCTTCATCCCTATGACCAAGCTGAAGTACTACCTTGCCATGGACACCGTCTATGTTGGCAAAAAGCTGGGGTTGTTCCTTAGACGACCATCTAAGGTTGGCTAGTATTATTGCGCCCATAATACAGAGGGGATGGCTGAGAGAACACTGCCTTGCCAACACCATCCAGTGAATGCATGACTTGGAGGAAGGGCCAGAGCTCAGTGGCAGAACATCTGCTTCGCATGCAGAAGGTCCCAGGTGCAATCCCCAGTCTCTCAGGTAGCCTGAATCCCTGGAAAGCCACTGCCACTTAACGTAGACATTACTGAGCTAGATGGACCAATGGTCTGATTCAGTATAAGACAGTTTCCTATGAAGTGGGCTTTCAACTGACACCCGTTCACTACATGAGCTGCTATGCACTTAGCAAAAAAGTGGTGAATTTACAAAAGAAACCTGCACTTTCCTAAGGGGTACAAGAGAAGGCCTCTTTCCCCAGTGCCAGAATCAGAGGAGGAACTGAAGGCTGCACATATATGCTGAAGTCCAGCATCAACTAGGGATATTTGAGAAATGAAGTCTGGTTAGCACTGCTTTTAGAACCAACAGACAAACTGAAGCATCGTTACCCTTCAAAATTCACACTCCGTGTAGAAAATGTATACACCAGGGGGAAGTGTGCATAAAAATGTGTGCATTGTTAGTGAAAATCACACACATATGTGATGCTGTTATCCAGCTAAACTACGTGTAGAAAAATGTATACACCAGGGGGAAGTGTGCATAAAAATGTGTGCATTGTTAGTGAAAATCACACACATAAATGAGTTATATTAGGGGAAATTGCTGGCAAAAGTGTGTGTATTAGGCAAAATGGTTAACAAACAATGTATGTATTAGGACAGTGGTTCTCAACCTTTTTTGCTCCATTCCCCCCTTTCACCATTGTTCAGAATATAATTCCCCCCTTCCCAAGATAGCCTCTCATAGTGTGTTGACATTCCGCGAGTGACGGTGGTGTTTCTCGTGAGAGAAAAATTTCATAGTTTATATTATAACAGAATTTCTTGGAGCACTTACTGGTCTTTAAATAATAATTTAATTTTGAAAATGAAAATAATGCTGCATGTTCAAGAATCGATTTTAATCTGTGACATTCAATAGACTTTATTGAATGTCGCAGATTAAATTAAATACAAACTACAATTTTACAGATTGTACATAATCTACAGGACATCACACTTTGCTGAATAGTGGTCCTAATTCCCCCCCTGGAACCCTAAAATTCCCCCCCGGGGTGGAATTCCCCCCTTGTTGAGAACCCATGTATTAGGAGAAATGGACACAAAAACGCTGAAGGATTTTCATGAGGATTTAACAGAAATTGCAAATTGCAGAAACCAGGCAAACAATTTATGGGAAAGTAAGAAACAGAAATTGACAGAAAGGTCCATCTCTAGAACCAGCATGATGCATGGTTGAGCAAGTGGCAGGACCCAGGGGCTCTGGAGGGCTCCTTGCAGCTAACGCTGGCACACCTCTATTTTATCGTTTTATGATTTTTATTTTATTTTATTTTATTTTAGAAAACCAGTTGAGGGCTTTGGTGGTGAGAGGAGAAGCGCTGGACTGAATGGCTCGAGCCACTATTCCTTTCTTTGCTGCAGTGGCTCTGGCCCTCAATCTTAATGCAACGTCCTTCTGCCCAAAGGCATTGTGGGAGAACGAAGATGACAGACACTGCAGCCTCCCAGCCCAGTTCTTTCCTTATGACATCAGCGCCATCCGTAGGGATGGGGGAGAAATTCAGCTCAGTTTGCATTGAAAGCCAAATCTACCAGATTTGCGCTTTCCAAAACAACAGGAGAACCAAAATCCAGCCATCCGTTGACGTTTACACTTACCTGAAGTTTGCATTGCAGCTCTCCAAGCACATTATGTTTACAAAAAATGCATATATTAGGGGAAAGTGTGCATAAATATGCAGATATTAGTGAAAATAACAAGCAAAAATGCATTATATTGCTTGCAAAACTGTCTACGTTAGTCAAAAGTGCACACAAAAATGTGTGTGTGTGTGTGAGGAGAAATTCACACTAAAATGCTGAATAACTTCTCATGAGGATTTTTTTAAAAAAAATCACAAATTGCTGTAGAAATGTGGAGAACTGAATTTCAGATCGGAAGAATGAGAAACTGAGAGAACCAGCATGGGCAGATCTTTCCATCCCTAGCCACTGCACATCAGTGGTACCTGTCCCTTGCTGCTGCCCACTCCCCATGGACTTTGCTGGGAGGGGAAGGTGGTCCCCAGACATTGCTTAGCTACACCCTGTTGGAGCAGATAATCCCAGGACCAATTCAGTTTAAGACAGCTTCCTCAGTACACATGACACATGGTGGGTAATGCACACAGCTCTGCAACCCATCACCACAGTGGTCCCCCCCCCATTTTGATAATATATGAATATTTGTTGCAAGCCACTTTGGGTACAGCTTACTATGGAAAGGCAGCATAGAAATAAACTCAGCCCATCAATTATCATGTTGCAATGTGCATTAAACTCTTTTTAATCTTGTATTTCAAATTGTTGTGACCTGGGACCTTAGGGCAAAGAGCAGGAAATAAATACAATTATGATGATGATGATGTCAAGTGCATGCTTTTGCCCACTCATTTCCACAACAGGCTCAACATGCACTGGATCAGGGTGATTTTTCTGCTAGCTTCGGCCTTTGAATCACACCCATTTAGATATTGCCACTTCCCTTAAACTTCCCTACTGGTTCATTTCAGGCATTTTTTTGCTGATGCTATATATACATATATAAATGATATTCATGCTAATGTTGACATGCTCCCCTCCCCCCCTCTCTCTCACACACACGTTCTGTCCACTCTTTGTTGCATTGTGCAAGCCAAATAGAATGTAAGGTGAGCTTGTCTCAGCAGATGAAAGATGGCAAGAAATTGGTGCTTGGGGACCAGTGTCTTGGTGACATTGCTTCGGCAGCCCTTTCTTTTCCAGCTTCTCCTCTCCCTCTCATTCTCTCTGAAATGGTCTGTGCCTCCAGTAATTTACATAACACTCTTCTGACACCTTTACTTTAGTCATCAATCACAGTACCTTCTCCCAGTCTATCTTTTGTCTGAGCATGTCTCGTCTTTATCTGGCAATGCACAAAAGATTAATTTCACAGGTTTTTCCCCCTCCCCCCTCTTCCTTCTTTCTTTCCTTGTGAGATACAGAGCTCATGAAATGACAGAAGCAAGATAATGAAAACAACAATGCAAGCATTTCTTTTCTTTTCTTTTTTTGTTCTTGCAGGTTGGATCTCAAGATACCTTTTTTTTTTAACCTCATTGTCGGCCATCTGTCTTGCAGAAAAAGAAGGTCTCTTCTTGGGGTGTGTGTGCGTGTGTTTAATTCAGTCCTCAAGACTACCTGGAATAGGAGACTTGGGGATAGCAGAGTGTGTGTGTGGGGGAGAGAGAGAAATAATATATTTAAGTGAGGTCAGAAATGTGGAATGTTAAAAAAAAAAAGGAAGGAAAGAGAAACTGCCTTGCCGAATGAGGTTCCATGTCTAGCAGTGTCCCAATTAGTATTAATCACAATGTGCAAAAGCAAAACTGAGAGCATTTGATTGACACAAATAACATCACTTCCTGTCGTGGTGTGCATGAAAGGTATAGGAGCCAACATCTCATTTGCATATGCATGTGTTATTATTATATTGATTAACCTAGTGGAAATGATTACGGCTGAGTCAACACTAGTTGCCTTAATTTGTGTTCCTTTCTGAGCCTCTCATTTTAGGCAGTTTTTGGACATGCATTTTTTCCCTGTGATGTTCAGAGGACTTTTGTTCCTCATGGCTGGTGCTTCTTCTTACTGCCCTTTCTTTGTACTCACTGTCCTCAGCCTCATTTGCCCTCACTGCCCCATATCTAATCAGATACAGTGAATTACATGATTTTTGTCAACAACTTATTTCATGATCACTTTACTGGCATGATGATATTATGTGCTATTGCATATAACGAATTATTAAGAAAATAATGCTGGGAGGAAGGGCAGGATATAAATTAAATAATAAAAATAAATAAATAAAATTATTACGACGTGGATTATGTGCGAGCCTGTACATTTGGGGAATTACAGTTAGTGATGGATGAATCTGTTATTTTCCATTTTGCTCACTTTCTTATTTTTTCAATCATAAATTCAGTTCTCCACATTTCCATAGCAATGTGCTTTTTTTTAAAAAAATCCTAATGAAAATTCACCAGCATTTTAGAGTAAATTTCTCGCATTTCTGTGTGCTGTTTTGACAAGGGTTGAGCACTGGATTCAGCTGAGGCCTGAGGATGGAACTGTATCAGGCCGATTCAGGGAATCTGGGCATTGGTTGAGGTGGGCTGAGACACTGGGCAGCCCAGAGCAATCTGGGGCTGTCAGAAGGAGGGGCATCAGGCAGAAAGAAGAGGCACGCTTGAGGTGGGAAAACCTGCAAACAGACTAAGACCTACCTGACTGCTGGCTGTGTCTTCTCAGGAGAAAGGAGGACCCTGACTCCACATCAATCTCCTTCCTGTCTGATGTTCCACCCCTGAAGCACCACCTCACAGGATTGAGGACTCCATTCACCAGCAGTTGTGTGGAGGCATTGACCCTGTGGGTTGCAGGGTGCTCCTTCACAAGCATGCTTTCCCCACAGAGAAGCCATTTGTGAAGCAGAACCCCACAGAATTCGACCTGCTCTTGCTTGGGGCCGGGGTAAAGATGTCATCTGTTTAGAGTTTTAATGTTTAAAAAACAAATTAAACATTTGCCCTGCCCTGATTTAATTTGGAATGGGATCCAGGGCAGGAAGGGTCATTTCTTGGGTTGGCCTGCGATGGGTCAACCTGATTGGCGATGACCAGATTGGGGCTGCAAGGTCGATCGGGGACGGCGGCTGTGCAGAGCCCTTGTTATGGCTAATCAATATATATTGGCACGCAATTTTCTGTAAGATGATGCATTTTTGCATATTATGTTCACTAACAGATACATTTTTATGCACACTTCCCCTAACATGCATTTTTGTACACATTCAGAGAACTGCATTTCAAAATCTGGAGAAGTGCAAATTTCGAAGGATAACTGTGTTTTGCTTTGCATATTGGTTTGAAAAGTACACATTAAGCAGCTTCTCAGAGACCCATAATTCTCAGAGTGGCTCAGCAATCAACAGCTCTTCCCAAGGAACCCTGGGAACTGTATCTCTGTGAGGTGAATATTTATTTATTTATTTATTGTATTTGTATGCCGCCCCATAGCCGAAGCTCTCTGGGCGGTTTACAGCAACTAAAAACATTAAAAACAAATAATACAAGCTTAAAACACATCTTTTAAAAACAATTTAAAGCACACTTTAAAAAAATTAAACAATTAAAAAAACACACATGCTAAAATGCATGGGAGAAGAGGAAAGTCTTCACCTGGAGCCGAAAAAATAACAGTGATGGTGCCAGGCACACCTTGTCAAAGCATCATTCCATAATTTGGGGGCCACCACTGAGAAGGCCCTCTCCCTTGTTGCCAGACTCCCAGCTTACCTCAGAGTAGGCACCCGGAGGAGGGCCTTAGTGTAAGGGTTGGTTCGTATCGGGAGAGGCGTTCCATCAGGTACTGTGGTCCCAAGCCATGTAAGGCTTTATAGGTTAAAACCAGCACCTTGAATCGAGCTCAGAAACATACAGGCAGCCAATGCAAGCGGTCCAGAATTGGTTTTATATGTTCGGACTGTCTGGTCCCTGTTACCAATCTGGCCGCTGCATTTTGCACAAGCTGTAGGTTCCGAACCGTTTTCAAAGGCAGCCCCACATAGAGTACATTGCAGTAATCTAACTTGGAGGTTACCAGAGCATGGACAACCGAAGCCAGGTTATCCCTGTCCAGATAGGGGCGCAGCTGGGCCACCAACCGAAGTTGGTAGAAGGCACTCCGTCCCACCGAGGCTACCTGAGCCTCAAGTGACAGAGATGGTTCTAGGAGAAACCCCAAGCTACGAATCTGCTCCTTCAGGGGGAGTGCAACCCCATCCAGGACAGGTTGGACATCCACCATCCGGTCAGAAGAACCACCCACTAGCAGCATCTCAGTCTTGTCTGGATTGAGCCTCAGTTTATTAGCCCTCATCCAGTCCATTGTCGCAGCCAGGCACCGGTTCAGCACATTGACAGCCTCACCTGAAGAAGATGAAAAGGAGAAATAGAGCTGCGTGTCATCAGCATACTGATGGCAACGCACTCCAAAGCTCCGGATGACCGAACCCAACGGTTTCATGTAGACAGAACTGACCCCTGTGGAACCCCATACTGGAGAGTCCAGGGTGTCGAGCAGTAGTGTAACTAGCTTTTCATGTGCCCTGTGCAAGGTTTTTTTTGGGGGGGGCATTAATTTTTTTGGGGGGGAAATAATAATAAAACAAATACGATATAACAATTGTTTATAAATAATTTTCATTTCAGCAAATCCATTTCAGGGCCCCCTTCATCCTGTGCCCTGTGCCTGTGCACTTGTTGCACCTGCCTAGTTACGGCACTGGTGCCGAGCAATGTTCCCCATGCACCACCTTCTGGAGCTGACCTGCCAAGTAGGAGCGGAACCACCGCCATGCAGTCCCTCCCACTCCCAACTCAGCCAGTCTTCCCAGAAGGATACCATGGTCGATGGTATCGAAAGCCGCTGAGAGATCAAGAAGAATCAACAGAGTCACACTCCCCCTGTCTCTCTCCCAACAAAGGTCATCATACAGGGCGACCAAGGCTGTTTCCATGCCAAAACCAGGCCTGAAACCCTACAGAAATGGATCCAGATAATCGGTCTCATCCAAGAGTGTCTGGAGCTAAAGAGGTCTCCCTAAACTCTCAGCACCCTTAACAAACTACAGTTCCCAAGATTCTTTGGGGGAAGCCATGACTGAAGAGCGGTATCATAGTCCTTTAAAGGTATCAAGTAGATGTGGCTTTATGGGTGACTTAGGAAAGTTTACATTGTCTCTGAGAATATTGGTTAGTCTTAATGAAACTCTTTTTTATTGCTTATTTCTCAAAAATTGTTAGATGTTTTGCTGCAACAAGAACATAAAAGTTCACTTTAGGTGAGCTTTAGAACACAACACTAAAAATTAAGTGCTACAAATTCTGGAAACTGTGGCGACCCTGCTGATCACGACAATAAGGGTCTGGTTTACCTACACTGAAGACAAAAATCAGTTTGAAGATGGTGTGTTCATTTCTTCCTTGGATCAGGTCCAAAGGAAAATGTTTACCCCCCCTTCCTTTATGGAGGAAAGAAAAAAAAAAGACCTCCCTTTAAGAGGCTTCTGTTTTTAACCAGCAGATCTATAATAAAAGAAAGAAAGCCTCTAGTCACTGATTTGAGCTGTTAAGAGATGCCTGAAGGCCAGCATTCCTGCTGTGAAAGGGGTTACGGACATGTCATATGGGGGTCGTCGGTGAAAAATATCCCCAACTTTTGTTATTCTTAAGCCTAAATCAAAAAGCTTTCGTGCACAAACCACCAAGGGAATGCAGGCTCAAAAGCTGAATGTGGTATCAATTATTTCTAGAGGTATCCTCCTTCTGTTAGAAGAAGCAAAGAGGATTTCCTGAGAGTCAATAATAGCATGACTCCAGCTCAGATTACTAAATAATGAAATGCTAAACTTGGCCTCGAGTGAGGGCCGCCACTCTCTTTCCTAGGGACCGGAAGCCTCAATTAAATCAGAGGATGGCATTCTGTGAATGAGAAAAAGAATGCTTAAGGAGTGGCGACAACATGCCAGATTTTACATTTTTAACTAGCCCAGGAAGAACTTGGTGAGGCTTCACTTGTAGTTGCCTGGTGGCATTCGTCATGGTGGAGCCCTTGCAGGAAGTACGTTGGCCATGATGTGGCTCACAGTTATGATGTAAATGTATGACTTTAATTTGCTTTTTTATTTTGCTGGGATTGAGTCCACTGCAGATCCTTACTGGGGGCTTGAGGGAACATTAGAAGAGCACAGCTGGATCAAACCAAAGATCTATCTAGTCCAGCATTCTGTTCCCACAGTGGCCAAGCTGATGGCTTTGGGATGCTCGAAGGGTGGACATTAGGGCAACAGATCTCATGCTGAGGATATGGCTTCCTTCCAGGTAGGAAACAACCTTATTGGGAATACATATGGGGAACTGGATGGCTTTAAAAGAGAATTAGACAAATTCACAGAGGATAAGACTGCTACTAGCCATGATGGCTGTGTTCCACCCAGAGCTTGGAAAAGTTACTTTTTTGAACTACAACTCCCATCAGCCCCAGCCAGCATGGCCACTGGATTGAGCTAGTGGGAGTTGCAGTTCAAAAAAGGAACTTATCCAAGCTCTGGTTCTACCTTCATGGTCAGAGGCAATATGCTTCCAAATACCAGTTCCTGGAAACTGCAGAAGGGGAGAGCGCTCTTGTGCTTAGGTCCTGCTTGCAAGCTTCCCATCAGCAGCTGGTTGGCCACTGTGAGAACAGGATGATGGACTAGATGGGCCACTGGTCTGATCCAGCAGGCTCTTCTTATGTTCTTACAGCAGTGGCTTTCAAACTTTTGGTTTTCAAGGAACTCTTTCATCTGCTATGGAACTCCTGAACATTGCAAAGGATTCAAGGTAATGTCTTAAGATGTGCACTCAGTTCATGCAGGTGACTAGCTAGATCTGTATCACCTGGATGAAAGATACAGAGGGAGATATTCAACTAAATTCTTGTGGTAAAGATTAAGATGGTCTACCCCTGGAGACTAATGGAATGCACTGGATTCCTGAATGCCCTGGGGGAGTTTCCAGTAGATAGAGCAGGTGACCCTGTTGAAGCCCTTGTTATGCTGTGGAACGAGATGCTTCGGGCTCGTCACACAATTGCTCCTGAGTGTCCTCTCTGGCATTCTGGAGCTTGGTTTGCGCTTTGGTACACCAGAGAACTAAAGGCAATGAAATAGGCTGGATGACGGCTAGAGCAGAAGTGGTAAAAGACGTGCCGTGAGGCTGATTGGGCACAAATAAAACAGCATAACTGCGCCTACTGTGTGGCGGTGAGGGCGGCAAAGAAGGCCCACTTCTCTGCCTCCATTGCATCCTCAAGTTGCCACCCAGTAGAGTTTTTTTGTATTATCAGGGGGCTGTTAACATAAACTCCAGGAAATGGAGTTGTAGACCCTTTGGAAGCTCACTGTGAGGCACTTCGAGGGTAAAGTTGCTTGCCTCTGTAGCAATCTTGATGCCCGATCTACATCTATTATAGTCCCCAGTGAGGTGTCCAGTGCAATGTTTGCTGCAACTTCTTGGGATCAGTTTCAGTTGATGAGGCCAGATGACGTGGACAAGGGTGATGATGTGGCCAGCAATGTGTCCTCTTGACGCTTGTCCTTCTTGGCTTATTAAAGAGTGGATCCAGGGTGTGGTCAACATGTCTTTACGAGAGGGAGTGGTCCTAACTGCCCTGAAAGAGGTGGTGATCCAGACCATTCCTGGAAAAGCCCAATCTGGACCCATTGGTTTACAACAAACACTGCCTGGTCACAAATACTCCCCTTTTTATAGAAGGTGAATGAGAGGGTTGTGGCACAGCAATCGCTAGTACATTTGGATGAAACAGATTATTCTGACCCATTGCAATCTGCATTCAGGCCTGCTTATGGGACTGAATCAGCCTTGGTCACCCTGATGGATGACTTTTATGGGGAGAAGGACAGGGAGAGTGTGACCTAGGGTTGCCATATTCCAGTTCCACAAATCCGGGCAGGTTAATTTGCATATTATGCAAATTATTTGCATATTATTTGCATATTATGCAAATATTTGCATATTAATATTTGGATTGTCCAGTTGTTTTGTTTTTGTGCCTAGGAATTACCACCAAAAACTGGGGAAAGATGTGAGAAATCTTTTTTTTTAAGCAACATTTTCAGCCTTAAATGCCTAGTTTCCAACACTATGGAGTATTTATTGATTGATTAAGAAAATTTATATCCTGCCCTTTTGCTGTTAAAAACAGAGCTCAGCACAGCTTACAAATATAATAAAAACAATAAAAATACACAATCAATATAAAAACATAATAAAAACACAAAATAGCAACAAACATAAAGTAAGTCAGGGCAGCAGCACGGTTAACCATAACATATACAATATATTTCAGAGATGTGGTGAGTGGAGAAAAACAAGCCAAAATGTTAGGAAAAGGAGTCTTTCACACTACATGCTCAGTTCTAAATACTGTTGCAGCAAGTTTTACAAGTTCCTCCAGTATTCCACTGGTGCAGGCACTCAGACATTCAAAGTATCTGTATGTTTCTTAGGTTTTATAAAAGCAGAGCTTTGCTTAATTCAAAATTTCTCAACCACATCTACACAGGTTCCACCTCCATACTCAAAATGAAACTGGGCCTGGAAGTGTGCAACAACCCCACACATACCTTGCTAATTAGATTACCAATGCCAGGATGTCTGTCTTATGGACTACTCTCCTGCTCCCCCCCCCCCCCGGGCATCATGAAAGACCCAGTCCTGGGCTCAGAAAGAAAATAAATATCTGGTCCTCTTCAAAGTATTGATAAGCCTCTTGTTTTAATTGAAATAATAATTATAAATTCTTGTTCTTATCACTAATGGGAGTTAATTATCTTGCATATGCTGCTGTTGCTTCTATGGCTGTAACGGAGTGAGGTTAAAGATAAGTGAAATGCAAATAGGAAAAAAAAACACAGAAGGCAGTAACACTTTCCTAAATGTAATGCCATACCAACCACAACAAGATTCCTATGAGTAAGGCAAAAAACTAAGCCTCTCACAACCAGTCAGGATTCCTAACCAAAAACCAAAAATATGATAAATGAAGAAATATGTATATAAGCATGACTATCAAATATATTTATTATTTACACAAACTGTAAAGATATTTATAGTGCAATCCTAAGTTTATTTATTCAGAAGCAAGTCCCAGCGTATTCAGTGGGGCTTACTCAAACAGGGACAGAACTGCAACCTCAAGTGATAAGCAACTTCATTCACACAACCCAAAATTCCGAATCATGCCACTTTACGCTGTTTTGCAACTGTTTATACTTGTTTTATGGTCATTGGATTTTAAATGGCTTTATTTCTTGTTGTGAGCTGCATTGGTTTCCAACCCTACCTCACAGGGGTGTTGGAAAGACTCCATACACGCACACGCACACACAGCAGATGTATAAATACATACAGCCCATATAATAGTTTATTGTCAAACCAGTTGGTCATTGCAGAAAAATCAGTATTAGTTTTTAAAAAATCAGTATTACTTTCCTACAGAATAAAAACTGTAATACCTAAGTAAGCCCTGCCTACTTGCTTTAAAATTGGACTGGAGACAGAAAGAGTTAAAACACAAACATAATTCTTTTTTACATTCACTCCAAAGTCCCATTGATTTTCAGCACATTCATAACATGTCTACTCAAAGTAAGTCCTATTGAATTAAATGGGATTTACTTTGGGCATATGGGATTAGCATTGCTTTTACAAAAAGCAAGTATTGGGAAGGTTTTCAAAACACTGCCCAAGGTCTGACTCCTGCACACAAGAGGAAAAAAAAACTGAAATGTATATACTTACCCAATTTATGAGATTTTCAGATAAACGGGGTGTGTGTGTGTGAAACCACCATTTTGTTTTCTAGACACTGCCTGAGGTCAATGAAACTGAAACACAATCCCTGATTGGCTGCAATGCTGAACGGGCGGGGTTAAAGCTACAAAGTGCTATAGCACAGTACTGTTTAAAGAAAGATTTAACAGTCGAGGGGGGTGGCTGACGTTTTTATGTACATCTCGAGAACCGGACCACCTAGAAACTTTTTTTTTTTAATTAAAGCTGAGAATCCGGGCCACGTAAGGGGCTAGCCGGGCGCAGGGTGGCATGCATAGAATCCGGGTAAAACCCGGCTATCCGGGCAATATGGCAACCCTAGACCTAATTATTCTTACTTGATCCCTTGGCAGCTTTGATACCAATAAGAATGGCATCCTTCTGAGCCGATTTGATGAGATGAGTATCAGTGGCACTGTTTTACAGTGCTGTTGATCCTATCTTCAGGGTCATTTTCAGAGAATAGCATTAGGTAGTTTGGCAGTTGTGCTGTGGGGTGCTGCAGGGTAGTATGTTGTCCCCCATGCTGTTTAACATCTATATGAAGCCCTTGGGAGCGGTCATCAGGAGATTTGGGGCAAGGTGTCAGCAGTACACTGATGATACCAAGCTCTATTTCTATGTAACATCTAAATCAGGAGATGCCATGCAAGCCCTGGATCGGTGCCTGGACTCAGTGGTTGGCTGGATGAGGGTCAATACAATGAATCTGAATCCTAGCAAGATGGAGGGTCTGTGGTTTGGTGGTTCCCGAGTTTGGATAATGGGTCAATTGCCTGCTTTGGATGGGGTCATACTCCCTCTGAAAGAGCAGGTTCATAGTCTGGGGTGCTCCTGGATCCATATTTGTGGCTAGAGGCCCAGGTGGCCTCAGTGCCTTTTACGAGCTTGAGCTGGTAAGCCAGCTGCAGCTGTTTTTTGTACAGAATAGCCTGACAACGGTTGTCCATGCATTGGTAACTTCCAGGTTAGATTACTGTAGTGCGATCTATGTGGGGCTGTCTTTGAGGTTAGTCCAGGAGCCATAGCTGTACAAAATGCAGCAGTGCAACTGCTCAGTGGGGCAGGCTATCACTTACATGTTATCCCACTGCTGAAAGAATTGCACTGGCTGCCTATTAGCTACTGGGCTAAGTTGTTTCTTTGTAACATCCGAATCGGGAGAGGCCGTGCAAGCCCTGGACCGCTGCCTGGTGGGCTGGATGAGGGCCAATAAACTGAGTCTGAATCCTAGCAAGATGGAGGTGCTGTGGGTTGGTGGCTCCCAAGTTCAGATCAGTTGCCTGCTTTGGATGGGGTTGTACTGCCTCTGAAAGAGCAGGTTCATAGTCTGGTGGTGCTCCTGGATCCGTCTTTGTCACTAGAGACCCAAGTGACCTCAGAGCCTAGGTGTGCCTTTTATCAGTTAGAGATGGTAAGACAGCTGTGGCCATTTCTGAACCGGGGTAACCTGACTGGTAACCTCCAGGCTAGATTACTGTAATGCGCTCTATGTGGGACTGCTCTTGAGGTTGGTCTGGAAGCTGCAGCTGGTGCAAAATGTGGTGGTGAGACTGCTCACTGGGGCAGAGTATCGCCAACATGTCACCCCGCTGCTGAAATAATTGCATTGGCTGCCCATTTGCTACTGGGCCAAGTTCATGGTTCTACTGGGCCAAGTTCAAGGTTCTAGTTTTGGTGTATAAAGCCCTATACAGCTTGGGACCAGGATACCTGTAAGTCCGTCATATCCCTTATATACCCAGTCGATCACTGTGCTCTCCACGTGAGGGCCTCCTGAAAATACCATCTTAACAGGGGTCCATTTTGCACAATATAGGAAGTGGACGTGTAGTGCTGTGGCACTGACACTTTTAAATAAATAACAAATAAATATTTTATTTCTAGGCTGTGTATCTGGCCACGGCAGCGGCCACTCTAGGCGGCGTACACATAAATAGAATATAACATATACACTTCATATAACACAAAAATCAATATAAAATTAAGCTAAAAACCACCCATAACTATGGCAGATAAGATTAGACTGTTCCCGGGGTCTTGTAGGCCTGCCTGAATAGCCAGGTTTTCAAGGCTTGGCGAAAACTTGGCAGGGAGGGGGCATGGCGAAGATCATAAGGCAGAGAGTTCCAGAGGGTGGGGGCCACGATTGAAAATGCCCTCTCTCTGGTCCGCACCAGCCTAGCTGTTTTAACCAGTGGGACCGAGAGAAGGTCTTGAGTGGCTGATCTTGTCAGGCGGCATATTTGTTGATGCTGGAGGCGCTCCTTCAGATACACTGGGCCGATACCGTATAGGGCTTTAAAGGTTAATACCAACACCTTGAATTGGGCTCGGACGACAACTGGTAACCAGTGTAGATCTTCTAACACCGGAGTGATGTGATCACGGCGACGGCTGTTCTTAATCAGACGCGCCGCCACGTTCTGTACCAGCTGTAATTTCCGGACCGTTTTCAAGGGTAACCCCACGTAGAGCGCATTACAGTAGTCTAAGCGAGAGGAGACCAAGGCATGCACCACCCGTGGGAGAAGATGGACAGGAAGGTAGGGTCGCAGCCTCTGTATTAGATGTAATTGATACCAAGCTGCCCGGCTCACTGCCAAAACCTGAGCCTCCATGGACAGCTGGGAGTCAAGGATGACCCTGAGGCTGCGGACCTGGTCCTTCAGGGGCAGTTTTACCCCATTTAGCACCAGGTCTATATCTCCTAACCTTCTCCTATCTCCCACGAGCAGCACCTCGGTCTTGTCAGGGTTTAGTTTCAGCCTATTTCCTCCCATCCATTCACTTACTGACTTCAGGCACTTGGAAATGGTCTCCACAGCCAACTCTGGCGAGGACTTGAACGAGACATAGAGCTGGGTGTCATCCGCATATTGGTGGCACCGCAGCCCAAATCTCCTGATGATAGCTCCCAGCGGCTTTACATAGATGTTGAATAGCATAAATATGAGACAGGCACCATCTCTGTTATCTTTTCAGAACCTATTGAAGACTTTCCTCTTTCAACAAGCCTTTTAAGTGGAGACCTTATCTGTGTCTGCGCTGGAATGGCTTTTAAAGGTTTTTTTAAAGATGTTTTGTTTTAATATGTTTTTGAAGAAGTTTTGTTTTTGAGATGTTTTAGAGTGCCTTTAATGCTTTTGTTTGCCACCCTGGATTCCTTCGGGGAAGAAGGGTGGGATATAAATTTAATAAATAAATAAATAAATAAATAAATAAATAAAATAATGTTAGTGGAACAACTAGTGCAAAGGGAGTTTCCCCCTCTCCTCCCCCCCATGTGTATACCACACCATCACCAAATCTGCTCTGGAGGGTTGGGGGAATCCCCAAAACAGATTTAGGGTGCATAAGGGGGGAGGAGAGGGGGAGAATATGTCATTGCATTCAACCTAGTGCTAAGCTGAATACAACCCAGCGTCTCCATTGTTCTACGGTCACTGAACATCGCTGGGGAAGATCTGTAATGGCGGAAGAGCTGTTTATCAGGAAAGCTTGTCTACCATGAACTGTTCTTCTCTATGTGCGGCTCCTAAGAAGCTTCCAGGAAGGAACCCAAATTCCCAAGGAACGCAGTTTGAAAGACAATGCAAAAGAGGACAGTTTGGAAGGAAAGCACTCTTGATAGCAAGAATCGCTCATAGTACCCTTTCCCATATTTTAGATGTTCCACAGTTGCCAATGCAATTGTAAACTGCAACGTAAGAAAATGATGAGGGGGGAGAACGTTGGCATATGGGGAGGAGGAAAAGAGTGCCAGGGTGTTTTTTTGGGGGGGGGGTAAATAAAATATTTTGCTTGACAAAACCCCTTCTTTCTTCTCAGATTGCAACAGTTTCCAGTTTGGTTAATATTCCACTGACAAAACATACAGAACATACAAATCTCTCTCTCTCTCTCTCTCTCTCTCTCTCTCATTTTTCCCATCATTTCCCTCCCTCAAATAAAATTAGCACTATTCTGTCACTCCTGGTGATGTGAAGAGGGGAGTCTGTATGCAAGCTGATTTATCTGAAACTGTCAGCTGTTTTGAGGACTTCAACTACTAAGGGTATGTGTTCCTCCACAGTTGCTGGCTGGCTCTTAAGAAGCCCCCGTCCCTCATTAAGAGAGCGACGAACTGCACTTGAAAGTGTCTCCCCCCCCCGTTCTCCTTTTGCAAACATCACAATAACAGATTTTGTGTTTAAAATGGCATGCTCTTCAGCTGTAGGCCCAACAGCTTTCCTTACAATCTCTGTACCTCTTTCTCTCTGTGTGAAAAACTCAATACTCTCTCTTTTTCTCTCCCTCTCTCTCTCTCTCTCTGTGCGTTTGTACCTGAGGTGAAAAACTTGAAGCTATCATTGCATGTGACAGTTACGGGAAATCAGCACGCCAAGGTACTTTTCAGCTTTATCCGCATTATTATAATAAATGTCTGTCTTCTGAGGGATTCTGATTGTCGGGAGCCAGCGACATCTCCCACAATGCCTTTCCACAATGACTCTGAGCAGCTGCAGTTGTTAGAACCCGCTGCAACACAAAAATAAATCAACATGTCCTGTCATCATGTGGCATCCCTCTGATCAGTCTTGCTTGACAAAGTTTTTTCCTTTGCTCGGGGAAAAAATGCAAATTGAAAGGATTTGGGTAGCAAGAGTTTTGTTTATTTGTTTATTTGTGTGCAAAGGGCTCAACACTGGTTGAGCTTTAGTAACCTGTTTATTTGCTAACAAAATTCCACTTTGTTTGGCTTGAGCAAGAGGCCCATTATTACAATGGGCTGGGAGAGAAAGGCCCTATGTATTGCACGATCCGGTTGCACAAAAGGTACAGCCTATTGCTAGCCCGGTTTCCTTCTCAGATGAGAAGCCCATGAATGCACTGGGCCCATGAATGCCCTTCACACCAGTGCTGAATCCATGTCATCCAAAGGTGTGTGAGAGTGTCCAGTGCGTACATAAATGTGCAAGGAGCATGGTTACTAGGTATGACACGGAGTTAGGGCATGGATGGAGAACCCTCCAAGCTTCCCTGTCTGGCCTTTACGACTCTTCCTGGGTCACACACTCTCCCTAGCCCTGTTTTGCAGCCTTCCGGAATGTTTTTGCTTGGCTGGAATGTGCCCTTGAGCTCTGACCATCTTGGGCCACATCCACACCAGACATTGATTCCATTTTAAGCAGTCCTGCCTTCCCACAAAGAATCCTGGGAAGTGTAGTTTGTAAAGGGGGCTGAGTGTTATTAGGAGACACCTAGGCCACATTCACACCATACATTTATTCCACCGTTATACCACTTTAAACAGTCATGAGTGACTTCCCTCAAAGAATCATGGGAAGTGTAGTTGGTGAAGGGTACTGAAAGGCCTCTATTCCCCTCAGAGAGCTACATTTCCTTGAGTGGTTTAATGATCAATCCCTCTTCCCAGATCACTCTGGGAACTGCAGGTCTGTGAGGGGAATTGGGGTCTCCTAACAACTCTCAGCACCCTTCACAAACTACACTTCCCAGAATTCTTTGGGGAAAGCCACGACTGTTTAAAGTGGAGTAATAGTGGAATAAATATACAGCGTGAATGAAGCCCTATTTCACTGACAGAGCTCCAGTGGCCAGAGCGGTTTAACAGTCAGGCCCTCTTCTGAGGATTGTAGCTCTGTGAAGGGAATAAGGCCTCTCCCAGCAACTTTCAGCCCCCTTCACAAACTACACTTCCCAGGATTCTTTGGGGGAAGCCAGGACTGTTTAAAGTGGAATCAAATATTTGATTTAAGCATGACTATCAAATATGTTTATTATTTACACAACCTGTAATGGTGTTTGTAGTGCAATCTATGTTTGTTTATTCAATAGAGCTTACTCAAACAGGGAAGTATGTACAGAACTGTACCGTCAACTGATAAGGAACTTAATTCATTCAAGCCAAAATTCAGAATCATGCCACTTTAAATGTTTTGCAACTGTTTGTACTTGTTTTTATGGTTATTGGATTTTAAAGGGATTTATTTCTTATTGTGAGCTGTCTTGGTTTCCAGATGGTAACCCTACCTCATGGGGTTGTTGGAAAGACTCCAAATATATATATACACACACACTGGAGATGTAAAACTACATACACCCCATTTAATAGTTTATTGAAAAGCCAGTTGATTATTGCAGAACATTTCCTTAAAAAAATAAAATCAGTATTAGTTTCCTACATAATAAAAGCAGTAGTACCTAAGTAAGCCCTGCCTAATTGCTTTACAAAATAGGATTGGAGGAGGGAGAGAAAGATTTACAACACAAACACAATTCCTTGCTATGTTCATTCAAAAGTCTCATTAATTTACAGCACAATCTGAACCATGTCTACTCAAAAGTAAGACCTATTGAATGGCATTTACTCTGGGTATGTGGGATTAGCATTGCAGCTTTAGTCCCAGAAAAGCAAGTATTGGATTAAAGCTTCATAGTGGGAAGGTTTTCAAAACACTGCCCTCTTCAACAGCCAGGAGAATTTAAACTTGTTTGACTCCTGCACACAAGAGAGAAAAAGACTGAAAGCTATATACTTACTCAATTTATAAGATTTTCAGATAAGCAGGAAAAAGTAACAGTTTTCTGGCCTTGCAATGGGATCTAGCTACAGCCTGGAGGTCAACAAATCCCAAGTCTCCAATTTACCGTTCTTGGGCAAGGTGATTGAGCGTGTGTTGGCAAAGCAGCTACAGACACACTTGGAGGAAGCAGATTATTTAGATCCTTTCCAGTCGGGCTTCAGGACTGGACACGGAACTGAAACAGCCTTGGTCGCTCTGGTGGATGATATGAGGAGGGTGTTGGATAGGGGAGAACATACCTTCCTCGTCCTCCTGGACCTCTCAGCGGCTTTCGATACCGTCGTCCACGGTATCCTGTTGAGTCGCCTGGAGGGACTGGGAATAGGAGGCACTGTTTTACAGTGGTTCCGTTCCTATCTCTCCGGTAAATATCAACGGGTAGTGTTGGGGGATGAGGTTTCAGACCCTTGGCCCCTCAACTGTGGTGTGCCACAGGGTTCTATCCTCTCTCCCATGCTATTTAACATTTATATGAAACCGCTGGGAGCCATCATCAGGAGTTTTGGGCTGCAGTGTCACCAATATGCGGATGACACGCAGCTCTATCTCTCATTTAAATCTTCACCAGAGTTGGCTGTGGATACCTTGCCCAAGTGCCTGGAGTCCGTAAGTGGATGGATGGGAGAGAACAGGCTGAAGCTGAACCCTGATAAGACTGAGGTATTACTAGTGGGGGACAAGGGAAGGTTGGGTGATTTTGACCTGATACTTAATGGGGTGAGTTTGCCCCTGAAGGACCAGGTCCGCAGTCTCGGGGTCATCTTGGACTCCCAGCTGTCTATGGAGGCTCAGGTTTCTGCAGTGAGCCGGGCAGCTTGGTACCAACTTCATCTAGTACAGAGGCTGCGACCCTATCTTCCCATACATCTGCTCCCACGAGTGATACATGCCCTGATCTCCTCTCGATTAGACTACTGTAATGCGCTCTACGTGGGGTTACCCTTGAAGACGGTCCGGAAACTCCAGCCGGTACAAAACGCGGCGGCACGCTTAATAAAGCAGACCCGCCGCCACGATCATATCACCCCAGTGTTGATTGAATTACACTGGTTGCCAGTTGTATACCGGGCCCAATTCAAGGTGTTGGTTTTAACCTTTAAAACTCTATACGGTTCCGGCCCAGTTTATCTGAAAGAGCGCCTCCAGTATCTCCCTCTCTCATAATACTAGAACTCGTGGACATTCAAAGAAGCTGAATGTTGGAAGATTCAGGACAGACAAAAGGAAGTACTTCTTTACTCAGCGCATAGTTAAACTATGGAATTTGCTCCCACAAGATGCAGTAATGGCCACCAGCTTGGACGGCTTTAAAAGAAGATTAGACAAATTCATGGAGGACAGGGCTATCAATGGCTACTAGCCATGATGGCTGTGCTGTGCCACCCTAGTCAGAGGCAGCATGCTTCTGAAAACCAGTTGCCGGAAGCCTCAGGAGGGGAGAGTGTTCTTGCACTCGGGTCCTGCTTGTGGGCTTCCCCCAGGCACCTGGTTGGCCACTGTGAGAACAGGATGCTGGACTAGATGGGCCACTGGCCTGATCCAGCAGGCTCTTCTTATGTTCTTATGTTCTTATCACCAAATATGCCGCCAAACAAGATCAGCCTCACAGGACCTTCTCTCGGTTCCACCGATTAAGACAGCTAGGTTGGTGCGGACCAGGGAGAGGGCTTTTTCGATCGTGGCCCCCACCCTCTGGAACTTACTTCCCTTTGACCTTCGGCATGCCCCCTCCCTGTTGACTTTTCGCCGAGCCTTGAAGACCTGGCTCTTCAGGCAGGCCTATGGGATCTCTGGGGTGGGTTAGGTTTTACACTGTATTAATGTAAGATGGTCTTCAGATGAGATGTTATGATATTAATAATGTGATGATTATGTATATGAGCAGATTGTATTTTATATTGTATTTTATATTGTACGTCGCCCAGAGTGTCCGTTCAGTCGGACAGATGGGCGTCTGCTAAATAAAATTTTATTATTATTATTATTACTTGTCAATCACAACCCCAACTTCATTTATTGGCTACAAACCTGAAAGGGTGGGATTAGAGCAACCAGCTACGAGCTCATTTAACAGAAGTTGTGGGGGGTCAACTGATATTTTGGTGTATATCTTGTGAACCAGGCCACCTAGTAACTTTTTTTTAAAAATGAAAGCTGAGAGTCTGGAAATTAAGGTGACTCACCTGGAGACCTAGAGAAGACCCCCAAAATCTGGAGTCTCCAGGCAAATTCTGGAGACCTGGCAACCGAATCTGGAACTATTATAAGAAAGAGCAAAGATCAGGCTTCTTTATTTATTTATTGCAATCCTTCCCTGCCCATCACCATAAGCCTCAGGGTGGGCTGTAACAATATACAAATATAATATTAAAATCAGTTAAGGCAATTTGCGATGAAAAATGGATTGGTCCTGCAAAACCAACTCAGGTGACAACTGAGTAATAAAGGTCCATCTCATCATCGGACCACAAACACAGCTCTTTCAATATTTGTATGTTCTGGCTAACCCCTGGACCTCTTGTCCAGTCCTCCTCAAAGTAGTTTCTACTACTTTTCTCCACTGTCTTCTATGTGTGTCTCTTATCTTTTCACCTCTCTCCTCACACTCACCTCCGTCTCTCCAGTCCTTTGTAACAGGATCTCCCTTCCATGTCTCCACCTCCTCCTAGGCTGCTTTCACACTGCACTTTATTCCATTATTCTTTTTTTAAAATAATTTTTATTCAAATTTTTCAAAAGACAAACAAAACAAAGTCAAAAAACATAACAATACAACAAAAAAATAAAAATAAAATAGTTGACTTCCGATTTGTCGCAGATCAGCTATAAGTATATAATATACATCAAACCTGTCCCTTAATATATACATACAGGATCACTTTTCTCCATAGGCTATCTTAGTTAATTGTCAAATCCCAATATCATCATTTTATTTTGATCTTTCAACAAAAAGTCTAAGAGAGGCTTCCATTCCTTAAGAAATGTATCTGTCGATTTTTCTCTAAGTAGACATGTCAATTTATCCATCTCTACTAAGTCCGTTAATTTCAATAGCCATTCTTCCGTTGTTGGTGTTGATTCCATTTTCCACTTTTGTGCATATAATAATCTTGCTGCCGTAATCATATATAATATTATTCTTCCATATTTCTTTTCTATTTGTTTATCCATAAAACCCAATAAAAAAAATTCTGGTTTTGACTGAATATTTATCTTTAGAATTTTTTGCATCATCCTACCTATCTGTGCCCAAAATGATTTTGCCTTTTTACACAGCCACCACATATGATAAAATGATCCTTTTTGTTGTTTACATTTCCAACAAACATTAGAAACATTACTATACATTTTTGACAACTTTTCTGGAGTCATGTACCAATGGTACATCATTTTATAGAAATTTTCTTTAAGATTATAGCATAATGTAAATCTCAAGCGTTTTTTCCACATATTTTCCCATTGATCCATTTGTATGTTATAACCAAAATTTTTTGCCCACTTTACCATACACTCTTTTTACCATACACAGATTTAGGGGGCGTGAGGGTGGAGAAGAAGGGGAGAACATTCCCTTGTGTTCAACCTAGTGGTATGTTGAATACCACCAGAGTCTCCACTGCTGTACGGTCAATGTACATCGTTGGGGAAGATCTGTAATGGTGGAAGAGCTGTTTTTCAGGAAAGCTGTACCATAAACTGTTCTTCTCTTTGTGGAATCTGGAGGGGAAGGGTTAGTGGCGTGCTCAGTGGGTAGAACACAGGCTTTGTGTGCAAAAGGCCTCAGGTTCAGTTCCCGGCATCTCCTGTTCAAACTGGGAGAGACCCCTTTCTGAAACCCTGGAGTGCCACTGCCTGTCAATGTAGACAATACTTAGTCTCTCTCTCTCTCTCTCTCTCTCTCAAAAAAAAAACATACCTGAAAATTCATCAAAAATAAGAAGCTTTAGCTGGGATGGAAATGCTAACTAATTGGCATCCATATTTATCTTGCAGGAGAGATCTATTTGTTTGAAGCACAACACACCAGCCTAGTCCTTCAGAATAACACTAAAAAAAAAAAAAAAAAAGTCGGGCATGAAAACAACAGCTGAATCAATTAAACTTGATTTGGCAGATCGGCTTCTGACAAATAGAAAGAAATTTCTGATTAGGCCCTGGAAGAAAAGAAAACCCTCTTCTCCTTGCTGTCCCTCCCCCCACCCCGGCTCCTTCTCCTCTCTCCCTCTTTAAAGCCCGGAGATGTCAGAAGAGAGTGGGTAGTCATATGCTAAAAAGCGGCCTCCATAACCAAAGTAGCCTGCAAAATTAGGTGTCAGCATGCAAAGCTTATTGATGTATGAATGCGGAAAATGAAAGCCTGCAGTAGACAGACAGGGCTAAAGGTGAGACAAACGTAGAGAGAGCAGCTGTACATCTACGTCAAGGTGTTGCTATATAAGCCTTGCCCCCCCCGTCTCTCTCTCCTGGAGGGCCGCAGCCTAACAAGCAAAGCTGGTCCATAAATGATGAAACAATACAATGTAGGCACTCACTGTGTGAATATCAAATAAATTGATTTGGTCTCCCTCCTTCTCCCCACCCCACCCCACCCAACACCACCTCCCCTTTTGCTCTCTATCTCTCTCCCCCCCAACCCTTCAAAGTATGCCTGTGTATTCATTAATAAATTCATATCCTGAGTTTTCAATAAAAGAGAGAAAATGCAGTGTAAACTGGAGTTACTTAGTGACACCCGGCTCATTGCTTTTTATTGTCGCTTCCAGCTACGAAGGCTTCACAAGTGCACTAGGAGAATTTATTACTGTCTGTCTTTGTGGCAACTTGGCGAGAGGGAGCCTTTTGAAGAAAATTGACCCGCACTTCATGAATATGATGAAAAATGCCAATAACGCTACAAAGACGACGCTCTTGACATTAGTGGGCCGAGAACTGAGGAGACGGTAATGAAAGGGTTGCAATTATGAACCCGTTTACACTTTCTTCCACGCCATCAGAGGCTGTGCAATTTCAGGCAGCTCAAAAGTCCTGCTATCTGGCTGTGCATACAGCCTTCTGATGCATGATGGGAAACTCTGGATCTTCATTATGCCATAGTCTTGCAATTTTTAAAAAATGAAAAAGGTGAATAAGGGAGGAGAGGAGAGGATTGATCTGTGTTTGTATTTATTTCCAATGTTTGTATCGATCTACACCAGGGGTAGCCAACATGGTGCCCTGCAGATGCTTCAGACTATAACTCCCATCATTCTTTAATGGGCCAATTCAAGGTGTTAGTACTAGCCTATGAAACCCTAAATGGCTTGGAATCCAAGTACCTGAAAGAGCGGCTTTCCCAATATCAACCATCTTGGACCCTACGATTGATAGATGAGATCTTGTTGGTGGTGCTGTCACTAGGGGCTGCTGGGTTGGTATTGACCTTTGACAAGGCCTTTTCAGTGGTGGCTCCCCATTTGTGGAATGCCCTCCCCAGTGAGGTGCATCTGTTTCCCTCATTATTGACTTTCTGGAGGAATTTAAAAACATTCCTGTTTAACCAGGCATTTGATGGCCGAAGGAGACTGTTCCTTGCAACTCAGAAATCACTGGTTGCAAGAATATTTTAACTGTTTTCAAAATGTTTAAACTGTTTTTAGAATGCTTTTAAAAACTGGCTTTATTATTGATGTGTTTGCTGCCCTGGACTCCAGTGGTTTGACTGAATCAATCAATCAATACATCAATCAATAATTGGCCATGCTGCCTGGGTCTGATGGGAGTTGTAGTCCAAAACATCCGGAGGGCACCACGTTGGCTACCCCTGGTACATAATAATTCTTTTTAAAAGATTAAATTATAAGACATACAATATGTCCACATCAGGAATTCAGTGTCAAAAATAGTTTGGTCCACTTTCATCACTTTGACAAAATGGCTGTTTATTTTCTTTTAAACCGCCTAGATCACAAGTTCAGTGGCAGTGTGTCTCAATACATATACATGCAAAAAGGATCTATGTGTCTCCCACTGATCACATGCTGAACATGAACCAACAGGGTGATGCAATTGTGAAAAAGAGGCGAATGCAATCTTCAGCTGCATTAGCAGAAGCATAGTCTCCAAATCACAAGATGTAACATTCGGTGAGATGTAATCTTCTCTGTCCTGTGCTGGTTCAGACTATGGAGGACTATGTCCAGTAATGGATGCAACATTTTAAGCAGCACACCAAGAGGGCTTCCAATTAACATCTCAGTGTGCAGGAAGGATGGCACTGGTACCATTAGACGGCTCAGGGCCAAACCATATAGGGCTCTGAAAGCTAAAGCCAGCACTTTCAACTGAGTCTGGAAATCCACTGAAAGCCAGTATAACTGCCATAATGCAGGGGTTATTGAAGCTGACTGCCGTACACCCATCAGGACTTTGGAGGCTCCATGTTGGACCCAGCTGAAGTTTCCAAACTGTCTTTAAAGGCAGCCCCACATAGACTGCATTACAGTAGTCTGTTCTAGATGTGATCACAGCATGGGTCACTGTCACTAGGTCTACCTTCTTCAGAAAGGGATGAGGATGCCATGCCAGCCAAAGCTGATCAAATGCACTTCTGGCTACTAATTCTACCTGGCTTCCCAAGTCAACACCGAATCTAGGAGCACTCCCAAGGGAGGAGTATATCCTATCCAGCAGGTGAATTTGTGTGTGTGCCCTCTCTCTCTCTCTCTCTCTCTCTCTCTCTCTCACACACACACACACAGCATTTTATTACTCTCCTGACTCCTGTGGCGCTCTAGTCTCCCAAAGCACTCCCCTTTTGCTCCAAACCTTTTTGCTTTCTGTTCATCTGCTCAGGTGCACATTTGAACCTTGAAAAGCACATAGAGCTGAAAGAGGAAGTGGCAAAGAGCTCTTCCAGCTTCCTGCTTCACCTCTCTATGTACTTTTCAGGAGGAAAGGTAACCATCTCTCACCACCACGTTCTTTTTGTTGTATTTTCAAATACAAATCCTTTTTTTTTTAAAGAGGTTGTTAAAAATTCAACAGCACTTGGCATCATTGCGGCAAAGTGGCAGGGGTGCAGGCACTTTCAGGGGCCACTGCACCTCCATGCCTCACTCTGAAGAAGGACCCCTTCCTGAGGATGAGGCACCAATCTGTGCTCTGGACCTGAGTGCCTATATGGAGGACCTCCAGCCAATTCTATGCAGTGGCAAATTTAAAAGGGTATTTCCCACAGAGCTCCACTGCTGGCTGGTGGGTAGCTGAACAGTGGCAAAGGGAAGAGGCATGGCCACGGCAGCAGCGGGCAGCCTTGCAGGTGGTGGATGGGGGCACAGTCCGCCACATCTTCCAGTCGGCCACCTGAGCAACAAGCCTCATTGTGGCTCATGAAAGAGCCAGCCTTGGGTCAGCGGACAGGAAGTTACTGCCTTGTGGCCCTGGTTCCTGGCATTTATAACCAGAAGCTTTACGCTGCCTGCCAGTCCTAGGAGCTAGTGTTACACATCTCTGTGCCTGAAGAGGGTCCAGAGGCCAGAGCACTCAGCCTGCTATAGCTCAGCAGATGAGACCCCAAGGTTCCAGAGAATTTGCCAGGAGGGATGGGGAACCTCATTCCTGGTGTGGGGGCTTCTAGGCCTCCCTATCTGGCCTCCAGGTGACACCCTAGGGAGTTTGTGCCCTTGAACTGTGATGATGCCTCTTGCATGCCTGGATGGAGGATAGAGAAGGTTGTGTGAGAGTGAACAAACTAGCCTACTGTACAAAAGTAAAATTCAGAACCTCCTGGTAGGTTCTCCAGAACCTTTGGGTCTCGTCTGCTGAGCTATAGTGGGCTGGGTGCTTCGCCCACTTTTGCCTGTGGCCTTGCCCACCACTGACACGTGGCCCTGGGAAGGTTATGTAGAAAGAATGTGGCTCTCGGGCTGAAAATGACATGACAGGGCATTTGTATGAACAGCCCTTGAGGTGTACCAGAACATGCTGCTAGTGTACATGAATGTGGCAGAGAGAATGCCTGGAAGAAGTTAGTATAAAAAGAGTGAAGATCAGGCTTATTTATTTGTTGCTCCACCCACTTTCTGTTTCTCCACCCACTTTCACCTCTAGCTCCACCCATCACTGACATGTGGCCCCCAGAAGGTTGCCCAGAAGGGTATATGGCCCTCAGGATGAAAATGATCCCCGGTCCATGATTGAAATGAAACCCGACCAGCATCTCTCAAATCTCTACTGAACAGAGAATAAATAACCAGTGCTGCTACAAAGGGAATAGGATGGGATAGCATGGCATTTTCTATTAAAAACAACGAAAAACTGGACGCAGGAACCAGTTGAAGAACAGTGAATGTCAAGCCCAATAGGATGCGGCCTGCAAAATGAAAACATCAACAAGAAAGTGGACTTGGCCCCATGCTGAACATTTTGACACTGACTGAACTTGCGAGCCAGGAATAAAATCTTACCTGTCACTAAGACAAACTGGAAATGCTAAGTCCTTGGTCTCTTTGGTTATTGAACATTTGACTCCCATATTTATTGCCAGGGTTTCTCATTTCTTTCCTGCCAATAAAATAAACTAATTCTGCAGCCAAACAACTCACTTAAGACACTTGGATAAATTTCTTGGGTGGGGTGGCGTGACGTAGAGCTAGTTAAGGCCATCTTAACACCAAATTAAAATACAGATGCCAGAAAAATTCGGAATGGGTCTCATTAGGGATAGGAGGAGAAATTAGATTCAGTTCACATTTAAAGGCACTTTTTGCACTGTCCAAAATGTAACATGAAATGTGGCACAGCCGTCCTTCGAAATGTGGCACTTCTTTGAGTTTTGCAATGCAGATCTCCAGGAAAATAATATGAAAATAAATAAATTTAATAATAAATAAATAAAGTTATGTGTACAAAAATGCATATACTATGGCAAAATGTGCATAAAAACAGTGAAAATAACATAAAAAAAGGCATTACATGAGTGAAGTTTGTTTTGCAAAATCAGGCAGTGTATATTAGGAGAAATTTACACTAAAATGCTGCTGAATTTCATGAAGACTTAAAAAAAATCACAAACTGATGTGGAAATGTGGAGAATTGAACTTAAGAAAGGAAAAATAAGAAACAGAGGGAAACCGAAACTGACAGATTTGCCCCTCCTTAGTCCACATGGGAGCTGGTGCATCTTTAACAAGGGTGAACCAGAGCCCTATTCAGGTTTTCAGGCCAATGAACAAGGGCACAAATTATTTATTTATTTATAAAAAATATTTGTATACAGTTATTTCATTAAAAACATCAAAGCAGTTTGCAACATTTTTAAAATAACAACAACCATATTAAAAAACCCATTAAAATACAATAAAAACCAATAAAGGCCAATTGTTGCAAAAAAAGCATCTTCTTAATTGCCTGCATAAGCTTGGTGGAACAGAAAAGTTTTCAGCAGGCACTTAAAGGTTAAAACAGAAGGCACCCGCTGAATCTCTGTTGGCAGAGTATTCCAGAGAACCGGGCTGATGGCACTGAAAGCTCGATTTCGGGTCGATGTTAAATGACCCTCGCCAACTTGGGGGACAACCAGAGCTGTTCCTGCAGAAGATCTCAGTGATTGAGCTGGGACAGAAGGGTTCAGGCAGTCCCTAAGATACCCTAGACCTACGTCGTTCAGGGCTTTGTAAATTAATACAAGGACCTTGAACCTGGCTCAGTAGCAGATGGGCAGCCAGTGCAGATGTTTCAAAAGTGGTGTCACATGTTGTTGGCCATCTGCTCCCATCAGCATTCTGGCTGCCGCATTTTGCATCAGCTGGAGCTTCCGAACCAGGGCCAAGGGCAGCCCACATAGAGCGCTTTGCAGTAATCCAGCCTCGAGGTTACCATCGCATGGACTACAGAGGTCAGGCTATCCTCGTCCAGGTACGGCCATAGCCGACAAACCAGACAAAGCTGGTAAATTGTGTGGTGTGTGAGAACCATGCCCTAGCATCCTGCTCTCTCCACTCCTGTCCTTTGTGCATTCAGTGCAAAGATCAGAAGGGAGCTTGTAAATCAGGTCCCTGTTCGTGGAAAGGTTGCCAAGTACATTCAGCTGAATGTGTTTAGCACAGCCTTAGCCAAACTGGTGCCCTCCAGGTGTTTTGGACTCCAGCTCCCAGCAGTCCCAGCCAGCATGGCCAATGGTCAGGAATGATGAGAGTTGTAGTCCACCAACACCTGGGGGGCCACAGGTCCCGTCCCTATCCCTCCACTGAAATTAATGGACTTAAGGGCTGTATTCTACTAAAATACCCACACACTCAGAGGGAGACTGACCAAGAGTACACTTGCCTGGAGTTTTTATATACTTCAGGACAAAGAAATTAGCATTAACGAATCAGGAGCTTACACATCAGTATTCCCTAGGCATTACAGTATTACATAGGCATTGTATCAACATTGCATAGGAATTGCATTGACATTGCATTATGTTCTAGTCAATTTGGCAATGTTTAAAACTTCACATTCTAGTACATTTTCGCCAGGAGCTGTGTACTCCAGCTAATGAGCTAAGCATTTTAGTTAATGCAATCCTTCCTACGTTTTGGAGAGTACAGAGATGTTCAGAGATGTTCAGCGTCTGTACCTTATCTTGTAGAGTTCTAGCTGTTCCATACAAGCCAACACACTCAGGGAAGACAGTTCCAAGAAGAAAAGGGTTCTGGCTGGCTACTAAACTTATTAAAATATTATAAACTTTTATAGCTTTATAAAAGTATATATTTTGCCTATTGTTTGAAAATAAAAACTCCCCATCAGCCCATCAGTGCAAGGATTAGCGATAGCGCAAGGGGATTTCCCCACTCTATTCTTCCTGCACATGCCCCATACCATCCTCAAATCTGCTTTGAAAGGTTTGGAGGGAAAGCCCAGAACATATTTAGGGGACACATAGGTAGGGATGAGTGAAAAAATTGATGTAGTTCACATTTCGAGCTGAATCTATCAACTTTGCACTTTTTGAAACAATATGAGAATTGAAACACATCCTTCAAAATCTGCACATCTTCAAAATTTTCAATGCAGTTTGACAACCAGTATTTACAGAAATGCGTAGGTTAGGGGACAGTGTGCATAAAAATGAACATATGAGTGACTGAAAATAACATGCAAAATGCATTAAACAATAAGAAATTGCTTGTAAAAATGTGTACATTAGTCAAAACTGCCTACAAAAATGTGTTTATTAGGAGAAATGTGTACTAAGATGTTGGAGGGTTTTTTTAAACAAAAATTTGCAAACTGATACAGAAATGTGGGGAACTGAATTTAAGATTGGAAAAATGAGAAACTGAGAGAACCTTCAAGTTGATCCTGATTTATGGTGACCCTACAAATAGGGCTTTCATGGTAAACGGTATTCAGAGGGGGTTTACCGTTGCCTTCCTCTGAGGCTGAGAGGCAGGGACTGGCCCAGGGTCACCCAGTGAGCTTCATGGCTGTGTGGGGATTCGAACCCTAATCTCCCAGGTCATAGTCCAGCACCTTAACCACTACACCACACTGGTGTATTTAATTGCACAGACCTAAAACTCTGGTACGTAATTGAATTCTTCTTACCACATACAGACAGTCTGGAGGCAATTCTAAATAGTTTGGGTACAAAACTCCATGTACCCCTGTATCAGCTTGCCTGCACACTAAGGTCAGCAGAGGATGCCCTTTTTCTTTGCCTGTTGCCAGGAGTACAAGTAGGTACAAGGCAGAGGATATTCTCTGTGGCAGTCCTGTCGCTATGGAATGCATGGTTAACTGGGCTCTGTCAGACCACAACACCGGGCAGGTTCTCTGGAGATATATAAAGTCTTATCTTTCTTCTTGAAGGAGGAGCTCACACACCAGATTTGTTTTCCACTGGAGGGATTGGCTGGTGATCTTGGTTTGGTACCTTGTTGTATCAGTTGTTATTGGCTTTTATTATTCTGTATTTGAGCATTTTGTACTGATTTTCTGTGTTGCATCGGATTGCTTTAGTATATTGTTTGCTACAGATTTTTGCTATAACGTTTGATGCCTTCTGAGAAATTCTCTTAACATAATATTAAAGAATGTTCTTAATCCACCTAGAGAATGCACTGGAGACAAGGAGACTTCGACTAAGATCCTTGCTCTGTTGACTGTTCCCAGGTAGCACTCATTCCATCAAGCTGGAAAACATGAGGGCAGGAAAGGGATGCAGAGTTTCTAATTTCATGGGTGCATTTGAGAGCCCAGCGACTCTTGTTGCCTCTTCTCCTTAAACTTTCCCATCCCAGCTGGTCATTATAACAAATTGTAGACAAGAACTTGAACCTGAGCTAGCTTGTTTCCACCTCCCTCCCTATGTGCTTTCCTTTTGTGTTGTGTATTTTCAGATTGTAAATTTGAGAGCAGAAACGGTCTTTTCTTAGTGATTGGTATGTTGCTCTCGGAGGGTCCCCCCCGAATAGTGGGATAAAAAAAATCAATTAATCAGTAAGTAAGATTGCCCAGTGCTGTATATATTAGAGGGGTTCCCAGTTTGCGATTTGGGGAGTGCATTTCTTGTTTCCCATTGATAGGTAACAGGATTAGGGCAGAGCTTGGAAAAGTTACTTTTTTAAAACTGCAGTTCCCATCAGCCCCAGTCAGCATGGGCACTGGATTGGGCTGATGGGAGTTGTAGTTCAAAAAAGCAACTTTCCTAAGCTCTGGATTAGGGATGTGTCCAGTCTTCATATGGAATAATATGGCTTCAGATGAGAGAAAAATTTAATCAATATTCACCAATTTCTCTCAAATTACCTGAGAAAAAATGATGTGCAGCTCAATCCTATGCAACCTTACACAGAAATCAGTGGGCCCTGCTCCTGAGCAAGAGTGCACAGGATTACACCCTTTAATGTTATAAGATCTGTTTTATTCAGTGCTCACTACTAAATCTCCCATAATGCTCTGTGTTTGCTTTCTTGCAAGATCTCACTGTGATAGCATGCTTGGCTTCAACACTATTTACCACAAAAACTGCACTTCCCCTTTTCTATTTGGCTTTTCTAGGGAAACCTCACTAAGAGATGTCAGGCCTTCCTAATTTATAGCACTGTGAAACAAGGAGGTGGGGAAATCTCTGCCAGTTTTAAAGCTCGGGCCTCCCCCCCCCGTTTCTCTGCCATAGGTTCATATTTCTGAGTGTAAGTAATTTAATGGCAGGTGACAGGTCTCTAAATGTGTTGGAGGCGGGGCACACTTTATCAATTAAAATGCCAGGAAATATCCAAATGTTTGTTGGTTGTTACTGGTTTTTTTTTAAAGGACATAAGAAGAGCTTGCTGGATCAGGCCGAAGGCCCATCTAGTCCAAAACCCTGTTCTTACAGTGGCCAACCAGATGCCTGGGAAGTCTGCAAGCAGGACCTGAGTGCAAGAGCACTCTCCCTTCATGTGGTTTCTAGCAACTGGTATTCAGAAGCATACCACCCATGACTGTGGTTAATAGCCACTGATAGCCTTTTTCTCCATGAATTTGTCTAATTACTGTATCATTTAAAGGCATCCAAGTTGGTGGCCATCGGTGAATTGTGGGAGGCAATTCCATGGTTTAACTATGCGCTGAATGAAGAAGCACTTTCTTTTGTTTGTGATGAATCTCCCAACATTCAGCTTCATTGGATGTCCACAGGTTCTTATAAATTCATTCATAATTGGTATGTGTGTGAACACATCAGCTGCAAATCAATATTTTTGACCCCCCCCCCCTCCGGATGCTGGGATAAATAATTACTTTTTCATCTTGCACCCAAAGTTCATCATGGCGCTGGGCCAATGGGCATTGGGAAATTAACTGAAGAACCATCTATTAATAGTTTGAAGACCTTAACACCCTTGCTACATTTGAACACACTTTCTATTAAACACCTTGTTTGGATGCCTATTTGGACATCTGGATTGCATATATCAACTTGTATTGATAAATTAAGATGGATATATTAATGTCTGTTGTATTGCTTATGCAAGCTGACAGGTTCACCCCCCTTTCCGTTTTTTTTCTTTCCTTCTCCTTTTCCATTGTAAATAAATTTGCAATTTTAAAAAAAAGTAATTGTATATTTGTTTTAATGTTTTTAGTTACTGTAAACCACCCAGAGAGCTTCGGCTATAAGGCGGTATATAAATACAATAAATAAATAAGTAAATTTAAAAAGGGAATGTGAAGAGCACTTTCCCTGAGATCTTTTGCTGTTCTGATCTTGTTAATTCTGTGGGCTTTCTCCCCAAACAGGACATTCAAATTTGCTAAAGAAGTTTGCTTTGGCTGATTCAATCCTGATCCTAACAGTCATAGCTGTGCAAGGTCTTGTGAATGGCACTGATTATGCCATAGCCCAACGTTTACTGCTTGCCTTCAGAAAATGTCACTAATTAAAAAGGTAGATGGCAGAAAAATAAGGGGTACCAGTCTGCTTTCGTAATGACAGTAAGGGGAGGATCAAGTGTGTGTGTGTGCGGGGGAATGAGCTTTCTTCAGCTCTGCAGCATAAGAAGCTGAAATAGCCAAAGGCCTGATTTTCTGTCCTTGTTCCAGCCAACCTGGATTAACCCTTTGTGTGGCCTGCCTTGCTCTTGATAGAGGCCTCCGTGTCACTCTCAGGTGCTGCCTCTGGAGATGCGCATTCTGTCAGATCGCGCAATTAATTATAATTGTCCTGCCATGAAAGGCATAGCCCTGGGCCTACCAGGGGGTGTGGCCCTTGAGGGCTTTCCTTCCCAGCCGCAGCCCACAGACTCCAAGTCAATCAATTTATTTTATTTATTTTATTTAATTTATATACCGCCCTAAGCCCAAGGGCTCTCTGGGCGGTGTACATAAAATAAAGCAATCAGGAATATATAAATACAATAAAACAATAGAATCAAACCAACAAAGGTAAACAAAAATAATCAAACAGTAACAAAATACAACAATACATATAATGATACGCATTAAAATGCCTGGGAATATAAAAAGGTTTTCACCTGGCGCCGAAAAGATAGCAGCGTCGGCGCCAGGCGCACCTCATCAGGGAGACCATTTATATTTAATTTATATTTAATTTATATTTAATTGTGCCAGTGTACTTTTCAAACTTAAAGAAAGGGGATGGCATCATTACCCACCAAGCAGGCAGGTGGATTCCCATTGTTTTCCTGATGCTGTGTTGCTGCAAGACAGGGAGGAGGGGCAGGGGAGGTTCCACAGTGGCATGATGGCATCTCTGGAAACTAATGGAAGATGGAGCCCAACAAGAGATGAAGGGCCAAAGGTTTCCCCAGGTGTGATGTAGGCAGTCCTTCAGATAACATGGGAACCTTGTTAATTTAAAGGTCAAAACCCAGAGTCTTGATGAGGGCCTGGAAACACACTGGAATCCAGTGCAATAAATGTCCCAGGCACCAGGATCCTGCCTTTTCAGTATAGAGAGCTCTGTGTGAAAAGGTACACGTCTCCACTGGATCAGAAAAGCTTGGGCTGCTGAGGGAGTTGAGACCCACCTAGAGAAATGAGAGTTGACTGTGGTTGTTCATGAACTTGTAACAACCAGGTTGGATTGTTGTGGTGCACCCCATGTGGGGCAAAGCATCTGCACCCCCCATTGGTTTAGAGCACATGCAAAGTGTTATGGGCCTAACCCTGTGGAACTCCCTCCCAACTGAGATTAGGCAGGCACCCTCCTTGCTGAACTTCAGGTGCATGACAAAGGCATGTTATGCCAGCACACATTTTAGTGTTCAGGTTTTTGTTTGGGTTTTATGATGGGTTTTTATTGTTTGATTCTGCATATAGTTTATTTTCAGGTACACTGCTTAGAAATGCTAATGATTAAGCAATATATAAATGCCTTAAATAAAGAAATGCATGTTTGAGTCCCTTCTGGGGTAAACAGTGGGGTATTCACGCATCCATAGCAAGTAATTAGCAGGGCCAGATTTCTTGTGGTTCCTAACCCAGAAGCGTAGGAAGCATCTCTTGATATCCCATGACCATAACTTTGGCAAGGAAGACTCGTCTATACTCCCCATTTTACAGATTCCTCCATCAGTCATATGAAAAGGCAGGAAACAGCTATGAGATAAAGTTTAGCATGTGTATCATCAGTCAGTGGAGGCTGGTCCACTGAGGCACCCCTCCCAACAGAATGTCAAGCAATTTTTAAAAATTTCCCTCCCCCCAATCCTCCCCCCCCTCAAAGTTGCACACTCTTTCCTATCCCACACACATTTTATACTTTGAACTCAGAGAAGCTCTGCAAACATTTCTGTCGATCTACTGTTCTCTGGCTAGTCCGGTCTCTGCAACACTCAGCCAATCCAAATCCAAATATATAGCTACTATGATAAAGAGGCCAATCATGCAGGTTTTCTGCCTAGAGAGGGACATTTGAATTGTAGGACTGTCTGCTTTGCAGCCTAGTCTGGACAGGCTCTTACTCCATCTGTTGTTATGAGGACTAACCAGCAGACTCAGAATAGGCCTTGTAGGGCTGCCTTGAAGAGTAGTCTGAGCATGCTCAGAGCTGTTTTCTTGGAGGCCACACTTCAAGGCCCATGATTTGTAGCTAGCCACGAGAAGGGTGAGGTTGCTAGTTTGAGAAGCTTTTTAAAATTAATATTTGTTAAGAGAGAGCAATGGGCGAAGGAGTGTGTGAGTATCTTTCTATAATATCTGTTTTTTACTTAATCATTTGCATTTATTTTGTGAATGGGGAGGAGGATTGGGAGGAGAAATTGTGGGTTTGGTGCGTGTTGCAACTTTCAGCACGTGTGTGTTAAGAGTGTTAGAGTTTGTGGTCTCTAGGTTTGAGAGAAGCATGGAGGTTTTGCATTCCTGTTTTTCTTTGGTTTAAAAATGCTGTGTGTGCGTGTGTGTATTTGGCTACGGTGAAAACAGGATGTTGGACTAGATGAGCCTTTGGGGTGGTGATTGTAACATGTACTTGTTTATGCAAAGGAGAAGGAATCACCTTATTAAATACAAACAGAGGTTCCCCATTGGTGAGGCAGGTGCACTCTGTGCATGCTCCTGCCATTTATTTTGGAGGCTTATAGTTCCTAGTCATGTCTCCTCTGTTCAGGTCTGTGAGAGGAGGCTAGGTTTGTGAAGAGCAGTTGGAGGTGCTAACAGTTAATCCCCTTAGGCTGCACCACACTTTGACTGGGTGGAATATTGCCTGCACATTTTCCTTCATGTCTTTATACCTTTAAAAACACACACACCAGAAAATATGGAGGCTTAATTTAAAAATACTTCTCTTGGTCACAGGCTGATTGTGTAGTGTTGGGTATATTACTCTGGTAGCCTTTCTATCAAAGGGGTAGCCAACTAGCCATGGCTTACAGCAGAAATGAAACAATACTCAAGTAGCACTTTAGAGGCTAGCAGATATATTATTCCATAAGCTTTCATGGATTATCAGGAATGATGCATGTGATGAAGCTTATACCATAATATATTTGTTGGTCCTTAAGGTGCTAGTGCTTTTGTTTTTGCTGCTTTGCTAAAATTGCACAATGATCTACTTTGCAGGGTTGTTGTGAGCATAACAAGACTAAACTCTTTGTCAAACTTAAAATGTTATTACAAAAAGTAGGATAGTGGAAAGGATGGCTCAGAGGAGAACTCCAGTAGGCACAGCCTGTATACTGTACATGCAGGGAAGCTGTTCACGAAGGGGATTTGGTGTGCGGGGCTTGGGGAAGCCTGGCAGGAAAGAGGAGAGTTTGGGCAGGGCAGAGAGTTTTCCTGTCCCTGACAACCCCGGATCACTCTGGGCCACCGTACCTGATCCATAGTGATCTGGGGCTATCTCAACCCGACCTGACCTCCGAACAGGCCCAATTTGGCTCGGCCCTAGGCCGAATACAAAGGCCAGCCCTAGTCTGTAAGGAAGGAGGTGGTCTCTCATTCTTTGGGGGCCTAAGTCATTTAGGGCTTTAAGCACTAGCATGCACATCTTGAATTGAGCCTAGAGAGAACTAATGCAATTCTTGAAAAAATGATGCAATTCATAAAAACGAGAAGATCAAGCTTTTGGTGTGGCAGCACCCCTTCTCTGGCACTCCCTGCCTGTTTATATTATGTGGGCACCTTTGATGCACTATTTTTGGGCCTGGGAACTGAGGGGTATAGGGACGTAGTAGGGTTACCAGGTTTAGGGCCTGAGACTGATCCTGTATCTTTAGGAGAAGAGAAAGTCAGCCAAGTGCAGGCGTTCTTCCAACGCTGTAATGGGAAAAACCACAAGGTGGGATTCTCCCTCTCCCCTGCACAACTGTTAAAGATACAGAAGACCTCTTGGAGACTGGGCCTGGCAACCAAGAGGTCTTCTGTATCTTTAAACGTTGTGCAGGGGGAAGGGAGAATTCCACCTTGTGGTTTTTCCCATTACAGCGTTGCAAGAACGCCTGCACTTGGCTGACTTTCTCTTCTCCTAAAGATACAGGATCAGTCTCAGGCCCTGAACCTGGTAACCCTAGGACCTAGGGAGATGCCTTGTCCTGAAGTCAACCCCACAGGTCCATCTATCACAGTATTGTCTACTCTGACTGGCAATGGCTCTCCAGGGTTTCAGGCAGAGGACGTTCCCAGCTCTCCCTGGAGATGCCTTTGGGGATTGAACCTGGGACCTTCTACATGCCAAGCAGAGGCTCTTCCCATGGCAACCAGAGAGTATCTCTCCTCCATCACCCACACACGAGAGGGAGGTATCAAGGAGGCTCAGGTGGACCCTGAAGTCTGCAGAAGTAAAGTTTATGTGGCTTTTTCAAATGGCTAGGATTAATAATAATAATAATAATAATAATAATAATAATAATAACAAATGTCAACAGAAGATTTATGCAACTTTAAAGTTGTCAATGAGGACATTGCAGTTGTCAAGGATTATCAATACCTCGGCACAGTCATTAACCAAAATGGAGACCATAGTCAAGAAATCAGAAGAAGGCTAGGAGTGGGGAGGGCAGCTGTGAGAGAACTAGAAAAGGTCCTCAAAGGCAAAGATGTATCACTGAACACTAAAGTCAGGATCATTCAGACCATGGTATTCCCAATCTCTGTGTATGGATGTGAAAGTTGGACAGTGAAAAAAGAGGATAAGAGAAAAATCTACTCCTTTGAAATGTGTTGGAGGAGAGCTTTGCACATACCATGGACTGCGAAAAAGACAAATAATTGGGTGTTAGAACAAATTAAACCAGAACTGTCACTAGAAGCTAAAATAATGAAACTGAGGTTATCATACTTTGGACACATAATGAGAAGACACGATTCCCTAGAAAAGACAATAATGCTTGGAAAAACAGAAGGGAGTAGAAAAAGGGGAAGGCCAAACAAGAGATGGATTGATTCCATAAAGGAAGCCAAAGACCTGAACTTACAAGATCTGAACAGGGTGGTTCACGACAGATGCTGTTGGAGATCGCTGATTCATAGTGTCGCCATAAGTCGTAGTCAACTTGAAGGCACATAACAACAACAACAAATGGTGGGAGACTCTCCCGAAGGATAAACAGCCCAGCTTGGATGCTCAGTTATTACGACACCATGCTCACTGTTGTTGGGAGGGGTGTTAGGCCAGGTGTGAGGAGGAATGGGACAGAGTTCCCTGGAAGAAATCATGCTGATTGGATGTTCTTATGATTCTTCTCAGGCCTCCTGAGATCTGTGTGCCCTTTTTGTCCAGGGGATGGGTAGTACAGCAGCAAGGAGGGGATTTTCTAGTGTGGCGAGGGAAGGAAATGGCTAAGGACAGAATTTGAGGGCATTTATTTTGACCAGTGACAGACGATAGCCATTTGTCAGAGAGAGGGCAGTTTCTCACGGTGGTCTGCAGCTGTCTCATAAGGAGGTTTCGAGGGGGGAGGCTGACAAAAAGTGGAAGTTGTGTGGCTCAACGATACCGGGGTAGGCTTGGCGACAGAGGGAAACATCTGCTTGAGGAAACAGATGGGCCAAGAGGAGGCTTCAGGGCAGAGCCAGAAGGGGAAGGCCCTGTGGTTAGGAGGAAACAGAATGAGGAGAGAAAGTAGTCGAGCAGGGACATCAAAGGTGGTTGCCACATTGTTTTGAAACTGGCTTCACAGCCTCTTGGGTTCATGCATGAGTGGACCGGTGGCATCCCATGCTGCATTTGTTTAGTTTATGTTTGGTTGGTTATCCATCACATTTATAGCCCACCCTTCCTATGAGACGTGCCGGGCAAGGTGCATGCGGTTATCCTCCCTATTTATCTATCTTCAGTGACACCAATTTGGACGCTTGGGAGAACTTGTTCCTAGTAATTGCCTGAAATGCAAACATGTGCAGGAGAACAGGGGGGGAAGGAGCATCTCGAAAGAACCAGACATGATAGAGGGAGCAAGCCCTGGGGCTCAATGAAGCAAAGTTCTTTATTGTAGCTCTAGGCGCTAAGGAGCTATTAGGGATGGAAGGACCTGGCAGTTTAGGTTCGCCCAGTTTCTCAGTTTTCCAGTCCTAAATTTGCATTAAAAAAAAAAGAATCCTCGTGGAAATTCTTCAGCATTTTAGTGTGAATTCCTCCTGAGAAACACATTTTTGTATGCGGTTGTGACTAATGTACACATTCTTGCAAACAATTTCTTCTAATATAATGCATTTTTGTATGTCATTTTCACGAATATATTCACATATATGCACACATACATGCATTTTTTGTAAACTGCACTGCAAAATTTAGATAAGCATGAATTTCGAAGAATGGCTTTCTCATATTGTTTTGGAAATGTGAATTGGATAGATTAAGCTTTAAATGCAACTGGATCAAATTTCTCCCCCATCTCTTGGAGCTATAGACAGAAACAATGGACAACGTTAGCACCACCATTCTTAAAAAATCTAACGTAAGTGACATGCAAGCTACAGCAAGTTCACATGGTCCAAAAACCTTTAAAACACACAACCAAAAATCTAGCTACCCTGAATGCTGAAACCCACATGAGATTCTAGAAAGGAAACAACATTTGCCAGGTGCTGAACTCACCTTAGGTGTGAAATCTTAAATTTTGCTTCACTGACCGCCGGAGCTTGCACCATCTTTTTTTTTTTAAATCCTGAAACGTAAATGGTCAACATCTTTTGTCTTTAACACATTTACACTTTACACATTTATGGGTAGCACAATCAATGGAGTTGGAAGGGATTTAGTGTGGTTCAGTGCCTTGGATTAGAAGCTTGGGAGACTCCTAGGTCATGATTTGGCCTCTGCTAATCTTGTTGTTATATACTAAATAAAATGAGAAAAACCCTCCCATGCTTTCAAAAAGACTTTATTTAATCTCGTATTGGGAGTGATGAGACTCTGGTTAGGTAATGTTGTATTTTGAAAAAAATATTTTATTTATTTGAAAATATTTTTTCTCCATTGCAGTTTATGGAACTGACCATAAATAGTTTTTTTTTAAAAGAATTGAATGTTTTTGATAGTGAGTCCCATTTTAAAACTATTTGTACTCCAAATAAGTCATATTCAGGGCAGATGCATTGAAATTAATGGACCTGCGATAGTAGGAACCTAGCAAGCTGCCTTATACTCAGTCAGGTCTACCTAGCTCAGCATTGTCTGTAGTGACTGGCAGCAGCTCTCCAGGGCTTCAGGCAGGAGATGCCGGGAATTGAACCTGGGGCCATCTGCATGCAAAGCAGATACTCTGCCACTGAGTTACAGCCCTTCCCCATGCTCACAAATTTCAGTCACCACTGCTCATTAATTTCAATGGGTCTGCTGTGAATGTGACTAACTTTTGGAAGGATTACATTGTTAAGGATTATTGTTTCAGGTCATTGACAGATATAGCTATGCTGTAACTGGATCTTGATTTTTTTTTTTTAACTATGCCCAGTGTTAATCCTGAAAGGTCTGCTAGTACTTTAGGACTTGAGTAGATGTTGGGAGGAAGCAAGTGTGATTACTCTGACCCATGACTCCTCTATACGGTATGTCTCCCAGTAATGTCTACTTTATCCTCTTTACCCTGGCCTTTGACATCTGTGATGTATATTTTTAGTACCTACCCGATTTTTTTGTGTGGTTGGGTTGTTTTTAACTGTTTTCAATGATGTATTTTCAAAGTGCTGTAATGTGCCCTGGGACCTTTGGGTGAAGGGCTTGTAATAAATTTAAATGATAATAGTTATAATGATGATGATGATAGTTGAAGTAATGCATGATGAAACATCATCACACTCACAGTTTCTGTGTCCCACCTCTCCAGTTAGTTATCTGCCACGTACAGGGGGTGAGGAAGTCGTGAAGCTGATGATGTCATACGTGGAGGCTGGTGGGGCAATGAATCCGCTCCAGGTTTTAGTCTGAACTGGACAGCTCCTTGAAAATTTGGACTAAAACCTGGAGCAGATTCACTGCCCCACTGATATTGGGGCCACCAGCCTCCACTGGATGTCATTTAATATGTTTTCTTGACTTAGATACAGTAATACCTCAGTTAACAATATAGATGCGTTCCTGGACACTACTTCTTTAACAGAACCTTTTGTACCAGAGGTAGGAATAACATGGGAAGAACAGGGATAGGTTCCTACACCTGCTCATAGATGGTGGGGGCAGCTTCAGAAGGGGCTTTAAGGGGTGCCTACCTGGCACCCACCCATCCCCCATCCCCTCCTTTGAACTGTATTGGATCCTTCCCTCCCCAGCCCTGGGAGAAAGCAAGAGATCTTTTTAATACAAAGAACACACAAGTTGTTTATCAGTTTCACCCTAGCAAAGCAAAGGCACAGGCTTATCAGTTTATTGATAGGAAAGCACACCCTTGAAAGTTTATTATTATTGTTATTGTTATTGTTATTTATACCGCCCCATAGCTGAAGCTCTCTGGGCGGTTTACAACGCAAAAATTAATATACAATCACATTTGGTACAATTGCTAGTAAAAAAGAAAGGCAATAATTCACATTTTAAATAAACATAACTGAACAATAAATCTCTAACAATATACATAACATGAAAACGGAATAAATCAAATACAACAGAAAACAAAAGAAAATATAACAATTATAAAATATATCTAAAAATGTTCTGTAATTTCCCATTATGCTTCTCCCCACCTGACCACCATCTTCTAGAATCAGTAGTGTTATGAACATACCTTCCGTTATCTTCTTTCTCCAAGACAACCCCAAGACGACTCTAAGTACGACGCTAAGTGTGCACTTAGTGTCACACTTTGTGCCACACTTTTTGTGCAGCGCCAAGGCGCTGCCTTAGGCAGCCCTTCCCTCTCATATACCTGGAACAGAAGCAAAGCTGATCAGTTTCACCTAAAAAAAGGATCTTTCCTTAACAGGAGCTTCATTCCCGGAGGATTCCTTGACAGAGGTATTACTGTATTACCAGGAAAGGACACATCTGGGAGAGGCACTGATGACAGCGCTATGTGACCCTTGTAATGCGCAGTTAGGTCCCAAGGCAGGGGTGGGGGTCAGGTCTGGGAGCCCAATGCGGCCCTCCAAGCCTCTCTCTCTGGCCCTTGGGATTCTCCTCAGGCCACACCCCCTCTTCCTTCACTGACCTTGCTCTGCACCATCCTCCTTTGCCTGTCTTCAATTTGTTGTAGCTTGCCTGGATGGAGGAGTTTGTGTGTACAAACCTGTGCCTTTTTGCACGGCTTGAATATAGCCTACTGTACAAGGGTAACATCCATTGCTCCATCCACTCTTGCCTCTGGCCCCACCCACCACTTGCATGTGGCCCCCAGAAAGTGACCTGTAAGAGAAAGCCATCTCTGCTATCTTTTTGGCGCCTATTGAAGACTTTTCTTTTTAAACAAGCCTTTTAAGTTGAGAGCTATCCCAGTCTGTCTCTGTGTCAGATTTGCTTAATATGTTTTTAATACTGTTTTTAACCTTTTAAAAAAGTTTTTAAAAATATTTTAACGCTGTTTTGTCCTAATGTATTTTAAAATTTGTTTTTATGATGTTTTAAAGTGTTTTTAGTGCCTTGTTTGCCGCCCTGGGCTCCTGCTGGGAGGAAGGGCGGGATACAAATTAAATAAATAAATAATAAATAAATAAATAAATAAAGTGGCCCTTGGGCTGAGAAATGTTCCCCACTGATGCTCTAAGATATCAGAATTTGGGAGACCCTATGGAATTTAATTTGATACACATTACAGATGCACAGATAATCCCAGAGTATTCTTGTGCCTACGTAGTAATAATAATAATAATAATAATAATAATAATAATAATAATAATAATAATAATAATAATAATAATAATAATTTAATTTGTGGGTCGCCTATCTGGCCAATGGCCACTCTAGGCGACGTACAATTTAACAACAATACATTACATCATAATAAAATACATCATAAAATACAATATAACAATAAAACAATAAAACAATTCCAGTACAGAGTAGTAGGCTATTCGTCGTAAAAATTTAACCCTCCCCGTAAGTCCCAAAGGCCTGTCTGAACAGCCAGGTCTTCAAAGCTTGGCGGAATACATTCAGGGAAGGGGCATGTCGAAGGTCATACAGGAGGGAGTTCCAGAGAGTGGGGGCCGCCACTGAAAATGCCCTCTCTCTTGTCCCCGCCAACCTAGCTGTTTTAGTTGCCGGGATTGAGAGAAGGTCCTGTGTGGCTGATCTTGTTGGGCGGCATGGTTGGTGGCGCTGGAGGCGCTCCATCAGATAAACTGGGCCGAGACCGTGTAGGGATTTAAAGGTTAATACCAACACCTTGAATTGGACCCGGAAAATAACTGGAAGCCAGTACTAAAAAGAGCATGTCCCATTAATCCCTGAGTCATGTCTTTTCTCCTTCAGCTTAAAATTGCATGACGTGATAAAAATAAATACTGAATGGCTAACACCTCCTTATCTTGTTACAGCAACCTACATAAATTAGCAGTTAGATGAGAGTTTCCAGCAGGGTGGACTCCAAGCTATTTCTGCTTCCTTTTGCTCACTTTAATTTTAACTGACTGACCACCATGCCTTAAAAAAAAAAACAACAACACTGGAGAAAACTTGGTTAAAACTCCTGCACACACACATGCATGTGCACATTAAATAGAAAAATGGTATCAGCTGCTGCATCACAGAAAACATGGGGAAGGATTAAACAACATTCAACTCACCACAGAGAGTCTTTTATTCACAAGGCAGGGGTAATCCTCAGTTCAAGGAGCAGCCCCTCAAAAAGCCCCACAAAATTGGGGGCTCTTCAGAGAGGCAGCCCACAAGGTGTGAGGGGCTGCTGATGGCAAGAAATGCAATCTCATTCCCTCTCCTGTGCATGCGCAGAAGTACTTTTTACACACTCATGGGTATGCATTGGATCCTGGCTGTGGTGCATTCTGGAGAAAGGTGATACCTGAAAGATGGTCTCACCCCTTATATACCCAGTCGATCCCTGCGCTCTGCAGGTGAGGCCCCCTGCAGATACCATCTCATCAAGAGGCCCATTCCCCACAACACTGACACTTTGGAATTCCCCCCCGCTGCCTTAAATATTAGCCAGGCACTGTCTCTGTTGTCTTTTTGGCACCTACTGAAGACCTTCCTCTTTCAACAAGCCTTTAAAGTAGAGACCTTTATCCCAGCCTTCATTTGTATTAGCATTGTTTTTAAGATGTTTTGTTTTCAAGATGATTACAAGATGTTACATTTTCAAGATGTTTTTCTTGTTGTTTGCCCCCCTGGGCTCCTTTTGGGAGTGAGAGCGGAATATACACAATAACATTTATAATTATTATTTTTAAAGACCCTCTTGGGGTCAGTTATGATTCTGAGTGCACTGTTACTCACCCCTAGCCTGACGGATCTGGAGTGGACAGCCGGAAGAAACTCACAACCCAAATGAAGAAACAGAGAAATGTGCTACATTGCAAAACCATTGAAATGAAGAGGTGTTACCCATATAGCCTTAGTGCTACTAACCCTCTGAGGAGAAAAAACAGCTCTGCCTCCACATTGCAAAATGCCCCATTGAGAGGAGAGCATTATACAGGGAAGAGTTGACAGCTCTTCACAGTGGTGGCTGGATTCCTTTGTACAGCTGCATCCCTGCTAATGATAAATGAGTAATGTTTGATAGCTGACTCCTTTGCCTGACAGCTACGGCTGTGGCCAGAGGGCCGGGACAGGCTTTAGACTTCTGTTCAAAATGAGTTAAACATATTAGGTATTATGAAGGCGCAGAAGCCCTGTGAGAAGGAGCGCTGAAATGAGTTATCAAGGTATGCTCCTGGGTACAGAACTTGCAAAGCAGATGTCATTCTAATAATGTGTGATATAGAACATGTCTAGCCTAAACCCTGCTGGATGAAATATGAAGCCCCCGTCGGTGATATTTAATACCATTTTATGAGGTGCCATCTTATGAAGACAATGCCCGCCTTATGTGGAATGCTTAAGGTGTTTTGCCAAAGGCACTGGGAGGTATCTGAACTAAGTAGAATTTTTATTATTTTATAAGCCTTTACTTTGTAATATTTCTGTGTCGACATTATTGTGGCGCTTGCTACGCTAACCCTTTTGTCTAGCGAGTGGTTTAGGGGAAGACTGACAGATTGCCTGGATAGTTTCTGGACATAAAAAAAGGCTACTTCCTATCTCAAAACATTATTTTGGGGAAGGGGGGAAAACCAGTAAGACAAAGCAAGCAACCAAGAGGAAATACTGCTTCGCCAGAGCAATGCCTGAAGGAGGAAAAAAGGATACTGAAGAGGTGGCATGCAAGCACGTCTGTGCTTTGAAATCTGTGTTACAGCTGTTTTAAATAATGCTTCATCCTTCCTTGGCTCCTCTACCTCATTCCCTTGCCTCCAATCTATGTTTGTTATTTTATTTTGGTCATTTAGGAGCCTCAAAGGGTTGTAGGCCTCTAGCTCTCCCTTAAGGAAAACTCTTCTAGGGTTGACCCATATACTAGAAAGGGTTTCAAAGAACTGGAGGTGCCGTGTGAGGCTTGAAGGTGACCTACGGACACTGACATAACTTTGGTGTCCCCCTCCCCCATATCCTGGCCAGTGTCCTGATCTACCTACAGTAGGGTTGCCAGGGTCATGGCCTGAGACTGATCCTGTATCTTTAGGAGAAGAGAAAGTCAGCCAAGTGCAGGTGTTCTTGCAACGTTGTAATGGGAAAAACCACAAGGTGGAATTCTCTCTTCCCCCTGCACAACATTTAAAGATACAGAAGACCTCTTGGTTGCCAGGCCCAGTCTCCAAGAGGTCTTCTGTATCTTTAAAAGTTGTGGAGAGGGAAGGGAGAATTCCACCTTGTGGTTTTTCCCATTACAGCATTGGAAGAACACCTGCACTTGGCTGACTTTCTCTTCTCCTAAAGATACAGGATCAGTCTAAGGCCCTGAACCTGGTAACCCTAACCTACAGTCTGTTTTTCAATATTTGCATCCATTGGTGCCTAGTCATTCATAGAACTCTGCTATAGGGCTGCAACCCTGAACACTTTGAAATGTAAGAAACTCCTTCCTTCCGAATATGTAATTAGGAGCATTTCATTTTCCTCCACATGGCCCGTTTGAGCATTCACGCTGGTGTGTTTAGGCCTCAGGTTTGGTCAGCTGGATCCCCAGTGCCACGCCCTGTTCCTTATGCAGCCACTGCAGGACTTTCCACCTCTGGTCTATTTCTGTCTCTTTCACAGAAGTGAAGTTTAAGCTCATGGCCCAGTGATGACTTGCGTTTCACCCTTATCTTGCATTTGACACTTAAGCCCCAAACCACTAGTACGTGCTGATTGCCATTTTTTGAATTGCAAATAAACATTTTTCTATTTTTAACAACCCCCCCACCCCGAATAAACAAAACAAACAAATCAACCTTTCTCATTTCTGAATGGTGAGCCAGACTAAGCAACTGATGGGGGTCCCTACACACAATGCTTTGAGAAGCGGAGTTGTGCGGAGTTGTGAACTAGGGCATTCTTCATTTAACGTTTACAGACTCACAAGATGCCCTTAATTAAAAAAATCTCAGCCCCTGGATTTGCATTATAAGGATAAGGATACTGTCGGGGCTAACCCATAATCTTTTGCTGCCTGAGGCAAAATATAAGATCTCTCTCTCTCTCTCTCTCTCTCTCTCTCTCTCACACACACACACACACAGAGAGAGAGAGAGAGAGAGAGCGCTCCCCATTACACATGCAGAAGCCAACCGGACTAACAGTTAAATTATGCTGGAGATGAGACAAAGTCTCCCACCGTCCCTGAGAGCAGCAGGCTAGCTTAGGGGGCGCAGGGAAGCCCACGAGGTGCATGCAATTCCATTCTCTGGTGACACAGCCCTGGGGTCAGATTCCTCATCCTCAGGGGATAAGGCCGAGGACTCTGAAGCAGAAAGGGAGGGCCATGCAGGGCCAGCCCCAGCTGCCCTCTCAGATGACTCTGCAGTCCCGCCCCCCCAGCTTGAGAATTTGGCACTCCCACCCTCTGCTGCAGAAGACCCAGGAAGACCTGAGGCTCCCTGGCTCTGTTGCTCCCACTCCAGTGGAAGACCTGGAGGGCCCTGCAGTAGTCCAAAGACAGCCTGAAGAGCCCCATCTCAGGGATGCCTCACACAAGCCTTCCAAAGACCCCATCTGAGCCCTATTTTTCCCCCTCATTCTCCCCCGCCAACTCCTGGGCCTCAGGAGCAAAGGCAGCAGCAGGCGCGATGGGAAGCCCAGAGTTGCAGGAGGTCTGCTGCCAGGGGTCTACTCAGAAGGAAAGGATTACCTGGGAGAAGGTAGGAGGAGGGGCAAGATCCAAATGCAAGCAATGGCTCAGCAGAGGACCGGGGACAGGAGGAGCTAGCAGCGACTATATACAGTACGTCTCTCAGCTGCCTCTGAACTTTTGCTGGGTTAATAGCAGAGCTTGGAAAAGTTCCTTTTTTAAAGTATAACTCCCGTCAGCCCCAGCCAGCATGGCCACTGGATTGGGCTGATGGGAGTTGTAGTTCAAAAAAAGTAACTTTTCCAAGCTCTGGTTAATAGCTATCTTTTGAGCTCACTGGTGGCTAATCCTGTTGCTCCAACTTTGCATTGGGAAACTCCAGCCTTTCCCAACCTGGTGCCCGCCACGATGGCTATGCTCCGTCTCAACGGTTGGAGGCAGCATGCTTCTGAATACCAGTTACTGGAAACCGCAGGAGGGGTTGCTCTTGTGCTCAGGTTCTGCTTCTGAGGTTCCCATAACATGTGAGAACAGGATGCTGACTAGATGAACCACTGGCCTGATCCAGGAGGCTCTTCTTACGTTTTGGACTAGAACTCCTGTCAGCCCCAGCTTGCATGACTAGTGGTTAGGAATGATGGGAGTTTCTGTCGAAAACAGCTGGAGAGTACCAGGTTGGGGAAGGCTGGGAAACTCTGTATCATTTCAGGGCTCCAGTTTGACAGTATTGGAGTAGCTTATGGGCAATTGGCTGTGATCTTTTTACTGCAAAAGCAGTTCTTTTAAACAACGTTTGAAGGCTGAATATCTTGTCTGAATCAGCCCCACCGTTCACTGTGCCTGTATTACTCTGTGACTTCCCGCAACACACAGGAATGCCCTTGTGGACAGGAAGACAAACCTTCCTTGTTGGTACGTAATTGTGGGCTAATCCCAGCTGAGCAATATGTAGTCAACGAGGGTTTGATCCTCTGAGATGTGCTTTGCAAGATTAGAGCTTGGCGTCTCCCTTGGGTAAAGTTCCGGCTCTCATTTGACATGGTTGATTTTGTACACCTTCTGTTTCCGTCAAGGTCGCTGGCGAGAGACTCTGCTGGAGTGGTCCCCCATGATTACTTCTTGGGAATCCCTTCTCTCCTGAGCATAAAGCTATTCCACTGAATTACCCCTTTGCTTAACCTTTTGGTGACCTCTATTGCAGAATCCTCAGCTTGGTAAACATTGGGTAGAAACCCCAAGCAGGCTGGTGGTTTCTGCACTTAACCCTAATTCTCTGGAGGAGGAAGCATCTAATGTAACTTTCCCCATCTGACAGGCCAACATCCTTAACCCAGTTCAAGTGAAGGAAATTGGAATTAAGCAAGTTTGGTCCCTACTGAAGTCAATGACTGCACAACAGCACTCCTCACAAATCCTTCCCCTTAGCTAGGTTGAATATTCGGTAGGGTGAATAATATTGGCTGTAAGTACGGCTTTGTGTACTCCCTCCTAAATACAAAATCAATATCCTGCACCTAGGCAGTGCAAATTCCGCAGCACAAGAAAACTGCATCCTGCAGCTTGCATAAATGATGCAAATGCATCAAATATGCATATTTTAAATTGCATGGATGTCTATGACCATATTGTATAATTCTTCTTTTTGCTAGTCATGCTGACGGACAGGACACTATGTAAATGTACTGTCTTCAAGTCTATTCTGACTTACGGTGACCCTGTAAACAGGGTTTTCATGAGGCTGAGAGGCAGTGACTGGCCCAAGGTCATCCAGTGAGCCTCATGGCTATGTGGGGATTCGAACTCTAGTCTCCCAGGTCATAGTAGGACACTGAAAACCTGACCCGTCTCCAGAACATCCTTATTCATCCACCTCTCTGGTATCAGTTACCCTCATACTTTCAAGCAGACATCTGCGCTAGAACCTTCGGATTGAACATTAATTAAAAAATGAAATGAAAGCTGAGATTCTCAGCAACCTGATCCCACGTGCTCTGCTGATTCCATGTGCTTTCCTACACATCAGCAGAATCAAAACACTAAACACAGCCCTGATTGAACCTTGACTTAGCAAACACTATCAAGAAATAGGAAGATAGGAAATTGCCTCATTGTGAGACAGATCACTGGTCCATCTAGCTCAGGACTATTTGGACTGACTAGCAGTGACTCCCCAGGTTTTTAGGCAGGGGTTTTTCCCAGCCTTACCTGGAGATGCCGGGGATTGAACCTGGAGACCTGGAGACCTTCTGCATGCAAAGCAGATGCTGTGCCAATGGACTACGGCCCTTCTCAAATGGTTTGTTCAGAACTACAGTATGTCATATTTTTCTACTCAAAAGGTTTCAGTGTTTAGCTAACCCTTGGTACTCCAGATGTCGCTGGACTACAGATCATATCACTTCTGACCTGGCCATGTTGGCTGGGGCTGATGAGAGTTGAGAGTTCAACGATATCTGGAAGGCCACAGGTTCTCCAACCCTGCATAGAGGTCTGCAATCATTCATAACGTAATAATTTTGTTTGAGATTTACTGGTACTTCCCCATTGCCAGGTTTAGTTCCATTTTGAACAACAAAGCAACAACAACAGCACAGTTTGGTAACCATTCTAGCTACTTTGGACCACTTTTGAACCAGCTGAGATACATTTTGTGCAGACAAATGTGCCATTGCCAATATTCAGCTTCATGGGATGTCCCCAGGTTCTAGCGTTATGAGAGAGGGAGAAAAATGTTTCTGTATCCACTTTCTCCATGCCTTTATTATGCTCCCCCTTTACAAACCCTTTTCTAAACTAAAAAACTCCAAATGTTGTAACCTTTCTTCAAGGAGAGTTCCTCCATCCTCTTGATCATTTTGGTTGCCCTTTTCTGAACCTTCCCAGCTGTTTTGGACCTCTTTTGAGCCAGTCAAGATACATTTTGTGCAGATTAATATGCCATTGACCTTCTTGCCACTATAACATCGGTCTCTGATTCCATCCTCACCTCCCGCGATGTCCTTTTTTGTTTGTTCATTCATTTATTTGTACCAGTGTGGTGAGCGGCTAGCAAATTTCAAGAATAAGTCCCTGCCCTTTGTCTTATCTGAAGCATGAGTTCTCAAACTGTGGTCCATAGGCCACCAGTACAGTAGTCTATGAGCTTTATTAAGTGGGTCCACAGAATGTATGTAAAAATACAGTTACAAATTACGCCACATCTAGCACATTACAATTGCTACAGCAGGCAGAAAAATTTGTTAAGTGGTCTCCCAAGACCCTCAGCAATTTTCAAGTGGTCTGTGGAGAAAAAAAAGTTGGGGAACCTCTGCTCTAAAAGAATCCTGGAAATGATGCTAGTCTTCTTTGTTGCTCACGATGTCCCTGAGAACAGCGCTGTAGTCATCATGCAGTTCCCTCCCCGGGAATATCCCGCCCCTTTTTTGAAAGTTTCTGGTGACTTTTTGGGGAACACAGGAAGCTGTCTGTTACTGAGTCAGACCATTTGTCCATCAAGCTCAGTGTGGCCGACACTGACTGGCAGAGGCTGTCCAGGATTTCAGGCAGACATCTTTCTCAGTCCTACCTGGAGATGCCAGGGATTGAACAGGAGATTCAGCATGCAAAACAGATACTCCCCCTCCCTTAGGTGCTTGCCTTGGTTTTTACCTTCAAAGTTTTTAAAAGATGAAAAAATGTGGAGTGGGGGAGAAAAATGAGAAGCCCTTGGACCACTCTGTAAACTGTAAGTTGACTAACTACCCTCTACTTGTACATACATTCACCACCCCTATCCAAATTTCAGCACCCCCTCCTGATTTGGGGGAGGATTTTTGACCCCTCACCCGTGATCTCCCCCTCGAATGTGGAGAAATTGACTGGAAATTTGGATCAGACCTAGCATTTGTTGCTATGGTGGACCTCTAGGCTGAGATGCAGGACATGCTATCTTTTTAGATTGGCCTATATCTCTTCTGTCGAAAAGGGATATTAAAAGTCATTATTTCCTTTTGGTTTTTGCTGGAGGGTTTTCACGTTTGTTTTTTGCAGCTGTGTTCCAGTCTGGATTTATTATGTTAATTGCAACTGCAATTAGATCTGCAGAACATTCTTGAGCAGAAGCCGTCTAAGCCTTGGACATAAAGCTGCATAATTCTACATTGGAGCATTTAGAAGAAACTTATTCTAGGTTTTCTGAGAGTTATTCTACCGCGCCATATTTTATTTATTTATTTATTATTGCATTTATATTCCACTTTTTCTCCAAGGAGCTCCAAGTGGCGTACATGGTTCTCCCCCTCCTATTTTAATCCTCACAACAAGCCTGTGAGGTAGGTTGGGCTGAGAGACAGTGACTGGCCTAATGTCACCCAGTGTGCTTCATGGCTGAATGGGGATTTGAACCCTGGTCTCCCAGGTCCTAATCCAACACTCTAACCACTACACCACACTGCCACATGTGACATGCTGGGTTACCTCAGCCTTGTGTCATCAGGTATCGTTGCAGTATAAAACAACACAAAGATGGCAAGGTTAGTTGTAAGTGGGGATGGTGGAGAAATTCAATTCAGTTTGCACTTAAAGCCAGATCTATCAAATTCGCACTAGCCAATACAATATAAGCCATCCTTCAAACACAGCCATCCTTCAAAATTTGCACATATCCAAATTTTCCAGTACGGTTCTCCACCCAACCAGAAAATGTGCCTTGTTGTTATGTGCCTTCAAGTTGACCACGACTTATGGTGACCCTATGAATCAGTGACCTCCAAGAGCATCTGTCCTGAACCACCCTGTTCAGATCTTGTAAGTTCAGGTCTGTGGCTTCATTTATGGAATCAAACCATCTCTTGTTTGGCCTTCCTCTTTTTCTACTCCCTGCTGTTTTTCCCCAGCATTCTTGTCTTTTGTAGTGAATCATGTCTTCTCATTATGTGTCCAAAGTATGATAATCTCAGTTTCATCATTTTAGCTTCTAGTGGCACTTTTTGAAAATTGCAGTCCACAAGTGATGTCCAACCAACCTGAACAACCTGGAGCGAATCTGCCAAGAAGAATGGGCCAAAATCTCTCCAACACTGTGTGCAAAGCTGGTACAGACCTACCCCAAAAGACTTAAAGCTGCTATTGCAGAGAAAGGTAGCTCTACCAAATATTAATGTGTTGTTGTTGTTGTTGTTATTGTTATGTGCCTTCAAGTCGATTACAACTTACGGTGACCCTATGAATCAGCGACCTCCAAGAGCATCTGTCGTGAACCACCCTGTTCAGATCTTTATATTAGTGAAAATAGCACACAACAATGCGTTATATTAGGAGAAAATGCTGGCAAAAATGTGTGTGTTAATTTAAACCACCTACAAACATCTGTGTGGTAGGAGAAATATACATTAAAATACTGAAGAATTTTCATGAGGATTTTTTTTTTAATTGCTGCACAAATGTGGAGAGGTAAATTTAAGGCCAGAAAAATAAGAAAGGGAGAGAAGTGAAACTGACAGATCCTTCCATCCCTAGTTGGAAGCTGTTGAATGAGAAGACCAGTTGCTGGAGAATCACAAGTGGGAATGGAGCTGTTATGCTCAGATCCTGTGTGTGGGCTTCTCATAATCGTCTGTTTGGCCACTATGAGAACAGGATGCAGGATTAGAAGCTGGGCCTTCGGACTGATCCCACAAGACTCTTTGTAAGTTCTCAAGTCCTAATTAAAGACAAGAACCAGAAATGTTGATTGACAAAAGATGAACCAATTTTGGACGGCCTTTGCCAGAGAGTGGTTTGCTAGTCCTCCCCCATCTAAACAGCTGCATGTGGACGTATCGGGGTAGAGTCAACGTATCTTAAAAAATCTCAATAGTATTACACCCATTTCCCTGTGAGCAAGCTTAGTAAACCTATGTTGCAAATTCCTTGATTTTAAACTGTACAAGGTGGCTTATTTTTATAGGACTCCATCTCCCTGTGTGGAGTTCATTTCCTTAAAATTTGTCCCAATGCTTATTTAAGAATCCTTTCCAATTCCAGATGCTAGGCTTTTTTCTTTCTCTCAAAAAATGCTGTTTCTTCCCCAATCTTCTTCCTGTGCCATATTTTGCCCATAGGAGGCAACTGAGAGAAATGCACAAAATAAGAGATTAAAAATGTAAATTTTATAAACAGAAAATCAAAGGTCCTAAATCCTTAGCAGGGGGAAAGCCACCAAAACGCATATGAACATTAAACCCTGTACATAAATAGAACTTCAAGGCTGAGTGTGTTAAATAATTCAGCGGTTAAGTCATAAGTGTTCTTAAACTTAAGTATAAAAATGCCCTTGACAATATTTCACAGCCGTGCATTTCCTTAAAATATTTAGCATTCTCATTAAAGAGAATGACTTTATTTTATATATTAGTTACACTCCTGCTTGCTAATATGAAGGAATTGAATAGCAAACAAGCATTCTTATGCATATAAGCAAAAGACAATTTACATGTAAAGTTAAAAGACGATTCACGTTTTTCTCCCCCTCCCCCCAACACACACGCTTCCACGAGGGGCATTTTAACAAATTTATTCCTTAATGTGGGATATTAATATTTTCTACCTCCACGTGCCATTTGCTAATGCCGTCTTGAAGACAGGTTCATTCAGAAGTGACATCTCAGCTCCCATCTTTGAAAGACTTAATGAACCTTACATTTTTTGGAATGCTGAACAGTGAAAAAGGCCTATTACATATTCATTGCAAGGACGGAAGAATTCCTTTAACTCCGATGCTTCCTGCTCTGGTTCTCTGTAAAACATTGTCAGAAGTCACCAGAGACGCTCACTGAAAACTGCAACTCTTGATAGCGAGATGTTCTCAGGAAGTTTCAAGTACAGGAGCCTGCAGTCTATGGGCCCAGCGGGAATAGTTCTGACAGACACAAATGGAAGGATAATACATTTCTTGACATAATGGGATGAACAAAGTTGGTGCCAGAAGAGGACTGAATTAAAGTTGGGCCTTAAAGAAAATCCCAATGATTGTAAGACTGTCAGAATTTTATTCATATACATTTTATATACATGAAAAATAATAACATAGGGGCTTCCTCCCATCTATATCCACCATCACAACATGCAATCAAATAATTTGTTATCCAGTACAGAATACCATACTTTGGAGATCAAAGCCTTGCACAATAATTTTTAAAGAAAGTTTCTAGACCTTATGATCGCATTGATAAGCTTAATAGCAAGTGGACAGGGTCTAATGAAAGTACAGACACTGGAGTGGAGGAGACCTGAAAGGACAGGCCTTCAGTGCTGTGTAAAACAATTTGTCTTTCTACATAGGGAGTAGAGGTACAATAAATTATATGAGAGAGTGCGTGGGAATCATAGAATCTTAGGGTTAGAAGAGGCCTATAAGGTCATTGAGTCCTACCTCCTGCTTAATGCAGTTATCCAAATTAAAGCATACCTGACAAGTGGCTGACCAGCTGCCTCTTGAATGCCTCAAAGTTGGAGAGCAAACCACCTCCCTAGGCAATTGGTTCTATTGTCGTTCCACTCTAAGAAGAAGTTTTTCCTGATGTTCAGTCAAAATCTGACTTCCTGCAACTTGAGCCTATTATGCTGTGTCCTGTACTCTGGGAAGACTGAGAAGAGATCTTGGCCCTCTGTGTGACAACCTTTCAAGTACTCTCCCCTCAGTTTTCTCTTCTTAAGGTTAAACATACCCAATTCTTTCAGTCTCTTTATAGGGCTTTGCTTCCAGTCCCCTGAACATCCTTGTTGCCCTCCTCTGAACCTGTTCCAGTTCGTCTGCATCCTTCGTAAAGTGCAGTGTCCTGAACTAGACACAGTACTCAGGATAAGGCCTAACCAGTGCTGAACAGAGGGAAATTAAAACTTTGTGTGAGTTGGAAACTATACTTCTGTTAATGCAGCTTAAAATAACATTTGCCATTTTTGCAGCTACATTGCATTGTTGGCTCATATTCAGCTTGTGATCAGCAACAATCCCAAGATCCTTCTCGCATGTAGTATTGCTGAGCCAAATATCCCTCATCTTATAACTGTGTATTTGGTTTCTTTTTCCTAGGTGTAGAACTTTGCACTTATCCCTGCTAAATTTCATTCTGTTGTTTTCAGCCCAATGCTCCTATCAAGATCCCCTTGAATTTTCCTCCTGTCTTCCAGGGTATTTTTTGTATCATCTGCAAATTTGATAAGCATTCCCTGTACCTCCTCATCCAAGTCATTAATAAAAATGTTGAAGAGTAGTGGGCCCAGAACCGAGCCCTGAGGTACCTTGCTTGTTACCTCTCCACAGTTTGAGAAGGAACCATTGATAAGCACTCTTTGAGTAGGATTCTGTAGCCTACTGTGAATCCACCTGATAGTTATTCCATCCAGTCCACATTTAGCTAGCTTGCTAATGAGAATATCATGGGGCAGTTTGCAAAAGCTTTGCTGAAGTCGAGGTATATTATGTCCACAGCATTCCCATAGTCTACCAGAGAGGTTACCCGGTCAAAAAATGAGATAAGTCTCGCAGCATTTGTTCTTGATAAATCCATGTTGGCTCCTAATAATCACTACATTGTTTTCAAGGTGCTTACAGATTGACCACTTTATAATCTGCTCCAGAATTTTCCCAGGGATCAATGTCATGCTGACTGCTCTGTAGTTCCCAGGTTCCTCCTTTTTGAAAATAGGGACATTAGCCCTCCTCCAGTCATCCGGCACTTCACCCATCCTCCAAGATTTCGCAAAGATAATAGACAGTGGTTCTGAGAGTTCTTCAGCCAGTTCCTTCAATACTCTAGCACAGCGTTACCCAACCTTTTTCGACCCAACGCCCCTTTGCAAAATCTTTTTGTGCCCGACGCCCCCCTCAGATTAAGTATATGGCAATGCTTCCTATTCTTCCCTTAAAATATGAATAATGCATAAAAGGTATTTTCAGTGATTATTACTGATTACTTTTATCATGCCTTTTTATTGCACTTAGATTACACATTGAATTCTTAGTATGATTTATTAATATACATACGTAATTATAGAAAAGTAAATAAAATGAGATTTATTATAAAATACTAGTGTGATCCTTGAGCTTGATGAGTTTTGGCTAACTTCACAATATTTGGAAGTCCACACAGTATGAACCAATAGAATACACTGTGTTACTTAACAAACTCATTCAGTTTACCAGCATTGTTTCATTAAACAAGTTCATTTAAACATCACAGAAACAATGGGTAGCGAGTGTGTCCCATTCCTGAAGAAAACCAGCGAATAACTGACTGTCTGCGTCACCCGTTTGCACAAGGCACTCATCTGTTGGAAGAATGCGCCCTCCACCAATACATCCCTCAAGACAGCATCGGAACATTACCTAGTGCCGGGGCATGGCTAATATCCGCATTCCTTGATATGACACTGGCCGCTATTCAGAATTTCTTTACTCAAGAGCACACACTATTTATAGTGTTATTTCCATGAATTGAGACTATTAAATACATTCTAACTGGGGACAAAACAGTTTAAAAAGTAATGATTTGTGTATTAAATAAAATTAAACTTAAATGCTTCAACTGTCGCATCAGACCGCCAAATGTCAATGCCCCCCAATGAACCCAAACACCAACCTAAAGTTTGTAGTCATGCCAATGCCCTCCTGAAAGGCTGTAATGCCCCCCAGGGGGGCGCTACCGCCCACGTTGGGAATTGCTGTTCTAGGATGCAGTTCATTGGGCTCTGCAGAATTGAACTCATTCAAAGTGATTAGGTATTCCTTAACCATTTCTCTATCAATTTCAAGCTGCAAATTGGAAAAAACAGGAAACATACCTCTGGGAGAACTCAGTGGGAAAAGAGGCTGGGGGAGGTTGCAGAGGGAATGTGTATTTGTGTGTGAGGTTAAATCCTCAGTGTCTTTTCTTGCAGTCATCTGCATGTCACATTGCAGTGGCAAAACAGTGGCTGCAGTTCCCTGCCAGCATGTGTGCCGCCGATCATGTAGATGGCCCCCAAGTATCCTGAGCAAAGATTGTTCTCATATGAGACCAGTTTTGCTTCCCCCTACCATAAGAGTGCCTAGTTGATAGAATGCTATTAAATTGAGCGATTGTGGCTCCAAGTTGGGGACTGGGAGAAATTTATCTTAGTTTGCATTGAAAGGCAAATCTGCTTAATTTATATTTAGTGAAACAATTTGTGAACCGAAACTCAGTCATCTTCCAAGATGCACACTTCTCCAAATGTTGCAGTGCCGTTCTTTAGCCAATTAACGTGTCCAGAAATGCATATGCTAGGTGTGCATAAAGAGTCAGATATTGGTTAAAATAAGATAGCAAAATGCATTATATTAGGGAACATTGGTTGCAAAAATGTGTATATTATGAGAAATTCCCACTAAAATGCTGGTGAATTTTCATGAGAAATTTTAAAAAAAGGAATTTGCAAACTGATGTGGAAATCTGCAGCACTGAATTTAAGACTGGAAAAATGAGATATGGAGAGAAACTGAAATTGTCAGATTTGTCCGTGTGTGTGTGTGTGTATTGACATGTTTAAGAATATTTCTGAACCACTTGATTTTTAAAAATCTCTAAGTGGTATACAAAGATATAAAAACAATCAGGTTACAGTGTTGGACGATGACCTGGGGGACCAGGGTTCAAATCCCCACTCAGCCACGAAACTCACTGGGTGACTTTGGGCCAATCAAGGTCTCTCAGCCTAACCTACTTCACAGGGTCGTTGTGGGGATTAAATGAGGAGGGGAAGAACCATGTACACCACTCTGAGCTCCTTGGAGTAAAGGTGGTATATGGATGATGATGATGAAGAAGATAATTATACTATTGAAAACAAGAGGCACAACAAAAAACAGACTTATAAAAACAGATTAAAGAAACAGGAACTCCGTAATAGCAGGATCCAGTCTTATGGGTCAGGGAAAGCCTGAGCAAAAAGATACACCTTTACAAGGCACCTGAAGCAACTGATGGATGATGCTTCACATCTGGCAGAGGGAGGGACCTTCCTCAGTGCAATGGTAGAAAATGCGTTTTGGGGTCTCTGCCCTGTGATATTCTGTAGGGTGCCGTGCAATGAGTCATCCCCCCCAGATGTTCTAAGTCAGGGAAGGGCAATCTCATGCCCCGGGGCCAAATGCAGCCCTCCAAACCTCTTTATCTGTCCCTTCGGACTCTCCTGATGCCACACCCTCTCCCTTAGTCACGCCCATCGCTTTGCTGTGCTTTGCATCCCCCTTGAGTGTTTTTGCCTGGCTGGGATGCGTCCATGAAGTCTGATCATTAATCTTGCTTGTCAGGATGGAGGATAGAGAGAGAGATGCATGATCATGTGTGTAGCAACTGGCCTACTGTGCAAAGGTAACATTCAAATGTGTTGCTTAACTCCCTTTTGCTTCTGGCTCTGCCCACCACTGGCATGTGGCCCTTTCAGGTAAGCAGAAATGAAGAAGTAAGCACACCTCTGTAGTCCTCTAACCCTCTGTGCCTGATTTGGAATAATATTTTTTGGGTGGAGGTTGGACTGGAGACCTAAAACACTCCAATCCAGGTTGCTCCATTTACTCTTATTCTTGCACACCCCCAACTTCCTTATTGAAATGACCTTTATTTTAGCCAGCAATAGCAAAACTGAATCCCCAGGAGGCATGGAGCAGGTTTGGGGGCCGAAGGAGGAAAGGGGCAATTGGGGTGATTGTGCGGATCCTTTTGTCTTTTAAGAGGAACAAAAGCACCTAGCTTGTTCTGCACAAGATACGGAAATAAAGCTCCCATTTCAGACAGATCTTATGGCTTGCTGCTGGACCAGATGTCAGAGATAGTGGGTAAAGGTGACTGATTATGAAGCATTTATTCATTCGTGCTGATTAGATTGAGTGGAAGGGTTTTTAATTTTGTTTAAAAAATTTTTTTTTGCATGAGCGGTAAGAGATAAAGCAACAGATCTCTTCTTTTTATCGCTACTAGGTCAATTAAAATAGGACTCTCTCCGCTGATGAAACCAGGGGTGGAGGGGAGGGAAGGGGAGAGGGCAGCATTTTTATAAGAAGGCAGTGTCCAGATTTTGAGTCTGTTGCTCCGTATCACGTCTCCACTCGAATCCCACCCAAGGATGGGATCTGCACCATTGCACTTTAAGGTACCCGGCAAGGAATAACTGCAAAACGATTCAGCAGCAGAATGTTTACAATCCTTGCTTTACTGATTTTAACTGCATTTTAATGATGACGGTTTTATGTCTCTCTGTTTTGTTAATTGTTTTAAAAATTGGATCATCGCAATGTTTGATCTACAACTTTCTCTGAGCGACACTTTGAGCTCTTTGATCAAGTGGCTTTTATATCTTCTAAAATAAATACATAAATAATCGTGTTGTGATCCCCGCAGCACTCTTTGTGAAGTAGGCCAGATTTCTTGGTCCCCGGTGCTTCTTTCGGTAAAAAAAAAATGAGGTGCTGGTACTCATATCTTGACAAACGTGCCATGGGTGCCAGCGTGTAATATCTGTATGGACGGTATTCCATACTGCATCACAAAAAAAGCACTGTTGGTTCCATATTACAGATGGAAGACTGATGCTGAGACAAGGAAAGCAGACGAGCTAGTGCCACTTAGGGAGCTGGCGGCAGTGGGAATATTAGAAGAATTTACTCTCTCGGCCACTATGCCACACTGGCTCTCAGGCTATTGCTATGGCAAGCCCATTAATACTGAAACTCACTCCCACCTGATGTTTCAGCCTTGTTTGCCACATCTTCCCCAGTCTGCTGCCCTTCAATGTTGTTGGACTGCCAAGTGGGTATTCTAGAGAGCACCAGTGTCTCCTAGTGGGGCACAGCTGCTATGCCACGTCTCCAGCAGGTGGGCTTACCAGGAGGGAGAGGGGGGCAGGCGAGGGGGGCAGGCGAGGTGGCATGGAGGTCAGCATGACCTCCCCACAACCTCACCTTTCCTGGTCAGTCCCAGCACCCTCCATGCTGGGAAGCTAGCTCAGTGGCTGTGCCCCACTTGGTGAGCCACTTTTGCCCTCTGGAATGCCCCCTTTGTACCTTTGTAGGGCATGGTGGACACAGTTACGTCCAGTCTCAGCCACACAACATTCATTATTGCCTGATATCTATGGGCAGCTCTCTCTTTCATCCCTAGAATAGGGGATGCCGAGAAATTTGATTAACTTCCCCTTTTAAGTGAATCTGCTCGATTCACACTTTTCAGAACAATATGTAAATCAAAACAGAGCCATCCATTCAATGGTGGCTGGTGGCTCTATCTCAGTGAGGCCTTGCAATCCATTCTGCCCCACTGACATGGAGCTACCAGCCGCCATTGAATGGATGGCTCTATTTTGGTTCCTTTCGAGGAGCTGTCCAAGGTGCTGAACAGGTTAAGTGAAAATCTGCTCCGGGTTTAGTTTGAAACACTTTGGACAGCTCCTTGAAAGTCTGGACTAAAAGCTGGAGTGGATTCCTCTGCCCCACTGACATGGAGCCACCAGCCACCACTGCATCTATCAAATTGCACACTTCTTAGAATTTTGCAATGCAGTTCTCCAGCCAAGTAATATGTACAAAACTGCATATGCTAGGGTAAAGTGTGAATGCAAATGCATATATTAGTGAAGACAGCATACAAAAATACATTATATCAGGGGACATTACTTACGAAAAATGTGTATGTTAGGCAAAACTGCCATGCAAAAATAAGAGAAGTTTGCTTTAAATTCTGTCAAATTTTCATGATGATTTTTTTAAAAAAATGGCAACTTATTTCAGAAATATGGAGAGTTGAATTTGAGATTGCAAAAATGAAGAATGTAGAAAACCAAAATTTACAGATTTGTAGAAAAGACAATAATGCTTGGAAAAACAGAAAGGAGTAGAAAAAGAGGAAGACCAAACGAGATGGATTGATTCCATACAGGAAGCCACAGACCTGAACTTACAAGATCTGAATAGGGTGGTTCATGACAGATGCTATTGGAGGTCACTGATTCATAGGGTTGCCATAAGTCGTAATCGACTTGAAGGCACATAACAACCACCACCCTAGAGATGCTTAAAAATGTCTTCTCAGTGTGGACCAGGAAGTGACCTACAGGTTCTTCTTACCTTCTCTATATATCCATATTTCTCTCTCCTCCTGTTCCAGCCTCTTCATCCTGTCCCCCCACCATCCTGTTGCCATCCTCTCTTGTCACTCATTCAACATTGCATGCCATTGAGTTATTACAGGGCTGTTTGGGGGATTTTTTAAAAAAACTCCCTTACTGGATTTTTTAAAACCATTTGGGGGTCATCTAGCAAAGAGTAGTGAAACAGCTTCTGAAGTGTTGTCTCAATGTCCCTCCCAAAGGTACCATGACTGGAGAGACCTGGTAAAGTGATTCCTTGATCAGAAGGAGCTGTCAATAACAAAACAACACTCCTCTTCCAGATATTTTCCTTTTGTGGAGACCTTGTGAGAGGTTCAAAAATGTATCCAATTGGGCTTAACAAAAGTAAAGGGGAAAACAATCCTTTGAAGCTGAGAGGGAGCTCCAAAGCTTTCAGACTGGCCTGATTTGATTGGGAGACTATCCAGATCTCTCCAGAGTGGACCACTAAGCCTCAGAATTCATGCTTCATTCAGCATGGATGCGCATGCGTAACATTCCGTTTCCCTATATTTCTATTTGTGAACTTTCCCCAATCGACGAGGGAGAGGGTGTCTACAGGAAGGGCCCTAACTTAGTGGCAGAGCAGGTTCAATCCATGGCATTTCCAGACAGGACTTGGAAACCCTAACCCCATCTAAAAATCTAGAGAGCTGCTGCCAGTCAGCGCAGACAGTACTGAGATAGATGGACCTGTGGGTTTGACTTCAGTACAAGGCATCTCCCTAGGTCCCTATACCCATCTGCTTGACTCAGCGTAAGGCAGTTTCCTACGTCCCACTGGAAACCCTGGACTGTTACTCCTCCTATAAACGCCAATTGTGTCTGAATAGTTGTTCAGATCCTCAGATTCCTGAGAACTAACCAACAGGCAGAGTAATCTTAAGTACAGGAAGGTGGTGGAACTGACACTGGCTTAAATTAAGCCGGTATAAATTACTCCTATTCCACACCCTATTTGGGAGCAGGGCTTTTAAAATACAGTTTGACTTACAAGACTTTTTTTGCCAGCGTAAGTTCTGTTGGGTTGCCAGGTAAAGTGATTGAGGTAAAAGAGGTTTGGAATAGGTGTACATTGCCCCTTGCCCCACCCCCTCAGAACACCCCATTTTGGTTAGTTATGCTGGCGTAATTTCCACCAGTTTAAATTGAGCCCCACTGCTTAAACCAATATAGCCTAAGATGTGCCTATTCCAAACTCACTCGTCCCACTGGATTGTGTTGTAACTAACGTACTTGTCGGCATCTAATGAATATCACAATCTCTATCCATTATCCCTGGATTCAAAGAATGCTGGACATAGCTGTATCTCAGCAAGCTCTTCTCATCAGGCACTAAATAGCTCCACTCGTTCTCCCCCCCCCCAAAAAAAAACAGGTTGGCATTTCTCTTGGTGGTACATCTGGCATAATTGGATGGCATTTCCTAGGAAGTCTTCCAATGACAGCATGCCAGCACATTAACAGAAGAAGCACTTGTGCTTTGTGTCAATCATTTACCACCCGACAGTTCAATCAACATCGTTTCTGTGATGGTTTTCAACCCCACCAGTGCCAAGGAAGGAGATCGGCAAGGCTTCTATGCAGCATCGAAGAGGGAAGCGTGTACACTGCCAAGTGTTGCTTAGCAATGGGCTGTTTGTAGGCCACAGCCGAGCCACAAAGGGAGTGACATTCACACCTTTGTTGAAAAGGCTTCATTCAGTCAATTAGGAACTACAGTGAGAACAAGGACGAGGGTTGCCAGACATTCAATGTGCAGCTTCCAGCTTCCAAATAATCCCTTCCTCAGTCATCCTTTTTTTTTTATGCTGTAACACACATAACGAAGAAAGCCGGGATCAGCATGTCCCACAGTTTAACTCTTTGGACATGGATTTTGAAAATCTCGGTTCAGATCTGCACACAAGGGTTTTTCACACATTACATTCAATGGGTATACAAATTGTATGCAAACAGCTGAGCCATACACCCATATTGCTATTCACATGTAACATGCAATGAGTATACCGTCTGTGTATTATTATTATTATTATTAATAATAATAATAATAATAATAATAATAATATTAATATTATTATTATTTGATTTATATACCACCCTTCCTCCCAGCAGGAGCCCAGGGGGGCAAACAGAAGCACTAAAAACATTAAAACATCATACAAACAAACTTTAAAACACGTTAAAACAAAACATCTTCAAAAATGTTACTTAAAAAAAGGTACGAAAACATCTTCTAGGATTAAAAACATTTTAAAAAAGAAAGTTTAAGAACATATTAAAAAGCAATTCCATCACAGATGCAGACTGGGATAGGTCTCAACTTAAAAGGCTTGTTGAAAGAGGAAAGTATATGTGTAATGTGTACACAGTAGCCAAGCTGTGAAAAGCTCTTCCTCACAAATACTTGTTCATGTACAGAGACAGCTTATACCTGTCTTCAGAGTAATGTGTGAACAAGCCTGCAGTGGTAAACAGGTTAGGTTGTATGGAGGTCAGGGCAGTCTGCATTAAGGATGGGATCCGTTAGCCTGTGTTCGAAAGAATGCAATTGGCCTAACAGACTGGGCTCAAGTTGCAGGATGCCAGATTTTGACGGAACATCAGGAAAAACTTCCTAACTGTTAAGAGCGGTACAACAGTGGAACCAATGACCTAGGGAGGTGGTGGGTTCTCCAACACTGTAGGCATTCAAGAGGCAGCTGGACAGCCACCTGTTGGGTATGCTTTAAACTGAATTCCTGCATTGAGCAGGGGGTTGGACTCCATGGTCTTATAGGCCCCTTCCAAGACTACTATTCTGTGATTCTGTGTTCCTATCAATTTGAGTTCATTCTTTGTCCGCTAGCCATTGTTTTTACTGATCCATTTCCCCACCAAAAATATTGATATTAATGTTGATATTTTGAAAGGCAATGCCAATATTTTAAAGGAAATATCAATAAATGAAAGGAAATACTGATAAAATTATCGTTCTTAATATTGATATTTTACACTCTTTCTGACATTTCTTTCTGACATTTTTGTGAGGGCTGCCTTTTGCCAGGAAGATGAATGAATTTGGCTTTGGGGTGTTTTTCTTTTTAATGATATCTTTTCATTGTCTTAAGTTTTTGTAAATTGTATTTTTTTCCTAACATGTATTTTCTGCATATTTTTCGTGAGCTGTCTTGGGGGCCTTGTTGGTCAAAAGGCGGCATAGAAATAAACTATAACATACCGTACCATAACAGAGGCTGATTTTTTTTTTTAAGAAATCCATTTTTGAAAATAGCTGCAGAACATCACTACATAAGAATCCAATCTGCAATGATACAGAACCAGCAAATTAATGGAAAATTCGGAACCAAATTCAAGCTGGGCTGAATTCAGCACATCCCTAGTCTGCATGCTACCTTGCCAGCTGAGGAAAAAGGTGGACTCCCTTGTGATGAGTGATCTGACAGTTTTAGTTTCTCTTAGATTCTCACTTTTCCAATCTGAAGTTCAATTCTCCACGTTTCCACGTCAGTTTGTGTGTGTGTTTAAAAAATCCTCATGAAAAATCATCAGAACTTCAGGGTGGACTTCTTCTAACATACACGTGATCGCATGCAATTTTGCCTGATATGCGCATTTTTGCAAAGCAACCTTCCCTAATATACAACAGGTCAGTGTCAAGAGACACTCATAGACCTTTCTCTCTTCTCCATCCAGACAAGCAAGAGGCATCATGAGACTTCAAGAACACATTCCAGCCAGGCAAACACACTTGAGGAGGGTGGATTTGGGCAGGAGGGGTGGCCTGGAGGGAGTCTTGCGGGCCAGATAGAGAGAGGCCTGGAGGGCCACATTTAGCACCTGGGCCTGAGGCTCCCCACCACTGCTCTAGGTGCACCTTCCTCCCAAAACATGGTTGCAGCAGGTCCACCAGTAAGTATCTTTTCCCCTCTCAATCTGGTTGGATACCACAAGGAACAAGGCAGGCTGTGGCAAGGGAAAGAGGACACTGTCTTTCTCTGGCATAATCCTGGCACAACCTTTTCCATCTGTGTTGGTGCGGAAGGGCATACACATGCCAGGTGGTTATCAGCTGCTGAATAATCCCTGGGATTGCAGGGTATGTGCTGAAGAAGTGCTGTGATAAAAAATGCTCCCGCTTTTGCTTTTGCTTTTTTTAAAAAAGCTCCATCAATTAATAAGAAATTGCATTCAAAAATTATCAAAGGAGAGGGAAATTGGAATTGCCGTTGATCACAAGATCAATATGAGCCAACAGTGTGATGTGGCTGCAAAAAAGGCAAATGCTATATTAGGCTGCATTAACAGAAGTATAGTTTCCAAATCGTGTGAAGTATTAGTTCCCCTCTCTTCAGCACTGGTTAGGCCTCATATTGAATACTGCATTATAGAGCCACAAGAGTGGCTGTATACTATAGTCAGTAGGGATTTTTCGTGTTCTACCATGTTAAATGAAAATACCCCCCCACACCCCTTTCTGGTGCTTTCTGTAGTTCCAATTCAAAACAAAAACTTACAAGGCTTATACTGTTGGATTCAGAATCGCTTGCACTACAACTCTGGAAGTTTTCTTGGTGATACACAACCCCCCCACAGAGAATCCACAGGTTAAAGTGAAAAACGGGAGAAAAAAAACTAGAAGCCGTTTGGACCTTTTCCCCTTGAAATTGACATAATCTGTTGTCCTTGATTACAACTCAGAGATGACTCTAAGGTATCCCTAATGAATTGCCCGAGCTTGCCCCAAACACAGTACTTCATCTGAAGTAGGTTTAAATTAAAAAAAGGCATGGTTTATTTTTAATTAATTTTTTAAAAAATGTATTGTAGTGGGTGATAACGTACCGCATGCGTAGAAGCGTTCTTTCGGTTTTCCTCTTCCTCCCCCTCCCCTTCCAGTTACTTGGAGGAAGCAGGGGAAGTCTGCTCCTGTGATTGGTGGGCAACAGACATGTTACTCACACCGGCCTTCTCCTGAGCTTGCTCTGTGTGAGGAAGCAAGAGAGAGAAAATGGCCGATGGAGGGAGAAAGCAGCAGCAGAACGGAGGTGAGTGGGAAAGTTTAGAATATTTTTTTCCAGTCTGATGTGCTTCAGAGTGAACAAATAAGAAGACCTAGAGCCCAGCTAAGTCTTGCCAGCTGGATCCTCCAGAAGGTCACGTTAACCTGCTTTTCTTGATTCTGCCTTGTGTAATTATAAGCATTGAACGGTGCTATGCTTCTATAGCTAGAATGAATTTCCAGTGTAACATAAGATTGGTTTGGAGAAATGTACTGGTTTCCAAAGTAAACTCTCATGAAACCTACAGGCTTCTTTTTGAAACATCAAAGCTTCGGCTATGGGGCAGTATATAAATACAATAAATAAATAAAATAAATAAATCAAGTAAGGAAAATTGTGGATTCCCATGTTAACAGGTTTAAGTAATTGGGGTACACCTATAAATCATACCAGCAACAGAGGATACTGTGTTTTAGCTTGCATATTGTTTTGGAAAGTGCAGATTAGGTACATTTCCTTTTAAATGTGAACTGAATCAAATTTCTCCCCCATTCCTAGCTGAACTGTGGTCTTTACATGATTTGTCTTTCTTGTGAATATACACACCGTTAGCCCTTCCCATCTTAGATGCAGATACTTATTTAGCTGTGTTTAGGCTAACACATGAAGGGTTAAACCAGGGATGGGGTCAGGAACACACATGCAAGCACAGATGCAACCCAATATATCTGGGTGCAGCAGATACATTTTAGATTTTTGCACAATTATTGAGAAAGATTTTAAAGCTAGATTGATTGCACATGATTTTGAAGGGAAGGAGGATAAAGTCTACTCAGAAGTAAATCCCATTGAATTCAGTGGGGCTTACTCCCAGGTAAGTGGAGCAGAGCTTCTGAATAGACTTTTAAAAAATTGCAGAGTCCTTCAAAGCTCCCCGCCCCCCAATTTTTTTACTCTTTCCTTCCCTCAAGCTAGATTCAGCAAGTGGAGAAGGCAGGCAGTGGGAGAGAGCACAGGTGGGGGCAGGGTGATTGAGCCAATGGAAAGGGCAGGCTGTGGGAGACAGTGGGGGGGGGGAACACACATACACACACACATCACCAGAAGTAAGTTCCACTGAGTTTATTGCAGCTTACTCTTGAAGTGAAAGTGAACACAGAATTACAGCCTTTAACTTCTAAATTCAGTCCTTTCCTTTAAATACTAGGTGATTTATCAATAAATATTATAAAAATTATGTCTGTTAAATGTTCAGTGTGTCATCATGTGACTCTTACTGTTGCTTGTTAAACACCTGTTCTTCAGGATAGTGCCACAAATAGATTCCAAAAAGTCTGCTTTAAACTTGCTCCACCCCCTGTGGCATGTAATGAATGTTCCAGTTTGTCTGCATCCTTCTTGAAGTGCGGAGACCAGAACTGGATGCAGTATTCAAGATGAGGTGTAACTGGTGCTGAATAGAGGGGAACTAATACTTCACGCGATTTGGAAACTATACTTCTGTTAATGCAGCCTAAAATTGCATTTGCGTTTTTTGCAGCCACATCATACTATTGGCTCATATTCCACTTGTGATCAATGACAATTCCAAGATCCTTCTTGCAAGTATCCCCCATCTTATAACTGTGCATTTGATTTCTTTTTCCCAAGTGTAGAACTTTGCATTTATCAGCCCAATGCTCCAGCCTATCAAGGTCCCTTTGTTTGTCTTCCACGGTATTCACAAGGTTTTCCCAAGGTTTTCCGTTTGGAAAGGAAAGGGGGTTCCCCTCTGTCCAGTGCCCACCCACCCAATATCCTCCCCTCCCCCTCCTCTTCCCCTCCCTGCCCCTCCCCTGGGTCAGTGTTGAACTATGAACTGGGAGACCAGGGTTCAAATCCCCACACAGCCATGAAGCTGACTGGGGGACCTTGGGCCAGTCACTGCCTCTCAGGGTCAGAGGAAGGCAATGATAAAACCACCTCTGAATACCATTTACCATGAAAACTCTATTCAAAGGGTCACCATAAGTTTGGTCGACTTGAAGGCAGTCCATTTCCATTTTCAAATATGATTGCATAGAAATAAATCTCACTGAACTCAAGAAGTATGCAAATGATCAAACCCAACCTCCCTTCTCCTCCTTCCTATCCTCTCCCTCTTGCCCCTTTGCCCCTCCCCCCATTCCCATCCCCTTTCAATCCCCTCCTTCCCCTCCCCTTCCTCCTCCCCATGGTCAGTTTTACCTATCTTAAGCATGATTGCATGGAAGTAAATACTATTGAACTCTATAAGCATGCAAATGATCAAACTTGCCCTCCTCTCCCCCTTCCTTTGCTCCCCTCCAATATACTCCTTCCCCCCCTTTTTCCCCATGGTCAGTTTTTCTTATCCTAACCATGATTGCATAGGAGTAAATCCCATTGAACTCAATAAGCATGCAAATGATCAGACCTGCTTTTCTTCTCCTTCCCCTCTCCTCTTCCTTCCTCCTCCCATCCCCTCCTCCTTCTTTCTCCTCCCCTGCCCACTCCAGCCTTCCCCCCCTCCCCACCTGGTCAGTTTTACGTATCATAAGCATGATTGCACAGGAGTAAATCGCACTGAATTCAATAAACATGCAAATGATCCACCCCTCCCCCTCCTTCCTGCTCCCATCCTCCTCCTCCCCTCTGTGTTTCGTCCCTTCCCTCCTCCTTCCCTCCCCATCCTCTGTGGTCCGTTTCACCTATCCTAAGCATGATTACAGGGGAGCAAATCCCATTGAACTCAATAAACATGCAAATGATCGATCCATTCTCAGCAAACTTGCATAGGACAGGATCCCATTTCTTACCTCCCGGATTAAAAAACAGGGAAATTCACTAATAGGCAAAAAACCTTGCGGTTTAAGAATGTACCTATAGCCCACAGCTATTTCTATCAAACTTTAAAAAGAAGGGAAATTGGGCCTCTATAGTGAATGCACCAGGGGAGCAGGAGACCTGAACTCCTCTCTGAGATATTGGACTGCCCTACAAATTGGTCAAAATGCAAACACCATTTGGGTTGTTCTTTCACAGTCCAATCCACTTCCTGTGTAGCTTGGAAGAATTTGGTAACATGTGCCTCTGAGCATATGGTGAGTGGTGGCAACACCTGCCATCTCGAAAGATAGAGAATTATATTTTTGTATGTTTGTTGGTGTTCTTCTTACTTTGCTTCTTTTCTGTGTTATTAATGTTTCTACAGAGAATGTGAACTAGAAAATTTTATTTCCCTCACTGTTCATCCCAGAAATCTTTGTCAAATTTATTTTTATTAATTTCAAAGCCTTTTTATTGGTCAATGTCATATGATGGTGAACACAGCCTTTTGTGTTTCAAATTGGAGGTTATGTCCTATTTCTATTTTGGGTGCATTAACAGTGGAATTTGGACCTGCAGTTTGATGTAAAATCAGACTGATTCCAATATGTTGCTGCTTCAGCAATGACTCTAGCTGTTGGAAAAAAGAGGATGATGTTTTCAGCCTGCTATGTTTAAACCATTTCATTTAAGGCAAGGTGGGCACGGTCAGTTAAAAACATAGAGCACACCTAGCATTTGGCTAGAATATATTTCACCTCCCACTGTTTTATCTTGTGCAAATTGAGACACTCCTGAGGTCCACTGGAGACTATTCTGCAGAAGTCAGTGCCCTTATTCCACAATTATGTTTGGAGTTTTTTTAGTGTAAATTTTGCAAAATGTTGCCGTACTTCACACATTCACAGAAATAGAAACAAAAGAAAATGATTTCCTATAGGAAACGTCACTAAAATTGCAAAGGAAATCAGACATATTCAGAGTGACCATCTGATCTATATCAACTGTCTTAATAATGTTGCTTCCTCCCTGCTAAAACAAGATCAGCACAGCACATGTCTTGTTTCTGTTATTTGGGCTGATTGCAGGTTTTGCCACCACTCACCATATGCTCAGAGGCACATGTTACCAAATTCTTCCAAGCTACACAGGAAGTGGATTGGACTGTGAAAGACCAACCCAAATTGTGTTTGCATTTTGACCAATTTGTAGGGCAGTCCAATATCTCAGAGAGGAGTTCAGGTCTCCTGCTCCCCTGGTGCATTCACTATAGCTGCCCAATTTCCCTTCTTTTTAAAGTTTGATAGAAATAGCTGTGGGCTATAGGTATATTCTTAAACTGCAAGGTTTTCTGCCTATTAGTGAATCCAATTCTAGTCTCTGCACTTCAAGAAGGATGCAGACAAACTGGAACAGGTTCAGAGGAGGGCAACCAGGATGATCAGGAGACTGGAAACAAAGCCCTATGAGGAGAGACTGAAAGAACTGGGCATGTTTAGCCTGGAGAAGAGAAGACTGAGGGGAGATGATAGCACGACAATGGAACCAATTACTTAGCGAGGTAGTGGGCTCTCCGACACTGGAGGCATTCAAGAGGCAGCTGGACAGCCATATGTCGGGAATGCTTTGATTTGGATTCCTGCATTGCACAGGGGGTTTGACTTGATGGCCTTATAGGCCCCTTCCAACTGTACTATTCTATGATTCTATGAAAATGTCGGTGAAATTCTCATGGGTGGGGTGCACTTACCATACTCTTTTCCCCATCTCTATGTGCCATAATGAAAGTATGTTTTAAAATACTTATCGACATTACATGTATGGCTAGGCTTGCCTAAGGTGCCAAAGACAATCCAGCAAAGGTGTCTGGTTAATATCAATGGACAGGTGTCCGAGGGATGGTTGTGAGTCTCCTCTCTTTCATTCTGCAAACCATCTCACCAGTGGTCTGCAGCAGAGTTTATTCTAAGCTTTTTTCCTATTGCACAAGCAGCCAGCACACTGCACGCTGCCCACCCGCAAACTAGTCAAGTGATTTGTCCCATACACTATTAGCAGAGCTTTTTTTTGTGACACTACTCACCAGTAAGGAGTACCTGCATCTCTTTTTTTGCTGCCTAGGCCAGCCATTTTGTGCTGACACCCTCAGTACTTTTCGCAATATACGAGTACTGGCACCTCCTTTTTTGCTGAAAAAGCACTGACTAGTAGTATACGGTTATGAAAATTTGAAAGGAACCAATATTTATCTTCATTTTCTATTTCTTTTTATCTTTTCTCATTTTTTCTTTTTAAGAAACTGCCTAGCTCCTTATTAAATCCCATATGCTCAACTGCACAAAAACTTATTTCACACTGCACAATTTATTTTGACACTGCACAAAATGTATCTAGTTGCACATTAGAGTAAATCTTGGTCTGCAGTCTCCCTGAGCGCCTGTGCTTCAATTAAAGCCCAGGGGACAATAGCATGAGATAATTCCACCCATGGAGCCTTTTCAGATCAGGAAGGGTGGGCAGCTGGGGAGGCTGCAGAGTGCTGGAGATATGTTTACTGGAAATAAATCTTGGACCTGCAGTCTTTCTGGGTGCATGTGCTTCAATTAAAGCCCAGGGGATGGTACCATGAGGTACCTTTTGTGTGGACAGCTGGGGAGGCTGCAGAGTGCTGGAGAAATGTTTCCTGGGAAGAAAAACACATACACCATCCTTGGCTTAACAACAATTAGGTAAGCTCACACTGACCTAAATGCTCAAGTGCCTTGAGAATGCATTGGAAATATGGAGGCCTCTTTTTCAGAAGGGGAGAAAACTTTGAGAAACTGGAGGAGAATTTTCAGCACAGCACTAGTTTGAAGGGTACCTTGCTGAAATCATGCAGTTCTGGCCTAGGGTCAATGCTTGGATGGGAGAATGCCGGAGGGGGGGCTTTTGTGCCAATGTGGTTAAAATGTCAGACTGGGACCTGGGAGACCAGGGTTCAAATTCCTACTCAGCCATGATGCTCATTGGATGACCTTAGGCCAGTCACTGCCTCTTGGCCTAACCTACCTCACAGGGTTGTAGTGAGGATAAAATGGAGAAGGGGAGAAATATGTATGGCACCTTGAGCTCCTTGGAGGAAAGGTGGAATATTTATTGGTTTACTTATTTAATTTATACCCTGCCCTTCCTCCAGCAGGAGCCCAGGGCAGCAAACAAAAATACTAAAAACACTCTAAAACATAAAAATAAACTTTACAATATATTAAAACAAAACATTAAAAAAAAAGCTTTAAAAACATCTTAAAAAGCAATTCCAACACAGACACAGACTGGGATAAGGTCTCTACTTAAAAAGCTTGTTGAAAGAGGAAGGTCTTCAGTAAGCGCCACAAAGATAATACAAATGCAATAATAAAGAAAGAAATAATAAATATTGTAGACTGTTGTGTGTTCTGTTGTGGAAGAAAGATGGTATACAAAATGTAATAAATAAATAAATAAATTTCATCACCTGATGGTTTTGGCTTACATGCATGCACAGAATGTGAAATTTAACATGCTGAACTCCAAAGTTGTCAAAATTCTCATATCCACTTATGATGGTATTCCACGGAGAAGGGACAGGCTAATTCCATCTGTGCTTTTGAGCCCTGGCTTGTTAATTGGCATTACCTTGCATTCCCAACTACATTAGAAGGTATGGACCTCAGGAATTTTAAAGTCATTATGTGAGTGAGGGACTCATCTAAATAAATCCTTCAGGTCTGGAAGTGTCAGAGAGGGAATAGCTGTCAGAGAGACTGTGGTTTCCAGCCAATTGGTTGGAAAAAAGCTTGAGATGGAGCAGGACTCATAGGGAAAGGTCAATGATACGACTCTGGGTGCTTTTGCCTGTGAACTTTATGCATCACATAAAATAAATTTAGAGCAGTTTAATTTAACAGCCTGATTAGTGAGAGGCTTCTCATAGGAGCCCTTCTCCTTTGCATTATGCAACAGAGAGAGACAGAGAATGAATGAATGAATGGTAGGAAGATAGAGGCCCAACTTCCCATTTGATGGAAACATCCTTTGAAAGATGGGTTAAACACTTCATGGGTGGAGCCATAGGATCTGATGTCACCAAAGGGGCAGGGCTTGCTAAATTCCACTATGCAGGGTCAGGGAACCAGGATGGACAAATCGGTCAGTTTGGGCTTCTCTCTAACTTTTCCAGCCTTAAATTCAGTACTTCATATATCCACAAAAAATGTGTGATTTTTTTAAAAAAACACAGATCTTCATGAAAATTCATCAGCATTTTAATGCAAATTTATGCTAATAAACACACTTTTATGTGCTGTTTAGATGAATATACACATTTTTGCAGGCGATTTCCTCAAGATTTAATGCATTTTTGTATGCTATTTTCACAAATATAATGCTTTTTTCATGCACATTTCCCCATAAAATGTGCACTTTGTATATATTATTAAGGTGGAGAACTGCAGTGCAAAATTCGGAAAAGTTTGGATTTCAGATATCTGTAGTTTATTAATTATTTATTTATTACATTTGTACCCCGCCTTTCTTTCCATGATAGAAAGCCAAGGCGGCTTACATCTGGTTCCCAGGCGGTCTCCCATCCAACCTCTGACCACAACTGACCCTGCAGGAGATGGCCTTATGTGCCTTCAGACCATAGCCTGGGACCATAGCCTACTTTGTTTTGCATATTATGTTGTGAAGGGAATAGGGGTCTTTTAACAACTCTCAGCACCCTCAACAGGCTATACTTCCCAGGAAACTTTGGGGAAAGCAGTGACTGTTTAAAGTGGCATGAGACTGGCTTTAAATGTAAGGTGTGGATGTGGCTTTAATAGATTTCCCCATAATACACAGTTGGGGGGTGGTGGTGGAGGTTTTTAGGCCATTTTCAGTTCTCCATAATGTTTTGCCTGAATCTGCCATTTCTGTAATTTAAGCTCACCGTTTTCTGACCCTGTAGGGGAAAAGCAATCATTTAAAAGCAAAGACCTGTGTGTGTGTGTGAGAGAGAGAGGGGGATTTGGTGTTCTGCTGGCTTTCAGTGGCATAGAAATGAATAGTGTCCCTGCCACCTGTTAGTGGCCATTAGAAAAAGGCCATGTACTTCTAATCTGTGATCATGAAAAGGCCATCTGCTAATGCTCAAAGGTCATTAAGATACCAGCCGCGTTTACTCAGCTCTTATTGGTTCACGCTGACGTTTCTGAGGGGGAAAGGTGTCTTGAGAGGCGATTAGGGTGGCGCCAGGAACATTAAAAGTTTCTCAGCCTGTGCCATGGCAGACCTCTGTCGCTTCAGCATTCCCCTCCTGAGGCCGGTCAGCAGACAGTCTAAGCCCAAGCAGGGACATGGCCTGTGACAGTTTAGGAAAGGGGTGGGGTTGCTGAGGACGTATTGTTCCTGAAAAAAAAATAGCATAACCCAAGCAACAATTAGTCATTTATTAGTTGAAAGGCTGCTGCAAAGCTCAGGTTTTGGCTCAAGGAAAGAACAGGCCGTTGAAGGCCTCATCTGCACCTTCCATTTACAGCACTGTCATACAACTTTAAGAAGTCATGGCTCCTCCCCCCACATACATGACCAAGAATCCTGGGAACTGTAGTTTGTTAAGGGTGCTGAGAGGTGTTAGGCCACTTCTTCCTCTCACAGAGCGATAATTCTCAGAGTGGTTTAACAATCAAGCCCTTTCCCCAGGGAACCCTGAGAATTGTCACTCTGTGAGGGGAAGAGGTGTCTCCTGACAACTTTGTTTTAACAAACCACCAGGCCCAGCCTCCAAGAGGTCTCTTGTATCTTTAAAAGTTGTGCAGGGGGAAGGAAGAATTCTACCTTGTGGTTTTTCCCATTACAATGTTGCAAGAACACCTGCACTTGGCTGACTTTCTCTTCTCCTAAAGATACAGGATCAGTCTCAGACCAGGAACCTGGCAACCCTACCCAGGACTGACTGCAAAAGTGGCATAATGCTGCTTTAAAGGTAAGGTCCAGATGTGGCCGAAATTTGGAGTTTTCCTTGATTTCAAAGATTTGAATAAAAAATAAGAGCAGAGAATCTGCCTTATCTGAGTCAGACCCTTGGCCTTTCTAGCTCAGTATTGTCTACACTGACTGGCAGCAACTCTACAGGGATTCAGATGGGGGGAGGTCTTTCCCAGCCTGGGAACCTCCTGAGCTACAGCCCTTCCCCTAGCAAATGCTAAACTTCCTAAACAGAAGTGGATTCTGTATGGACAGAATGCTCCAGAAGTTAGATCACCCACCACCCTCTGTAAGACCCCTGGACGATAAGCAGGCATTGCCAATGCTTTTTCTGTCTCCCTCCCTCTTTCCCCTTTGCCTTATCCCGTTTGTTCCTCATAACGAGCACAGGGCTCATAAAAAGAAACCTTGTATTTTATATTTTCCAGTTTGCCATCCAGCTTCATCCTCACTCTGAAAAACCTCTGTGTGTTTGCCATCTGCTTGCTTGGACAAGTCAACATGCCCCCACTAGACCACAAAATGGGTGATCTCAGAGGAGCACCTGTCCGCCACGGTCTACTTGGGATAGAGTGTGTCACCGAAAGCCCTTGTTTCAGCATCACAACTACAATAGATGCCAGCATTTTTTAAAAAAACATGGAAACTCGTTCAAAACATGAACAGCTTGCAGATCAAAGCTGTTTTAATTTTAAAATAAAACAAAACAAGAACACCTACTGCAAGATTTAGAAACCTTACCTTAATGAATCAGGAAAGGCATTTTTTTAAATGGGACTAGATGTATCTGAGAAAGAAGTCCAGGCTAGACCAGTGGTTCCCACATTTTCCTTCCACAGACCACTTGAAAATTGCCGAGGGTTTTAGAGGACCACTTAATGAGTTTCCTGCCTGTTGTAGCAAATGTAATGTGCTGTGCAAGATGCTGTATGATTTTTGATTGTATTTTATTTCTTCTATTACATTTCATTTTATCATATTACAATTTGCATTCTATAGAATTCAAATTGTAATGCAATAAAATGCAATATAAGAAATAAAAGAAGGAATAAAAACAGAATGAAAAGTCAATATGAATATTTAATGTGGAGATGTCGCAGACCACCTCAGTGAAGCTTACAGACCACTGGAGTTCCATGGACCACAGTTTAGGAATCTGGGTTGCAGTGTTGGACTAGGACCTGGCACCAGGGGTGTAGTCATCCAGGGTCTCAGGGGGTCTTAAGACCCCTTATTTTGGGGGGAGTAGGGTCCCAGCAGGTTCCCTATGCCTCCAGCGTCCTGTAAGCCGATCAGCATGAAAGCGGAGTGTGTTAACCACTGACAAGAGTCTTCTAACATGCTTCCTTGACCTTTCCTGCTGACTGGAGCCAATCAGAGTGAAAGGAGGTGAGTTAGCCACTGAGAAGAATCTTCTCGTTAGCTAACACTCTCCCTTTCATACTTATTGGCTCCTAGGGACGTCTGTTGTGGGAGAAGGCATTAACAAGGATCTCATTCTCAACCCAGCAGTAGAAAAGAGGGCTGTGGCTGTGACTACCATGAAGGGACCCTGCACTTCTAAATTTACCACTACACTACTGCCTGGCACACCAGGTTTCAAATCTCTGTTCAGCTATTCAGGTTTCAAATCTCTATTCAGCTATGAAACACACTGGGTGACCCTGGACAAGCCACTGTCTCTCAGCTTAACCGACATCACAGGATTGTTGTGACCTACTTGGAGGAAAGGTGAGTTATAAATGTAACAGAAGTAATAATATTAATATGTACATCTGGAACTTCCCTTGCTTTGGAGAGTGCTCTTGTGCTCAGGTGCTGGTCGTAGTCTTCCTATAGGCATCTGGTTGCTCACTGTGAGAATAGGATGCTGGACTAGATGAGCCATTGGCTTGATCCACCAGGGTTCTTCTTATGTTCTTACGATGTTCTTGATGAGGTGATTCCCACTGCCAAAGAGCCAAGCAATTTTTAATGGGAAAAAAGTGCCTTGGGTTTCTATCAGGAAAAGAAAGGCGGAGTATAAATGTACTAAATAAACAAATGGATGAAAGGCTTGTCTCTTCAGCAGCCGGAATCGCAGCAGCAAAGAAAGCTCTTTTTCACATGCAAGACTGATTGAAAACTCCCTCATAGTTTCTCCTCTCCTGTGGGTGGGTAATCTGAACATTTCGTCATAATGGGTTGAATCCAGCTGAGTCCTACTCAGAGTAGATTCAATGAAATCAATGGACCTAAGTCATGCAGTAGATTTCTCCAAGTGGAACAAACATTGTGTTCGCAGATATCACAGTCAACATTGCTTTTGCTTGTTTGTTTTAAAAATGGCTACATCACATTATTTTTAAATTAATGGCGTTACCTGCCTTGAACATTCCTTCACGAAACACAAAAATTCACAATAAATAAGCAATACTAAATTTCTGCTTTAAAAAATAATAATCAAAGTTTGATGCATGGCTATCAGGCAAATCACAGTCATGGCCAGTTCCATGAGATTTTTAGGACACAGATTTAACTGCTAATGAGATCCATGCTTCAGAAATTTGGATGGCATATTTTAAATGGTCATTCCTTCTCACATTGGTCATTCCTGCTACAAGGCAACATTTGAGTGGGTATTAATTAACTGATTGATTTCTATACCCCTAAATGCCAAGATAGGCTTCTAAGCACTTTGGAAAATGGAAATGGACTGTCTTCAAGTCGATTCTGACTTATGGCGACCCTATGAATAGGGTTTTCATGGTAAGCGGTATTCAGAGGTGGCCTTCCTCTGAGGCTGAGAGGCAGTGACTGGCCCAAGGTCACCCAGTGAGCTTAAGATAGGTAAAACTGACCATGGAGAGCAGGAGGGGGAGATGGTGGGGATTGGAGGGGGAGAGGGGGAAAGGAGGGAGGAGAAGGGAGGGTGGGTTTGATCAGTTGCATACTTTTTGAGTAGAGTGGAATTTATTTCTGTGCAATCATGTTTGAAAATGGAAGTGGACTGCCTTCAAGTCGATCCTGACTTATGGCCACCCTATGAATAGGGTTTTCATGGTAAGCGGTATTCAGAGGTGGTTTACCGTTGCCTTCCTCTGAGGCTGAGAGGCAGTGACTGGCCCAAGGTCACCCAGTGAGCTTCATAGCTATGTGGGGATTCAAACCCTGGTGTCCCAGGTCGTAGTTCAACACACTAACCACTACGCCACATAAAACCCCAAGTGCACAAACATTAAAATATATACACCCAGAATTAAAATGCACAATCAAACAATCCCATTAAAGCAAGAGGGCAACACAGGAGAACCAGACCAAGACAGCAAGAGACGTCATGTGTAAGTAGTAGGGCTGTGCACTAGATTTGGCCAAGTCCTGAGCCAAATTGGGCCCATTTGGAAGTTCTGGGGCCTAGGCCAAGTTGGGGTAGGTCACTATAGACTGGATTGGCCCAGAGAAACCCAGGGCTGTCAAGGGTGGGCCATCAGGCAGGAAGGCCCAATATTGTGCATGAGTGCCACTTTACAGGATTGTTGATTCTGCTCATCAGCTGATGAGCAGATGCAGCGATCCTGTGGCGTACTAGGGTTACCAGATGTCCAGATTTTAGCTGGATACTCTGGCTTTTGTGGGTCCTCTCTGGGTTTCCGGGTGAGTCAGCTTAATCTTCGGACTCTCAGCTTTTATTTTAAAAAGGTTTCTAGGTGGTCTGGTTCTCGAGATATACACCAAAACGTCAGCCCCCCCCCCCACAATTTACGTGAAATGATCTCTTTATTGGCTACTCTAGCCCCACCCCTTCAGGTTTGTAGCCAATAAGTGAAGTCAGGGTTGTGATTGACAAGGGATTTCTGGGCCTCCAGGCAGTCCTTAGACTCCATTGCAAAAGCAGAACATGATTGTTTTTTTCCTGTTTATCTGAAAATCTCATAAACTGAGTAAGTATATAGCTTTCAGCAGTACCAAATGTCTTTTTTCTCTTGTGTTCACAAGTCAAACAAATTTAATTTTCCTGGGCTGTTGAAGATGGCAGTGTTTTGAAAACCTTCCCAATATGAAGCTTTAATCCAATACTTGCTTTACTGGGAATAGAGCTGCTATGCTAATCCTACATACCTGGAGTAAACTCCATTGAATTCAATAGGACTTACTTTGTAGACATGATTAGGATTGTACTTTAGATTAGAATGGGACTTTTGAGTGAACATAGTAAAGAACTGCGTTTGTGTTGTAAATCTTTCTCTCCCTTTCCAATCCTATTTTTTAAAGCAATCAGGCAGGGTTTACATAGATAAGAGCTAGAGGGAGCCCCAGCTGACAAAGCGTCAAGGCCTCAGCTGACAAAGCGTCAAGGGGAGTTAAGCAGCAGAGCGAAAAGAGGGTAAGTAGCTCCCATTTATTCCATTATTTAATTGAATTAAAACAGCTCAGAGAAATAAGCAATAAGGGCAGCCTAAGGTCACCCTGAGCTAGGAGCCAAATCCTGAAAGAACCTATATTTTAGGAGACAGATCCTAGGAGAAGGAAGCCTATAGAAAGCTAGTGTTCAACACCACCCTAGCAGGAAAGCTTCAGGGGACACTGTAAATAAGGCTAAATTCCAGTTAAGCAGCAGAGCGAGTTCGGCAGCAGGGCGAGGAGGCCAGGGCCCCCCACTCTGCCCTTCTGTTCCCTGACCTCAACTAAACCACAGTCTCCAACCTATTGACATAATAAACCTCAAACAAAACTATGCAGGTAAGAAGCCAGCAGGCGTGTGGGGGCTTTCCAGTGTTTTGCACAGCCTGCAGCATGTACGACTATCTGCCTGTTGGACAGCAGTCGTGGGTGTGCTCTTGGTGCAATGAGCTCCTGGCTCTCCGGGAACGACTTCATTTCCTTGAGGCCAAGGTGGCAGACCTGGAAAAGCTGAGAGAGGCAGAGAGGTGTGTGGAGGAGGCCTTCAGGGACGTTATAGCTGTGTCCCACTCCAGCGATGATAGCTCTCCTGCTATCATGGACAACAATGGTCTCGGGGAAGGAGAGCATCCAGCTGAGGAAGAGGGAAACGATCCCTTAGAAGGGACACATTCCTTGGGGGATGAGCAGCTATCCTCTCGTGCCGAGGATATATCTCCAGGGGGTGGAGGGATCCTTGTAGTGGGTGATTCGATCATTAGGAACATAGACAGTGGGGTGTGTGATGGGCGTGTAGACCGCAAGGTGTTTTGCCTGCCTGGTGCGAAGGTTGCGGATATCGCCCGTCGTTTAGATAGTTTGGTAGACAGTGCTGGGGAGGAGTCAGTGGTCGTGGTGCACGTTGGCACCAACGACATGGGGAAATGCAGCCGTGAGGTCCTGGAAGCAAAATTTAGGTTGCTAGGTAGGATGCTGAAAGCCAGGACCTCCAAGGTGGCTTTCTCTGAAATGCTACCGGTTCCACGCGCAGGACCAGACAGACAGGCCCAGCTTTGCAGTCTTAATGCGTGGATGAGACGATGGTGTCGGGTGGAAGGGTTTAGATTTGTTAGGCACTGGGGAACATTTTGGGACAAGCCGGGCCTGTACAAAAGGGACGGGCTCCACTTGAACCAGAATGGAACCAGACTGCTGGCACTTAAAATTAAAAAGGTAGCAGAGCAGCTTTTAAACTGACTGAGGGGGGAAACCCGACAGGAGCTGAGAAAGGTCCGGTTTGGAATAAACCTCCCCCCTGGGATAAAAACCAAAGAAATGATGAAATTTTAAAAGGGGTAGGCCTAGAAGTAGGCATTGTGAGAGCAGGGGCACAGGATATAAATTCAGAAGAGCAAAATTACCACAGGCCAAACCACAAGTGCCAAAGACACTTGAAGAGAGACACTGCTTACAAGTGCCTGTACGGTAATGCTAGGAGCCTCCGAACCAAGATGGGAGAACTGGAGTGCTTGCTCTTAGAGGAGAGCATTGATATAGTGAGCATAACGGAGACCTGGTGGAATGGAGAAAACCAGTGGGATACGGTTATCCCTGGATATAAACTATATCGGAAGGACAGGGAAGGACGTATTGGTGGCGGAGTCGCTCTATACGTGAAAGAAGGCATTGAATCCAGCAAGCTCGAAACCCCAAAAGAGGCAGACTCCTCCACAGAATCGTTGTGGGTGGTGATACCATGCCCCAGGAGGGACTTAATACTGGGAACGATCTATCGTCCCCCTGATCAAAATGCTTAGGGAGACCTTGAGATGAGATATGAAATTGAGGAAGCATCCAAACTAGGAAATGTGGTAGTAATGGGTGACTTCAACTACCCGGACATAGACTGGCTGCATATGTGTTCCAGTCATGACAAAGAAGCAAAGTTTCTAGATATTCTAAATGACTATTCCCTAGACCAGTTGGTCATGGAACCGACCAGAGGGACGGCAACCCTGGACTTAATCCTCAGTGGGGACCGGGACCTGGTGCGAGATGTAAGTGTTGTTGAACTGATTGGGAGCAGTGACCACAGTGCTATTAAATTAAACATACATGTAAATGGCCAATTGCCAAGAAAATCCAACACGGTCACATTTGACTTCAAAAGAGGAAACTTCACAAAAATGAGGGGATTGGTAAAAAGAAAGCTGAAAAACAAAGTCCAGAGGGTCACATCACTCGAAAATGCTTGGAAGTTGTTTAAAAACACTCTATTAGAAGCTCAACTGGAGTGCATACCGCAGATCAGAAAAGGTACCGCCAGGGCCAAGAAGATGCCAGCATGGTTAACGAGCAAAGTCAAGGAAGCTCTTAGAGGCAAAAAGTCTTCCTTCAGAAAATGGAAGTCTTGTCCGAATGAAGAAAATAAAAAAGAACACAAACTCTGGCAAAAGAAATGCAAGAAGACAATAAGGGATGCTAAAAAAGAATTTGAGGAGCACATTGCTAAGAACATAAAAACCAACAACAAAAAATTCTATAAATACATTCAAAGCAGGAGACCATCTAGGGAGGCGATTGGACCCTTGGATGATAAGGGAGTCAAAGGTGTACTAAAGAACGATAAGGAGATTGCAGAGAAGCTAAATGAATTCTTTGCATCTGTCTTCACAGTGGAAGATATAGGGCAGATCCCTGAACCTGAACTAACATTTGCAGGAAGAGATTCTGAGGAACTGAGACAAATAGTGGTAACGAGAGAGGAAGTTCTAGGCTTAATGGACAATATAAAAACTGACAAATCACCGGGCCCGGATGGCATCCACCCGAGAGTTCTCAAAGAACTCAAATGTGAAATTGCTGATTTGCTAACTAAAATATGTAACTTGTCCCTCGGGTCCTCCTCCGTGCCTGAGGACTGGAAAGTGGCAAATGTAACACCAATCTTCAAAAAGGGATCCAGAAGGGATCCCGGAAATTACAGGCCAGTTAGCTTAACTTCTGTCCCTGGAAAACTGGTAGAAAGTATGATTAAAGCTAGATTAACTAAGCACATAGAAGAACAAGCCTTGCTGAAGCAGAGCCAGCATGGCTTCTGCAAGGGAAAGTCCTGTCTCAGTAACCTATTAGAATTCTTTGAGAGTGTCAACAAGCATATAGATAGAGGTGATCCAGTGGACATAGTGTACTTAGACTTTCAAAAAGCGTTTGACAAGGTACCTCACCAAAGACTTCTGAGGAAGCTTAGCAGTCATGGAATAAGAGGAGAGGTCCTCTTGTGGATAAGGAATTGGTTAAGAAGCAGAAAGCAGAGAGTAGGAATAAACGGACAGTTCTCCCAATGGAGGGCTGTAGAAAGTGGAGTCCCTCAAGGATCGGTATTGGGACCTGTACTTTTCAACTTGTTCATTAATGACCTAGAATTAGGAGTGAGCAGTGAAGTGGCCAAGTTTGCTGACGACACTAAATTGTTCAGGGTTGTTAAAACAAAAAGGGATTGCGAAGAGCTCCAAAAAGATCTCTCCAAACTGAGTGAATGGGCGGAAAAATGGCAAATGCAATTCAATATAAACAAGTGTAAACTTATGCATATTGGAGCAAAAAATCTGAATTTCACATATACACTCATGGGGTCTGAACTGGCGGTGACCGACCAGGAGAGAGACCTCGGGGTTGTAGTGGACAGCACGATGAAAATGTCGACCCAGTGTGCGGCAGCTGTGAAAAAGGCAAATTCCATGCTAATTAGGAAAGGTATTGAAAATGAAACAGCCGATATCATAATGCCGTTGTATAAATCTATGGTGCGGCCGCACTTGGAATACTGTGTACAGTTCTGGTCGCCTCATCTCAAAAAGGATATTCTAGAGTTGGAAAAGGTTCAGAAGAGGGCAACCAGAATGATCAAGGGGATGGAGCGACTCCCTTACGAGGAAAGGTTGCAGCATTTGGGGCTTTTTAGTTTAGAGAAAAGGCGGGTCAGAGGAGACATGATAGAAGTGTATAAAATTATGCATGGCATTGAGAAAGGGATAGAGAAAAGTTCTTCTCCCTCTCTCATAATACTAGAACTCGTGGACATTCAAAGAAGCTGAATGTTGGAAGATTCAGGACAGACAAAAGGAAGTACTTCTTTACTCAGCGCATAGTTAAACTATGGAATTTGCTCCCACAAGATGCAGTCATGGCCACCAGCTTGGACGGCTTTAAAAGAAGATTAGACAAATTCATGGAGGACAGGGCTATCAATGGCTACTAGCCATGATGGCTGTGCTCTGCCACCCTAGTCAGAGGCAGCATGCGTCTGAAAACCAGTTGCCGGAAGCCTCAGGAGGGGAGAGTGTTCTTGCACTCGGGTCCTGCTTGCGGGCTTCCCCCAGGCACCTGGTTGGCCACTGTGAGAACAGGATGCTGGACTAGATGGGCCACTGGCCTGATCCAGCAGGCTCTTCTGATGTTCTTATGTTCTTATTGCTGCTTTTATTATGTAGGAAACTGATTTTTAAAAATGTTTTACAATGACAAACTCATTTGGACAATAAACTATTTTTATATCTCCAGTGTATGTGTGTATATGGAGTCTTCCCAACAACCCTGTGAGGTAGGATTGCTGATGGGAAACCAAGGCAGCTCACAAGAAGAAATAAATCCTTTAAAATCCAATAACCATAAAAAGTATAAGCAATTGCAAAACAGCTTAAAGTGGCAATATTATGAATTTTGGGTTGGGTGAGTGTTCCTTATCACTTGAGGCTGCAGTTCTGTGCATGCTTTCCTGTTTGAGTAAGTCGCATTGAATACATTGGGACTTGGTTCTGAGTAAACAAATATAGGATTGCACTACAAATGTCTTTTTACAGGTTGTGTAAAATATTTCTTCATTTAAAGCATGTGACTTCCCCTAAAGAATCCTGGAAAGTGTAGTTTCCCCCTCAGAGTTATACTTCCCACCACCCATAACAAACTACAGTTCCCATGATTCTGTGGTGTGATTCATGTGCTTCAAATGTGTGTTGAATGTCCTTTAAATGAATGGTGTGGATCTGTCCTAGGTATGATGTGCATTCATTAGTGAATTGAAAAGAACCATTTTAAAAGTTACTTTTTTAAACAGGAAGGGCTGTAGCTGAGCAGTGGGGCACATGCTTTACATGCAAAGGTCCAAAATTCAATGTCTGGAAAAAACTATTGCCTGGAATCCTGGAGAGCCAATGCTAGCCCATGTCATCAGTACTCAGCTAGGTGGTACCAGATGGCCTGAGTCGGTATAAGGCAGATTCCTTTGTTCCTAAAAGAGGAAACAGGCCCAACGGCCACAGTGACTCCAAAATGTATGTTTGTATTTTATTTACAACATTTATATAATAATAAATAATAATAAATTTAATTTTTGTGTCGCCTATCTGGCCGAAGCCACTCTAGGCGACGTACAAACTAAAATTCAGTAAATTACAATACACTACAGATAAAATACAATAAAATCAAAACGATCATTAATCACAGCAGCATGAAATCAGTTAGGGCGATCAATAGATAATAAAATATCCCAAAAAAGTTAGCCCTCCCCGGATATACTGCTTTATTGTAAAAAAAAAAAAACACCCTCAAAGGGGTTTACAGAAGGAATTAAAATAATAAAATTATTGGCAAAAACAGAAAGATTGGAATTTAAAAACATTCAAAATAATAAAACCAACCATGAGTTAAAAACAGATAAAAACCCAATAGCTTCTACATGGCTGCATAGGCTTGCCTAAACAAGAATGTTTTTAGCAGGTATTGAAAACAGTACACAATGAGGGTGTCTGCCTAATGTCAATAGGCAGGGAGTTCCAAAGTGTAAGTGCTGCCACACTGAAGAACTGATTTCTTACAAGAGCGGAACAAGTACTCTGTGGCACCAGTAGCATGGAAAGCACACCTTGAACTTGGCCTGGTAGCAAATCGGCAACCAGTGCAGATTTCAGAGCAGAGGTATTTATTTATTTATTATTTGTTTTCTATCCCACCCTTCCTCGCAGCAGGAGCCCAGGGTCTCACTCTTGTCAGCAATTGTGCCGCAGCATTCTGCATTAACTTCAGCCCCTGGGTCAGGTTGTGCTGCATGGGGATTTCTATGACCTTGGATGACTGGCCGCCAGGATTTTTTTAGTTTTGGTTTTTGGTTAGGAATCCTGACTGGCTGTGGGATGCTGAGTTTTCTGCCTTACTCATAGGAATTTTGTTGTGGTTGGTATGGTATTGCATTTAGGAAATCATCACTGTCTTTTATTTTTATTTTTCTGTTTGCATTTCATTTACCTTTAACCTCACACTGATGGAAGCAAAACAGTGGTTCCATACACTCAGCTCAACCCCCTTAAACCCACTGATGATGCACCTTGTTGATTGCATGATGGTTTGTTTCTTGCCCAATAGTGGCAAAAGAAAATTCACATACTGGGAAGTGTGGCTGCAACTGTTGTAGTTCCCAAGCTGCTGTCTGTGAAGGTAGATCAAACCATGTGTGCTTTTGCTCTGTCAGTTATTACTCACTGGAATTGGATTGGCTGTCAAAATGAGTTTATAGCAGCCCACAAGGTAGACAGAAAAAGATAGAGAATCTTCTTACTCTTATTCATTTCCCAGACCTCTTTCAAAAGTGAGGGGTCAAATATATAAAAACTTTTGGTGCAGCCATATTGAAAGGTATGGGCAGGGCATTGCAGGCTGGGGGTTGCCAACCCTGCTTGGATATGGAAATCTTTGCAGAGGATCCCTAGTCAAGCTTTACCAACAGCACAATCCAAACCATATATACTCAGAAGTAAGTCCTATTGAGTTTTATGGGGCTTAATAAGTGTGTTTAGAATGGCAGCCTTCAGGAGCATCCATCTTTACTCCTCAGTGCTCCTATCTAACATCTCCACAACACTATGATCCTTTCTTCCTACAATGGTCTTCTGGTGACTGGGCTGGCCTGAGGGCACTTAAATCCTTCTTGCCAGAATCAAGTAGGCTACAGCGGCGGCGCGGATGCTTACAGGAGCTGGCCCTCGAGTGCACACCACACCACTTTTATACCATCTGCACTGGCTTCCTATTATATTTCGTAACCAATTTAAGTTGTTAGTTCTAACTTTTAAAGCTCTACATAATTTGGCGCCACTTTACTTATCCAATCGCATTTGTAAATATACATCCCACCGCCCACTGAGATCCATTGCTGAATGCACTTTAACTATTCCTTCAGCTTTTACCATCTGTCAAGCGAGCACTAGGAATAGAGCCTTTTCAGTGATAGCCCCTAGTATGTGGAATGCCCTTCCACTTGAGATACGGCTTTCTAACTTCCTCTTAGATTTTCGTCGACGTGTTAAAACGTTTTTATTTCGCCAGGCTTTTAATATGTAAATGGCACTATTTCATTTAATGTTCATTTTAATTCATTTTTAATGGATATGTTAACTGATTTTATGAGTTTATTTACATTGTATGAGACTATACTGTTGTTCGCCGCTTTGAATTCTGTGAACGAAAGCGGGTTACAAATTGGCAAATAAATAAATAAATAAATAAATTAAATGTTCCCTACTGAGGCTCTATCCTTCAGCTAAGATTTCTCTCTTAATTTCCAATCAGAGAAATGTTTTTGTTTGAATTGTATGCTTGAAGCAACTGTGGTTGATGCTTAATGTATCATGCTTAATGACATCACTAGGGCCCGCCCCTGTGACATCACTAGGGCCTGCCCCTGTGACATCACTAGGGCCCGCCCCTGTGACATCACTAGGGCCCAACCCTGAAATCTCAGGCGTTGGGATGCTTCTGACTGGCAACCCTATGGATGCTAGTTTACAAGCAGCTTTTCTTAAAGAAATGAGGTGGGGCAGCTGGCCCCCAGGTTGACCCAAGGCAGGTTGGCCTGATGCCCTTCTCCTGAATTGGAGCCACAGGACAGATGGGGGGGCTGTGCACATCCCTGGTAAACAGATGTGTCTATAAAGGCCAGCAGAATGCTACCAGTGAAGAAGCCTGCATCTACGCCACTACAAGTCAATAAGCATTAGATGAGCGGTTTCCAAGCTGTGGTCTGCAGACCACCAGTGGCCTGCAAGCTTCATTCAGGTGGTCCGCAGAATGTCTGTGGATTTGTGGCTGAAGATGGGAGACAGCACATCCATTCTATTAAGTATTCATATTGATTTTTAATCGTACTCGTATTGCCTTCTGTTATTTCTTACATTGTATTTTCTTGTATTGCAATTTGATTTCTGTGGAATTCAAATTGTACTATGATAAAACACAATACACAAGAAAGAAAATACAGAATACAAATGCAATGAAAAATCATGCATCATCTAGCACATCTCATCACAATCGCTACGACGGGCAACAAACTCATTAAGTGGCCCACCAGACCCTCAGCAATTTTCATGCAGGCCATGGGGGGAAAGTTTGGGAACTGCTGCATTAGACCATAGCAATACTACCTGGGTTCCATTTTGTTTTTAATCTTACTGGACAACACACATAGTGGGTGTAAGTTCTGTGCAAACCAGAGTTGGAGCCAGGTCCTTCCACAGTTTCACCACACTTTAGAATGCCTCTGTTCGATTCTCTTTTGCAGGTTATCTGCGAAAATGTATAGCGTTGGTGATTTAATTGATCTTCAGATGGTGAGCCACCACCCACAATTAAGTCATTCCCTGATTTAAGGTGGATCTCATTGGCTGCATTACCACCATATTCTCTTATTTGTTGTGGTAAAATATTTTTTAAAGAGAGAAAATGAGAGCAGTTGTATTAAAGACAGAGGAGAGAAAGATATACCAATACAGTAATAAAATAAAAGTGGTTCCCAGGTTTCTAATTGGGGTTAAAAGTGGATCCTCCAAGGTCTGAAAAGTTGAAGACTGTTAGACAATACATTAAAATACTGTCATGACTGCACAGTAATGCAGAATTTTGAAGGGAAAAATATCGATGTATGTACATCCTGCTGTTGCTTCTCCAGACCCTCTTCCTGGTGATTTCCCCCCCCCCTAAAAATAAAGAGAACGTAACAGCCTAACAGGTAGTTAACATGGTCTTTGCTAATTTGTAGACAGGCATCTATTTGTTCTGCAACTGTTGTTTGCTGGGAACGAGGGAGAGAAGATGGCCAGTAAAATCAGTGGGTCCAAAGGCAGGGTTGTATGCACAGCCACAGAGAGAACTGATAGTTCTTCTCTGCTCTGCCACCCTAGTCAGAGGCAGCATGCTTCTGAAAACCAGTTGCCGGAAGCCTGGTTCCGAGTGTTCTTGCACTCGGGTCCTGCTTGCGGGCTTCCCCCAGGCACCTGGTTGGCCACTGTGAGAACAGGATGCTGGACTAGATGGGCCACTGGCCTGATCCAGCAGGCTCTTCTTATGTTCTTATATTCTTAAGCATCATCATCATCTATAAAACCACAGATTTTTCACGCAGTGCTCTTAACTTTATATGTAACAATTTTTATACACAGTCAGCTTCAACCCCAGTGGAGCTCATCTGATTTCCCCCTGTCAAATTTGTTAGTTTATAATTCCATATTTTATATATGTGCGCCACATAATATTCCACACCTGAATTTCCTGCAGCGAAGCAGCGCCTACACTCTGGAACTCTGTGCCCATTGAGATTAGGCAGGCGCCTTTGCTATGTTGCTTTTCGTCACCTGCTAATTATCTTTTAGCTTGTTTGTTCAGGCAGCCATCCTGGCCATATAATCTTGACATGTATTTCAACCATTTTTTCTGGAAAAAAACAACAAAAAATGACAACACTGATTTTACTTTTGTTTTGAATAAATTAGGTAAACTTGGTTTTAACATTAGTAAAGAGGAAGACCTTGCTAGTTAGGTGAACTTTTGCGATGGTGATGATGATAACAACCTGCCCTTCCCCCAAAGGTCCCATGGTGGGCCACAGCAGTTTTGAAATACATCATTAAAAACAGTTAAAAGCGGCCTAAAATCACATCATAAAAATAGGGTGGGCCCTAAATATATATGTCTCAGGTGTCAAAGGCCAGGGGAAAGAGGTGTGTCTTCAGCATTCACCGAAAACTATACAGTGAAGTTGCCAGGTGCACCTCAGTGGGGAGGGAGTTCCACAACTTAGGAGCTGCCACAAAGAAGGCCCTCTCCTGGGCTACCAACCCCTGAGCTTCTGAGGGTGGTGGAACAACCAAAAGGGCCCCCCTCTGCTGATCTCAACACTCAAGGGAGTCTGTAGGGAAGGAGGTGGTCTTTCAGATATTTGGGACCTAAGTCGTTTAGGGCCTTAAACACTAGTATGAGCACCTGGGGCCGGAAATAAACTGGCAACCAGTCTTGCTGTATTAGAATGGGTTATATGAGCTGTAAAGGGTTCCCAGCCAGTAATCTGGCTGCTGCATTTTGGACCAGTTTCCAAATCGTCTTCAAGGGCAGTCCCACATAGAGTGCACTGCAGTAATCCAGTCTGGAAGCATGGAGTACTGTGGCCAAGTGATCTCAATATGCTCGTGACACACAACTCTTATCTCTCCCTATCACCTGATGGCAGGGAGGGCGTGTTCATCCTAAAAGGGCTGGATGTGGGCTAACAAACTGAAACTTAATCCAGACAAGATGGAAGTGTTGCTGGTCACGTGGAATGCTGTGCCAGGTATAGGGCTGCAAGTTCGAATTTCCCCACAGTTTGGATCCTGCCATGCTGCTTGAATATCAGATGGCTGTGGTAGCCAGAAATGCTTTTGGCTAACTCAAATTGGTCTGCCAACTGCACCTATTCCTGGAAGCAGTTGAATTGGCCATAGTGACACATGTGTTGGTGACATGAAGGCTTGATTACTGTAAAATGCTCTACGTGGAGCTGCCTTTGAAAACAGTTCAGAAATTGCAATTGGTTCAAAATGCCAGAATGTTAACTCGATTGCAGCACAGGGATCACATCACCTCCACTGGCTCCCAATTTGTTTCTGGGTGTGTTTTTCACCTTTAAAGCCCTAAATGGCCTCTGGGCAATGTACCTGAAGGACCACTTACACCCATATGTACCTGCCCATGATTTAAGATCAGCTGGCTTTGGTCTCCTCTGCGTGCCTGGAATGTAAGATGTCAGACTGGCAGGCATATGGGAGAGAGCCTTTTCAGATGTGGCCCCCAAGCTCTGGAATACCCTATCCTAAGAAGCCCACTCTGCTCCCTCCCTGATGGTGTTCTAGAGACTTTTGAAAACCATCCCGTTTCAGAGAGCCTTTGGGAGGGATGGAAGGCTGAGCCTTAAACTTGATTTTATTTCCCCGCCTTCCTAAATTTACCTCTTTAGTCCCCTTTTAACATCACTCCCCTTGAATTGTTGACTGTGTTTTATGTATTTCAGTGGTGTACTGGTTAGAGTGTTAGACTAGGACCCGGGAGACCAGGGTGTGAATCTCCACACAGCCATGAAGCTCACTGGGTGACCTTGGGCCAGTCACTGCCTCTCAGCCTCAGAGGAAGGCAATGGTAAACCACCTCTGAATACTGCTTACCATGAAAACCTATTCATAGGGTCGCCATAAGTCTTGATCGACTTGAAGGCAGTCCATTTCCATTTTCATTTTTCAATGGTTTTTGGGGTGTTTTTTATTGTATATGATTTCATTGTAAGCCATCCTGAGTGCCCTACTGTAGGGTAACAGGGTGGGATAGAAATATTTTAAATAAATAAATAAACAAATCTCTGTCCAAAAGGGTCCAAAGATGGCAAACCAGGCAGAGCTGGAAAAAGGCACTCTAAGCCACTAACGCCACCTGAGCCTCCAGTGAAAAAGCTGGGTCCAAGAATACCCCAAGGTACAGACCTGTTCCTTCCAGGGGAGAGCAACCCATCCAGAACAGGCTGTCTCCCCACCTTTCTTACATGAGAGCTTTGGACACATAACACCTCTGTCTTTTCAGGATTCAGCCTCAGTTTATTGGCCCACATCCAACCCATCACCGCCTCCAAGCACTGGTCCAGCACCTCAACTTCCTTTCCTGATTCAGATGGAGCAGAGAGATGGATCTGGGTGCCATCTGCATATTAATGGCACCTCACTCCAAGTCTCCTGCTGAAAGCTCCCAGTGGCTTTATAGAGATTAGCATGGGGGACAAGATGGAGCTCTGCGGAACACCACAAGACAGCACTCCTGGTGCCAATCAGTAGCCTCTCATAACTACTTTTTGGAAGTGGCTCTGGAAGTATGAGCAGAACCACTGAAACACAGTGCCTTCAACCCCCACCTCCCTGAGGTGCTCCAGAAGAATACTGTGGTCAAGGTAAGAGCTGCCTGCATGTGTTTCCTTGTAACTCCTGTTTTTGCTGCCCGATTGCTTCTCCTTTTGACAGCCCTGCATCACTCTGGGTGGACCTGACTCAACCCAAGGTGATCAAGGGCTGCCTCAACTGGCCAAGTCCTGGGTCAGCCTGAATTGGCCCAATTTGGTTTGGGATCCAGGATTCAGACGGAGCCAGTGCACAGCCCTATTGAATCCCTGCCATGGGCTCCCAGGGAGCATAGGCAGGGGGAGAATGAATTTGCCCCTGCTGCATTTCCTATACACCCATAGTTGCAACTGGGCAGCCATTGCTATCCCATAGAAACTGCTGTTTGCAGTCCCGTGCCCCCCTCCCGGGCAAATAACAGGTACCAGGGAAAGAGGGAGATCTAGATTGGGATCACATTGCAGACAAATGAATAACAACCCCTTTTCCACTGTTCAGCCCTGATCCAGATCCTCCCCACCACAGTTAGAAATGGGGGGGGGAGCTTGCATGGGCCAACAGCACAAGTGACATCACATCTTTCTTGGCGATAACACACTAACCCTATGAAGGAGGGAGTCCCCAGTGCAAATCTCTGACACAAAAGTAGTCTTAAACAAATCTGCCTCCCTCCCTCCTCCTTCTGATGAACTTTCTATTTAACTCCCTACCTCTCCATTGGGTCCTAGAAAAACCTGCTGGTCCCCAGGTTTGCAAAACTGTGTTTCTATCCTGGCAGTGGAGGCTGGTCCAGTCGGGCACATGGGACACTGCCCCACCAACCTGGTCTTCTCTCAGCCAGTCCCCACCTGCTTGCCCTCTTACTTACAACCAGTCCAGTTGGTGGCCCTGGGTGTCAGCTGCCCCACGTTCCTCAGTCTACCCTCAGCCAGCCCCCAACGTAGTCTCAATGTCCTTAGTCTCAATGTTACCCTTGTAGAAATCAACAGAGAGAAGGGTGGGGACAAAACTAGAATTACTTGGCTCTGCCTATCATTGGCTCTGACACCGCCTCCTGTTGGGCTCTCTGCCTTCCGCCCTAGCAGTCGCAATGGGCACCAGCCACCACTGCATCTCAGCAATCTTTGCTGGAGAGCTTGATGGAGATGGCACGGGCGCTTCACCAGGGCTGGGGGATGCAGATAGTTAACTGGAAAGAGTGGCAAAGTCTGTATAGTTTTCCCACCCATTTCAGAGGAGAGTAATCATTACTAGGCTGGCTTGAGGTCAGACCTAGGGCTATTGCTTTCCAATGTGTTTATTAATGACATTTGAGCCTGGCTTTGCCTAGGGAAGGTCAAAACATTGCTGGTGACAATAAAATTGGAAACGTTAAGCTACTTGATTGATCAAAGATATGACAGGGCTTTGCTACCAAGATAAGGTAAGGATGCTTTTGAGGAGTGGACTGGATGCAGGTTCTTCAGTAGCAGACTTCAGAATGATCCAGTAGAAACCAAGGTTGCAAAGAAACAGCTCTGATTTACCAACAACACATTTGCACAAAAGCTGAAGTGAACTTTTGCAATGGGTTGTAAAGAGTAGATCCATTGAAATTAATGAACCTACATTTGTCATTCTTTTCATTTCAATGTGTCTACTCTGAGTAGGGGTGGGCAATAAATTCAGTTCAGTTCGCATTTCAAGCCGAATCTATCAAATTCACACTTTCCAAAACAAAATGAGAACTGAAACTCAGCCATCCTTTTAAATTTACACTTATGTGAATTTTGCGATGTAGTTCACCAACCAATGTTTACCAAAAATGCATATGTTAGGGGGAAATGTGCATAAAAATGAATATATGAGTGAAAATAACAGCAAAATGGTGAGAAAATGCTTGCAAAGATGTGTACATTAGTCAAAACTGCCTAAAATGTGCTTATTAAGAGAACTTTGCACTAAAATGCTGCAGAATTTTCATGAGGATTTTTTTTTGTTTACAAAAATCACAAATTGCTGCAGAAATGTGAAGAACTGAAGTTAAGATTGGAAAATTGAGAAATTCAGAAAACCAAAACTGACAGATATTTCCATCCCTAACTGTGAGTAAGACTAGCATTGACTATTGTACTTGGTCCTTGAGTCCTTGAGAGGTGGAGCTATTCATGCAGGAAGAAACAGGTATAAGTTGATTGTCAGGACAAAGGCAGATGGCTGTTTGGCCAAATCAGCACCATACATTTAAAGCACCTTGATACCACTTTAAATAGTCATGGCTTCCCCAAAAGAATCCTGGGAATTGTAGTCCGTTAAGGGTGGTGAGAATTGTTAGGAAACCCTTATTCCTCTCACATAGCTGCAGTTACCAGAGTGGTTTAACAATCAAGCCCTCTTCCCAGAGCATTCTGGAAATTGTAGCTCTGTGAGGGGAAGAGGGGTTTCCTAACAACTCTAAGCACCCTTAAAAAAGTTCTCAGGATTCTTTGGATGAAGCCATGACTGTTAAAATAAGGGTGTGACCTAAGTCGGAGTGGGAAACCTCAGACCCAGGGGCTGAATGTGGACCTTCAGCCCTGTCTGTCTGGCCCTTAGAACTCTCCCCAGGTGACATTCTTCACTGGCCCCTGCTTCACACCCGCAGTGTTTTTTGTGTCCTTGAACTCTGACAGTGCCTCTTGCTTGTCCAGATAGAGGACTGACAGATATGTGTGAGTGTGTAGCAACTACCCTACCCTACAAAGGCAAAATTTGCATTTGTTGCTCTGCCCACTTTAGCCCCTGGCCCCGCCCACCCGCTGGCAAGTGGCCCTTAGAAGGTGGCCCACAAGGGAATGTGGCCCTCAGGATGAAAAGGGTTCCCAACTCCTCCTCTTAGTATTATTCCGGACTTGAGCAATCCAGAGGCTTCACGTCGCTTACCAATTGCAGAGGCCGATCTTGTGGATTTTCCGCTTTATATTGTGGATGCCAGTGATGTTTTTTGACATTAGGCTTTGAAAAGGACTCCAGGGGCTTCTATAAGGCTCCTCTAAGGGGAGGTGGGCTGCTAAAGCCCCTCCTTCAATTTTCTCCCACTTGGATTTTAATTCAAGCATGGGGAAAATAGCTGGCTTCCTTGATTGACAAAGTCTTTGCATAGCTCTGCAGGCAGAGATCTGGGGGGGGGAGAGGGGGCTTTGGCAGATGAAGGCAATATTGTTTTGCTTGCCAAAGATGCCCCACCCACAAGCCTCTTAAAACTGGCCTCTCCATTTCATCACAGGACTGGAGCTTTCAACCATATTTTGTATCTTGTAGATTTTACTTTTTGTGACTTTAAGGGTGGTACACTTTAAGGATATACCAAGAGAAAGTTATACTTTAATAATAACAATAACAATAACAGTAATAATAATATATCATTAGTATGTAGTCCAGAGTTTGCCAACCTGGTGCCCTTTCAGATGTTTTGGACAACAACTCCCATGTTGGTTGGGCCTGATTAAAGTTGTAGTTTAGGATGGGGAGAAATTCGATTCAGTTCTCTTTTAAAAGTGAATCTATCAAATTCACACTTTCCAAAACAAAATGAGAGCCAAAACACAGGTACCCATCAAAATTCGCACATATCTGAACTTTGTGATGTAGCTCTCCAAACAAACAGTGTTTACAAAAATCCATATATTAAGGGAAAGTGGGCATAAATGTGCATATATTAGTGAAAGTATACCAAAATGCATTGTATTAGGTGAAATTGCTTGCAAAAATATGTACATTCGTCAAAACTGCATACAAAATGTGTTTATCTGGAGGCAGTTACACTAAAATGCTGATGAATCCTCATGAAGATTTTTTTTAAGGTGCAAATTGCTGCTGAAATGTGGCGAACTGGACTGAGAAAATGAGAAATGGAGAGAACCATAATTAACAGATCCTTCCACCACTAGATGTAGCCCCAAACACTTAGAGGGCACCAGGTTGGTGTAGTGAATTATCAGAACATTATTGAGGGGTAGGTGAAATAATGTATCCATTCAAACAGCTCTGATGGAATTTTAATTTGGTGCCCCAGTTTTTCTTCTTTTCCCACAGACTTATTCATTTATTATTTTATTATTTATTTATTAGATTTACATCCCACCCTTCCTCCCAGTAGAATATTCATGAACGATATTTGCCCTAAGAAATCAGATACTGAAGCCTTCTCCTTACCACCAGTGAATGCCACAAAAGTTTGGGCTGAAAAATTAGCTTGCAAGAATCATATAGAATAATGAAAAATCTATCATTTTGCAGCTAAGAAAGAGGAAGAGGATTGTTTTGTTTAGCATTTGGTTTGGAAATGATGTATGAGTGTATAATAAAACCCTTATATTAAAAAAAACACTCTCTTTGAAACCAGCAAACATATATATTGTACTACCTTATCATTCATTCATTTTAGAGTGAAGTTTTAAAGAATTCCAGTGGCATGGTCGTAGTCTTGGGTTTTATATCATGTCGCTGATATATTCTTCTAATACTTTTGTTTAAAAGGCCTATTATTCAGCACGGTGTATCAAGCTATTCATTTTGGTACTGCAAGTTGAATGGTTTCAAGTAGCTTTGCCTTGCTGTGGGTATCTGGGCTTTGCTGAGAATAATAAATAATAATAAAATGTTATTTGTGAGTGGCCTATCTGTCCGAATTAACGGACACTCTAGGCGACGTACAACAACATAGTAAAATACAGTATACAAATCAAAAAGCCACAATCAGTAGTTAATCTAAAACCAGCCTTCAATTAATAGATCATAAAACTAATCCACCCCAGAAATCCTGTAGGCCTACCTGAATAGCCAGGTCTTTAAGGCTCGGCGAAAACCCATCAGGGAGGAGGCATGTCGGAGGTCCAAAGGAAGCAAGTTCCAGAGGGTGGGGGCCACGACCGAGAAGGCCCTCTCTCTGGTCCGCACCAGCCTCGCTGTTTTGACTGGTGGGACCGAGAGGAGGTCTTGTGTGGCTGATCTCATCTGGCAGCATAATTGGTGATGCTGGAGGCGCTCCTTCAGATAAACTGGGCCGAAACCGTATAGGGTTTTAAAGGTCAACACCAACACCTTGAATTGGGCCCGGTAAACAACTTGTAGCCAGTGTAGGTCTACTAGCACCGGAGTGATATGGTCACGGCGACGGCTATGCTTAATCAAGCATGCCGCCGCATTCTGTACCAGTTGTAATTTCACTCATAAAGATGTTGGGCTTCTAAGATTCATTCCTTTCATATGTATTTGTGCCAAGTCTGCAACCAAACTGCTCTGTTGTGATGGTCAAAAATCCCATAAATCCCTTCTGGCCATTCCTAGTAAAACAAATTTTCCCTGAATACTTTGAGGATCCCAGGAGATGTACACAATGTTTGAAAACATGTGGCAGATCTCCCTAGGTTGCAAGAGGATCAGGGCCACGGAAGAGGAAAGCCACCAACTTGGATGGTTTTAAAAAGGAATTAGTCAAACTCATGGAGGATAAGGCTATCAGTGGCTGCTAGTCATGACTATATTCTACCTCCATGATTGAAGGCAGTAAGTCCCTGAATACCAGTTTCTGGGAATCAGAAATGAGGAGAGTGTTGTTTGTGGACTTCCCATAGGCATCTGGCTGGCTACTGTGAGACCAGGTTGCGGAACTAAATGGGCCTTTGTCCTGATCCAGCAAGGCTCTTACATATTTTAAAGGGGGTTAGACAAATTCATGGAGGATAAGGCTATCATTGGCTACTAGCCATGATAGCAATGTTCTCCCTCCACTGTTGGAGGCAGTAAGCTTCTGAATACCAGTTGCTGGGAATCACAAGTCAGGAGACTTCTGTTGCGCTCAGGTCCTGCTTGCAAACTTCCCAAAGGCATCTGGTTGGCCAATGTGAGACCAGGATGCTGAGCTAGATGGCCTTTGGGCCTGATCCATAAGGGCTGTTTTTATGTTCTTACGGGCTACAACTCCCATCATGGCTCCTACTGGGAGGAAGGACAGGACATAAATCTAATCATCATCAGCATTATCCATTGACCATGTTCTAAAAGCACAAAAAAGCCAGTTGTCCTTGGTTAATGGTATGGTCAAAAGCCAAAAAAGAGAGTAAAGGTGGCAAGTGGTGTGTCAAAGCAAAATAACCAAGAAGAATGCAAGAAATATGTTTGGAAACTGGCAGTTGATAAAAACATCCACCCCAGTGTGTGACAGCTGTGAAGAAAATGAATTCCATGTTGGGAAACATTAGAGAAGGAATTGAAAATAAAGTGGAAAATATCATGATGCTTTTTTTAGAAATGTATAGTGTGAACACACTTGGAATACAGGGCAGTATCCAGCTAAACAGTTCCACTAGCACAAGCAATTTTGGTCACATAACGCAACTTCCCCTACCTCTCCTCTCCCCATGCACCCCCGAAATATGTTCTGGTTCCCCACCCCCCTTCTGGAGCTGATTTAGGGAAGTGCGCAGGAAGCATATAGGGAGAGGAGAGGGAGGGAAAATTGAGTTGCACAGATGAAAGCACTTGCCCAGCGGAACTGTTGAGATGGATACCACCCACTGTGTATACTTTGGGTTGCCACACCTCAGAAAGGAACCAGTAGAGCTGGAAAAGATGCAAAAAAGGGCAACCAAAATGATAAAGGGGGTTGGAGCAACTCCCCCATGAGGAAAGTTTTTTTGGGTTTTTTAGTTTTAAAAAACTACGTGTTTCGGGGTTTTTAGTTTTGAAAAAAGGCAAGCAAGTGGGGTTGGGAGAAGCATGATAGAGGAGTTTGAAATTGTACATGGTGTGGATAGAGAACATTTTCTCTCCCTCTCTCCTAATTGCAGATGGGTTAGATAACCAGGACAGAGAAGAGGAATTTTGCCCAGCGCATGGAATTTCCTACCACAAGTTGTGGGTTATATCATCACACCATACATTTAAAGCACTATGATACCACTTCAACAGTCATGGCTGCCCCCAAAGAATTCTGAAAACTGTCATTTGTTACGAGTGCTGAGGCTTGTTAGGAGACCTCTCACAGAGTTGCAGTTCCCAGGATTCTTTGAGGGAAGCCATGCCTCTTAAAGTGATATAAGAGTGCTTTAAATGTATATTCTAGGTATTACCTCAAAGAGCTACAATTCTTAAGAGTTTCCTCAGAAGAGGGATTGATTCTTAAGGGGAGTAAGGATCTCCTAATAACCCTCAGCACTCTTAACAAATGACTGTTCCCAGGATTCTTTGAGGGAAGCCATGATAGTTAAAGTGCTATAATACTGCTTTTAAACGTATGGTGTATAAGTGACCCTAGTAGTGACCACCGACTTAGATGACTTTACAAGACGATTAGATTTATGGAAGAAAAGGCTAACAGTGGCTTCTAGTCATGATGGCTGAATATACGATCTTCAGTAATGGAGGCAGTTCGAGAGAGCTATTGCCCTTATGTCCTGCTTGGGAGGCCTCTTATGTTTAGTAAGTCAAAGTGTGGGTGGTCATCATGCAAGTTGTTGGGAGTGAAGCACCAATACCTGTAACAAGTAAGTGGGGGCGATAGAAAGGCAACCTATTCTTCCCTCGCTGATTCCTTCTTTAGTAACAACTGGTTGATAGTTTTTCTCAGGCTTCACTTCCTTTCTCCTTCATTCTGTTAATTAGTGTGTGAGTGATGATGACTCTAATGACCACGTGTATGTCTGTATTTAGAATGTCTTTAATTCCCAGGAGTAAAAATTTTTCAAGTTTCTTTATTCTTTCAACCACCAGACTTACCAGAACACTCATTTCTGCACAACGCTGCAGTATATACCAAAACTCCAACAGAAAGAAGGAGCAAGTAGTCTGACAAACGCTTGGCCTACACAGAGGGACAAGTTGCTCAGAATAAAGAATGGGAACAGTTGCTTTAGATTTTTATTCATTTTTTAAAAACTTATTTGTCTTTATAATTACATGCATATCCCACTTTTCCTCCAAGGAGCTTAAGGTGGTGTACAAACATGGTTCTCCTCCTCCCCATTTTACCCAACAACCCTGTGAGGTAGGTTAGGCTGAGAGACAGTGGCTGGCCCAAAGTCAGCTAGTGAGCTTCAAAGCGGAGCAGGGATTTGAACCCTGGTCCCCCAGGTCCCAGTCCAACACTCTAACCACTGTGCTACATTGGCTCCCTGGTTCTTAAGGTGTTACACCATTGGCTTCCTGGTTCACCTGATGTTCTGCCACGTTAGTAGGGAGGAAATGACCATCACTGGGATACCTTGTGACCTGGAACGCTAGAGTAGATGGTTCAAATCTTCCAAAACATTCTTGATACTCTTATTCCTTGGGCATCTAAAAAAAAACTCCCAGTAGTCGTGTTTCCTAATGGATGCTTCACTTCAAGAAATGATGCATAACTTGAGATCAAAAAGACACTCTCAAGGTTTCTTCATTCAGTTCAGGTTAGGATTGAAATAAGTATTTGTTAAAGATTTGCTACCTACTAGGGATGGGATTTTGATTAAGTTTGCATTTAAAGCCAGATCTATCAAATCTGTGAAACAATGCAAGAACCGGGACATAGCCACCCTTTGAAATGTGCGCTTATCTGAATTTTGCAATGTAGTTCTCCAACCAAACAAAAATGCTACTGCTTCTGCTGCTACTACGACAATTACTACTACTATTACTATTACATAAATTTATGTCCCACCGTCCCTCTCAAAGAAGTCCAGAGTGACATATTACGGTAGAGTGTTCACAAAAATGAACATACTAGTACCAATAACATACAAAATGCATTATATTTGGAGAAACAAATGTGCTCATTAGCCAAAACTGCACACAAAATGTGTTTGTTAGGAGAAATTTGCCCTAAAATGCTGGATTTTCGTGAGGATTGTTTTTTTAAAAAAAAAAATATATCAGAAATTGCTGCAGAATTGAATTTAATATGGAGAACATTCATATGGAGAACCAAAAGTGACAGATCATTCCATCCCTACATAATGATAGGTGCACCACTAAAAGATGCTGTAGGGGAATGCTGTTGTTTCCATTTCTCAAGCCCCCCCTTCCCACCCAAATCACTTTTTAAACTGACAATATGCCACTCTTCAATGATACCCCAAATCTTCTGACGGAGATGGCTGTCTCAATCTGCCATGTGGTTGGAGATGGAAGACAGATGGAAGGCAGCGGGAGAGAGAACTATGTTCATTTTTTTCTCTTTCCAGCTATTGATCATTTGATGCAGTCCCAATCAACACCTTGTTACAGATGAGGCCATTGAGTGGAAGAGACTTAATAAATCTTCAACCTCTTACCGCAATTGTAAATGGAAATCCATTCATAACTGAAGTGTTAGTAAAGGGGACAGAACATGTGGAACTATTAGAATATACCTGGAAAATAGGAGCAGCCTTATACTGAGGAAGAGCATTGGGCTATCTAGCTCAGTATTATCTACACTGACTGGCAGAGGCTCTCCAGGGTTTCAGACAGGAGTCCCTTCCAGCCCTACCTGGAGATGCTAGGGACTGAACCTGGGTCCTTCTGCATGCAAAACAGATGCTCTACCTCTGTGCTAAGGCCCTTACCTAGAAAGACAAGTTTGCATGAAGTTGTGTCACTGTTATCTCCCAAATGGGTTCGTTGCCCGGTGCGCAGTACAGCCAAATGACCACATCCAGGTTGAAGGGTCCAACAAGCTTTATTTCATTCTGGCCAGAAAGAGGTGCAAGGCGATAATGCGCAAAACAAGCACATTCCTTATGGAGGTGCTACACTTTCATACATTGCAAGCAAAAATTCATGGCACATTCTAATTGGCCCTTTAGTGCCAACCTGTCACCTTTCCATTGGTTGACCTTCTAACTATGCCCTCCACTTCTTATGCACACGACACATTAATTTCTCCACCCATATCTGCATTCCAAGTTAGCCATTACAACAGCAGCTTCCAAGCACATATTTTACTGATAAGCTTCAGCAAGCATGTGACTTCTCTAGGCCTTGTAAAATTCAGTTTCTTCTTTTTGTTTTTCTTAAAAACGCTTGCTCTGAGTCATCATCACTGTGAAGAAGTCATTTGTGACCATAACAGTTCAAATCTCAGAGACAATGAAAAATATAGAAGGAATTTCTCTCCAGAATTATCCTCAGAATTTGGATTTTGGTGGTGGGTTATCTGGCTCTATAAATACTCAGTGAATATTTTTTGAATAATCCTGTTCAGCATCCACATTTGACATCCAAAAATGTTGCTGTAGCTGTCGGCATCGGGCAGTATCTGTCATCAGGAAGTATTTGACAGTATTCAACAGCTGAGATGTTAAGAAGATGTCAATGTGTGAAGCATCAGATATATAGCATTCAACATTTCACATTATTTGACTGAGGACAGGCAACAGAAACCAGAATTTGACAGCATTGATATGCTGATGCAATAGAATTGGCTACATTTTATGTTGTCTTCATCAATCCATTCATCTATTCAAAACGGGCAAATAATCAAATGTTGACATCATATTTCAATTTCAGTATTAGATTTCAGGGTCAAATTTTACCTGCAAAATCCAGATTTGGAAATTGGCCTGAATTTGAAATTTGGTGAAAGTCCATTCCAACTCTAATGCAAAGTCAAAGCTGCGTACACACCATATATTTAAAGCACATGACTTCCCTCAAAGAATTCTGGGAACTGTAGTTTACTGCTCACAGAACTGCAATTCCAAGCACCCTTAACAAACTACAGTCCACAGGATGTTTTTTTTTTGGGGGGGGGGAATAATGTGTTTTAAATGTTTGTTGTGTACTCAGGTTTACCACCCTGGAGTCCTGCAGGTAGAAGGGTGGAATATAAATTCAAAGTATTTTATTTATTTATTTATTATTGGATTTATATCCTGCCCTTCCTCCCACTAGGAGCCCAGGGTGGCAAACAAAAGCACTAAAAACACTTTAAAATCATAAAAACAGGCTTTAAAATATGTTAAAACAGAACATCTTTAAAAACATGTTTTTTTTTTTTAAAAAAGAAAAAGTTTAAAAACATCTTAAAAAGCAATTCCAACACAGATGCAGACTGGGATAAGGTATCAACTAAAGAGGCTTGCTGAAACAGGAAGGTCTTCAGCAGGCAACAAAAAGATAACAGAGAGAGTGCCTGTCTAATATTTAAGGGAGGGAATTCCACAGGGTAGATGCCAATACACTAAAGGTCCGTTTCCTGTGTTTGGTGGGATGGACTTCCTGATAATATGGTATCTGCAGGAGGCCCTCACCTGCAGAGCGCAGTGATCAACTGGTTATGTAAGGGGTAAGATGATCTTTCAGGTATCCTGGTCCCAAGCTGTATAAGACTTTGTACACCAAAACTAGAACCTTGAACATAGCCCAGTAGCTAACAGGCAGCCAATGCAATTCTTTCAGCAGCAGGGTGACTTGTTGGTGATAACCTGTCTCAGTGAGTAGTCTCAACACATTATATTATACTACTGTAGCTCGGATGGGTGAATCTGAGGCCAGGGGCACAAATGCAGCCCTCCAGGCCTCTCCATCTGCCTCTGGGACTATCCCCAGACTACACCTCCTCTTCCCAGCCAAACACCCCCTCTGTGAGTGCTTTTGCCTGTCTGGGTCGTATCTTTGCTTTCTGATAAATACCTCTTGCATGTCTGGCTGGAGAACAGAGGGGGAAGTGAGAGTATGTGTCAAAAATAGCCTCCTGTGCAAATTGACATTTGTTGCTCCACCCTCTTTTGCCTCTGGCTGCACCCACCACTCGCCTGTGGCCCCTGGAAGGCTTCCCAGAATGGAATGCAGCCCTTGGGATGAAATAAGGGTCCAAATCCCTGTAGTAGAGAACACTTTCGCTGTTCCGCAGGAGGGCTTTCTCCCATTTGCTCCCTCTTCACTCAGTGCTCCAGCCGCTGGTGAGCCAATCATTTCCAGAAGTGAAGGTTCTGTTCTTTGTAGAGCTCTGAACTTAGCCACAGTGTTTCCAAAAAGTTGTCAAAGTCCCGTCCTAAACGGGGTGGGGGAGTCAATATGCAATTAAGCCAGCTCCACAGAATGGGGATGTTCATGTGCTAGTTAGTTATTTGAATAACGGCAGCAGCCTGACGCTCTGAGCAATAGGAAGCCTGTCAGCTGCTTGAATGGGAAACGTTGATAAGTAATACCCCTGCAGTACTGGCAATAGCAAGCTGGGGGTCCTATTTCACTTTAGATGGGATTCATAACAACATGCAAAGTAATGATTTGGGGAAGAAATCCCCTGTGCATATATTAGATATTTATTTGTGTGCACAACAATACAATCCTGTGTCTGCTCAGACTTAAGCCTCACTAAAGTTAAATGGGACTTGTTGCGAGGTGTAACAGAGATGGGAAACTTCAGGCCCGGGAGCAAGGGTGGCTCTCCAGGCCTCTCTACCGGCCCTCGGGACTCTACCCAGGCCACACCCCCTCCCCAGCCACACCCCTTCTCAGCCCTGCTCTGCCTGCTCCATGGGTGATTTGTCCTGGCTGGAATGTGTCCTTACACCCTGATAAGGCTTCTTGATTTCCTGGACAAGAAAGTGTGGGGTATGTCAGTAAAGTAACAATGGTTGCTCCACCCACTTTTGCCTCTGGCCTTGCCCACCAGTGGGAGGTGGACTCAAGGGAAGTTTCCTCACCTCCAGTATATAACATTGCAACCTAAATCCTCTGGATTTCTTTCTTTTTTAAAAAATCTGCTTCTATACACTCTGATGTGTTTTTACTGCTGTAGGTTGTGCTTTTGTTTTAATGTTTTAATGAGATGTTGTTTGTTTTTTAGACTGTACGCCGCTTAGAGATTTTTTTGAAATATTAAATGCTATTTAAAAAAAAACAAATAAACAAGCAAATATGCTTGTTTATTTTTGGCAAGGCCAGCGTAACATCTGGGATGGGCTAACATGCAGTCCTTCAGGGTCTTCTAGAATTCTGGCTAGGATCAACTAATCAATCTGTCACAAATAACAAGAAACGTCATTATTAAGTTATTTTTGTTTTTATTTTTGCTGCTTTGCTGTGCAAATGTACTTATTACTGTGAAATCTGCTCTTACCAGAACAGTAGATTTCAGGAATGATTTTCTTTCATGTTAATCTTAAGTGAAAACTTTGAAAAATATCACACTCTTTTTTTTTTAATGTTGCTAAGAACTACTGACACTGAAGTTTCAGAAGGTTAATTGATAATGAAGATATCCCAGTCTAATTATCTTCCACTACTGAAGAGAAAGGACCAGCCGGTTTGAAGTGATCATGTCAGGCCACATCAGATAATGTGGATTATTTTTTTTACCTTTGCTTCCCTCCCAAAAAACCCCAAGCTCCTGATTTAATAAAAATTTCTAAGAATTCATTTCAAATAGATCACCTCATAGACCAAACTAGTTTCCAAAATGTTATTTTTCTACATTTCACGTGTAATCTTAACAGAACTGCAAAGATAATGGGGGAAAAACAACAGAAACAAACAACAAGCCAAAACAACACCCCGAAAATAACGAACAAGCTAGATTATACCAGCTCGTCATTACCCTAATATATCAAACAATATGAGCTTAGCTTAATTATTCCCTGTGAGACTTACGAAAACTAAGCACAACCTTCAATTTACAGCTGCTTGGTGCTGGGAACCTGAATTATTATTTAAAGTGGGGGGGGGGTGGAGAGAAGAAGAGAAAAAAGTTTATTTATTGTGACCTACACTCCGTTTTTATTCATCACGGAAAATCTGTATATTCACAAATGAGGGCTATTCATCTGCAGGCTGCTGCATTCTTTAGCTGTCTTGGGCTGTATCAGCTTCACTTCTTCAGCTTTTGTCTTCATCTCGAAGGCTCTTCATCCAAATTGTTCATCATCTTGATGGAGGAGGTTTATCTTGTTCAGCTGCAGCTGCATTCTGCTTATCCAAAGGGCTGAGAGATAGAGGAGAGAGAGAGAGAGAGAGAGAGAGACGGAGAGAGAGAGAAGAATAGGAAAGGGAAGGGAGCGATGGCTAGTACTCATGCAAGGATAATTTGTAGTTTCTCAATAATAATAATAATAAAAAATGAGGACAAGCTAATTACTGGCTTAACTAGGGCAGCCTGTGGATCCTCCATGTCAAAAGGACTAGAGTAATTATTTGCTATCAAAGCACATTCATGTTGTGGTATAAAAGAGAAGGGCCTGGCGCAAATGGATCTTGCTAATAAACAGGACTGAGAGGGGAGCATTATGTGTCTCTCTGGATGCAAGCACATTAACAAAGTGACACAGAGCATAACTCTGAGCCTGGAGAGAAGAGGGGGGGTGGAGGAGGAGGAGGGGGGCAGGAGGAGGAAGACTGATAATTACCCCTATCTCCTCCTCACCCCTTCTAAGCCTGGCTTCCTCTCCTCTTTCTTTCCCCCCTTTGTACAAGGGCTAGCAATCTGAATGCGACCCGTCGGAAGGACCAAGGCAGGCTATTAGTGACCTCTGTTCCATTGACAAGGTGGCTACATTCTTAAAAGCCCCATCTCTTGATGTCAGGCAGGTCACATGAGCCCAGCCAGAGTAGCTTAAAATGGTCCAGGAAACACTTCAACTTTAAAGATACCTGGAAGGTCGGACCGGTTTAATGCAAGCGGATGCATCCTAAAGAGCGTGCTCCTGAAAGCGTGGACAAAAGTTGGGTTTATTTAATGTTATGTTTTTGTTCCTCTTGTTATTGTTCACCCTGTGGTTTGTTATTGTTACTTTTTGTTATTATTTAAAAAAATAGTCTCATGTTTTCACAGCAGAGAAAAGAATACAAAAATCGGACCATGTGCATAAATCTGCACAAATTTGAATGGAAGTTAGTCAAGATGAGAAGAGAATGTGGTGGTGTCTGATTTTTCACTCGAGGAAAAATCAGGTCAGGCAGACCACAGCACAGGTGTATTCTGTACATAGGAACATGGAAGCTGCCTTATACTGAGTCAGACCATTAGTCCATCCTGCCCAGTACCATCTACACTGACTGGCAGCAACTGTCCAGGTCTTCAGAGAGGAATTGAAGACAGGAACTTTTGGACGCAAGGCAGGTGTAGACGTCAGCTATAAAAGAAGGCAAGGAAGACCAAGAGTAAGGGTGCAATCTGACTCGTATTTACACCGGGCTGAGGGAAGTTGGATATGGTGAGCCCCCGGGTGAGCCAGCAGGGTCCTGGCTCTGCTGGGTTCCACCAGCATAAGCTGTTCCACCATTAACCATTAAGCAAAATAAGCACGTGCTTAGGGCACCAAGGGAAGGGGGGCACCACAGAGTTTTTTTCCCTTAGCTATCATGCCCTTAACTCTCAACTCTTTCACTGCCACACTCGACTTTAGTTAATTTTTTTTGTAATTCTCCTTGTCTTCCGCGTTCGGCTTTAATCTGAATTGTTAAAAAAACTTTTTCTTTGGTATGGTGAGTGACTAAAGTTTAAAAGTTTGAAGGTGTCAGACATAGACCTAGAGTTCAGTATGTTTGACTGTCTTACCAACGTTTTTCTGCATGAATTTCAGTGTTTTTTTAATCATTATAAATATATATGATCCACGCATAAAAGAGAAATGCATAAAACAGTATTGAAAATTTGCATTTTTTCTGTTGCCCTAGTTATAAGTAAATAATTTGCTTATATTGCTTACTGCTATTTAGTGTTAAATATTTTTTTTTTTAAAAAAACAGTATTTATTTAGTATAGTTGTGGGGTCTGGCCTGCAAGAAAACTGAATTTTCAATCTCTTATTTCACCTTCAGCACTTATTGAGTCTTAATGTCTTGTCAGTTGAGCAATGGAAGGGCCGAGGGGGGCACCATTGTTGGCCTATGCTTAGGGTATCAGTTGGCCAAAAAAGGGGCATTCTGAGGGCATGTCAGAAGAGGGGCTGATGGGGGATTTACACAACATCCAGTTTCCATTTGGAGTGCTCCTGTGGGTCCCAATCCAGGCCAAAGTTACACTGAGAAAAAGGTCAGTCTGAGAAAATAATTATAATGGAAGTCAATGGGGAGCGCTTACTTGCTGGTAGAGGTATTCATGGGAAGCGGCTTTTTCTTTTCCGTTCATGTGAACAGCTCTCGGCTGAGCCGATGTTTAGCCAGTGGCTCCCAAATGGCAAATGGATGCAGTGGAGCTTCCCTCCTCCTCCTCCTCCGCCAGCACCTCTTCCTCTGGCTTCCCATGAGTTGAATTGCTCTGTAAGGAAGGAGGACAATTTTGTTCAGTCTGCATTTTAAATCAAACCAGCCTAATGTGCAGTTTCCAGACTTGAATCGGTACACGGTTTCTGCATTTCCCCCTTGAAGTACAATTGAAGTAAATTTCTCCCTTAAAATTGCATATTTTTATATGCAAGTTTTTTTAAAAGACAAGACTGGCAAAATTTGGAAAAGTTAAGGATTCCGCACTTCCCTTAAAAAAAAACTTCATATAAAAATGTGTATTTTATGGGCGAAATGCATATAAAACGTACTTCAGGGGGAAAATGGAGAAGAGATTAGATTTTCGGGAGAAGTGCATGTCAAAACGCATACAATTTAAATGTGACTGTTTTGTGCAGAAAACGGGATGGAGAGGGCTTATGATGAAGCGCATGCGAAATTGACATGGAACACAGAGAGCTGATCAGTCTGAGCAAGAAGAAAATTGCTTTTCGGTCCCAAACAACGCAATCAGACTCTAAGACCTGCTTCACAAATGCAAGCGACTGCACAGATGGCTGCTCAACATGTAGGAGAAAAGACCAAACAGTTTGCCGGATTCTTTTGGTGATAGTTTGCGATGGCAGGAAGCTGCTTTATACTGAATCAGACCATTGGTTCATTTAGCTCCAAATTGTCTACATCAGTGTTCATTCTCGGACATTGGCTGTGCTTGCTAGGCTGATGGAAGTCATAGTTCAGTAACATCTGGAGGGACAATGATTCATTGCATCTGGTCTACATTGACTGGCTGTGGTTTTCAGAGCTTGGAAAAGTTACATTTTTAAACTACAACTCCCATCAGCCCCAGCCAGCATGGCCACAGGATTGGGCTGATGGGAGTTGTAGTTTAAGAAAGTAACTTTTCCAAGCTGTGGTGGTGGTCCAGGGTTTTAGGTTTTAGGGTATTATGTACACCGCCCAGAGAGCCCTTGGGCTTAGGGCGGTATATAAATTAAATAAAATAAATAAATAAATAGGCACAGACTCTTGCCCAGCCCTAACTAGAGATGCTGGGGATTGAACTCGGGTCGTTCTGCATCCAAAGCATGTGCTCTCTCACTGAGCTCCAGCCCTCCCTTAGGACTATTAATAGGTGGACAATATATGGAGCAAACATGAAGGCAGGGGCACCCACACTGCTCCAGGTCATGCCTAAATAGGGCATAAACAACTCCAGACCTCCTATGATGAGCTTTGAGCAGATGCTGAAAGGGGTTTGGGCCCAAAGGCCCCCGACACTGTGAACGCTATGGGGAAGAACCGTAGATCAGTGGCTGAGCCTCTCTTTTGCATGCAGAAGGCCCCAGGTTTGATCCCCTGCATCTCCAGGCAGGGCTGGGAACATTCCCAGCTTGAAACCCTGGAGAGCTGCTGCCTGTCAGTGTCAACAATACTGTGGATGGACCAATGATCCAGTTCATTATGAGGCAATGATGGACCAATGACCTGGTTCAGGATGAGGCGTCTTCCTATGTGCCTTTGGAAGAAATGGCCAAACACTGATTCAAAGGAAAGAGAGAAGTGGGGAGGAGCAGATGAAGAAGAAGGACCCTTCCAGCCAGAAGGCTTGTAAAATAACTCTAAATAGTAAACTGAAAACAATGATTACTGCTGTTGTTTATGCTGACATTAAGAAAGTCGTTAACCACCTTCCCCCTGGATTATGCTGCTGCAGCCGGTGTGCCAGGGAAAGGTGGCAGCATTATTTTTTTTTAACGATTCAACATTACATTGAAATGTCACAAGAGTGGTGACATTAAAGACCCAATGCATGGGGCAAGCTTTATGCCTTAATATATGCTGCTTGGCACACAGATCCCAGAGAAGTGGGGGCTGCTTGAAGCACAGAGAGCGCCTTCTACTGATGTAGCTGCTGGTAGAGATCCCTATCCAATTGTTAGGGCACCAGCCTCTACTGACCTTGTGCAGGCCTGTCTTGCAGCTTTTTGAGTTGGATGGTCAAATGTTTAAAAGACAGAAGCAGGGTATATTTGTTGTCGGGAGGGAACTAGAGGCGGGCGGTATCATTTTTGTCTGGAAAACTTAAGAAAAGCTGGTGAGAATATCAGAAGAGCGAACAGGGAAAGGTCAAAGGGGAAGCCAGATGCCAGGTCCCCCCTCTTCCATTTCTCCAACCTGAAAACTCTGGGGCCTCAGTCTTGCAGAGGTGTGCTGCAGGAAGAGTGGTTTCCTGGACTTTTGCAGAGGTTTTCAGTAACACCCTGTGCTGAGAGCAACCGTAAACCCCCGGTAGTATTTCAGAGGAAATGGACAGCATTGACTGAAAATTAACCACAGCAGACCCTGGGCCAAATAAATTCCAAGAACTGTTTCTGAAATCAAGTGCACCCCCTTGTCTGCATTTGGAGACCTGTCTACACTTTTTAAAAGATGCAGTAACAGCAGCAGGCCAAAAAGGAAGGAGTGGTCCGGGACCAGGGAAGGGAGAATGAAATGAAATAAAATAAAAGCAAGCTAGGCAAGTCAGCCACCATTTCTTTATGCTGACTTTATACCTTATTAATTACAGATTGTTGTTGTTATGTGCCTTCAAGTCGATTACAACTTATGGCGACCCTATGAATCAGTGACCTCCAAGAGCATCTGTCATGAGCCACCCTGTTCAGATCTTGTAAGTTCAGGTCTGTGGCTTCCTTTATGGAATCAATCCATCTCTTGTTTGGCCTTCCTCTTTTTCTACTCCCTTCTGTTTTTCCCAGCATTATTGTCTTTTCTAGTGAATCATGTTTTCTCATGATGTGTCCAGAGTAGGATAACCTGTTCCATCATTTTAGCTTCTAGTGACAGTTCTGGTTTAATTTGTTCTAACAAATTGTTCTAACACCCAATTATTTGTCTTTTTCACCATCCATGGTATTCGCAGAGCTCTCCTCCAACACCACATTTCACATGAGTTGATTTTTCTCTTATCCGCCTTTTTCACTGTCCAGCTTGCACATCCATACATAGAAATCAGGAATACCATGGTCTGAATGATCCTGACTTTCGTGTTCAGTGATAAATCTTTGCATTTGAGGACCTCTTCTAGTTCTCTCATAGCTGCCCTCCCCAGTCCTAGCCTTCTTCTGATTACGGGTAGGGATGGGCAAATCTGACAATTTCTCAGTTTTTTTTATTTTTCCCATATTAAGTTCAGTTCTCCACATCAGGTTGTGTGTTTGTTTTTTTAAAAAAGTCCCGATGAAAATTAATCAGCATTTCAGTGTGAATTTTTTCTGGTATGCATATCCAAGGCTATGTTCTGAAGGCACATGAGGCCAGCACCCTGCTGAAGCTAAGCAAGGTCAGGTCTGGTCAGTGCCTGGAAGGGAGACCACCTGGGAACCATATGTAAGCCGCCTTGGGTTTCTATCATGAAAAGAAGGTGGCGGGCAAATGTAATAAATAATAATAAATGATATGCAATTTTGGCTAATACATTTTTGCAAAGCAATTTCCCTGCAGCCAGGATGGATGGGTAATTGTTTTCAGTACTTCAGGTTGCAGAAAGGGGAGCTGTATCCCTGAGGAGAGGGTGTGGCCCTGATTGAGAGACTTGGAAGACTGCATTTGGCCCTGGGTCTGATGCTCCTCACATGTGCTCTGCTCCCATGAAGGGCGATGTCATGTTTGAGGGGGCCAATGGCGAAATGCCCTTGGGTGAGTGCCCTTCTATGCCCCTTGCTGATTTCAGTGTCGGGTGGCTACAAGCCACCTTCTTTAGTCTCCAACCATTTCCCAACACGGTATCCCACTGGAGTGCTGTAGGAAATTTAACATGGTGGCTCATTGACCCACCTATACAACACAGGGTGCCTGAGGCAGGAGTCAGAACTTCTGGGCCTGGTCAGGGCACTAGCATCCTGGAGGTTGCCTAAAGATGCTGGGCATGGATACTGAACTAGCCTTGGGTGAATGGAAAGTGCCTTGGAGCACATCTAACCCTCCAGTGCTGGGGAAGATGGGCACTGTAGTGCTATAATCCAGGGCTGAGAAAGCTCAGGCCCAGATGCCAGATGCAATCCTTCAGAACTCTGTTACCTGGCCCTCAGGATGCTCTGTAGGCCACTCTTGCCCTCACCAGCCCTACTTTGCAACCTCCTTGTGTGCTTTTGCCTGGCTCGGATATGTCCTTGTGCTCTGATAATGCTCCTTGCTTACCTAGATGGAGGATAGAAAGGGGTCTGTGTGTGCTTGTGCATGTGCGCACATGTGTGTAGAAACTAGCATACTCAATACAGGTAAAAATCACATTTGTGGCCCTGAGCACTTTTTCCTCTGGCCCTCCCCACGACTGGCATATGGCCCCTGGAAGGTTACTCAGAAGGGAATGTGGCCCTCTGCCTGACAGTGTTTCCCCATCTGTGTTTTAATCTTTCAGGGGATGTTTGTCCACGATTGCTGATCCTTTAATTGGAGGGTCCCTGATGCACTTCCAAGGAAGCACAGGATATTCCCCGCAAACATAGTTAGGGGACCCCATGGTTAAGCTGTTGAAAAAAGCCTTTTCAAAAACTGTAACGCGCACCATGGTTGAATCAAAAGCTGCAGCCTTTGCAGCTCTCCTGTTCCCTTTTCCTGAGGTAACTTAACTCGGTAACATTCTCTCTAGATGGCTATAGCTCTCTAATGGGAGGTTGTGTAAGCGACTGAGGCCAAACGCAGGCATTAATTACAATGAAAAATCAGTTTAGGGCAGGCCACAACTAAATTGGAAGCCAGGTCCTCTAGGTAAAACAAAAAGCCTGAAACAGAAGCTTTAGATTTGATTACAGGGCAATATAAGAAAAATGTGCTGTATGTTGCCTATTATTAAAGTTGCTTTTGGGCCTGTGTGTTTGCCTGCCTAAGGGATTTTAATAAATATTAGTAATAGCCAGCTGGCTTGCTAGGCCTTTTTGGAGTCCCCCCTCCCTGTGTGTGTGGGGGGAGAAAGGAGGGGGGGTACAAGGCAAGGCTTTGCAGAAGAAATGTAAGTTGCTGCAGACAAGCAGTTTTTGGAAAACATTTGATGACAGCAAAGTTCACAGACAGCACCTCCTTTAAGGACCCGGTCCCTTCCTAGGGGCGGGAGAAAGGGGACTTTCTCAAAAAGAAAGGAGGGGGAAAAGAATCTGTGACAGTTTGTTTTTGATTGTTCTTGGTGACAGAAGAAACAAATTATATAAACTCTGTTGCAGTACTGTGTTAAACATAGGGATGAGAGAGAAATTCAATTTTGTTTGCATGTTAATTATAAACTACCCAGTTCACACTCAGGGGTGTAGCCATCCAGGGTCTCGGTGTGTGTGTGTCTTAGACCCCTTACTTTTTTGAGAGCCAGGTCCCACAGGGTCCGTTATGTCTCCAGCATCCTATGAGCCAATCAGCATGAAAGGGAGTGTGTTAGCAACTGAGAAGAGTCTTCTAACATGCTTCCTTGTTGTTACCTGCTCACTGGAGCCAATCAGAGTGAAAGGAGTTCCTATTAGTTCCTACTTCAAAAAACCAAGTTGTGGATAATGAGAATTCTGGAATTCTGGAATTGCAGAAGAGACAGTGAATCCTGATGATAGCATCCCATCTACATCATCAAGCGGTTTGGTAGCAGCAGGAGATAACCGTGTAGGCCCTGAGTTCAGTAATTCAAGCAAGATCTCTGTCAGTGAGAAAGGACAGTCAAATGGTGGCAGTGATAGAGAAGCAGAAAGCAGTATTCAAGCCTGGTCAGATTATTCTATAACCTTAGAAGGTTGTATAATCTTAGTAGGGGGCATGGCTGTGACTATCATGAATTCACACTTTCTGAAACAATATGCAAATTGAAATGCAGACATCCTTCAAATTTTAAACTTTTCTAAAAAATATGTAGAAAAATGGACATCTTACAGAAAAATGTGCGTACAAATACAAGTGAAAACAACATACAAAAAACATTTATATTAGTGAAGAATTGTATTAGTGAGACTAGGATACAAAAAATAGCATACATTTTTACTGTGGGCTGTTGACACCTGAGACAGATATTTTTAGATCTCATCCTATTTTGTGATTTTAGCTTGTTTTTAATGGGTGTGTTATAACATACCCTGGGACCTCTGGGTGAAGGGCAGGTAATAAATGATGATGATGATAGGGAAAATTGCTTGCAAAGTGTGTATATTAGTCAAAACTATACAAAATGAGTGTATTAGGAGAAATCACTCTAAAATGGTGAATTTTCATGAGGATTAGTTTTTTTAAAAAATGCAAATTGCTGTGGAAATGTAGAGAACTGAATTTAAGATTGGATAAATGAGGGACTTAGCAAACTGAAATTGACAGATATATCCATCCCATGTTAAAAACAACTGGTCCAGACTAAATTCAATGGTGTTAAAAAGTAGCTGTTAAGAATTCCACAACCTCAAGGTAATGTCAACTCTGCAGTGCTGATGGGAATCAGCCCGTATGAATATTATCAATATTACAAGTGCAAAAAGCAAAGGATCACAGACTTGGAAGGTTCCCCAAAGGTCATCATCTAGCCCAATCCTGAATCAGTGTATTTCCTGCATCAGCAAGGGACTGGACTGGGCAGTCTTTGAAGACCCTTCCAAAGCAAATGATGTGAACTAGCCCTGAGAATGATGGACAATCTCAACCATGCTGTAGGTTGCACAGTAAAGTGCTATGTGACAGCTGCGCCATCTGTTCAGAGCTCCTGTTTGTTTTTGTTTAACATGGCCTCTCATTCTACTGCCCTACTGTCAACTGCCTCTGAAGCCTTTCTTCTGGTGCAGTAACATGTCATTGAATAGATCATGATTTGGACATATGGTGGCCTTCACTGAGCACATATGCACTACACATTAAATTGGGTCATGTGAGGGTTGTGCCTATGCCTTCGTTGCACAGATTTATTTATTGCAAGTACAGAAGGTGTGTGTGTGTGCTTATAGAATTCAAATTCATTTAAAACAAGAATTTGAGTGAGGAAGTGGAAAAGTGGTAGTGATTAGGGGTATTCCTCTCCACATGCTTATCTCATTTCAGAAAAATAAGTATCCGCATTCAATTCTCTTCCAAGGGTGTGTATGTATATTTTTTTCTAGAAAGGGCAGTGAAATCTTGATTCACTGTCTTTGTCATAGTTCTATTATTCCTTTAAGAAACATGCACTGTCCCTCTCTGAGAGCCTGTTCTGTAACATAAGCATCAACCACAGCGCATAACGTGCACAAAAACTAACTCTGCAACTTTTCAGGTGCAAATGCTTTAAGCAACGCTAGCAGCACAAAACTCTTTCCCATTTGGGCTTCAAGCTTGGAATGTTTGCACAGTAAAAGCCAGTCATATCACAGAAGAAAGGCACAGGAAGACAAGCTCAGAGACAGAAAGAGAAGGATGGGAAGCAGGACACTCATTCAAAACATGCTATCGGTGACTGGCAGGGCCTGTGGGTGGCTGTCCTGAACTGTAGACCTGGAGTGTTTTCCAGCTCATTCCTGAACCAGGATCCTCCGACTGCAGTTGTCCATGTTCTGGTGACTTCCCATTTGGACTACTATAAAGCACTGTGGGGCTGAAGTTGGTCTGGAGGCTGCAGCTAGTGCAGAATGTGGCTGCTAGGCTACTAAATGGGGCAGCCTGATAGGACTATGGTCACTGGTCCTGAAAAACTGCCAGTGGGCTCAGTTCAAGATACTAGCATATAAATCCCTAAATGTAAACCTCCTGTATCAACCACCTAGGACCTTACAATCAGCAGGTGAAGTCTTCTTGGTGGTGCTGCCATCGGGTGCTGCCCAGTTGGCATTGACCTGTGACAGGGCCTTTTCAGTGGTGGCTCTCCATTTGTGCATTGCCCTTTCCTGTGAGATGCATCTGTTTCCATCATTATTGCCTTTAGGAGGAATTTGAAAACATTCCTGTTTACCCAGGCATTTGATGGCTGAAGGAGACCGTTCCTGGCAACCCAGAGATCATTGGATGAAGTAATCATTTTAACTCTGTTTTTAGAATGTTTTAACTGTTTTTAACTCTCAGTTTCTCTCTTTTTTTCTAACCTTGTTTGGTTCTCCACATTTTCATATCAGTTTGTGGTTTTTTTTAAAGTCCTCTTGACAATTCAGCAGCATTCTCGAAAATTCAGCAAATTTCTCCTAATACACACTGTCTGAATTATTATATTATTATTATCTTTATTTATACCCCGCCCTTTTTCCAAACTGGAACTCAAGGCAGCTTCCAGATAAAAATACGTACATATCATTAAGAACCTATAAAAATATAAAACATATAAACATATAAAATCAGCACTAAAACAGGATTAAACTATTAAGATGTTAAAACCAATTAGATATACACTTAAAATACAATTTTGCCTAATGTACACATTTTTTGCAAAGTCATTATCCATAATATAATGCATGTTTGTATGTTATTTTGGCTCATCTGTGCATTGACATGCACACTTTAGTATATACAGTTGTGCACGTTACCTGGCTGGAGAACTGCGCTGCAAAAACTTTGAATTTCAAAGAATGGCTGTGTTTCCGTTGCATATCATTTCAGAAAGTGCGAATTAGGTAAATTTCCCTTTAAATGCAAACTGAATCAAGTTTCTCCTTCACCCCTAGTTGATGTACCCTTGCTGGTTTTCTTGTTTTGAGAGCGATTGGTAGCTCTGGTTCCTTTGCACTCAGAGCAGTGGTGGCGGATCCCTTAGGGTGAATGGGACACTGCCCACTGGCCTCAACCTACTCTCAGCCAACCCCAACCTGCCTGCCTTCTTACTTGCAACCAGTCCGGGGGGTAGTACTGGTTTTCAACTTACTTCTCCTTAGCCTCAGTGTTGCCCTTGTAGAACTCAGCAGAGAGGAGAATGGGGAGGAAGCTGGAATGATTTGTCTCCACTTGCCATGGGCTCTGGGTCTGCCTCTCATTGGCTGCTGAGCAGAACTTGGAAAAGTTACTTTTTAAAACTACAACTCCCATCAGCCCCAGCCAGCATGGCCACTGGATTGTGCTGATGGGAGTTGTAATTCCTTTTCTTTTTTGGCTTTGTGCTTATGCATTTAAATCTAGATTATTTCTTTTGTAATACTGAATTTATTTTACATTTGTGAAATGGTTGGCTTTTGTCCTGTTTGAATGTATGAGGTTTTGCAGACTGACTTCTCTGCCCTATCCATTTTGTACTTGGATATTTTGAATGTTTGTTGTAAGCCTCTTTGGGCACAGCTTGCTGTGGAAAGGCTGCATAGAAGTAAACTCAATCTATCAATCAATCTAGCTTCAATCAATCTGTTCTGGGAATGTGGGCAGGGATCGGTATTTTGGGACAAAGTGCTGGGGGAAATTAGCTCTATTATTGGAGGAAGATTCATACGAGACCCAAAATTATGCTTATTGTCTATGCTTTGTGATGAAAATGCTGAAAAACCTTGAGATGAAAGGTTTGAAAATATTCATACCTTATGTAATTTTTATTTAATGGTAGCAGCCTGGTTAACAATAGCCCAAGGACAGAAGGATGTTTCATATTTCACAATGGATATGTGGCATAAAAAGGCTCTGTATATACTTACAGTGAAAAAGTTAACTCATGAACTTAAAACAACCAGGGGGGAAGCAGCGCCCAAGAACTTTGCTGCCATTTTGTGGCCCTTCATATCCTGTATGGATAGGCATATCATGTGTCATTACTTCCCAATGAGAAATAGGTTTATTTGGAAGAATCAATAAATTTCTGTATGTATCCCCCCCCAGTTATTGTATCACCTTACTGTGAACAGAATCTTCCCATGGAATTGGTTTTTGTGTATTGTGTTTACCAGACTGGAGTGTTTCTATAACTTGTCAAGGATTATCAATACCTTGGCACAGTCATTAACCAAAATGGAGACAATAGTTTAGAAATCAGAAGAAGGCTAGGACTGGGGAGGGCAGGTGTGAGAGAACTAGAAAAGGTCCTCAAATGCAAAGATGTATCACTGAACACTAAAGTCAGGATCATTCAGATCATGGTACTCCTGAGCTCTATGTATGGATGTGAAAGTTGGACAGTGAAAAAGGCGGGGAAAAAATCAACTTTGAAATGTGGAGCTGGAGGAGAGCTTTGTGGATACCATGGACTGCAAAAAAGACAAATAATTGGGTGTTAGAACAAATTAAATCAGAACAATCACTAGAAACTAAAATGATGAAACTGAGATTATCATACTTTGGACACATAATGAGAAGACATGATTCACTAGAAAAGACAATAATGCTGGGAAAAACAGAAGGGAGTAAAAAAAGAGGAAGGCCAAACAAGAGATGGACTGATTCCATAAAGGAAGCCACAGACCTGAACTTAGAAAGTCTGAACAGGGTGGTGTATAACAATTGCTACTGGAGGTCACTGATTCATAGGGTCATCATAAGTCAAAATAGACTTGAAGGCATATAACAACAACAGGCAAACCTAGTGAATTCTGACTTTCTGAAACCATAAGTGAGCCTAAACCCAGCCATCCTTCCAAATCCGCACTTCTCTGAATTTTGCAAAGCAGTTCTCTACAAAAATGCATATACTGGGTAAACTCTACATAAAAATGCATATATTAGTGAAAATGCAGAAATGCACAGATGCTGTTGTAGTGCAGAAATGCACAGATGCTGTTGGAGGTCATTGATTCATAGGGTCACCATAAGTTGAAATCGACTTGAAGGCACATAACAACAAAACATTTGGAACTTAATAAAGCTTTTTTTAAAAAATCTGGCTTCACTTGTCATTGGCTCTGGCTCCACCTACTCCTGGCTTCCAGCCTGCTAGCCTGCCAGTCCTAGTGGGCACTGGGCCAGTGTGCTATTTCTCTGCTTCACCAGTCCTTGCAAAAAGCTGTTGCCGCTGAATGGTCTTTCAGCCAAGGAGAGGGGAACCAGGCTTCTCTAGGGAGCCATGATGGCCTCTCTTGTTAGCCCTCTCCAGGCGCTCAGTTTGAATGGGCGAAAGGTGAACAGGAATGAGCAGGTCTAGCCTTGTCTCCCTCAACAAGGACTCATGTACTGGCCCCACCAGCGTTGTGAAATATTTTGTGACAATGGTTTCAATTATATTGTACACCACTCCTTGGCTGCCAAGAGGAGTGGTTCAGATCTGAGAGATCATGATAGTACTGAGATTTGGATGGAAATATTCTAGATGCAAAACTTTAAAAAAAAGTCTCTTACAGATGAGCAAATAGATAAGACGGGTACCCTGTGGGAAAGCTAAGCCAGTTAGCAACAAACACTAAAGGTTATGCTCTACCTCCAGTGTTTGAGCTAGTATGCCTGGGAATCCCAAATGGGGAGAGTGCTGTTGCACTCGGGTCCTGCTTTCGAGCTTGCCAAGGGCATCTGGTTGACCGCTGTGAGAATAGGAAACTGGACTAGATGGGCCATTGGCTGGATCCAGCAGGGCTCTTCCTGTGTTCTTAAAGATGTGTGCCCAAGTGAGACATCTTGTCACTCTTATCCGATTTGTTTTGGCTTCTCTCAGATTTCCCCAGCTGTTTTGCATGATGAGGAACTCCCAGTTTTGCTTTCACTTTCAGCAGGATTTTAGCGACACAACTCATCTCATGGGCCCACAAGCTGATTTAAGACTAGGCAGCTGACAAGCAACTGTTCGCGGCTCCAGGGCACGAAACCTGCAGGCCGTAATAAACTTGTTAGCATTTACGGTGCCACCAGAACTGGTGTTGTTTCTGCTGCAACTGAGTTAACACTGCTAGCCCTCTGAAATTTGACAAATGTCCGGTTACCCTCCAAATGCAGAAATCAATATGACACCTACTACAATTGTGCCTGATTTCTCTGGCAATTCTAAGGAAGAATCATGAAAGCCATGTTCGGTTTTATCATTTGAGTGGCTTGCTGTTGCCAATACAAGAATTCATGTGAAACATGATTAATAAATGAATCCATCTCAAGGCCAAAAAGAGGAAGAAGAAAAAGAAAAATACCCAGCAATTTCTGGAAGCAGAAATAAAGCTTTGCTCATATTAATCCTCAACCAAGTTACTTTAAAAAAAAAATAGCAAGATATTTTCATGAAGTAGGTCAGGTGACTGTGGTATATAAAGTGTTCCACGACACTGCCTGAAGATTATTCTGTCCTTGTCGGTTTCACCTCATAAATATGCCATTCTCTTTGTTATTCCGGGTTCTAGCTTTTAAAAAAGAATTCGACTATACGTAGAAAGGATTAACGTTTGATTACCATCATTCATCTCTTCATATCGTCACAGACTCCATCCACTGCCCTTCTAGCTTGAGCCCATCAGCTTGCAGGGATTGAGGACCAAATTCTCACATATGGAAAATAAGCAAGCAATCTCTCTGTGTTTCTCTCCCAGAGGGATATACTACAGTTGTACATGCAGATGACAAGGAGAATATAATATCAGAGAGAGGTGGCTTTCTCAGAAAGTGTCAGTAGCATTAGTGTCACAAGCAAAGCCCCCTTCTGTGACAACTCCACAGACCTTTCAATGGAAAATTGTGCTCAGCTACCTTTAAAGCACGAGATGCTAATTTGAGGGATTTGCCATTTTTGAACTGGAGGGCTATATCTTTTGCGTGGGATTTTGCTTAATTTCCCGACACCACAAAAAGAGAGAGAAAAGGCATCTAAAACACAACTGCCTACAGCCAACTGTCAACAAATATCAACGCTAATAGCACGCAGCCTGTCACTGATTTATGTTGTGGTGTGGTAATCTTCTCAATTTAGCCGGATATTTTTCCCCCTCACACAAAAATTGCCGAAAGTCTCACTAGACGTTTTATGAATGTCGGGAGGTGCTATTAGGATGGTAATGGGGCCGTATTAAAGAAGAATTCACTAGTTCAAAGTGTCAGTTAAAGATATTGGGGGATGAAGGTGAGTGACTCTGCGTGTGTGTGTGTGTGTGTGTGTGTGTGTGCGTGTGCAGAAATACTTAATTTTTTTCAGGGTTGCCTAAGATTTGAAGAAGGTGACATATTGAGTTCCAGGGCCCTATCATTAGGCAAAGTGAGGCAGCTGCCTCAAACAGCAGATGCTGGAGGTTTGGCAGAAGAAGAGTAGATGATGGCAATGTGGTGCCATGATTGCATACTCTTCTATCTCTCCTGAAAACAGCCTTTTTAAAAATTTAAAATAGTCTTTTAATCATGATGGCTATGTCCTATCTTCACTATCAGCATGCTTCTGGATGCCCGTTGCTGGGAATCACAAGCGAGGGGAATGCTGTTGCACTCAGGTCCTGCTTGTGATCTTCCATTAGGTGTCTGGTTGGCCATGGTTAGGACAGCATGCTGGCCTGATCCAGTAGGGTCTTCTTATGTTCTCTCTGAGACTATCAATCCTTTTAACTGGTGGTCGCAGGGATGCAACCTGAGATCTTCTGCAGATAAACTGAGGATGTGCTCTATAACTGAGCTATACTCTCTCCCCAGTTTGTGCAAGCCATAGGTTACTACGGCAGGGCTCTTCTTGTGTTTAGTGAACTGGATGATGACCCACACTATTTCCCCTAGACTACAGGAATCCTCCTGCCTGTCCCAATGCCTTTTGTGAGCCGTATCCAAATTCCTATGTCATTTCTTGAAATTTCTCAGATTTTTTTTTCTCGAGGAGGAACTTCAAATTTTGATTTGAGGTGAAATCTGGAAATACCTTGGGCATTTGGTTAGCCTTATTGGTAGGTCTTTGCATAGCCTTTGTTTGTTTGTTTGTTTCCATAAAATGCTATGGATGTTTTTGCTGAGGAGATGGCCACCAGCCCCAAACACCCCAATTCACTTTGATTTCTTCTGGCAAAATTTTATACACATCTCTACATTTTCACATGGGTAAAATTGGGTCAGTGTTTGAGGTTGGTTTTATGTCAGGCACCTTTACCAAATATAGGTGAAAATGCCTAAAGAGGTGCTCAAAGTTTGACCTCGAAAGCATGAGTACTTGTGCATAATACCCTTTATGGAAAAGAGAAGCCAAAGGGAGATGGGAAAGATTCAGAAAAGGGCTAGTAAAATGATCTTGGGGATGTAGTAACTCCCCTATGAGAAAAGATTGCAACATCATCATCATCATTAAATTTTATTTATACCCTGTCTTTCTGCCAAAGGCCCATAAGACAGCTTACAAACATTTGGGGCTTTTGATTTTAGAGCAGTGGCTCCCAAACCTTTTCCCCCGTGGACCACTTGAAAATTGCTGAGGGTCCTGGTGGACCACTTAATGATCTTTTTCTGCCTGTTGAAGCAATTGTAAAGCACTGTGCTAAATGCGGTCTGTTTTTTGTTGAATCAAGATTAAACTTCTTCCTTCTAGCCTCCCACTGCTAATCCTTTCCACTACTTTCAAGTGCCTCCTTCCCCTGTCACTTTTGGTCACCTTCTGGGTGGACCACTGGGTTCTAAGAACAATGGAGCAGTCGCTGTGAATGGATGCTCATGGACTACTGCTGGTCCATGATCCACAGTTTGGGAACCCCTGGTTTAGAGAAAGGATGAGTAAGAAAGGACATGAAAGAGATGTATACAATTATTCATGGTGTGGCAAAAGTGGCTAGGAAGAGGTTTTTCTCCATTTCTCTTAATACTGAAACCAGGAGTCATCCAAAGAAGCTGAATGTTGGGAGATTTAGGACAGGCAAATGGAAGGACTCTTTCACACAGAACTACGGAATTTGCTCCCATAAGATGTAGTGATGACCTCCAACTTGGTTGGCTTTGAAAAGAGAGTAGAGAAATTCATGGAGGACAAGGCTATCCATGGCTACTAGCCATGATGGTTATATGCTTCTTCCAGGATCACCGGCAGCATGCCTCTGAAAACCAGCCTGCAGGGAACATAAGTGGGGAAAAGCTAATGCAGCCATGGCCTGTTTGTGGGCTTCACATAGGCTCCTTGTTGGCCACTGTCCAAATTAGAAGATGGCTTAGATAGGCCTTTGGTCTGATCCATCAGAGCTCTTCTTTTGTTCTTAAATTTGACATATAAAGAAATAAACATGTTTTGCCACCCGCAGCAGGTGGAATACTGAGCTTGATCCAACTCTGATTTGATCTAGCATGGTAGATTTTCTCCTGACTTTCAGCTATGCCATAGGATTGGTGTAACAGTATGCAAGCTCTTACCCATTATGAAGTTGCCCAGATAAAAAACACTGCTATAATTTGCACAGCAGCCAATTCGAACCTTACCACAGGACGCCAATCCAACGGCGGCGTAAGCAAAAGCAGCATCACAGCCGAGCACAGGAGAGGGAATTCGCCAGACTCCACGTTGCAATTATGAAGCAACAGAATTTATTGGGCATAGAAAATACTGTCACTAAACAGCTCAACAGTCCTCATGAGTCCTTTCTGGGCTTCCAAACGTGCAGTCGCAGGCAGACCATTTCTTTTCTTCCAGGCTTTTATTAAAAACCAATTCGGGCAAATGCCGTCAGTCTAGTCAGTAAGAAAACCTGTACTGCCATAACTCCCCGCGAGGTTCCTCAACGACATTTTTAGGTGTTAAGAGCATGACAAAATGGGGCAGTTCAACACTTTTGTAACAACAAGAACAAAACCAGGACCCTTTTATGATCAGAAACGCACCGCCAGGATCTTCATATGATGTAACTCTTGCCAGGTTCCGCCGCCTTTGAGGGCAGGTGGAGGGATCTCACATTTGAATGTGCACGTACACACTGTGTGTATATATAGTAAACAGATATATAGATAGTTGCATTGCCCACACACCCTCATTGAAGACTCATGAGATAAAATGATGGTAAACAAGATATATAACAAATGCAAGGTCTGCAAACCAAATCCACCAAATTCAGAATAGAGAGGTGAGGATTTTGTCTAATTCTGGTAGGGAAGCATCTCTCCAGTCCACTGGGCTTGTGATTCAGGTGCAGGCTGTGGTTCCCCAGCAAAGGGTTGGGAGAAAATTACTCCCCCTTCCTAAGTGACCCTTGAGTATGTGAACACTTTCAGCCAGGGCCCACAGCCTAGCATTTATCCAAACACAGACATCAGGCCTAAAGCGCACCCTTGAAGGACCTGCCACCCTGAAGGCAATAGCTGGTGCATAAAGGGTGCCCTTTACCCAATAATGTCTCAGTGTCCGTAGTGCTTATATTCTGAAGTAATTATTACATTTCTATACCACCTTTCCTCCAAGGAGCTCAAGCTGGCATGCATGTTTTCTCCCCCATTCTATGTTATCCTCACAACAACCCCGTGAGGTAGGTTAGGCTCAGAGAGATAGCAGTGGCAGAGGCAGAAATAGATTGGATGTGGAATGTGGCGGCTAGGTTGCTGACTGGAGCAGCCTACCAGTGCCATACTGCACCACTGCTGAAAGAACTGGACTGGATGCCAATATGCTACTGGGGCAAGTTTACGATTAGTACAGGGGTCACCAACCCATTGCCCATGGGCACCATGGCACCCACTAAGGCTTTCAGTGACTCCCATATCAGGTAGCCCAGAGTCTGAGCTTTAATTTAAAAAAAATGAATTATGTAACCCTTTTCTCGTTGTGAGCCTGCTTGAGCGTAGATTACCATGGAAAGGCGGGATGCAAATACATAATAAATAAGCAGTGATGGCCCTAGGTAACCCAGTAGGATTCATGGCTGGATGGGAATTTGAACTTTGGTCTCTCGGGTCCTAATTTGACCTGACCACTCCACCACATATTTCACCTATCCTCATCTGCCACATTCAATGCCAAACACACAAAGCACACCACTCCCAGGAAGCCAATCAGGATTGTCCCAGTAGTGTAGAGGAGGTGAAAAAAGAGGGATCCTCAAGGCCAATCAAGGAATCCCCCTTTCTTACACAGCCACTGAAACAGGCCACTACCAAAGCTCACACTGCATCAGGGAGGCACAGTAAAGCGAGAAGACAGTCGAGTTTGGGGCAGAGCCAGCTTACAAAGCCAGCCTCTAGCCCCTTCCTATTGGCCTTAATGGTCCATATGGCTCCCCACTCCAGCCCCCTTCCTTCGGGAGTGTATCTCCCAAGTCCTCATCACAAAAGGGAGGGGGGAGGCAAACAAGCCCCTGCCCTGTGAGCCGGAATGGCATAGATACATTGATCGTAGCACTGTAGAGTTAGAAGGGGCCTCTTAGGCCATTGAGTCCAAACCCCTGCACATCATAAGGACAGCCTGCTGGATCAGGCCAATGGCCCATCTAGTCCACCATTTTGTTCTCACAGTGGCTAACCAGATGCCTATAGGAAGCCCACAAACAAGGCCTGAGCGTATTATTATCATTATCATTATCATTATCATTATCAAGCGATCGTGAGACCACTCCTGAAAAAGCCTTCCTTGGACCCAGACAATTTTAACAGCTACAGGCCAGTGGCGAATGTTTCATTCCTGGGCAAGGTCTTGGAACGGGTGGTTGCTGGCCAGCTCCAGGCGCTATTGGATGAAACTGAATATCTAGATCCATTTCAAGCGGGTTTTAGGCCCGGTTTTGGCACCGAGACAGTCTTGGTCGCCCTGTACGATGACCTATGTCGGGAAAGAGACAGAGGGAGTGTAACTCTGTTGATTCCCCTTGATCTCTCAGCGGCTTTTGATACCATCGACCATGGTATCCTTCTGGAGAGGCTCGCGAAGTTGGGAGTTGGAGGTACTGCTTGGCAGTGGTTCCGCTCCTACTTGGCGGGTCGTCTCCAGAAGGTAGTGCTTGGGGAACATTGCTCGACACCGCGGGTTCTCCAATATGGGGTCCCGCAGGGGTCAGTTTTGTCCCCCCTGCTTTTTAATATCTACATGAAGCCGTTGGGAGAGGTCATCAGGAGTTTTGGAGTGCGTTGTCATCAGTATGCTGATGACACGCAGCTCTACTTCTCCTTTTCATGGTGGATATATACCCTGTCCTGGACGGGGTTACACTCCCCCTAAAGGACCGGGTTCGTAGTCTGGGAGTCTTTTTAGACTCTTCCCTCTCACTTGAGGCTCAAGTAGCCTCGGTGGTTAGGAATACGTTTTACCAACTTCGGTTGGTAGCCCAGCTACGTCCCTATTTGAGTAAAGAGGACCTTACATCAGTAGTACATGCTCTGGTAACCTCACGTTTGGATTACTGTAATGCGCTTTACGTAGGGCTACCTTTGAAGACAGTTCGGAAGCTACAACTAGTGCAAAATGCGGCGGCCAGATTGCTGACAAGGACCAAGCGGTCCGAGCATATAACACCTGTTCTGGCCAGCTTGCACTGGTTGCCAATATGTTTCCGGGCTAGATTCAAAGTGTTGGTATTAACCTATAAAGCCTTATACGGTGCGGGACCACGATACCTTGCGGAACGCCTCTTCCGATATGAACCGGCCCGTGCACTACGTTCTGCTACGAAGGCCCTCCTCCGGGTTCCAACTCACAGGGAGGCCCGGAGGGTGATGACAAGATCTAGGGCCTTCTCAGTGGTGGCCCCCGAACTATGGAACAGTCTCCCCGAGGAAGTACGCCTGGCGCCGACTCTGCTCTCCTTCCGGCGCCAGGTCAAAACCTTCCTATTCTCTGAAGCATTTTAAGTTACACTGATTTACTTTTAAAAATGTTTATTGTATTGGATTGTTGATTGTATTTTAGTATCATTTTGTTATTCATTGTATTTTTATGCTATTTTATGTTCACCGCCCCGAGAGCTATTGCTAGTCGGGCGGTATATAAATTTAATAAATAATAATAATAATAATAATAATCATTGTTATTATTATTTAGTCACTTGTTACTTGAAGCTCTCCATGTGACAACAGTGCATTAAAAACATAAATGCAAATACATAACACCATAAAAACAGAACAGACAATCTGCACAATAGCCACAGGAAGCTGGCCAGCGCACAAAGGACAAAACAACATCATCTCAGTCTATCAAAAGCCTTGGGGGGGAAAAGGTAAGTCTTTATCTGGCACCAAAAAGATGTCAAGGAATGCACCAGGTAGACCTCAGTGGGGAGCATAGTGCAAAGATGGAGAGCCACAACTGAAAAGGCCCTCTCCCTTATTGCCACCCCTGAGCCTCCCTCAGAGGGGGGGACCTGGAGAGCGGCCTCAGAGGAAGAGCTATGGGTCTGGGTAGGTTCACGTTGGGACATGAGTTCCAGAAGATATTGTGGTCCTGAGCCACAAAGAGCTTTATAGGTCAAGACCAGTACCAGATACGTAGATACATGGGGAGAATGGGCACCACTCTATTGTTCCCAGAGAGGAAAGGTTCTGTTTTGTTCTTCTCCATGACACTCTACTTTTCTATGTTCAGGGAGGTTGTGTGTGCCTGTTTGAAAAACTGTGGAGGAGCATCCAAAGATGTGTGTCCCCATGTGCATGTTGAAACGGTACAGCCCTACAAAAACAGCAGCCCCATGCCATTTTCCTGACAGCTCTCAGGGCTTCAGTGCAGCTGAACAGAATCATTCTGAACTGAGCAGGTCCTTCCTTGTGCAAGGGGTTCCTCATTCATTTCAATGTGCAGGGCACATCTGTGAGTGCGCAACCACTTGTGAGTAAGAGGAGCTGCCTTATTTGTTTGTCAGAATGAGGACGTTTGTTGAATGGGCCACTCTCTTCAATTATCAGACGGGGTAGCACGACATGCAACAGGTCCCAGGTTCAGTCACTGGTATATTCAGATAGGGCTAGAAAACACCCTGCCTGAAGCCTCGGAGAGCTGCTGCCAGTCAGTGTTGACAATACTGAGCTACATGGACCAATGGTCTGGCTTGGTATAAGACAGCCTCCTGTGTTCCTCCACCCCCTGTATTCGGCTAAACTAATAATTCCCCAAAATTTGTGCTTGGAAACACAAGTATTTCATGAGAGAATTGCTGGTGTAGCATGAGAAATAAATGAGTTAAAGGATCCCATAAGCCCAATATAGCTACCTGCAGAGGAGGCTGCCCACTGAATCCCTGCATGATATACTGTTCTCAATGTGCTCCTTCCAAGGAGCAGATCACTCTTACTATGCATCATTCAATCATTCTTGAAGGAGAGACAGTAGAATTCCCTGCCCTTAGAAGTGATACGCTCAGAACAGTGACTCATGCAGAAACACAGAGGGTGGGCTCCTCATTGAGCGTTGGTTGTAAGCAAATGTTTTCTGCATGCAAGAGTGAAATGCTACCTTCCATTCTTAATATGCTAGGGGGACAGCTCTCTAAAACTTGTGCTTCGGCTCTTGGAAACTTGGGGGACACAGACTTTAACCTCTAGAAAATTGACTCTCGCCATGGATTTGAAGGGTATTCAGTCAGTACACCCCCGAGAGGTAGGAGGGTATGGCTATCAATGGAGGGTAAGGCTATCAAAGGGTACTAGCCATGATGGCTAAGTTCTACCTTCACTGTACAAGACGGTATGCTCGTGAATACTGGTTGATGGGAATCGCACTCTGATCCTGTTTGCATGCTTACCATAAACATCTGGTTGGTCCCAGTGAGAACAGGATGCTGGATTAGATGAGTCGGGCAGCTTGGTATCAATTACACCTCATACGTAGACTGCAACCATACCTTCCTGTTCATCAGCTCCCATTGGTGGTACATGCCCTGGTCACCTCTCGTTTGGATTACTGTAATGCGCTCTACGTGGGGCTACCCTTGAAAACGGTCCGGAAATTACAACTTATACAAAATGCGGCGGCTCGACTACTTACAAACTGTTGCCGCCGGGAGCATATCACCCCAGTGCTGTTCGACCTGCACTGGCTTCCAGTTGTTTTCCGGGCCCAATTCAAGGTGTTGGTATTAACCTTTAAATCCCTACACGGTCTCGGCCCAGTTTATCTGATGGAGCGCCTCCAATGCCACCAATTATGCCGCCCGACAAGATCAGCCACACAGGGCCTTCTCTCCGTCCCGCCAAATAAAACAGCTAGGTTGGTGGGGACTAGAGAGAGGGCATTCTCAGTGGCGGCCCCCACTCTCTGGAACTCCCTCCCATATGATCTTCGGCATGCCCCTTCCCTGAATGTATTCCACCAGGCCTTGAAGACCTGGCTCTTCAGACAGGCCTTCGGGACTTCCGGGGAGGGTTAATCTCTATGACAAATTGCCTATTACTCTGAACTGTCACTGTTTATAGTTTTTATTGTTTGTATTGTATTATTATGATGTATTTTATTGTAACCGAGATGTACGTCGCCTAGAGTGGCCATTGGCCAGATAGGCGACACATAAATTATTATTATTATTATTATTATTATTATTATTATTATTATTATTATTATTATCATCCAGCAGGGCTGTTCTTAGGTTATGTCGAATCATAGAGTTGGAAGGGGCCTATAAGGCCATCGAGTTAACGTGTAGGAAAGGATTTGTAGAGATCTCATTTTAGTCGGCATGCTCTGAAGGTTGCACAACAACCTTTCTAGTGCATAACATGAAAACATAGTGTCACACTGAACACTGTGCACACATATCTGAGGGAAAGTGAGTGAACTCACCAGCTCTGCCCCCCCCAAGTGAATGCATTCACAGATCGTACATGTGTAGCCTCTGTGCATATGTTAAGTGAACATGTAAGGAAGGCAGAGCTCATAGGCATCATTCC